>NC_088385.1:69287500-70487500 GCF_037993035.2 Macaca fascicularis | reverse complement strand
GGAAAGTGTTAAGCTACATGGAGAAAACACTGCAGATGCCTCCCCTCAAGGAGCTTATACCATAGCTTGGCAGATGGGACTTATATCCATGAAAACCGTAATGAAAAGACAGCACTAGAAAGGTCGCATGATAGTTGTCTTAGCCTGTTTAGGCTGCTGTAACAGAATACCATAGACTAGGTGGCTTATAAAGAACAAAAATTTATTTTCCACAGTTCTAGAGGCTGGGAAGTCCAAGATCAAGGCACTGACAGAATCAGTGTCTGGTGAGGGTCTGCATTCTGCTTCATAGTGCCTTCTCTCTGTGTCCTCATGTGGTGGAAAGAATGAGTTGCCTTGGGCCTATTTTCTAAGGGCATTAATTCCATTCATGAAGGCTCTTCCCATATGACCTAATTACCTCCTGAAGGTATCACCTCCTAATACCAGTGCCTTGAGCATTAGGATTTTAACACATAAATTTTGGGAGGATATAAATATTCAGCTTATAATGAGAGAGAAAGAGAGAAAAAGACAGTGATATTGATAAAGAGAGAGGTTGAAAGAGATTAGAGATGCCTTCGAAGACAGAGGTGGCCCAGCTAGCAGACATCTTGGAGGACAGTGGATTTGATTTGGGGCCTAAAAGAGAGTAAAATATGGATAGAAAGAATGCAGCAAGGAGGGCATTCTTCAGAGAAAGGATTTACAAAAATGGATGTGGCTAGAGTAAATCTAGCATCTGTGGCAAGCGAGAATTGGAAGGTAGGACAATAGGGTAAAACTGCAGAAGGGTTAGCAGGCCAAGCTAAAGAGTATAAGCTTTATTCTAAATGTAACTGGAGGCTGGGCCCAGTGGCTCACACCTGTAATCCCAATGCTTTGGGAGGCAGAGACAGAATTGCTTGAGGGTAGGAGTTCAAGACTAGCCTAGAAAACATATGAGACCCTGTCTCTACAAAAAATACTTAGGCATGATGGTGTGCACCTGTGTAGTCCCAGCTATTTAGGAGGCTGAAGCAGAGGAACGTTTGAGCCCTGGAGGTCAAGGCTGCAGTGTGCTATGATTGCACCACGGCACTTCAGCCTGGGTGACAGAGTGAGATCCGGTCTCAAAAACAAAAAATGTAATGGAAAATTATTGAAACTTGTTGAGAAAAGCAGAGCATGGTAGGAGTGGTATTTTTTAAAAAAATTAGCTGATATAGACAGCAGGGAGACATATTGGGAGGCTGTAGTAATAATCTTGGAATAGAACTGGGCCTGTTCTTAAGAAAGTGGACCTTCTGGAAGTATTACCAAAAATAGAAAACAAGAATCATTTTGAAGAGAGAGTTACAGGACTTTATTAAATAAGAATTATAAATAAAATTAAAAAATAAAGTCAACATATCTGCGTTCAAGACCAGGGAACAATGGGTGCTTCATTATTGACAGATTTATTGAAGACAGAAGTGGGGGATCTGATTTGGGGATGATTACAAATTCAAATTTGAGACATACATATTTGGTTGAGATAATAGTAGACTATATTAATATACACTTTCCTAAAATATTATATGCTGCTTTTGTACATCTAATGAATATTTGCATTGGGAGTACTTACTCTTTCAAGGAATCTTTGGTTAACCCTTTCGTAAAAATAATATATTTTATTTTATTTTTATTTTTTTGAGACAGGTTCTTGCTCTGTTACCCAGGCTAGAGTGTAGTGGCATGGTCACAGCTCTGTGCAACCTTCAGCTCCTGGGCTCACGTGATCCTCCCATCTCAGCCTCCTAAGTAGTTGGGACTATAGGTACATACCACCGCACTTGGCTAATTTTTGTATTTTTTTGGTAGAAACAGGATTCTGCCATGTTGCCCAGGGTGGTCTTTAATTCCTGGGCTCAAGCAGTCCACCCACCTTGGCCTCCCAAAGTGCTAGGATTACAAGTGTGCGCCAGTGTGCCTGGCCAAAAGAAGATTTTTTTTTTTTTTTTTTTTTTAATTCGGAGTCTTGCTCTGTCACCCAGGCTGGAGTGCAGTGGCATGATCTTGATCTTGGCTCATTACAACCTCCACCTCCTGGGTTCAAGTGACTCTTTTGCTCAGCCTCCTGAGTAGCTGGGACAACAGGTGCGTGCCACCACACCCAGCTAATTTTTGTATTAGTAGAGATGGGGTTTCACCATATTGGCCAGGCTAGTCTCGAACTCCTGACCTCATGATCTGCCCTCCTTGGCCTCCCAAAGTGCTGGGATTATAGGCGTGGGCCACCGTACCCAGCCACCCTATTTTTTTTTTTTTTTTTTAAGACAGGGTCTCCCTCTGTCACCCAGACTGGAGTGCAGTGGCACCATCTCAGCTCACTGTAACCTCTGCCTCCCAGGCTCAACCTCTGCCTCAGCCTCCTGAGTAGCTGGGATTACAGGAGTGCGCCACCACACCTGGCTAATTTTGTATTTTTAGTAGAGATGGGGTTTTGCCATGTTGGCCAGGCAGGTGTCAAACTCGTGGCCTTAAGGGATGTGCTCACCTCGGTTTCCCAAAGTGCTGGGATTTTACAGGTGTGAGCTACTACACTCAGCCTTAAATCATTATTTTATAAATTTTGGTTTTCCTTTGTTGACTTTTTGAAAGCAGCATATACTTGTAATGTTAGCTGATTTTCATCTGTGAAAGCTAAAGAAGACCTTCCTTCATTTCCACCACGGCCCAGAGTCACTTACACTGCAGCCCTAATTCTCAAATTTGACTCTATATTGGAATTACCTGGGGAGTTTTAAAAAACACTGATGCCTGGGTTTCATTCCTAGGAGTTCAGCTTTAATTGGCCCGAGGAGCCCTGGGCATTGGGATTTTTGAAAGCTCCCAAGCGATTCTAATGTGTAGCAAAATTTGAGAATCACTATTCACATCCAACAATCATGGAAGAAAAACATTTTCCTGTGGGTTGAAGCTTAAAGGTAATCAAGGTAAATTTAGTGAGTATTAGAAAGTTTACGATGAATGATCCTTGCCTTTGTTTAATTCTGTTTGCTCGTTTTTTCAAATGTTCACAATCAGCGGAGGAACAGTGAGTACTGCGAGGCAGCCAGTATTTCCAAAGAATTGAAGAGACAGAGGTTGCAAATTATCCAGATTTCTTGCCACTTTGTAGTACTCGGGGGAATGAGATGGTCCTCTCATGGTACCCAGGGAAAGCGTTACAAGAGTGGATGGGGCTCATGGAGATCAGTGCCAGCACTGGGGCCATCCATCCTCAGGAGTTGGCCCTCCCCGGCCTGCTAACGACCTCCTCTGCCTCAAATGTCCAGAAGCTCTGACATTAACACCCACCCATGATGGGTCTGTAATTCCACTGCTCAGACACTCAAGCGTTTTCCATAGTATATTCCTTCCCCCTTTACCAATTGAAAACAAAAATAAATGGTAAAATCTACTGACCCAAAATGCCTTGCTATATTTTATAATGTATCCCATATTCTATATTATTTCCAAATAAATGGGTTACCAAATAGTTTGCCATAACATCAAAAGCCCTGTTGACTGCTAGCTACTAAATAGAGTGAAGAATGGCACCTATGGAAAACACCTATAAGCAACAATTTATTTAATCAAGAGAGGTTAAATTAATTGCCCAACAGTTATTGTAACTTTATGAACACAAATGAATTTAAAATATAGAACAGTTTAATCTGAAGGTTAAATTTCATTAAAAAACACAATAAAAAAACCAAACCAACTTTCAAAACATATTGATTGACCAGGTGTGATGGCTCAAGCCTGTAATCCCAGCACTTTGGGAGGCTGAGGTGGGTGGATCACCTGAGGTCAGGTGTTAAAGACCAGCCTGGCCAACATGGTGAAACCCTGTCTCTACTAAAAATACAAAAATTAACCCAGTGTGGTGGCAGGTGCCTGTAAATCCCAGCTACTCGGGAGGCTGAGGCAGGAGAATTGCTTGAACCCAGGAGGCAGAGGTTGCAGTGAACCAAAATTGCACCACTGAACTCCAGCCTGGGCGACACAGTGAGACTCCGTCTTAAAAAAACAAAAAACAAACCCTGATGTGCCTTGTATGTGGACATCAAAGCATAACCAGCAGGTAATAATATTTAATTGAGAAATTTGCTTACTTAAGCAAGGATCATAAGCTGTTTAAATTATTTTAGTTTCAGTTCTGGCTAAGTTTCCAAGATGGTAGGTGCTGCATTCCAACAGGAACTGTGAGATACTTGAGTTGTTAAAGAGGAACAAAAACGCATTGTATGGTGCCTAAATTGCTCTTCCACATAAGATTGTAAATGAGTTAGAAGTTTGGAGATTGGAGGAGGATTCTGAGGAAATAATATACAATATGGGATAAATTATAAAATATAGCGCACACACACACACACACACGTACATCCTCCTCCCCAAAGGCAGAGGTGTACGTGAGTGTGTGTGTGTGTGTTGGGGGGGGGGTTTCTTCCAGCCTTGGGGTTGCATTTATCTTGTCCAAGGGTGCTGCCTTGAGAGAGGTGAGAACCGAGAGAAAGGAAAGTGGAGATATGTGCCAGTGGATAAGAGGAAAGCTTCAAGCTTCACCCAGAAAACCTGTTCCACTCTAGGGAAAGGAATACAGGGAGAGTCCCTGTGATCAGCCTCCAAAAACAACTCGCAAGCTGCTCAGTGAGAAAACAGTGGCATCAGCCAAGTAAGATCTTTTTTCTCCTCATTCCTCCTTCAAACCACCTGCCTCCAAAGACCATAAACTTGAGCAACAGTCTATCTGAAGATAGGTAGAAGCTAAGAATGTCCCTTTTTCTTTCCTAGACAGTCCAAACTCAGGGAGACTTGAAGATTAACCTTGAACAGTTTTTGACTATTTCAGTGGATTGGACATATCAGTTATTAAACTGAGTTTATCTTTTTGGCTAAGTGATGGAAAACTTTTTATTGCCTAAAAATGACCATCAACGTTGTAGAATTTGCTAAAAACATTTTCAACATCGGAGAAATACCTGGTCCCACTGAAAGGCTGTGGAAAAAATGAAGCAGTGTTTTGAATAGGCACTATAAGTTTTACATGCTCTATTTATTTTATTATTATTTTATTTTGAGAAGGTCTTGCTGTCACCCAGGCTGTAGTGGGATGAAGCAGCCAGAGCTCACTGCAGCCTCAAACTCCTGGGCTCAAGTGATCTTCCTGCCTTTGCCTCTGAAGTAGCTGAGACTGCAGGTGTGCACCACCACCGCTTGCTAATTAAAACATTATTATTATTTTTTTTTTTTGGGTACAGACAGCGTCTTACTATGTTCACAGGCTGGTCTTGAACTTCTGGCCTCAAGCAGTCCTCCCACCTTGGCTTCCCAAAGTGCTAGGATTACAGACATCAGCCACTGCATGCAGCCTGCTTGCTCAATTTTAGGGATATAGGTCTGTTGTACCACAGGAGAATTGCTGATACGAAAACATGAATCCTACAAAAGGAAATTGCTAAGTAGTAGACACTGCCTGCTGGAAACTGACCTGAAAAAACATAATAGCATTTGAACACTCCTCCCTATGCATTTTCCACTGGCCCCAGAGACAAGTAAAGAGGATACCCACTACCCATTTATTTCCAGAGTGGGTTCATTAACCTCTGAGGACCACTTGACTTGGACAAGCTTAATAAGCAATCAAAAATCTGACTTTAGGTAATACTGGCTGCTCTAGAAGGGGTGGTATTCTTTTCTCTTTCTACTAATGTACAAGTCAGAATGTTTGTTTGTTTGCTTGTTTATTTTTGAGACAGAATCTCACTCTGTTGCCCAGGCTAGAGTGTAGTGGCATGATCTCAGCTCACTGCAACCTCCGCCTTCTGGGTTCATGTGATTCTCCTGCCTCAGCCTCCGAGTAGCTGGGATTATAGGCGTGCGCCACACCTGGCTAATTTTGTATTTTTAGTGGAGATGGAGTTTTACCATGTTGGTCCAGGCTGGTCTTGAATTCCTAACCTCAAGTGATCCACCCGCCTTGGCCTCCCAAAATTCTGGGATTACAGGTGTGAACCACTGCACCTGGCCCAGAATGTCCATTTGAAAGAATCTTATTCTTTGTATTTCTAAGGTGACAATATGCAAATATAGGAAATAATCAGACACGAGGAAATGATTTTGACCATCTAATAAATATGGTGTCTAGTCTCTGAGGCGGCGCTAATTATTCTAGTTTTGATAATTTTACATCAGGAAGGAGTAGATAGTTGTCGCATGGCAGTGGAAAAATATTTCTTCTACTCCTATTATATTTCATTCCCTCTACTGCTAAATAAATATGGTCTGGAAGGTAGGTGGTAGGGACAGTTAAAAAGGAAGGGTCAACATGGGAGAACTGAACGCAAATTTTGGAAAATGAACCTTGTACTATTATTTTTATTTTTTTAAAGGAGACTGAGTCTCGTTCTGTTGCCCAGGCTGGAGTGCAGTGGCTCACTGCAACCTCTGCCTCTCAGTTAAAGCGATTCTTATGCCTTAGCCTTCCAAGTAATAGCTGGGATTATAGGCGTGCGCCACCATGCCTGGCTAATTTTTGTATTTTTAGTAGAGATGGGGTTTCACCATGTTGCCCAGACTGATCTCAAACTCCTGGCCTCAAGAGATTGACCCACTTCGGCCCTCCCAAAGTGCTGGAACTATAGGCATGAGCCCCCACACCCAGCTTATTACTGTTATTATTTTTTAATTTAAGAGATGATGTATTTCTGATTATACTGTGGATTCTTTTAAACCTCATCCCTTTGATTTATAGCTTAGCTTTACTTCTCAATACTTTCTTGCCTTTCTGTCTTACAGTTCATCTCTGAGAACATGTTTTGTACTTTTTAAAGGCTCTGCTGGTATTCTCAGTACCATTTTCTTTATAAATTGTTTTTAAAAACCTGGGACATTCTAAAGGTAAGCCATTCTATAGCTTAAGTTTTATCCACAGTTTTATAGATACCATATTTTATTTGACAAGTACTATCTTCATGGAAAGTACCAGTTAGAAAAATCTAAATAGATTTTTTTTTTTTGATTTCCCAGGAAATTTGATTTCCTTGAGATTAACCTGAGGCTTACGTTTTCTTTTTTTTTTTCTTCTTCTTTTTGTTTTATTATACTTTAAGTTCTAGTGTACATGTGCACAACATGCAGGTTTGTTACATATGTACACATGTACCATGTTGGTGTGCTGTACCCATTAACTCGTCATTTACATTAAGTATATCTCCTAATGCTATCCCTCCACGCTCCCCCGACCCTATGACAGGCCCTGGTGTGTGATGTTCCCCTTCCTGTGTCCAAGTGTTCTCATTGTTCAATTCCTACCTATGAGTGAGAACATGTGGTGTTTGGTTTTCTGTCCTTGTGACAGTTTGCTCAGAATGATGGTTTCCAGCTTCATCCATGTCCCTATAAAGACATGAACTCATCCTTTTTTATGGCTGCATAGTATTCCATGGTGCATATGTGCCACATTTTCTTAATCCAGTCTATCATTGATGGACATTTGGGTTGGTTCCAAGTCTGCTATTGTGAATAGTGCCACAATAAACATATGTGTGCATGTGTCTTTATAGCAGCATGATTTATAGTCCTTTCGGTATATACCCAGTAATGGGATGGCTGGGTCAAATGGTATTTCTAGTTCTAGATCCTTGAGGAATCACCACACTGTCTTCCACAACGGTTGAACTAGTTTACAGTTTCACTAACTGTGAAAGTATTCCTATTTCTCCACATCCTCTCCAGCACCTGTTGTTTCCTGACTTTTTAATGATTGCCATTCTAACTGGAACCCGAGGCTTACTTTAACCTAAAACTTATTATTAAAATTCTTGGCTGGGTGCAGTGGCTTATACCTGTAATCCCAGCACTTTGGGAGGCCCAGGCAGGCACATTGCTGGAGCCTAGGAGTTTGAAACCAGCCTGGGCAACATGGTAAGACCCCATCTCCACAAAAAAGAAAAAAAAAAAAATTAACCAGGTGTGGTGATCCACGTGTGTAGTCCCAGTTACTTAGGAGGCTGAGGTGGGAGAATCGCTTGAGCCTGGGAGGTCAAGATTACAGTGAGCTGTGATTGCACCACTGCACTCCAGCCTGGGTGACAGAGTGAGACACTATCTCAAAAAAAAAAAAAAAAAAAAAAGGAAGAAATTTTTAATAATCATTTCAGTTTTATCATTATGACCAAGCTATAAATGATTTAGTACCATAAATGCCTTTCTGTTTTTGCTTTGCATGTTCATTTATTAAATATTTTAATTTCAGAGATTTGACCTATTTTAGGAAACTTCTTCTATAGTACTACTTTTTAAAACTTCTATTGACATTTTTTGGATAGTTTGTACTGATCTTTGACATAAACAGAGTGTTCACTAGATAAAGTATTACCAATTGTATTTGAACCTTGACTACTTAATAACCTTGATATCAGAGTATAATACATTTCCCGTTGACTGTGGTCTATACTTTTGTAATGCATTTTTATAGCTAACTATATTTACCTCAATTTTCAGGGATTTATTTCTTTATAAATATGATACCCATTAAAAAGCTTTATATGCTTTAAAAATAGTTACTTGCACAATATATTTTAGGCAAATATATAAGTAATATCATTGTATAAATTTTTTAAAGGTCCAGTATATATTTTTCTTTTATTTTCTGTTTAGGCTTGGATTTCCCTATCCTTACTCTGTCTGCACCCCTTACATCAGCTCTGGCATCCTGGAGTTGGGTGAAGGAGCTGATGTAAGGGGTGCAGGGAGAGTAAGGATAGGGAAGTGATTCATAACTTAGCATGAACCGTTCCAATGAATTCTATGAATCAATCCAGTAAATCAACCTGCAGTTTTCCTTGCACTTACCTAATATTAATACCTTACTGATATGTGTGTATATATATGTGTGTGTGTGTATGTATATATATGTGTGTGTGTGTATATATACACACACACACATTTCCAAATAATATAGGACTTCCAAATACAGGGATCTCCTTCTCACTTTCACTTCCCCAACCTCACGTAATAAAATTACGTACAAGTGTAATTTTATACGATTTTCTACTTCTTGCAAATTGGAAAAGAAGTAAAATTAGCCTTGTATGTAGACAACATAATCTTATATTTAGAAAAAGCTAAATATTCCACCTCAAAGCTGTTAGAATTAATAAACAAATTTAGTAAAGTTGCAGGATAGCCAATATACAAAATCAGTAGCATTTCTATATGCCAACAGCAAACAATCTGAAAAAGAAATTAAGAAAGTGTTTTCATTTAAAATAGCTATAAATAATATAAAACACCCAGAAATCAATTTAACCCTGAATTTGAAAGATCTCTATCAGAAAAACCATAAAATACTGATGACAAAAATTGAAGTGGACACACAAAAAGGATATTCCATGCTCATGAATTAGAAGAATGAATAGTTTTAAAATGACCATACTACCCAAAGCAGTTTATGGGCTTAATGCAATCCCTATCAAATAGCAGTGACATTCTCCACAGAATACAACAGACAATCCTAAAATTTATGTGAAGCCACAAAAGGCCCCCAAAAGGTCAAAGCAATCCTGAGCAAGAAGACCAAAGCTGGAAGTGTCACACTACTTGACTTCAAAATATACTACAAAGCTATAGTAAACAAATCAGCATGGTACTGACATAAAAACAGGCCCATAGACCAATGGAACAGAATATATAAAAATCAAATAAGAATGTATTAAAGACTTAAATCTGAGACCTGAAACAATGACACTACCAGAAGAAAATGTTGAGACAATGCTCCAGGACATTAATCTGGACAAAGATTTTTTTTGTAAGACCTCAAAAGCACACACAACAAAAGCAAGAATAGATAAATGGAATTACATCAAGCTAAAATGCTTCTGAACAGCTAAGGAAACCATCAACAAAGTAAAGAGACAAAATAGGAGCAATATTTGCAAATATCCATCTGACAAGGGATTAATAATCAGGATACATAAGGAGTTCAAACAATTCAATAGCAAAAACCCAGATAATCCAATTAAAAATGGGCAAAGGATCTGGATAGGCATTTCTCCAAAGAAGACATACAAATGGTCAAATGCATATAAAAATGCTCAACATCACTAATCATCAGGGAAATGCAAAACAAAACTACAATGAGATGTCATCTCACTCCAGTTAGAGTAGCATTTTATCAAAAAAAGACAGGGAATAGAAGATGCTGGTGAGGATGTAGATAAAGGGCACCCCTTGTACACTGTTGGTGGGAATATAAATTAGTACAGCTACTATGGAGAACGGTATGTAGGTTTTTCAAAAAATTGAAAATAGAACTACCATATGATTCAGCAATTCCACTACTGGGTATATATCCAAAATAAAGGAAATCAGTATATTAAAGAGGTATCTGTACTTATATGTTTATTGCAAAAAAAACTCAAAATAGGCAAAATATGGAATCTAAGTATCCCTTAGTGGATAAATAGATAAAGAAAATGTGGTATATACACACAGTGGAATATTATTCAGCCATAAAAAGAATAAACTCAGTCATTTGCAGCAACATAGAAGTAACTGGAGGTCATTATGTTAAGTGAAATAAGCCAAGCGCAGAAAGACAAATATCGTCTGTCCTCACTCATATGTGGGAGATTAAAAAAATGGATCTCATGAAGAAAGAGAGAGTAGATTGGTGGTTGCTAGAAGCCAGGAAAGATTAGGAAAGGGGTGGATGAAGAGAGGTTGATTAATGGGTACAAATATCCACTTAGATAGAAAAAATAAGACTTGGTGGTGGATAGATCAGTAGAGTGACTATAGTTAATGTTAATTGATTGTACATGTCAAAATAGCTAGAAGAGAATAATTCAAATGGTTCAGGCATAAAGAAAAGATACATATTTAAGGTGAAAGCTATCCCACTTACCCTGATTATGTGAATATAAGAAATTATTATATGACCCACAAAAATGTGTACAGTTATGTATCAATAAAAAATAATTTAAAAAAGAAATTTCAATAACCAATACATTTATAAACTATATAAATACATGACATGGTGGGGAGGAGTGTCTAGCTTCTACCCAAATGATTTCCATTGGCAGGTTGATGAGGTGAGTCAACCAATATCCATTTATGTGAAGGTGAGGAGCCTCAGGGAAGGAAGAAGTGAGAACTTGTCTTGAGGGAAGAGAACAGGCAAGCGTCAATACAAAACAGAAAGAATCACTGGAGGGGGAAGAGGCAATTCTGAGCATTGCAATTACTGCTTAGATGAGTAGGTGTCTGTTTTTATCCCCAAAGCTTTCTGTCTGATTCATAACATAACGCATGCAGCTGGGAGGAGGTAGAACAACATAGATGATGACTGAGAGGCTGTTTTCTTAAAAGGGGCTCAGCACCGTTACTTTTATATATTGTTCAATTGAAACAGACAGAGGATTCTGCCCCTTAACTGTGAAATACCTTGAAGTTTTGTATCTCTGGCCTCAGAGCATCGGTATCAGTGTGACCGACAAAGGTAGTGGTTCCATGCAGAAGTGGCAGCAATAGCAAGCCTCACCTCTCATATAAAGAGACTGAGTGGTACCCAGTGGAGGTGGCAGCAGTAACTTAGGAAGATGCTTCCCTGGATTGAGAGTGGAGCCCAACAATGTTGGTGGAGCCCAAATAATATTGCTATTCCTTTTTCTGGACACTTGAGTTAATGGCAAAGTCCCTACATGAAGTTTTTCAGGCAGTGGAGACTGCAGATATCTTTGAAGGAAGCCAGGTCAGGAGAAAGAAGAAATTGGCAGATGCCAAATGGTAGTCAGCAGGGCTTGTGTCTCTTCTCATGTGAGATATATATGGGCACAATAAAGGGACTGTGGTCTGGCTGGGCACGGTGACTCATGCCTGTAATCCCAGCACTTTAGGAGGCCGAGGTGGGTGGATCACTTGAGCTCAGGTGTTTGAGACCAGACTGAGTAACATGGTGAAGTCCTGTCTCTACCAAACGTACAAAATTATTAGCCATGCATGGTAGCTTGCACCTGTGATCCCAGCTACTAAGGAGGCTGAGGTGGGAGAATTGCTTGAGCCCAGGAGGTGGAGGTTGCAGTGAGCTGAGATTGCACCACTGCACTCCAGCCTGGGTGACAGACCGAGACTCTGACTCAAAAAAAAAAAAAAAAAAAAAAAGACTGTGGTCCTACAATAGCAAATGGAGATGTGAACTAGTATTAATAATATGGCCTCCATTTAAAATCTAAACAGCAATGAAATACACCCCTCTTCCTGTTTCATGTCGGCAGATACTGAGAAAAGATTATGAATATGCCCAATGCTTCCAAGAGTGGGCCATTCTTTTATGCTGCTGACAGGTCTATACTTTGGCATAACTCTTCTGAATGGCAATTCAAGAATACATAAAAAGATTCTCATGTAATAATTCTATAATCTAGAATGTAAAAAGTTAAGTAACACAAAGATTTATCTTCTCAGATATTCATCCTAACATTATTCTTCAGGGCAATAATTAGAGATAAGCTAGATGAACCATAATAATATTTCTTCTTAGAAATTTTATAGTTTCTGATTTTCTTCAGCAAGCATGTATTACTTTAATAGAGGGGAAAATGATAAAAATCAGTAGGCAATTCCGATGTTAAAATAAAAATACAATCAAATTTGAGTCACTTCGGAGTCACACGACCATGGCCTGAATGGCTTATGTGGGTCCACTACCAAGACAAGACAAAAACACTGTTCTTCAGGTGATTTACAGTGTTCATTTAGAAGTACATGTCAGATAATAAATTTAATTTCAGCAATTGCAACAAAATTAGAGAAATTTTCCACTGATCCTATTTTCCTTTCACTCGGTTGTCGCATTTTAACTGACTGGAACATCCAGATGTAAACCAAAGAATGTTGGTTCTTTTTTTTTTTCTAAGATTGTATAAAACTTTTAAATTAAATTTAAATTTTAAATAATTTTATTTATTTTAGATTCACGGGGTACATGTGCATGTTTGTTTTATAGGTATATTGTGTACTGGTGAGGACTGGGCTTCTAGGGTACCTATCACCCAAATAGTGAAAGAATATTGTTTCTTTTCTCAAGTAGATTCTTTTAGATCCTACATACACTTTCTACATTAAATTAAAGATAAGTTAAATTCTTATGAAAAAAGAGGAGATGGACTGAGAGAAGGGGAACCTAACCTAATATTTAAAAGGAAAATAAAAGCAGAGAGGAATTTGCAAGACAGAGTTATGTTAACATATTTACTTTTAATTTTAAGAAGTTATGATAAGTTCTGATTCTAAAGTAGCATGTAATTATTTCTATTTCATTAGGTTGTTGCAAAAGTAATTGCTGTTTTTGCAACTGAAAGTAAAGTATCATATAAAGGATACCTTCATAAGTTCTCTGAGTGAAGCTACTTTATAATGCTGGGATTATGAAGAAAGTATTTACAAATCTCTGTCATCCTCTAGACAGAATCCATATCAAACTGGTCACAAGATTTGTGCCTTTCATTCCTAAATGTTTCTCAAATCCTTTCTTTGCTTTCCATTTTTTCCTACCACTAGCATTGGTTCAAATAATAGCCTCCTTAGTGGTCTCTGTGCAGCCTTTGGGTACCATCATCAATCCATTTTTTTAAAATAATGCATATAGGTTGATGTTTTAAGCAAGCAAATCCAATCAGTTCAACTTTCTGCTTAAAAAACTCAAACCCGGCCAGGCTCTGTGGCTCACACCTGTAATCCCAGCACTTTGGGAGGCCGAGGTGGGCAGATCACTTGAGGTCAGGAGTTCAAGACCAGCCTGGCCATAACGGTGAAACCCTGTCTCTACTAAAAATACAAAAATTAGCTGGGCGTGGTGGTGGTTCCCTGTAATCCCAGCTACTGGGGAGGCTGAGGCTGGAGAATCACTTGAACCCAGAAAACAGAGGTTGCAGTGAGCCGAGATTGTGCCACTGCACTCCAGCCTGGGTGACAGAGTGAGGCTGTCTCAAAAAATAAAAAAATAAAAAACAACAAAAAAACCTCAAATCTTTCATTTTATTCTGAAGATAAAGACAGCATTAATTGACATGGCCTACAAGGCCCAGTCAATTCCCACTCTCTTTCTTGTTCTCTTTCCCTTTCAGCCACATGGGCTTAAGTTGTCATATTCTTCAGGCTCCTTCCTATTAGTGGACCTTGGTCCATGCTGCTTTCTCTGCCTAGAACTTTCTCCCATTCATCGTTCAGATTTAGTTTCCAGTGTTTCTCCATCCCTTCCCCAACACTTCATAAGCTTTCATAGCCCAGGTCCTTCTGTTTTATTGTACTCCTTATGGTTGCAACCTTACTTTTGTGTGTAATTAATGCTTGTCTTTATAGACTGTAAGTTCCATGAGGGGAATGTCTTGCTGTTCTTTTTCATCACTGTGCTTATTTTATATTATTCAAGTCACACCTCTGAAACCCACTCATTCTGTAACCATGGACAAGTTGTTTGATGCCATGTTTGAGCTCCTTCTCTTTTCTTTTCTTTTGGGCAGAGTGCTCTTGTTTCCTAGACTCCCTTGTAATTAGATATGACTATATAGCTAGTTTTAGCCAAAGGAACATGAGTGGATGTGGTGTGATTTATAGACTCTAAGGTCCTAGGATATGTCAATATTACAAGAGGGAAAGAGCCTGAATTCTTGCATGACCTTGTGGAAGATTGCTTAACAAATATTCCTACATTGGACTATGCTCTGAATTAGAAATAAATTTTTATTGTGTTAAGCTACAGGAATTTTGGGCTTTATCAGAAAGATAGTATTACTTACCCTAACTAAAACAGTTACCATATATGAGTTGACATTTCCATCAGAAAACTGGAGACAAAGAATGTTTACAGTATAAAACTTTGATAGGGATTAAAATAAATGGGCGCAATGCCTTGCATGTTGTAGTTATTCAATTGATACTACTATCATTGTTATCTTTCTCATTTTACTGTAATTATTTTTTCCTGCTCTCAGGAAAAAATTATTCCTCTGTTTCTCCTTTACTATTTTTTATTTTCATGGCGAATTGGAAAGACTTTCATCGTGGAAATTAAACACTTTCTCTTCGTTCATTAGAGAAGATACAGTATTCATCAGGTTTTTTTTTTTTTTTTTTTTTTTTAAAACAGATTTGCAATAAAGCTTCTGTCTTCTTTATTAACAGAGCCTGTGAAGGAGGTGATTTGTGAAAGTAGCTACAGTGGTTTGATTCCTCAATATCCCTCCATCTTGCAAAGCTGTTATTTCTTTCTTTCTATAATTTCTAAGTGAGGTTTGGCATGGAATTAAGTGTTACAAAAGGATGAGCTGGTTCTTCTTGGAAACAATGCAGCAACTCATTCTGTAGTAGTATTAATGCCCCAGAACAGCAACAAAGAAAGGACACTTTTAATGATCATTAATAACAATTATTCGAGTGGTACAATTGGGCTTGTGCCCTCTTCTCTGTCTGCCTAGAGATTTAATGTTTTAAAATGAACACTCCTGGAACCTCCCTGGGGTCATTGAACTCCATGCTTATTTTACTTTGTCTCTCAAGCAAACCTAGGCTGTCAGGATTTATCCAACACATGTTTTTTCCCCCCCAGAAACTGATCAACAGCCAAGAATGTGAGCAGAGTCCAAATACAGGAAACAAAACCTAACCTACTACATCTCATTTGCAGCTTGTTCTTGCCTTTACACCTTGGAAACACATCATTCCAAAGCTCATTTGGGAAGCTGTTTATTGTTAGCAAGTCCCTCTGTGGGGAAGGTGGGTCTGTTGATGTAGCAGTTATGGGTGTTTACTCAAGAGTTATTTCTGGTTATTGTAATTAGTTGCTCTTGCTGATTTGTGACTTAAATAATTGTCTCATATATATTCAATCATTATTTAAATACTTTGGCTGCAAGGCATTTAATTCAAGGTTTGAATTCAGGAAGAACGACATTAGATATTGGGAGAGTTTTAATTTTTTCTTCTTTTCAGATACTTTGGCTAGGTTCTAATTAAGCTGCTTTATTTTAAGAATTAGGCTAAGACATCTTACCTAGTTATCATTTCCAAAGTGACTTAGACATTTTGGAGTGATTTTAGCCTTACAAATATTTATGGATTGCATAATTGCAAGAGTAATAGTGATCATGATAATCACAACTAAAGTTTATTGTCCACTTTCTACATGTCAAGCACTGTGTTATAGTCACAAATAAGATAGTTGTCTGCATTATCTTTAATTTTTTAGTTTTTAAATTTATTTTTATTTTTAAAAATCTTTTAAAATTTTCTGTTTTTGTTTTAGATTCAGGTGTACATATGCAGGTTTGTTACAAGGGTATATTGTGTGATGCTGAGGTTTGGGCTTCTATTGATCCCATCACACAGATAGTGAACATGGTACCCAATAGGAAGTTTTCCATCCCTGCCACCCTCCCAATCTCTCTCATTTTGGAATCTGCAGTATCTATTGTTCCCATTTTTATGTCTATGTGTAATCAAGATTTAGCTCCCACTTATAAGTGAGAACATGTGATATTTGGTTTTCTGTTTCTATGTTATGTTGCTTAGGATAATGGCCTCCAGGTCCATCCATAATTTTTAAATCTTTTTTTGGTAGTGATGGGGTTTCACCATGTTGCCCAGGTTGATTTTGAACTGGGCTCAAGCAATCTGCCTGCCTCGGCCTCCCAAATTACAGGTGTAAGCCTCTGGGCCCAGCCTTAATTTTAATTTTTAAAGAAAGAGGGAGAGTGGTTGCTTTGATCCCCATCCTTCTAAAATGTAGCTTTTGGTATTAGGCATGATTTTCTGCTACTGCCTTTGTTTTTAACCTTTAGGGTTGGGAGCAGTCAAGCTTTTAGCATTTCCTAAGCCATTTTTCTTATCAATCTAGAATTAACTCCTCTTTTAGGTTTAAGACTAAGCTGGCCAAAAAAAAAAAAAAAAAGTATTGATTTTAAAACACATAAAACATACAATTTTAGCTTCATAAAACACATATCAGTATATTATTGTATGTTTCTGGAAATAGACATTCATACACAATCAAGTAATTCATTCAAAACCCAATCAAGTAATTCATACACAAAAAATTGAGTTCAACACAATTTTTAAAACACCTTCTTTCTATAAAATCTTCAGGTTTTTAGTTAAACATTTGAAAATTTTTTTGGAGGGTATATTTCCAAAGAGATCAATATGATTAAGACCCTGAAACCTCTGAACAAAGTGTCTACTTCAATAAATATGTAATATGCCTGTCTGAATCACAGCACCCAAGGATTTTTTTGACTGAATAAATGCTTTAACATATAAAACAAACATTAACAATGTGCAAGAATTGTTTACAGTTATATTTATTTAAATTTCAGTTTCTACACTTTGCTTCCTGCTACAAAAGAATTATTTACTTCTAATACAAACAATTTTCTACCCTCTGGCTTTTAACAATGCAGGTTTACTCTGAGGGAAAATTTACTCCAGTTTATTCTATTTCTAGTTACCGAAGCTAAGATTTGGTTGTTGCAAGAGTTTCTTTTAGTGAAATAGGCTTCTTCTTGGAAGGAGTTTTTAGCCACTTTATAAGAATGACAACCTCCACTGGAGAAGAGAACTTCTTCTGAAGGGATGCTGGGTATTTTAAATTCATCGTTTCTAGGTTGTGTCTTCCTGAGGATTCAGAGAATTTAGCAATTTCGCATTGAAGCAATCTGATAGAAGAGTCCTTGGTACCCTGTGGATGCCTGTGAATATATTCTGTATAAACTATGAGATGAGAGTATTAGTGTTAATATTAGATATGTTTGTAACAAGAATATAGTATTAGTATTAAATTAGTATTAGATTGCTATTACATTATATTATATACTAAATATTGGATATTAAATTAGATATCAGTATTAGATCAAATATATTAGATTACTATTAATATTAGATGTATTTGTAGTAAGATTAGTAGTGTTGGATGGCATAGGATGGTATTAGATTACTTCACTGGTGATGTGGGGACAACACTTTCCATGTGGGAGGCATTTGATGAAGTTTCGGGAGGAGCTGGAAGTTATTTCAATAAGATGGATTCTACAAATATTTGTTGCCTAGGACCTGTTCTGCATTATTTCTGGCAGTCCTACACTAGCACGAATTGTTCATAAGGACAAGTCAAAATTAAAAATAAGGGGCTTTCCAAACAATTGAACGTTATTCAGTGCTAAAAATAAATGAGCTATAAAACCATGGAAAGACATGGTGGAATCTTAAATGAAAGACAGGGAGGAATCAAGTGAAGCTACTCTGAAAAGGCTGCAAAGTGTATGATTTTCACTGTATGCCATTCTGGAAAAGGCAAAACTGTGAAGATGATAGTAAAAGGATCAGTGGTTGCTAGGGGCTAGTGGGGAGGGAGAGACGAATAGGCAAAACACAGAGGATTTTTAAAGCAGTGAAACTACTCTGCATGATACTATAATGATAGATATATGTTATTATATGTTTGTCAAACGCATAGAATGTACAACACCAAGAGTGACCCCTAATGTAAACTAGGGACTTTGGATGATAATCACGTGTCAGTGTATTATAGATAGATTCATCTATTGTAACAAATGTTCCAGTCTGATGTGGGATATTTACAGTGAGGCAGGTGGTATATATGTGGTGGCAGAAAGTATATGAGAAATCTCTGTACCTTCCATTCAACTTTATATCAACCTAAAACTGCTTTAAAGTTTATTTTAAAAAGTAAGGGGGCTGGGCGCGGTGGCTCACGCCGGTAATTCCAGCACTTTGGGAGGCTGAGGTGGGCGGATCACAAGGTCAGGAGATCGAGACCATCCTGGCTAACATGGTGAAACCCCATCTCTACTAAAAATACAAAAAATTAGCCGGGCGTGGTGGTGGCGCCTGTAGTCCCAGCTACTCGGGAGGCTGAGGCATGAGAATGATGTGAACCCAGGAGGCGGAGCTTGCAGTGAGCCAAGATCGTGCCAGTGCACTCCAGCCTGGGCAACAGAGCGAGACTCCGTCTCAAAAAAAAAAAAAAAAAAAAGAAAAGAAAAACAGACAGACAAACAAAAACAAAGTAAGAAGCTTCTCTCTTGAAAATGAGGAAAGAGATTCCTCTGTTTCCCCTTTCTTAGAGCATTTACTTTAGAAAACTTGTAAGTACTTTCTTTTCTTCTTGAAATGTATATAAAGCCATTTGAAAGCTAGATAGACCTTTTGTTTACTTTATGACCCAAGTATCTTTCTCAAGAACCCGGGCACCACCTCTTTGAAATATAAACAACAAGGAAGATAGCACCCCTCTCTTCCACTTTCTGTGAAAGGGTAGGAGCCTAGCTTCGGGGGCTCCTTGCTCCAAGTTGCAAAAGTACCTCCTTTTATCAAATATGAGAAGCTTGCTTCTGCCCTGGACAGTCAGCTAACACAGATGGTCACCCTAATTACCAGGTAAAGTTAGGATGAACCATGTGGAACAAAGGGTGCTGTCAAATCCTCTTACTTGAGGACTAGTTATTGTTTATCTTGGAATGATGTATGTAATTGGTTGTACCTACCTGCCTTGTAATCTCTTAGCAGATTGCCTGTGATATGCATCACATTCTGGTTTAATGTTTATTCAATAATAAAAGTATTCTTTTTCTTTTTCTATCTTGGCGGAGAGGATTTCTAGGTTGGGAATAGATTTTGTTTTTAGTTATACTTCCCCAACAGCTCCTATGGCAATGGAGAAATCAGAGTGCACCATCATTCTTGTTATGGGTTTAGGAAAGTAACATATGGGACTGGTTGCGGTTTATTTAGTCACTCATTTTTTTCAATGACCTACTGTTTTTATTTTTTAATTTTTTATTTCCATAGGTTCTTGGGAAACAGGTAGTATTTGGTTACATGAGTAAGTTCTTTAGTGGTGATTTGTGAGCTTTTGGTGCCCCCATCACCTGAGCAGTATACACTGCACTCTATTTATAGTCTTTTATCCCTCACCCCCTTCCCACCCTTTCCCCCTGAGTCCCCAAAGTCCACTGTGTCATTCTCATGGCTCTGCATCCTCATCGCTTAGCTCACACTTCTGAGTGAGAACAGATGATGTTTGGTTTTCCATTCCGTAGTTACTTCATTTAGAATAATAGTCTCCATTTTCATCCAGGTTGCTGCAAATGCCACTAATTCTGTTCTTTTTATGGCTGAGTAGTATTCCATTGTGTTTTATATATATACACACACACACATATATACACGTATATAATATATGTATACATATGTGTATAATATATGTATACACATGTATACACACATATATACATATATGTGTGTGTGTGTATATATATGTTTTTTAATCCACTCGTTGATTGATAGGCATTTGGGTTATTTCCACGTTTTGCAATTGCAAATTGTGCCGCTATAGACATGCATGTGCAAGTATCTTTTTCATATAATGACTTCTTTTCCTCTGGGTAGATACCCAGTAGTGGGATTGCTGGATCAAATGGTAGTTCTACTCTTACTTCTTTAAGGAATCTCTACACCGTTTTCCATATTGGTTGTACTAGTTTACATTTCCATTAGCAGTGTGGAAGTGTGTCCTGTTCATCACATCCACGCCAATGTCTACTGTTTTTTGATTGTGGCCATTCTTGCATGAATAAGGTGTTATCAGATTATGGTTTTGATTTTCGTTTCCCTGATTATTAGTGATGTTGAAATACTAACATTAGTGATGTTAGTATTTTCATGTTTGTTGGCCTCAATGACCTACTTGTTTTTAAATAGTATAATTTTTAGGTTTAGTTACAGCATAAAGAACCTGGGTACTGTGATTCCTTTAATATTTGAGTGTTTGGTCCTTTGCTAGGAGGATTTTTGCAGTCTTTAAGTTATAAGGAGAGATGCATTTACAAGTCTTCAGAGTGAAGAATCTCAATGGGAGTCATGAAATTTCTGAGTGTATGCAAAATAATCAGAGAGTACTTATATAAATTGAGTCTAAGGATATGGCCTCAGACTCCTAAAGGCAACCTCTTTATTCTTTTCAAGTTCTGAAGCGTATGTTGTAGCAAGTTGCAACACACAACTTAGTGAATTCCATCAGCGTCATCATTAATGCTCTCATTAGTTTCTTGGTTTAAATCTCTAGCTATCGGTACTTTCAAGCATGCTGAGAAGGTAACTCAGAATTACTTGGGATGATGTCAGTGATGTCACAGTTTTCTCTGTTGGTCATGAGAGAAATTGCTTTGAATGCCTCCATCTCTTACTTCCTTGCAAAAATATCTTAGAGTATAACTAACAAATGAAATGAAAACTGTCTTCACTAACTAGTATGCTTCCCCTAACTAGTATACCTCCCCTAGCTGTAGAAAGATGTAACATTAAATATAGGTGGGTTCAAGTAGTCCAAACTGTTTACATATTTTTTATTTTATAGCCTTTTGTAAGGTGTTTGGCACATGGGTATAGACTGTTTCTGGAAATAAACATTCACACACAAAAACCCATTCAAGTAATTCATACATAAAAAATTAAATTCAACACAATTTATGTTTTGTACAGTGTTGAATTCAATACAACATAAAAAATTGTGTTGAATTCAATATAACAGTGTTTGGCACATGACAGATGCTATATAAGCATTTGCCATTACCATTGTTACTTGTCATACGTAAGAGAACTTGATCAAATACAGTCAGCCTTATAGCTCTAATTTGAAGTATCCAGTTAAGTAGTTGAGACTTATGATCTTAAATTGATATCTTACTAAATTTATACTTAATAAAAAATAAGAGAAGTTTAGATTCAGCTTATTGAAAGTTTAATTTGTTAGATACATTAGTATTATTTAGTGCTTACAGAGGTTTTACTTGAGAAAAGTCGTTAGAAGGGAAATTATCATTTTAAAAACTTTATATAGTAAAAGGGATCTCTAATTAATTCATTTATAACATTGCAATATTTTAAATTAAGTTTGCAAATAAGACCAAATATTATTCACAGGCTCTTTGAAAGTTATTGCAACACTTTATTAATGGATCAAAGAATATATTTTTCAAGCTAAATTTGAGTGAGATTGGAGTCCCCAGGTTTTTACTTCCTTGTAACAGCTTCGGCCTAGAGGGGAAAGGGCATTCCCATTGGCGTCTGCACATACTGAGTGCAGAGGGAATATGGGCCAACTGCACAGAGATTCCAATAAACTTCCAACATCTGCTCTGGATTGGGAAGGTTCTGAGGAGCTGACTTCTCATGTTCCTGTCTTTCAAGTGTCTTTTGCTTTGATGAAAAACATTAATAGATGGGTAAAGCATGTATACACAGGTATTTCATGTGTAATTTTGGTAGCCATTCAGGTGGGGGTGGGTGTCAGAGGAAAGGGTGGGTGAAGAAACAAACCCTACCCTCCTCAAAATGAAAGAGCTGCTAAGCATGACGTAGCCTACCAGTTAGAGGAATAAAGCTAGTCTCAACAAATAATAGACCTTTAATGTTTTACTGGACAAACACTGTGGCCCTTTTCAAGACTATGCTATCAACATCCCTTAACATAAGGTTTTGACATTTGCTAACTTGTGACTATCCTTTCTTCCTCCTAATATCACAGCATTTTCCCTCCACTTAGTAAGATAAAGCCCCTCCTCCACTGTGTGAGTGTAAGGAGAACTGCTTCTGCCAGAAGAGCCAAAGACAAGGCAATTTTCTGAAGGAGTCTTAACTTCTACCTATAGATAAAAGGAAACCTGTAATTTTGAGGTTTTAATGGATATGGTAGTTCTCCAACTATTGGTTAGTAAGTTCCTTCTCCATTTTCTTCATGCAATACCATCCTTAATAAATGAGAAAGGTTTATTTTATTATTTTATTTTTATTTATTTATTCATTTATTTATTTTTGAGATGGAGTCTCACTCTGTTGCCCAGGCTGGAGTGCAGTGGCATGATCTCAGCTCACTGCAACCTGCACCTCCCGGGTTCAAGCGATTCTCCTGCCTCAGCCTCCCGAGTAGTAGCTGGGACTACAGGCACACGCTACCACACCCGGCTAATTTTCGTATTTTTAGTAGAAATGGGGTTTCACCATGTTGGTCAGGCTGGTCTCAAACTCCTGACTTCAAGTGATCCGCCCACCTTGGTTTCCCAAAGTGCTGGGATTACAGGCATGAGCCACTGTGCCTGGCTGAGAAAGGTTTATTTTGGACTCTGAGTCTGTGATGTCTGTTCCACAAGAGTGGAGGAAATTTTGTCTACTGAGGGAGCCCTTTGTAGTAGGGAGGATAAAGAACCATTATAGCAATTTTAAAGAGCATGCATACTTTTATTTTCACTTTCATTGTAAATATTTCTGTTTTTCCATTCTCTTTGGATAAAAAAGTTTTGCCAATGTTGCTGCTATACATGTCTCCCCAATTAGTGTACAAAGTGTTATTGTTTCTGAAATTGTTTCTTTTCAGATTTATTGTTGACTTTGCTTCTGGGTTGCTGTTTTCCTAAATACTAACCAAGCATAAAATCTAATGTCACATACATTTCTGCCCCTTTTCTTTGAATTTCTAAAATTTAAATAAAGCTCAGCCTATTAAAGTATGTGTTTTTTAGGTTAGATTTCTGACTTAATACATACTCAAATATACTTAAAATTCAAATGTAGCAATCACTAAATTATAGTTGCCCAGATTATAGTATAATTCAAACATCTATTTGACAGCTTCTCAAAACAAATGGAGAACAGTTCACTGTAAATTGTAAATTGTAAATTGCCTCTAATTAAACAGGCAACTGAAACCCATGACTTAATAAATGTTTTGGAGCTTTATTTAAACTTTCCATATGCTCTGCAATCATTAGCAAATTCTCTTGTCAGTTAGTGTGGTATATTTATTTTTATATTGACAAAATTGGGATTCAAAAAGACAAATTTTTTCTAGGCTTGCCAAGTTAATAGAAAATCTGAAAAGAAATCCTAGCATTTTTTGATTTTTTTTCTTTGAGATGGAGTTTTGCTCTTGCTTTTCAGGCTGGAGTGCAATGGTGCAATCCCAGCTCACTGCAATGTCTGCTTCCTGGGTTCAAGAGATTCTCCTGCCTCAGCCTCCTGAGTAGGTGGGATTACAGGCACGCACCACCACACCTGGCCAATTTTTTATTTTTAATAGAAACAGGGTTTCTCCATGTTGGTCAGTCTGGTCTCCAACTCCTGACCTCAAGTGATCTGCCTGCCTTGGCTTCCCAAAGTGCTAGGATTACAGGTGTGAGCCACTGCATCTGGCCTGATTTTTAGTTTGTTTCATAAAATTTTTCTTTTTGCAGTTTTTTTTCCCAGTCCATCAACTCAAATGAATAGGTTATTTATCAAGCATCTCTATGGAGGGCTTATAAGAAGTCGTGACGCATTCAAATTGTTTTCAAATTATAACTAGTGGCAATTTGGAAAGTGGACAGGAACTAGGAGGAGTTGATGGAGGAAAAACCAGACAAAAGACCATCTCACTAGTCCCACTAGACATTTGGAAGGCTTGAAATGAAGTAGTGACAATAAGGATAGAGGGACTAGATATGCAAATCGGTCTTATAAAAAATGACTTGATTTGGTGCTTTGTGAGATGTAAATATTGAGGCTGACATAAAAGTTGAAGAAAATACTGACATGTCTAGTACGAGTGACTAGGTGAATGGTGACGCCTTTTACCAAAAGAAAAATTTCTAAGGTGGAATAGGTGGGTTCATGAGGAGGATGATAAATTCAGTGTAAAAAAATACTTATTTTTAACAAATAAGTCACAATTATGGTACAAAATTTTAAAAGTATAGAAGAATATATGGTGAAAAGTAAGTTTCTTTCTCTTTTTCATTTCTTTTCTTTCTTTCTTTCTGTCTGTCTGTCTTTCTTTTTTTTTTTTTTTTTTTTTTTTTTTGCTGTTTAACAAAGCAGTTCTCATAATAACCCTTCAAACAAGCAGAGGACATGACATCCAGGCACTTTACTGCTTAAGCTTACATAATACAAGGATAGTACGGGAACATTCTAGATGATGAGGTAGCAGGTATATCCATTAGTTTGTCGCTCAAATAATGGATGTCTTAAGATTGCACAGGTGCTGGATTTCATTCCATTTGCCAATAAATCCTCTCATAATTATCTTAATTACAGATATCTATACTGTTGATTACATGAGAACCAGGTAAAGAAGGACAAAAGGGATCTCCTCTGGGGAAAGTTGAATAGCCAGGCTGTTAACCTCCTGCGTGCGCGTGCACACACACACACACACACACACACACAGCCCAACTCCTTCCAGTATGGAAGCCACAAGCATCCTTTCTTAATGGCTCTTGATCATTTACCCTCTCCCACCCCAGGCTTTATTGAGGTATAATTTACATAAAAATTGTATATATTTACAATGTACAACATGATGTTTTGATATTCATATACATTGTGAAATGAGTACAATCAAGCTAATAAAAATATCTACCATCTCACAATAGTTATCTGTCATTTTTGGGGAGAGGGGGTGGTGAGAACATTTAAGATCTACGCAGCAAATTTCATGTATATAACACAGTATTATTAACTATATTCACCATACTGTACATTAGGTTTCTAGAATTTATTCGTCCTGCACAACTTAAACTTTATACCTTTGACCAACATTTCTCCATGTTCCCTACTCCTTAACCCCTGGCAACTACCATTCTGCTCTGTTTCTCTGAATTCAACTTTTTAAGATTCTCTATATAAGGGAGATTATGCAATATTTGTCTTTCTGTGGCTGGCTTATTTCACTTAGCATAATGTCCTCCAGGTTCACCCATGTTGTTGCGAATGACAGGATTTTCTTCTTTTTTAAAGACTGAGTAGTCTCGGCACAGTGGCTCATGCTTGTAATCCCAGCACTTTGGGAGGCTGAGGCAGGTGGATCACTTGAGGTCAGGCGTTTGAGACCACCCTGGCCAACAGGCGAAACCCCGTCTCTACTAAAAATACAGAAATTAGCTGTGTGTGATGGTGCATGCCTGTAATCCCAGCCACTTGGGTGGCTGAGGCACGAGAATGGCTTGAGCCTGGGAGGTGGAGGTTGCAGTGAGCCGAGATGGTAGCACTCTACTCCAGCCTGGGTCACAGAGCAAGACTCTGTCTCAAAACAAAAACAAAAACAAAAACAAAAACAAAAAAACTGAATATTATTCTATTTGTGTATGTGTGTGTGTATCAATTTTCTTGTTACATTCACTTGTTGATGGACACTTAGGTTGATTCTATATCTTGGCTACTGTGAATAATGCTGCTATGAATATGGGAAGGCAGATATCTCTTCAACATACTAATTTCATTTCCTTTGAATGTATATGCAGTAGTGAGATTGCTGGATTACATGGTAGTTTTATTTTTAGCTTTTTCCGTAACGTCCATACTACTTTCCACAAAAGTGGTACTGGTTTACACTCCTAAACAGTGTACAAGAATTACCTTTTCTCCACAGCCACACCAACACTGGTTATCTTTCATCTTTTTGATAATAGCCATTCTAAAAGGTATGAGGTAATATGTCATTGTGATTTTGACTTGCATTTCCCTGATGATTAGTGATGTTTTTAGTGAACCTGTTAGCCATTTGTATGTCTTTTTTTGACAAATGTCTATTTAGGTTTTTTGCCCATTTTAAAATCAGGTTATTTGTTTTCTTGCTATTGAGTTATTTGAGTTCCTTATATATTCTGGATATTAGCCTCTTATGAGATTTATGGTTTTCAAATATATTCTCCCATTTAACAGATTATCTCTTCACTCTGCTGATTGTTTCCTTTGTTGTACAGAAGCTTTTTAGTTTGATGTAATGCCATTTGCGTTAGTTTTTGCTTTTCTTGCCTGTACTTTTGGAGTCATGTGTAAAAAACTGGTTTCCAAGACTAATGTCAAGAAGATGTTTCCCTATGTTATCTTTTAGTAGTTTAAGAGTTTCAGAGTTTTTTAAATCTTATCCATTTTGAGTCAATTTTTATATATGGTATAAGAGCCAATTTTATTCTGCATGTGAATATCTAGTTTTCCCAATATTAGTTATTGAAGAGATTATCCTTTCCTCTTTTGTGTTCTTGGCACCTTTGTTGAAGATCAATTGACTTTGAATGCATGGATTTATTTCTGGGTTGTCTGTGTTGCTCCATTGGTCTTATGTCTGTTTTTATGCCAACACGATGCTGTTCTGATTACAATAGTTTTGTACATATATTGAAATCAGGTAGTGTGGTGCCTCTAGTTTTGTTCTTGCTCTAGATTGTGTTGACTATTCAGGGTCTCCATGGCTATTCGTGGCTCCATATGAATTTGAGGATTTTTTTTCTGTTTATGTGAAAAATACTGTTGGAATTTTGATAAGGATTGCATTGAATCTGTAGATTGCTTAGGATAGTGTGGACATTTTAACAATATTTATTCATCTAATCCATGAACACAGGATGTCTTTCCATTTATGTCTTCTTCGAATTTGTTCATCAACCTCTTGTAGTCTTCAGGGTACAGATCATTCACTTACCTGGTTAAATTCATTCCTAAATAGTTAATTCTTTTTGATGCTACTGTAAATGAGATTGTTTTCTTGATTTCTTTTTCAGATAGTTTGTTGTTAGTGATTATAAATGTAACCGATTTTTGTATTTTGATTTTGTACCCTGTACCTTTACTAAATTCATTTATTAGCTCTAACAGTTTTTAATTTTTGTAGAGTATTTAGGGTTTTCTTTCCTTTTTTTTTTTTTGAGACGGAATCTCGTTTTGTCGCCCAGGCTGGAGTGCAGTGGCGTGATCTCGGCTCACTGCAAGCTCCGCTGCCTCCCGGGTTCACGCCATTCTCCTGCCTTAGCCTCCCGAGAAGCTGGGACTACAGGCACCCGCCACCACACCCAGCTATTTTTTTTGTATTTTTAGTAGAGCCAGGGTTTCACTGTGTTCGCCAGGATGGTCTTGATCGCCTGATCTCGTGATCTGCCCACCTCGGCCTCCCTGGGGTTTTCTATATATAAGATAATGTCATGTACTTATTTCTTTTTGAGTAGAATGTCTTTTCACTTTTTAAATCTTGCCTAATTGCTTTGGCTAGGACTTCTAGTACTACATTGAATAGAAGTAGGGACAGTGAGCATCCTTGTCTTGTTCCCAATCTTAGAGAAAAGTTTTTAGTTTTCCACCATCAAGTATGATGTTAGCTGTGAGCTTGTCATATATGGCTTTTATTATGCTGAGTTATGTTTCTTCTACATACCTACTTTGTTGAGTTTTCATTGGGATAGGATGTGAAATTTTGTCAAATGCTTTTTCTGCATTAATTGCAATGATGATATGATTTTTATCCTGTATTCTCTTAATATGATATGTCATATTTACTTGTGTATGTTGAACTGTCATTGCATCTCTGGGATATGTCTTTCTTGATAATAATCCATAATTGTTTTAATGTGCCATTGAATTTGGTTTGCTAGTATTTTGTTGAGGATTTTTGCATCTATGTTCATCAGGGTTATTAGCCTGCAGTTTTCTTTCTTTTTTCTTTTTCTTTTATTTTCTTTCTTTCTTTCTTTTTTTTAGATAGGGTCTTGCTCTGTTGCCCAGGTTGGAGTGCAGTGGTATGATTGAGGCTCACTGAAGCCTTGACCTCCTGGGCTCAAGCAGTCCTCTCACCTTAACCTCCCAAGTAGCTGGGACTACAGGCTCACGCCACCATGCCTGGCTAACTTTTGTATTTTTTTGTAGAGATGGGGTTTCATCGTGTTGCTCAGGCTGGTCTTGAACTTCTGAGCTTTTCTGGTCTCGAGCTTTTCTTGCTTTGGCCTCTCAAAGTGCTAGTATTACAGATGTGGGCCACTGCTCAAGTGGTCTACTTGCTTTGGCCTCCCAAAGTGCTAGTATTACAGACATGGGCCACTGTGCCCAGCCTGCCTGCAGTTTTCTTTACTTGCAGTGTCTTTATTTGGCTTTGGTATCATCGGAGTAATGCTGACTCAGTAAAATGAGTTTGGAAGTGTTTCTTCCTCTTCCATTTTTTGGGAGAGTTTGAGAAGGATTGGCATTAATTCTTCTTTAAATGTTTGGTAAAATTCACCCTTGTAGCCATCTGGTCTTGAGCTTCTCTTTCTCAGGAGGTTTTTGATTACTGATTCGATGTCCTTACTTATAATTGTTCAGATTTTTATTTTATGTTTTATTTTTTGAGACAGGGTCTTGCTCTGTCACCCAGGCTGGAGGCCAGTAGTATGATCATGGCTCACTGCATCCTCAACTTCCCAGGCTCAAGCAGTCCTCCCACCTCAGACTCCAGAGTAGCTGGAACTACAGGCATGTGCCATCATGCCCAGCTAATTTTTGTATTTTTTATACAGATGGGGTTTTGCCATGATGCCCAGGCTAGTCTTGAACTCCTGGGCTCAAACAATCCTCCTGTCTTGGCCTTCCAAAGTGCTGCGATTACAAGCGTGAACCACTGTGCCAGTCCTGTTCAGGTTTTTTTATTTCTTCATGATTCAGTTTTGGTAGGTTGTAAATATTTAGGAATTTATCCATTGCCTCTAGGTTTTTAGTTTTTTGGCATAGACCTGTTCATAATAATCTCTTATGACCCTTAAAAATTTATGCAGCATCAGTTGTAATGTCACCTCCTTCATTTATAATTTTAATCATTTTAATCTTCTCTCATTTTTTCTCAGCTAGTCTAGCTAAAGTCTTGCCAATTTTGTTTGTTTCAAAAAATCAGCTATTAATTTTATTGATCCTTTTTAAAATAGAATCAAATAATGAATTTTATTTTATTTTTAGTTGACATGTAATGTGCATATTTATAGGATACAGAGTGATATTTTGATACATGTACACAATGTGTAATGATTAAACTATGATGATTAGCATATGCATAACTTCAAGCATTTATTATTTATTTGTGTTGTAAACATTCAGAATCCTTTCTTCATTGATCTTCTCTATTGTTTTTATAGTTTCTCTTTCATTTATTTCTGTACTGATCTTTATCATTTTCTTCTTCCATTAACTTTGGGCTTAGTGTGTTCCTTTTCTAGTTTCTTGAGGTATAAAGTTAGGATGTTTATGGAAATCTTTCTTTCTTCTTAATGTGGGCATTTATCACTAGAAACTTTTCTTTTAGAACTGCTTTTGCTATTTTCCATAAGTTTTGCTATGTTGTGTTTTCATTTTCATTTTTCTCAAGATATTTTTTTATTTCACTTTTGATTTCTTTAATGACTTATTGGTTATTTAGAAGCATATTGTTTAATTTCCATATATTCGTGGGTTATGTAACTTTCCTTCTGTTATTGGTTTCTTGTTTCATATAATTGTAGTTGGAAAACACTTGATATTATTTCAGTCTTCTTAAACTTGTTATGACTTATTTTTTGTCTAATACATGATCTATTCTGGATGATATTCTGTGTGTGCTTGTAAAGAATGTGTATTCTGCTGATGTTGAATGGATCGTTATGTATATGTCTGTTAAGTCCATTTGTTGTATAGTGTTGTTGAAGTCTGCTGTTTCCTGATTGATTTTTCTATCCATTATTAAATATGGGGTATTGAAGTCCTCTATTGCTATTATTATGTTGCTGTCTATCTCTCCCTTTAGTTCTGTTAATATTTGCTTTATATATTTCTGTGTTCCAATGTAGGGTGCATATATATGTATAATTTATTCTGTTGATGATCTGGTCCTTTTATAATTATATAATCACCTTCTTTGTCTCTTTACTTAAAATTTATTTGTCATTTTTGGCTTAAAGCCTATTTTGTGTGATATAAGTATGGCTACCCTGTTGTCTTTTGGTTACGATTGCAAAGATTATCATTATTTCATCCCTTCACTTTCAGCCTATGTGTATCTTTAAAGCTAAAGTGAGAGTCTCTTGTAGGCAGCATATATTTGGATTTTTTTTTAAATCCACTGATCTGCTCTGTCTTTTGATTAGAGAATTTAATGCATTTACACTTAAAATTTTTATTATCAGGTAAGAAATTACTATTGCCATTTTGTTGTTTTCTGACTGTTGTGTGGTTCCTTTGTTTCTTTCTTCCTCTTTTGCTGTCTTCCTTTGTAACTTAACAATTTTTTTTATAGTGGTATAAATTGATTCCATTCTGTCTTTTCTGTATCTACTATATGTTTTTCTTTGTGGTACCCAGAGGCTTATATAAAGCATATTATAGTTTTAACAGTCTATTTTAAAATAATAACAACTTAACTTTGACTATATAAACAATGTCCATACTTCAACCTCTCTTCCCTCCACACTTTATGTAATTGATGTCACAATTTACATCATTTATATATGTGTATCCATTAAAATATTATAGCTATATTTTAATACTTTTGTCTTTTAACTTACATACTATCAAAGTATTTGAGTATTTTGAATTTGACTATATTCTTACCTTTATGGTAAGTTTTATACCTTTTTATGTTTTCATATTGTTAGTGTCAATTTGTTTCAACTTAAAGGACTCCCTTTTATATTTCTCATAAGGTAGATCTAATGGTGATGAGCTGCCAGAATACTTGGATGCTGTTTGGGAAGGGAATATTGTTTCTAATTAACCATTTCAATCTGGTACTGAGTTAGAAGTCAAGATAAAATCAGAAGATTGAAGTCTGAATATTGAAGGTAGAATATTGAAGTCTACTGCTATAAGACAAGAATTTCAAGACTGGCATGGAGATTCAAGGTCTCTACATAGCATCATATGCTCATTGGCTTTGAATACTTGCCTGAAAGATTGGTATTTGGAATAAATAAACCCTGGAAACCAAAGGCTCAGTTTATTAGCTGCTATCCAGAGACCTCAAATTAATAACAATAGGAAGGAGCTGCTAATGTTAACAGAATTTTTCCCCAGTGACTTCCTCAGAAGTGAGCTTCGAGAGCACTGACAGGAACGATCTTCCCGGGGAGTAGAACTAAGAAAGTCAGAGTGGTTGGCAGTCATTATTTGTAGCTTTCTCCTCTCTGCTAAGTCAGTTACTAATTTTATATCCACTTTTTGCCTTTTTATTTATTATATTTTTTTGATATGGAGTCTTGCACTGTTACCCAGGCTGGAGTGCAGTGGTGTGATCTCAGCTCACTGCAACCTCTGCCTCCTGGGTTCAAGTGATTCTCCTGCCTTAGCTTCCCGAGTAGCTGGGATTATAGGCAACTGCCACCATGCCTGGCTAATTTTTGTATTTTTAGTAGAGACAGGTTCTTACCGTGTTGGCCAGGCTTGTTTTGGACTGGCCTCTAGAAATCTGCCTGCCTCAGCCTCCCAAAGTGCTGGGATTACAGGCATGTGCCACCATGCCTGGCCTCAGTGTCTCTCTTAAAAATTTTCTGGTATCTCTAAATCATTCAGAGAAACAGTTACTGCAATTATTAGAGTATGTGTTCCATCAAAAGGAAAAAAATTAAGAGGATTTAAAAATTAACTAATGAAACAAAACATTTTAAAATAAAAAGTTGAATTCATTTAATTTTCCTTTCTTTTCCTTTTCTTTTATTGATCTTACAGATATATTTGTTTTATTGAAAATCTGTATATAAAACATTTGGTGCCCCAGATTTCTTTCCTTATCAAAAATTATAACAGATGCTTATTGTATCAAAGATGCTGTATACTTGAGAATACCAAATTCTGAATGATAAAATCTTCAGTTCTTACCCACCAGTTTGATTTTTGAACGTCACTAAAAGGCATATGCACTCTCCTGCCAACTGTATGCAAACAGGAGATTGGAGTATTATTTTCTTGAGGAAAGACTAAATTCAGGGTGCCTCAGTGAAAAGACTGACTTCTCATTCAACCCATTCTGAAGCTCATGGGTTAACAAATGCCATCCACCATAAATGTGGAGCCTTCAAAATACTGTTTTAATAATTAACTCTGAAATATAAGCTTAATTACATATCACTAGACATTCAGAGAATGACTCCAGACTGAAAGGCAGATTAAAACAAACAGGCAAACAAGTGGAAAAATGTAATCTTTAGATTATTGAGAAGAACTCGAAATAAATTTATAAATAATGTCCTCAGACAGATAATAAAAATGCTGTGAACATGAAACAAGAAGAAGATACTCTAAAAGAGAACCAATCAAAGAGCAAAAAAATCTCCTAAAAATAAAATAAACAACAAAATATAAGATTACATAAAATGGTGAATTTAAAAGTTGAAGAAAAATTCAACTTTTAAGTTGAACTTTTAAGTTAGTGAAATTTTCTCAGAAAGCTGGACAAAATGCCAAATAATTTGGAATGTAACAGACAAAAGAGAGGAAAATTTGAGGGTTTATCTTGGAGGGCCAGTAGCTTACTACTAGTAGTCACAGGAAGCAAAAACAGAAAAAATGTAGGGGAGAAAATTAAATGACAAAAAGTTTCCAGAAAACTCTCAAGGGCATCCAAATCAAGATTGATAGGGCATACCAAATGCCCAAGACAATAAATTTTTAAAAGGTTTATATCAATTTTATATCATGTGAAATTTCAGAGAAACAAGAATAAGGTAAAGATCCTAAAAGCTTTCAAGAAAATAAACCAGCTATATACAAATAAATTAGAATGGCTTTAGTGTTCTCAATATCAATACTGGAAATAGGAAAATAATAAGACCAAGTATTCAAAATTGTTAAAGAAAATATTTTCCAAGCTTGAATTTTATAGTTAGAGGAGCTATTAATCAAGTATAATGAGGGAAAATAAAGAAATATTTATATATGTTAAAACTCCAAGTTTAACTCATATGTGCCCTACTCTCAGAGAGTTCCTAGATTAGATGCTTTGGCAAAATGAGAGCATAAACTAAGCGATAGGAAGACTTGGGATGAAGAAAACAGAGAATTCTGCACAGGAAAACAGCAATGAAAATTTCAGGATGACAACTATGCTGAGGGTCAGAAAAAAATCCCAACTCAAGTAGAAGGATGGATTATTCCAAGAGAAAAGACAACAAGGAGAAAAGGTGAAATTGCTGTATTATTTGATATGTTTGAGCACTGGGGAGAGAATTCTATAAGTTCTCTAAGTAAAGGAAAGTTCTATAAGTAAGGAATATGACTCATGACAATGTGAGCACTAACTATGACCCCAGTGGGATGATAGGGAAAGGGTATGAGGTGAAGGCGACCATATCAGAGTCAAAAAGTAATGACAAACCTGATACATCCAGAAGTAGCAGCATACACATATTTAGAAGCACAGAGGAAATAAAAAACAGCAAAATAGTTGAACAGTTACTGTCTGAGGGCAGTAACTGGGGGTGGCATGTGGTTGAGAGGAGAAGTGCTTTTTTGGATGTATTTTTTGGTAATATTTGATTTTAAAAAACCATGTGTAACTATTAAAACAGTTGCAACTATTTTTAAAAATAAAAAGATATCTTTGATATTACTCACATATATATATAATGAAAAACTATTTCCAAATATATGACAGACAGAGGAATATAAAGAAATTCTAAGAGTAAAGAGTCTGAGATAGTAAAAATAAAACTGAATATATCAAAGAACATACTATTAACTTAATTTTATAAAGACACATGAGAGGGAAGGGGGAAGAAAAGCAAATTACCATTATCGTAAACATTAAAACAGATGGAAGAAATAAGATGAGAATGAAGAAGTCTTTAGCTTTCAAGTTTAAAACAGAAACTCAATTCTAAGCATCCTATTACTGATACAGAATTAACACACCAAAGATTTTGTTTCAGCAAAATCACTGTGTAGAAAAGCTGACATTTTATATTCTTTAAGTTATTAGATTATATTTTGATTTTGAGGAAATGAAATTCAAGAGACTAAGAAAAATGATATAGAACGAAGCTATAAGCAGCTCACCAAAATGTTGCTGATAAAATTAATATGAGACATAAAATTCAATAAAAAGCATTATTTGGATAAAGAACCATTGCCAAAGATCTCTAGAATGAAAGTTCAGGAAATAGGAGAGTAAATAATAATGTTTAATAAATATGAAGAATGGAGAGAAAAAAAGGTACAATGAGTGGTTTTGAAATTGTATTGTACCTCAAAACCAAAGACTTATTGATAAGTGGGGTAGACCCAAAGAAGAAACGTTTTAATGAAAATGTTTGTAATTATTGATATATTTGGGTTTAAATCTATCATGTAGTTCTGTGTTTTCTTTTATGTACCATTTTATTCTGGTTTCTTTTTTTTCCCTTTCTTGCATTCTTCTAGATCTAGATTTATTACTTATTTCTGGACATTCTATGGTTACCCCTTTATTTGTTTGGAATTTATTAAAAGAAAAATTTAAAAATTAATGGTAATACTAACATTTTTTCCTGCCAATTAAGAACAAAAATTGTTAACATCAATTTGAAGTAAACATTATTCATCAATTAATTCATTTATGTTCTATCCCAATGTAATTTAAGAATTGTAGCACATATTCAAAGTTAATTTATCTACATTGACTTTGAGTTATTGTATATTCATGAAAAAAAAAACTAAAACCAAATCCTCAGAATTAAGTATTCAATCTTCTGAGGTGAGAGTGAGCATCTTAAAACTAATAATATTATATCTGTACTTTCTCTAACTTATGCTCTCACATTATCACTTTGAAATCTTTCAGCTGTTACTATTTTTATAGAGCCTGACACTAATGGATCTGGACTATTCTTTGTTTATATTGAGTATTCTATATGAATATCTCTGAAATAAATTGCATTAAATTTTACAATGATCATTTTAATGTGGAATGGTTTAGCTTAAGGATGCTTATATAGGCTAGAGTAACTTCAACTTTACTATTAGGAAAGTCTATGGACTAAAAATCTTTTATGTTGAAAAGGTTCTTGAAACTTCATTTGATCCAGTCTGATGCCTCTAGACAGATACTATTATTCCCATTTTGTTTCTGGAAGAACTGAGACCTAGAGTAATCAAATTGCTAGCTTTACCTCTCACAACTAGTAAGTGACGGGGGGTAAAGGGATATCTGAGAATCTTATAGGGACACTACAATTTTCTTCTAGTAAAATATGCTGATCCTTTTTCTGGTGCATGTTAGATCAAAAATCAAGATGAAAATTAAATAATTTTAATCTTTTTTCCCATATCTTCAAGGTCAGTGTACCATAATTTATTTCTATCCCTCCCCCAAAATCAGAGGAAAAGAGAAATACATAATCTTTAGTAGAAATTACTTCATTTGAAACGAGAGTTTCATGATTTTCAATCTCCTCCTGACATTTACTGATTCAGTAGCAGAAAGTAAGCAGAAGAGAGTAAGGATGGAATCTATTTTCAGATGTCTTGACACAATTCCTTCGATTTCTCCTTCAATCTCTTGGATGAGACTTCCATAGTTAAATCCAACCATGTGCAGTTTAGTAGTTCAACACATTCTAACATACATGTGTTTTTAATACTGACAAAATTGCTCTGAAGGACAAGTTAATGGTCTTAATCTCACATTTATTTGCAATTCCACAGGTAAATAGATATCCAATTTTAATTTTCTTTTTCTCTAACATATAAAAATTCAACAAGAAAAATAGGATGCAGTTCAAATATTGGTGATGAATAATACCCAATTAGACTAAACTCATTTACAAATGAAGACATCGACTTGGATTTCAGTTCTATTCTGTTTTATGCTACCCTTGGCAGATTTGCTTTAAAATAACTGCTCCATTAAGTACTATTTGTTAGTGGCTTGCAAACTCATACATGTCAAAAGTTTTTACATTTGTTGTGGTCTGGAATGAGCAGGGTCAAGCCCAAATTGTGGTATGAATATCTTTGTAAAATGTTATTTTTTTTTTTCAAATACTAAAGATTAACAAATAGGCGTAGTGGATGATTTTGTATGTTTATGGTAAATCAGTGCTTAATAGTAAACACTACTTTCCCAAATACTGATATTACTCATAGCCATTCCCACAAAATCTATTTCAAGTATTTTGTTCACAGTTTGGCTTTGGTTATTCTTCAAGAGTGTCACTTATGGATGTAATAAAATATTTTAAAATTGATAATGACAGGAGACAGATAAATTCCTAGGCAGATAGGGATGGGTCCCTGGTGAAACCTGACCTTCAAGCCAAAGACAGTTTAAAGCCTGAAAACTGAGCTACTGGTTCTGGATAGAGTCCATGACTGGAGTGAGAAATTTTGTCTCTGTCTTGCCTTCTCTCTCTGGATTGTTTCCTTCTGAATGATGCCTTTTAACCAATTGAATGGTGGTTTTTCCAAAGACCACCCATGGACCAATCAGCATGCACTCTCCCGTTTTGAGCCCATAAAAATCCCGGACTAGCCTTACAGGGAGTGACCCTCTTTCTGGCCCCCTCTTGCAGCTGAGGGCAACCTGCTTTCAGGCCCCCTCTTGCAGTTGAGAGCTTTCCTTCAGTCACTCAATAAAATTCTCCTCTGCGTTACTCACTCTCTGGTGTCCATGCCCCTTATTCCTCTTGGTTGTGGGACAAGAACCCAGAACTCGCTGAGCTGTGGGTGGCAGGAAGAGAGAGCTGCAACACACCCCCATTTGCCCAGCTGCAGGTGTGAAGAAGTGGAGCTGCTAGGTGCCGCTCCCTCCTGCTCACTGAGCAATGGGAATGAAAAAGCTGTTGGGCACCATTCCTTCCCACTCGCTGAACTACAAAAGCCTCAATATCTCTTGGGAGTCCAGACCTTGGGACTCCCCAAGCAAGAGCTATAACATCCCTGGGGGCTTTGCAGTTGCTGGCATCTCTGAGTTTTCAGGTGCCATCGCATTCCCCTCATCTAGATGCTGGTGCCCACTGCAGAAACTGCTCATGGCATGCCCGTTCCAGCTGCAGGTTGAGTGTGGAGCTGTGGTGGGTGTGAGATCAGGGCCAGGGCATGAGCTGTGTGCCTCCTGCCAGGTCAAGTGGGCAGAGTGAGCCCAGAAGGACCGAATGAAGCTCTGGGTAGAGGTCACGGTGGCTGCAGAGATTTCTGACTGGTGAAGTGGCACCAATGGAATCCTGTAACATAATTAGCTGTTTGCTGGCATAACCTGGTATGGTGTTTCTCAAAGTAGAATCCCAAGCCTTTGTGGTCCACAGATATAATCCCTATGATAATTTTTAAATTTAGTATTTTATGTGGATGAAAATCTTAAAAAAATACCAATATACTTGGGGTTATTTACATGTCTGCCTTACCAATTGTGGTGATTTCAGTGCTTATGTCTGCGTTTGTGTTGGTCAGGAGCTCATCTTAAGTAATGTTTGTGTATTCATAGGGCAATAGGCTGTTTGCATCACTGGACTCAGTAGATATATTTTCAAGGTTAAAGAATTCTCAAGTTTGAGATGTACTGGTTTAGTTTATTAGAAATGAGGACAAAGCTGAGATTTTAATCTGGTTATTTTATTGCTCGGGTCCCTTACATATTTTTGATATTAATCCATTATCAGATGTATGGTTTGCAAATATTTTCTCCTATTCTGTAGGTTGCCTCTTCACTCTGTTGATTGTTTCCTTTGCTATACAGAAGCTTTTTAGTTTGCTGTAATCCCATTTATCTGTTTTTGCTTTTGTTGACTGTGGTTTTGGGGTAAAATCCAAAAATTCTTTGCTTGGACCAATGTCATGTAGCTTTTCCCTTATGATTTCTTCCAGCAGCTTATGGTTAAAAAATGGGCAAAAGATTGAAATAGATATTTCTCAAAAGAAGACATACAAATGGCCACCAGACACAAGAATATATGCTCATTACCACTAATCTTTAGGAAAATGCAAATTAAAACCACAATGAGATATCACCTCATACCTGTTAGAATGACTATTACCAAAACGATGAAAAACAAGTTTTGGAGAAGATGTGGAGAAAGAGGAACCCTTATACACTGTTGTTGGGAATGAAAATTAGTACAACCATTACGGAAAACAAAACAGAGGTTCCTCAAAAAACTAAAAATGGAGCTACCACATGATCTAGCAATTCAACTACTGAGTATATATCTGAAGTAAATATGATTAGTATGTTGAAGATATATCTGCACTCCAATGTTCATTGCAACATGATTCACAATAGCCAAGCTATGAAATTAACCTAATTGTTCATCAGTCAATGAATGGATAAAGAAAATGTGGTACATATACACAATGGAATACTATTCAGCCTTGAAAAAGAAGAAAATCCTGTCATTTGCAACAATATGGATAAATCTGGAGGACATTATGTTAGTTGAAATAAGCCAGGCACAGAAAGACAAATACTGTATCGTTTTGCTTACTTAGGGAACCTAAAAAAGTCAAAGTCTTAGAAGCAGAGAGTAGAATAATGGTTACCAGGGGTCAGGGGGTCAGGGGATTAGAGAGATGTTGGTCAAAGGATACAAAATTTGAGCTAGGTAGGAGGGATAAGTTCAAGCGATCTATTGTAGAACATGATGACATTAGTTAATAAGAATTTATTGTATATTTGAAATTTGTTAGGAGAGTAGATGTTAAGGGTTCTCAACACAATAAAAGAATGAGTACGTGAGATTTAAAAAAAAGAAATAAGGACAAATCTGTTGCCTATTGCACAGACCAGTACTTCTTTGGAGACGTCTATGATTTGGCAAATATTTAGCCATACATTTTTTGGGGAGCTATTGCTATCTTTTCTGATAATTTTCTCAAACACATTTTTTTTTTTTTTAAATTGGGCCATGTAAAACTGCCTTGATTAAAAGCATGAGTCCCTGTTCTCAGTTTACACCATCTTCCCAATAGGGTTTTCTCTCTTCTCTCAAAAGTCTACCTGTGATTAACAACTAACTTTTGCTCTTAACCTTTCTAAATGACTCTAAGTAAAAGTGATTTTATTTTGTTCTGTAACCATTTTCTGGATATCCCGAATACCATTTTCTTTGGAATTCAAGTGTAGTCTAAGTTGTTTGTTTCCACTATTATTGGTAATGATTCATGTTCTGCCTGGTGGCATCTATTCAGGAATATTATGGCTGGAAAGGATTCACCAAACTATCTGGTTTATTTCATTGTCAGATAAATTCTTACAAGTCTTATGAGAAAGTGAAAGACTTCCCCAAAGCCAAAAACTATCCAGCAAGAACTTATATCCATAGTTTTCTTTTTTTAAAAACTTTTTAATTTCAGGTACACACATGTGGGTTTGTTCTATAGATAAACTGCGTGTTACCAGGGTTTGGTGTACACATTATTTTGTCATGCAGGTAATACATATAGTACCCAACAGATGATAGTTTTTCAATCCTCTCCTTCCTCCCATCCTCATCCTCAAGTAGGCCCTGGTGTCTACTATTCCCTTTTTTGTGCCCATTTGTACTCACTATTTAACTCCCACTTATAAATGAGAACATGCGGTATTTGGTTTTCTATTGCCGGATTAGTTTACTCCAGATAATGGCCTCCAGCTCCATCCATGTGGATGTAAAGGATATTATTTCATTCTTTTTTTATGGCTATGTAATAGTCCATGCTGTATATGTACTACATTTTCTTTATCCAGTCTACCATTGATGGGCATTTAGGTAGATTCCATGTCTTTGCTACTGGGGATAGTGCTGGAATGAACATATGTGTGCATGTGTCTTTATGGTAGAACAATTTATATTCCTTTGGATATATAACCAGTGATGGGACTGTTGGGTCATATGGTAATTCTGTTTTAAGTTCTTTGAGAAATCACCACACTGCTTTCCACAATGGCTGAACTAATTTACATTCCCATGAACAGTGTGTAAGTGTTCCCTACCTCCGGAGCCTTGCCAGCATCTGTTATTTTTCGACTTTTTAATCATCGCCATCTTGACTTGTGTGAGATGGTATCTCATTGTGGTTTTGATTTGCACTTCTCTGATGATTAGTGAAACATACATAGCTTACTGGTACCGCAGAGCCCTTTCCTGGATATCAAGTCTCTGGTCTAAATATCCTCAAACAAGGAGTCAAAACATCTTTTTCACAATAATTAACATACACTGCCACTTGCTGATGTTGAGATACTGAGTTTAGTGCATTTTTGATATAATTGAATTTAGTATTCACAACAACCCTATTAGATAGGTACTCATTACCTGAATCCATTTTGAATCATTCTAATCTCCCACATTTCCTACTCTCACTACTTTGTGCATAGACAGTTTTGCTTATAACTATGAATACGTGGTGTGGAAAAGTTCAGATCGTGCTTACTTAGTGATCACTACTACTTTTGCAGGGCTTTCTTCCCCAACCCTTGCTTTTTTCCCGCCAAACCCTAATTTAATATTCTTCTGAAGCTTTATCAGAGTCATGTAGAGTTCCTTTTCTTGTTCAATTTATACTGATAGGATGCCAAGTGTTAACATCTTCAAAGCAATATCATATTGTGAAATAATGATTTCTAAAATTTCCTATTGCTTAGCTGATTTAATCAGTTGAGTTGCAGCAGATGTATGGTCATGCTCCCAGACTGATAGAGATTAATAATTTACATTTTAAAAATTGAATCACAGTTCATACTTACTGCTTACTTAGGACAAAATAGTGTTGCTATATCTTTACTTTAGTACAAAGCGTAATCTTCTAAGATGGATTCTTTTGTCAACATAATTAATATGCTTTAAAATTATTGCCTTAGATATCAGTAATGACAAATCAGGAAAAGTAAATATTTTTCCAGTGTTAACAACTCTGATAACACAGACACTTGGCAAATATTTTCCTTTTACTAGGTTTTGTATTTTATTAATATTAGCACATGGCTATGCTATTATACATGTCAATTGAAAACAATTTTGTAAAACAGTCAAGATTTGAGGATACTGTTTTAACTTTTACTCTACTTACTCAGTCTAAACTGTAGAAAAAAATTCATTGCTTTTTATTCTTCAAAATGTCTTTAAAATATTTTTTAAGTGAAAGAACAAAAAATAAACTCTTTAATTATTGGACTAAAAATTCACTTTTTATTTTGCTGAGGCTATTGTAACAATGCTTATGATTTTATAGGTCCTTCTTATTACCTTTTAAACCTATTTCTTAGTATTGTTTTCTTCTTTAAAAAATTAAAGATTTCCATTAATAAGTGGCATAATTAGCTAGTAATATTCAAAAAATTTTCATAATGTTTTAGAAATTTTAATTCATCAAATATTTCTTGAGTATATCCTATATGCAAGATCGTAAACTAAATGGTGGAACTTTCTGGTATAATCAAAAAAACCTTTTCTCTGACCTCTGGGAGTTTTTGGCATCTGTATATTTCTCTTGACTCATCATTTTGGTGGATTAGAGTCCCTGTCTTCATACCACAAATGGGAATATCTTAAGGGAAAATCTGCCTTTACCTTTGCTTTTGTCTCTGTGGAACATGAGTATGTGTAGTAGGTTGAACAATGGCACCCAAAGATGTCAGGTCCTAATCTCTGGAATCTGTGAGTTTGACACTATTTGGAAAAAGGGTATTTAAAAATGTGATTAAATGAAGAATTTCAAGATGAGATTATGCTAGATTATCCTGCTGGGCCCTAAATACAATCACACATATCCTCATAAAACAGAGGAAAATGGTGGTTTGAAACACACACACATACAGAGGAGAAGATGGTGTGAAGACAGAGACAGAGATTGGAGTGATGTGGCTACAAAGGAAGGAATCAAGAAGCCACCAGAAGCTGGAAGTTAAGTGGGGAAAGAGGCAAGGAACGGATTCTCCCCAGGAGCTTCTGGGGGAAGTGCAGCCCTATTAACAGCTTGATTTTAACCCAGTGATATTGATTTTGAACTTCTGACCTGATGAACTTTAGGAGGATGAATTTTTGTTGTTTTAAGCCATGTAGTTTGTGATAATTTGTTACAGCCACCATAGATAACTATACAGCAGGTAAACCACTGAGTGGTAGTGGGCAAGCTCTGGGGTAGCACAGAAACAGCTGGAAGCTGTGGATCCCAACACACCTGAGTTTGTTTCCTGGCTCTGCCACTTTCTAGAATAATACACTTAAATTCTATGAGTTTCGAGGTCCTTGTTTGTACAAATGGGGATAGTAAAACCTCTCTATGTAATTATAGTAAGTTAATTATTTAAAAATCCTTATAAGAGCACCTGGAATTGAGTAAGTGTTCAATAAATCACAACTCTTATCATCATCAATGTTAATATTTAAAACCTGCTAGCATTGGAAAATCTTACTCAATGCTTAGAACATGATGCTTTGTTTCTCACTCTCAAGTGCCAGAAAAATAGGAGCATAGAATAGAGCTATAGAAAACTATGTGCAAATAATATATCAAACTGGATACCAGAGTATTTTACTCTGTGCTGGACACTTGAACTACCCATTTTAACCCCCTCTCTACCTGTTAAGGAAACTCTTGTGTTCAGCTAAATCAAAATGGTATTGGCTAAGGTATAGATTTAATGAATGTTAGTTAAGGTGAATCATACTATTTCAAATGCTGTCATTGGCCCAGAATAATGAATTTTGTAATAACATTTAATGTTTTCTCAACTAAAAATTGGAAACAGTGCAAAGGAAACTCGGGAAGTGATGGCAACAGTAAAGCATGCAAAGGAAGAGATCCTGGTGATCCCTGACTCTACAAAGTGGACCTACTTTAGGTGCCCTGAGAGGGGATGACGGCTGAAAGATGTTACTTCTCCCAATTCCATTCTCTGCTCAGGAAATGGTCTTTCAAAGGTTGAATTTCTGGATGATTCTTCGTGTCACTTCTGAAATTATGTTGCACCTAACTGAATTAAATTTGAGTAATCTAAGTTAATGGACAACGGCAGCAGAAGTGAAAGCACTATAAAACGTCCCTCTTCATCTCTGAAAGAAAGGCAGCAGCCCCAGTCAGGGGCTTATAGATAAAACTCCCATCTGCCTGGGACAGAGCACCTGGGGGAAGGGGCGACTCTGGGTGCAGCTTTAGCAGAATTAAACGTTCCTGCCTGCTGGCTCCAAATAGAGCAGCGGTTCTCCCAACACAGTGCTCAAGCTCTGCTAAGGGACAGACTGCCTCCTCAAGTGGGTCTTTGACCCCTGTGCCTCCTGACTGGGAGAAACTCCCCAGCAGGAGTCGACAGACACCTCAATAGGAGAGCTTCAGCTGGCATCTGGCGGGTGCCCCTCTGGGATGAAGCTTCCAAGGAAGGAGCAGGCAGAAATGTTTGCTGTTCTGCAGCCTCTGCTACTGATACCCAGGCAAACAGGGTCTGGAGTGCATCTCCAGCAAATTCCAGCAGACCTGCAAAATAGGGGCCTGACTGTTAGAAGGAAAACTAACAAACAGAAAGCAATAAAATCAACATGAACAAAAACGTCGCTCATGAAAAAACCACATCCAAAGATTATTACCATCAAAGATCAAAGGTAGATAAATCCATGAAGATGAGGAAAAACCAGTGCAAAATGGCTGAAAATTCCAAAAACCGGAATGCCTCTTGTCGTCCAAAGGATCACAACTCCTCACCAGCAAGGGAACAAAACTGGATGGAGAATGAGTTTGATGAATTGACAGAAGTAGACTTCAGAAGGTGGATAATAACAAACTCCTCTGAGTTAAAGGAGCATGTTCTAATGCAATGTAAGGAAGCTAAGAAACTTGATAAAAGGTTACAGAAACTATAACTAGAATAACCAGTTTAGAAAAGAATATAATGACCTCATGGAGCAGAAAAACCAGCAAAAAAACTTCGTGAAGCATATACAAATATCCATAGCCAAATTAATCAAGTGGAAGACAGGATATCAGAGATTGAAGATAAACTTAATGAAATAAAGTGTGAAGACAAGATTAGAGGAAAAAGAATGAAAAGGAATGAACAAAGCCTCCAAAAAATATGGGACTATGTGAAATAGACCAAACTTATGATTGATTGGTGTACTTGAAAGTGATGAGGAGAATGGAACAAGTTGGAAAATACACTTCAGGATGTTATCCAGAACTTCCTGAACCTAGCAAGACAGGTCAACATTCAAATTCAGGATATACAGAGAACCCCACTCAGATGCTCCTCGAGAAGAGCAACCCCAAGACACATAATCATCATATTCTTCAAGGTTGAAACGAAGGAAAAATGTTAAAGGCAGCCAGGGACAAAGGTCAGGTTACCCACAAAGGGAAGCCCATCAGACTAACAGTGGATCTCTCTGCAGAAACCCTACAGGTCAGAAGAGAGTGGGGGGCCGATATTCAACATTCTTAAAGAAAAGAATTTTCAACCCAAAATTTCATATCTAGCCAAACTAAGATTCATAAGCAAAGGAGAAATAAAGTCATTTACAGACCAGCAAATCCTGAGGAATTTTGTCACCACAAGGCCTGCCTTACAAGAGCTCCTTAAGGCAGCCCTAAATATGGAAAGGAAAAACTGGTACCAGCCACTGCAAAAACATATCAAAATATAAAGACCAACGACACTATGAAGAAACTGCATCAACTAATGTGCAAAATAGCCAGCTAGTATCATGATGACAGGATCAGATTCACATATAACAATATTAACCTTAAATGTAAATGGGCTGAATGCCCCAATTAAAAGACACAGATAGGCAAATTGGATAAAGAGTCAAGACCCATTGGTTTGGTGTATTCAGGAGACCCATCTAAGGTGCAAAGACACACATAGGCTCAAAATAAAGGAATGGAGTAATATTTACCAAGCAAATGGAAAGCCAAAAAAAGCAGGAGTTGCAACCCTAGTCTCTAATAAAACAGATTTTAAACCAAAAAAGATTAAAAAAAAAAACAAAGAAGAGCATTACATAATGGTAAAGGGATCAATGCAACAAGAAGAGCTAACTATCCTAAATATACATACACCCAACATAGGAGCACTTAAATTCATAAAGCAAGTTCTTAGAAACCTACAAAGACACTAAGACTCCCACACAATAGTAGTGGAGACTTTAATTACCCCTCTCAATATTAGATCAATGAGACAGAAAATTAACAAGGATATTCAGGACTTGAACTCAGCTCTAGACCAAGCACACCTAATAGACATCTACACAACTATAAACCCCAAATCAATAGAATATACATTCTTAGCACCATATCACACTTATGCTAAAATTGACCACATAATTGGAAATAAAACACTCTTCAGCAAATGCATAGCAGACAGTCTCTCAGACCATGGTACAATCAAATTAGAACTCAGGATTAAGAAACTCACTCAAAACCACACAACTGCATGGAAATTGAACAACCTGCTCCTGAATGACTACTGGGTAAATAGCGAAATTAAGACAGAAATAAATAAATTCTTTGAAACCAATGAGAACAAAGACACAACGTACCAGAATCTCTGGGACACAGCTAAAGCAGTGTTTAGAGGGAAATTTATAGCACTAAATGCCCACAGGAGAAAGTGGGAAAGATCTGAAATCGACACCCTAACATCACTATTAAAAGAACTAGAGAAGCAAGAGCAAACAGATTCAAAACAAGAAATAACTAAGTTGAGAGCAGAACTGAAGGAGATAGAGACACAAAAAACTCTTCAAAAAATCAATGAATCCATGAGCTGTTTTTTTGAAAAGATTAACACAATAGACTACTAGCCAGACTAATAAAGCAGAAAAGAGAGAAGAATAAAATACACACAATAAAAAATGATAAAGGGTATATTACCACTGATCTCACAGAAATACAACCTGCCATCAGAGAATACTATAAACACCTCTATGCAAATAAACTAGAAAATCTAGGAGAAATGGACAAATTCCTGGACACATACACCCTCCCAAGACTAAACCAGGAAGAACTCCAATCCCTGAATCAACCAATAAGAAGTTCTAAAAATTGAGGCAGTAATTAATAGCCTACCAACCAAAAAAAGCCCAGGACCAGATGGATTTACAGCTGAATTCTACCAGAGGTACGAAGAGGAGCTGGTACCATTCCTTCTGAAACTATTCCAAACCATGGAGAAAGAAGGACTCCTCCCTAATTAATATTATTATGCCAGTATCATCCTGGCCTCATAAAACCAAAACCTGGTTGATACCAAAACCTGGTTGAGACACAACAAAAAAAAAGAAAATGTCAGGCCAATATCCCTGATGAACATTGATGTGAAAATCCTCAATAAAATGCTGGCAAACCAAATCCAACGACATATCAACCAGCTTATCCACCACATCAACCAGTAGCACATCAACCAGTTTATCTACCATGATCAAGTCAGCTTCATCCCTGGGATACACGGCTGGTTCAACATACGCAAATCAATAAATGTAATCCATCACATAGACAGAACCTATGACAAAAATCACATGATTATCTCAATAGATGCAGAAAAGGCCTTTGATAAAATTCAGCACCCCTTCATGCTAAAAATGCTCGATAAACTAGCTATCGATGGAATGTATCTCAAAATAAGAGCTATTTATGACAAACCCACAGCCAATATCATACTGAATGGGCAAAAGCTGGAAGCATTCCTTTTGAAAACTGGCATAAGACAAGGATATCCTCTCTCACTACTCCTATTCAACATAGTATTGGAAGTTCTGGCCATGGCAATCAGGCAAGAGAAAGAAATAAAGGGTATTCAAATAGGAAAAGAGGAAGGCAAATTGTCTCTGTTTGCAGATGACATGATTGTATATTAAGAAAACCCCATCATCTCATCCTCAAAACTCCTTAAGCTGATAAGCAGCTTCAGCAAAGTCTCAAGATATAAAATCTACATGCCAAAGTCACAAGAATTCCTATACACCAATAATAGACAGAGAGCCAAATCATGAGTGAACTCCCATTCACAGTTGCTACAAAGAGAATAAAATACCTAGAAATACAACTTACAAGGGATGTGAAGGACCTCTTCAAAGAGAACTACAAACCACTGCTCAAGGAAATAATAGAGGACACAAGCAAATGGAAAAACATTTCATTCTCATGGATGGGAAGAATCAATATCATGAAAATGGCCATACTGCCCAAAGTAATTTGTAGATTGAATGCTATTACCATCAAGCTGCCAGTGACTTTCTTTGCAAAATTAGAAAAAGCTACTTTAAATTTCATATGAAACCAAAAAAGAGCCTGTACAGTCAAGACAATCCTAAGCAAAAAGAACAAATCTGGAGGCATCACGCCATCTGACTTCAAACTATACTACAAGCCTACAGTAACTAAAACAGCATAGTACTGGTATCAAAACAGATATATGGACCAATGGAACAGAACAGAGGCCTCAGAAATAACACAGCATATCTAAAACCATCTGATCTTTGACAAACCTGACAACAACAAGCAATGGGGAAAGGATTCCCTGTTCAATAAATGATGTTGGGAAAACTGGCTAGGCATATGCAGAAAACTGAACCTGGACCCCTTCCTTAAACCTTATACAAAAATTAACTCAAGATAGATTGATGACTTAAACATAACACCTAAAACCATAAAAACCCTTGAAGAAGACCTAGGCAATACCATTGAGGACATAGACATAGGCAAAGACTTCATGACTAAAACACCAAAAGCAATGGTAACAAAGCCAAAATTGACTAATGGGATCAAATGAAACTAAAGAACTTCTGCACAGCAAAAGAAATTATCATCAGAGTGAACGGGCACCCTACAGAAAGGGAGAAAATTTTTGCAATCTATCCATCTGACAAAGGGGTAATATCCAGAATCTACAGGGAACTTAAACAAACATACAAGAAAAAAACACCACCATCAAAAGTGGACAAAGGATATGAACAGGCACTTCTCAAAAGAAGACATTTCTGCGGCCAACAAACATATGAAAAAAAGCTCATCATCATTGTTCTTTAGAGAAATGCAAATCAAAACCACAATGAGATACCATCTCACACCAGTTAGAATGGCGATCATTAAAATGTCCGGAAGTAACAGATGCTGGAAAGAATGTAGAGAAATAGGAATGCTTTTACACTGTTGGTGGGAGTGTAAATTAGTTCAACCATTGTGGAAGACAGTGTAGCGATTTCTCAAGGACTGTGAACAAGAAATGCCATGTGATCCAGCAATCCCATTACTGGGTATATACCCAAAGGATTATAAATCATTCTACTATAAAGACACATGCACACATATGTTTATTGCAGCCCTATTTACAATAACAAAGACTTGGAACCCATACAAATTTCCATCAATGATAGACTAGATGAAGAAAATGTGGCACATACCCTGGAATACTATACAGCCATAAAAAAGAATGAGTTCATGTCCTTTACAGGGACATGGATGAAGCTGGAAACCATCATCCTCAGCAAACTAACACAGAAACAGAAAACCAAGCACCGCATGTTCTCACTCATAAGTGGGAGTTGACCAATGAGAACACATGGACACAGGGAGGGGAATATCACACATCAGGGTCTGCTAGGGGGGTGGAGGGCAAGGGAGGGGAGAGCATTAGGACAAATACCTAATGCATGTGTGGCTTAAAGCCTAGATGATGAGTTGGTGGGTGCAGCAAACTACCATGGCACACATATACCTATGTAACAAACCTGCGTGTTCTACACGTGTATCCCAGAGCTTAAAGTATAATAAAATAAATAAATAAATAAAATGTCCCTCTTACATCTCTCTTCCTATATGCTATAAAATTTTTATTAAAGACATGAGTATAACTGAACATGGAGCGAAAATGAATTTATATTTTTGTATGGGAAGATTCACCGCTGTAAATGTCAAGTCTTCTCAAAATAAGAGTCAATGCAGCCACAAACAAAACTTAATTGGATTTAAAAATGGAATTTAAAAAGTTAACGCTAAAGGTCATCTGTAAGAGTAAATGTCTGAGAATTGCCAAGAAAATTCTAAAAAGGGAAAAATAGAAAGGAAGAAGTGATCCGATTAGATGTCAAATTGTTCCATAAAGCTAGAATTTTAAGTATCTATAGGCAAAGATGAAGAAGAAAAAAATGAGTGAACAGAAATACACCTATATATTTAAAGCTTAAGTGTATGGTAAAGTTTGCATGTAATGGTTAACTACTTAGCTAATAGCATGAAAACATTAGCTATAGATCTGAAAAGAAAATGCAAGATTGCTAACATACTATACACATAAATGAATTCTAGATTGTCCATACATAAGAAAGCTAAAAATATATACAAAAATAAAATAAAATAATTTACCAAATTTTGGACTGATAAAAGATCCTACTAAGCAATAAACACATCTTTGAAAAAATAAAGGGATGACCTACATTTTTGGTTATGAAAAATTTTTATGTTTAAAGACTTAAAGGCAAGCAGCAGAGAACATATTTGTGACATTTGTTAGTAAAGGTAAATATTCATAAAATATAAACTTTCTAAGAATGAATAAGAAGGAAGCTGACAATTCCTCAGAAAAATTAATAAATGATAAAGATTTAACACACATATGTATGTTAATGGGAATGATCCACCAGCAAGAGGGAAAAGACTGATAATGCATGATAGGAGAGTGACCCAACGTTTAACATTCTCTGTCTCTCTCTTTTTAAAATTCAATACATATTTATTGAGCATCTACTATATATTTAATTCAACACATATTTATTGAGCATCTACCAGTTCCAGGTACTGGGATATAGCTTTAAGCATGTCCCAGTACCTGGGACCTTGAGCAAGTCCCTGATCTCATGGAGATTACACCGAGGTGGAGAAAAATAGACAAGTAGGCTAGTGTGTAAATAACCTGACTTCACATAGGAGGCTTAGAGGAAAATTTTTAAAAAGTAAAGCATGGTAATGTGATAAAGGAGGTGGGAGGTTGTAGCTGAATTGGTGGTGGAGATTGGAGGGTAATTTAGTAGTTACCATTTAATAATCTCCAAATGTTACCTTCTTGCAAATGCTTGCAAATTATTTATCTATCTACCTAGTGAAAAGATATCATTCAAAATAAAATAGTAAGCTCAATGTATAGAAACATCAAAAAAGATTCCTTTCCATAGTACCAACTTCTACTTTTCTATTGTTTTTAAAATCAACACTTTTATTATAGAAGTAGCACATTGTAGTGAAAATAATTAGATCATATAAAAGATCATTAAGATGAAAACAAAATTATGATAAAAATTCACTCTTAAAATTTGAATATATATCTCAAGTTTTTTTCTGTGAATACAGCGATACGATTTTTACATATGCCACTTTGTAACTAGCTTTTTGAACTAACAGCATATAATGAACTTTTTTATTGCTTTTTTATTTTTAATATTCTTAAAAAGGATACAGTGGTTACTTCTACAAAAGATGAGAACTATTCCTTGCCAGATGTAATTGGTAGAAACATGCAGATGAACAAGGTTGCAGGTTAAATGTGTAGAGTTGGTGGTTGCAAGATGAAGGGATTGTCATCTTATGGCCTTAGTTTTTGTAATGATGTAGACTACAGGCAAAGTTGCTAGCTGAGAATAAGGAGAAGGGAGGAAAAGTAAGTGCCGTGAGGGGAGTAAGAGAGCAGACTTGCTTGAGAGAGAGTAGGATTGCTAGATAAATTTGACAGGTCATATGAGGTTTGAGATGACTGATGTGAAGTGAGTTTACTCAGGTGTATGGTTTTGTCCAACTCTTTTCAGATGCTGAAATGTAAATAACAGAGAAGGCAGAGGATTCACAGACAACTAAAGAATGTGTTCAGATTGTCTTTGTTGGAGGCTTATCAGTTGACAAGTAACTATCTGTAGGCTATTCCATGTGGGGCAATGTTAGGCACTAAGAAAAATGCAAAATAGAAGAAAAGATTTCCTGTGAAGATATTAGAGTCTAAATGAGAGATAATGCCTATCCAAGAAATAAGTCAACAAGAAGGCATCGGTATAAGGATTTTGTAATGAAAGATTATTTGAATTCCCTCATAGGTAAGAGAAAAAGTGAGTTTGGGGAATTTGGGGGTTCAGTGCACAGTGAAGGGAATATTTACTGGAAATCCTTCCTGAATGATGCAGGAAGTCAATGGCATCAGAGAAATGCACGTAAGAACACAAACTTGAATCTCAAGGAGAAGAAAATTTTTAAAAATGGCTCCATTATTTTCCAGGACTAGTTTACTACTCATATGTAGGTACTGGTCAATTCACTTACGTCAAGATTACTTTCTTACTGTCATCTTAGGATAGTGTCATGTATTGGTTAAGTGTACAGATTTTCGGTTAGAGAAGTCTAGGTTCAATAAAAACTCTACCACTTATTAACTTACCAATCTTGTACCACAAACCATGGGGAGTTTGAGATTTTTATGCCACTTTCAAGCTAGCAAGTTAGACTGCCACAATTTTATGGAGACTGGCAGAAGACAAGAGACTCTGGAATCAGTGACAAAGGACTCATAGCAAGCAGATGGTATGAGCTTCATGTCAGCCTAGTTTCCCCTTGCCCCCATGTTTCAGGGAAAGTGACACAGCCACCACAGTAGTTTGTGTTATAGCTGGGGGATCCTGAGTTTAGGAAACCTGAATCTCTTTTAAGGGGGCTGCCAGAAAGCCTGCCCAACTTTTGCCCCAGAGGAGGACAATATTATTATTTACTATTTTTTAAAAATTTACTTTAAGTTCTGGAATCCATGTGCTGAACATGCAGGTTTGTGACATAGGTATACATGTGCCATGGTGGCTTGCTGCACCATCAGCCCATCATCTAGGTTTTAAGCCCCACATGCATTAGGTATTTGTCTTAATGCTGTCCCTCCCGCTTCCCCACCATGCCCCAGGCCATGGTGTGTGATGTTCCCCTCCCTGTGTCCATGTGTTCTCATTGTTCAACTCCCACTTATAAGTGAGAACATGCAGTGTTTGGTTTTCTGTTCCTGTGTTAGTTTGCTGTGAATAATGGCTTCCAGCTTCGTCCATGTCCCTGCAAAAGACATGAACTCATTCTTTTTAATGGCTGCATAGTATTCCATGGTATACATGTGCCACAGTGTCTTTATTCCAGTCTATCATTGATGGGCATTTGGGTTGGTTCCAAGTCTTTGCTATAGTAAATAGTGGAAGGACATTATTTTTATTATCCTGAAAAGCAAGCAAATCTATCCTGTGCTCCAGCAGGAGATCCTATTGCTAACTTCCATGGTTATTTGCTATACAATTTTCCTAAAAAAGATAGTCCAGAACAAATGCTGCCAAACCTCTTTTCAGAAGAAATGCAGAATTGTGAGAAACATTAGCTGTCCCCCAAAACCTTTACAAAACACCTTGACTTCTCAGAATGATCAAACCCTCCAATTAGTTTCCAACTAGAACACTGAGGCCTCAAGCAGCAAGTACTCAGAGGAATATATGAAGCTAGAGGCCTTAACACATAGATGGAGTATTTTTTTCCTTGGTTCTCTGATCTGTGAAAACAGAGGTGATAACTATTCTGTAGTATTATTTAACCAGCTAATGTTAAATCATTAAATCAGCCAGTGTAGGAATCTGTCCTGAATTTATTATGCATCCTAAAATATTAGTGTTTCTTCCCTTCAACTAGAATTAGGATCCATTCTTGAGAAACTGAGATGAGTACATAGGTTTTTTGAATCTTCATGCTTTTTCTTAAATTTCTGTCATATTTATCTTCATTTCTATTGCAGAGTTCTTACATGTTTGACCCTTGGAGAATTTTATATTCCCTGAGTTTAAGTCATTTTCATTTAAAGCCTGAATAGTGTATAGAACTGAAAAGAAAACCTAGATATAATTTTGTCCTAACTCACTATTTTATAGGTATGGGACTATTATCTTCGATTCAATAGGCTAAAGTAAATTTTAAAAATTCTTTTGTTTAAAATATTCATAATTTCCTAATATCTATGCCAAGCCTATTTGACAATTTAAAATATCAGGAGGACTAACTCAAAGTTAAGATAGATTAAAACACAAACATATATATATTGCTGAAATGTAGAACTGCAATAAGATACCATTTATTGGCTCACTTAAATAAAATAATTGTGACAGAAACAAGTTCAGTTTTCTCAGCTAAAGATGGGGAATATAACAAAACTTGCCTTAGAGCAAGAGTTGACTGAGATAAAAAGGACTTTGTAATTTACTAATTGCAAAGTTTTACAAAGATATTCTTCTGTGTTTTTAGAAATAAATATTTGTGAAAAACAAGAAATACAGCATTAAATGTGATAACGAATAAGAAAGTATCTTGAAAAGTGTAAATTTGTTATGTAAATCTAAGTTATGGAGACTGTAGAAATACCAAATGTCACCACTTTAAGTAATTGGTACCTTAAACTATATAAGAGAAGCCCCATTTTTTGGTTTACTTTCAAAACTTTTGACCATAACAAAATAACATCATATAAGTCATAGGTTGGTCAGGAAAACAAACATGTCTAGATGTTTCAAGCAAGAGTGGATTTGAAATAGGATATTATAGCACCAGGAGAAAGGCTGGGGCAATAAAGACCAAAGAAAGTTGCAGTTTGCTTTTGGGAAATCAGAAAGATGCAGAGATAATTGAAAAATGTCAGGAATGATCTTGGTAGCCAGTACCATCAAAGTGAATGATTTGCAAAGCCCCTACTAGCTTAGCTGCTGCAGAGCTTCCTGTTGGCTCTCTTCTGAAGCCCATACTTGTGTCTGCTGCTCCAAGGGAGCAACAATAGTTTTTGCTTCTTTTTTGCCTTCTGCATCTCATGGGTGTTTCTCATTGGAAGAATCTAAAATGAATTCTGCTGGCAAGGGATTCTGGAAAGTATAGCTGTTAGGTGTCCGGTGTATAAAATTTGAAGGGGGGTATAGATGAAGTGGGAACAAATACTAGTAGAGGTGGACAAACAAACAACTCACAAAAAACATGCCATCATCAAAACACTGATATAGCAAAGTGAGTATCACATTTATACCCACTCATTATCATAAACTGAATCCCATCCAACCACAGGTTTGAGACCAGCCTGGGCAACATGGTGAACCCCATCTCCAGTTAAAATACAAAAAATTAGCTGGGCATGGTGATGTGCACCTGTAGTCCCAGCTACTCAGGAAGGTGAAGTTGGAGGATTGCTTGAGCCAGGGAGGTGGAGGTTGTGGTAAGCCGAGATTGCACCACTGCACTCCAGCCTGGGTGATTGAGTGAGATCCTGTCTCAAAAAACAAAACAAAACAAAAAAAAAAACTGGGGGGTGGGGGGTGTACAAATTTATTTGCCAGCAAATAGAGTAGGATTCCTATTGCTCCACATTTTCAGCAACACATGTAAGAGTTTAAAATTACTGTTAATCTGCTGGGAGAGTAATATCTAATTGTGAATGTGATTTGTATTACCCTGGCTGCTGATAAGTAAAAGATAACCCAGTATGAAAATGAGCAAAACATTTCACCAGACACTTCACAAGGAAGGAAGGCAAATGTCCTTTTTCAGGTCCCAGAACATGAACTCTTCCTGTCTCGCATCATTTGCACATTCTCCTATCACCCAGGCTGCTCTCTTCTCCCTGCTCCGTGTGTGGCTGGCTTTTTCTTGTCCTTCAGTGTTTAGCTCTCTCTGAAAGACCATTTTTAGCCATCTTATCTAAATGTGTCCCTTCCCTGATTTTCCTCATCAGGATATCTAATGTTTTGCTTGGTACCATTTATCACAATTTTTGTACTTATATATTTGTTTTCTTGTTTCTCTTTCTTTTGCTAAATAATAAGTGTTGCAAGGGATAAGACTATGCCTATCCAGTTCATGATGCTATCCCATTTTGAATGGTGCATAGTAGATGCTTCATAAATATTTGTCTAAAAATTGAATGAAATCACTTGTGATTGAAAACAAAGATAAATTAAACTTTAATCTTTTTCTTATAGTTTATGCTTAAATAAATTCCATATGTAGTAAAGAGAGTTAAATATTAATAGTGATATCCTCAAAGTGTTAGAAGACTAATATATAGGAGACAATTTTTCTAAGCAGTTATCATAAAGGAAAAGGTTGATGAAACAGCCTAGCTAAAGATTAAAATTTTCTATTACATAAAAACTTCATAAATAACATTCAAAGACAGATAACTAAAAAAATTTTGCTAAATATATAATAAGTACTATATAAATTATATATATGATAAATTTAAGAAAATAAAAAAATCTCAGTATTCAGCTAGAAAAATGCTAGCAGACAGTTGTAAAAATAGATGTGGCCCAATAAAGGAATTTTCTAGAAAAAGATATAGATTCAATGAACATATTAAGAGATGCTTAACTTCTTTTGGAATTATATATCTCAGGTGAAACAGAAAAAGTTCAATTCAAAGAAATAATATTATATAGGAAAGGATAAAAAGAATAATTATATTTGTTTTGGTGCAGTGAGAACAAAAATGGGTCCTTTTATATCTTCTTTTTGGGAGTTTAAATTGTGATAACTTCTCTATATTAAAGTTGACTGGAACAGTATCCTCTTATAGCCAGGCATTTATTCTTTGTATACATCAGACGAACAAATGATGATACATATGTAGGACTGTGTAAAATTATGAAAAATCAGGACTATCTTAAATGATTATTAGAAGGGCATAGTTTAACTAAATTATGGTATACAACTATAAGATAGAGTAGTATACAGCCACTATAATGTGGTTGGTATTTGTGCCACGGAAAAATATGCACAATTTATATGTACATATATTGTGTATATATACACACAATATATGTATATATACTCAATATATATACACACACACTGCAAAGTCTTTTTTCAGCTACTATATATATATATGCATACATATACTATTTATATACATATATACACACACCACACACAATATATATTCAACAACATAGAATAGCTATACATATATACATTCATACATATGTGTATAGCTATTCTATGTTATTGCTGTTTTGTAAAGTTGCCATTTTGCCTGTCTAAGCATTATCATCCATCCATGTATTAAAAATCATGGTTATCTTTGGGTACTATATTTATAGCTAATTGTACCATTTCTATATGAACATTATATAATATATTATGTAACATAAGCAAACAAATATATAGCATAATCCCCCAAACCCAATATAACTATTTTCACTTAAAAAAGAGAAGTGAGAGTATACAGGATGCAAAATTATGTTTTGTATGAAAAGCACAAAATGTATACATATATGAAAAATAATACCTAAAAACATTGGAAGTTTCTTAACTGTTTAAGAAATAAGAGTTTTCTGTTTCTTTTTGGTATGTATTTAATCCACTCATTGTAGTTCCCTCACTGTAAAAAATACACTTGAAATTTCTCATGAGAAAGCTGATTCTCAATTTCCTGTATAGTTTTGGCTTTAGTCACCAGTATGGCATACGTGACTATTTCAGAACTTCCATTTAAGCAAATAAGAAACTTCATAGATACTTAAGAACCATTACAAAGAAATCTTGGATTTTTGTCAAACTTTAAATACAGTCTTTTCAGTTTTATTTCAAGTCTTAGAGAAAACCCACACATATATATTTATTTTTTGTCTTAGGTGAGTAAGTTCATATCCTGCTGGACAATTGGGATGTTTATTTTTTCCCAGATTTATAAGCAAAGTTCAGCTTCCTTGAACCTTGTGGGCTGGAGGTCACTTTAAGTTTCCCAATAATGTTCCTTAATATTGTACAGTCAAAAGCTAAATGAAACACACTGGGAAGCTTTTCTAGCCCTGCTCTAAATGGCTGGTGAAAGTTGTCAAAGCGTGGTCTCTAGAGCTGATTTTAAATATTGATCCTGACACTGACTGTGAGATCTGAGGCTAGCTCCTTAAAGTTTTTGTCCCTTATTTTTCTCTTTTTAAAGTGGGCATAATATTGTACTTATTTTATTAGGTTATTATGAGAATTAAGAGGGAAAAGGCCACAACAATAAGCAATTTCTGGAAGATATGAAACAGATGAAGAAGATATAATCCTATATAAGTAAAGGAAATAAAATGTGAGTTTTCCCGGAAGAATCCCAGAATAACCCCAACTCCAGTTGAGTATGGATAAAGGCCAGGGTGATGGACAGTCAACGTTTTAATTAAAGAGTGGAATAACAGTTGTGTTCATTCCCCCACTCTCAGGTCAAAGCCCACTAGTACAAGTTCTCTGAAGTGGGAGTTTTGATGCCAAAGATACCTTGAAAGAGTGCTTAAGCCTCATTGTAAAATTTAAATGTCCACCTACAAATATATAAACAGGATTAGGTAATTAAAAATTAGCAGTTATTTGAGAAAAGTCAATATCGTGAGGGAGAGGCTCAGATTCAAGAAATAGGAAAAGAAATGCCCCAAGTGAACAGAGTTAATACAGGGAAAAGAGAAAATTTTAGAATAAACAAAATAAGTATCCTAGAGATTTGAAGCATACTTTGTCCATAAAAAAGAAAAGTATATTATGAGAAAGAAGCAATTTTCTTGGAAGTTAAAAACTTTCTGATAAAAAAGAGAAAGAAATAACCGAGCTATATAGCAGAGTGGACATTACTGAAGACTGCATTACTGGACTGGGTGATGATTCAGAGTGCTACATCCAGAGCTGAAAGCAAAAAGCCAAGGCAAACACATGTGACAGCAAAGATAAGTGTCATGGAGGGTAGATCTAGAGAAACATATGGTTTTATGGAGATATTGAGAAAGAACAGTGTGGGGAAAATGAACAAATAATCGAGGAAGTAGAATAATGACTCTAATCTTTAGATTGAAGAGATCCTCTGACTGGTGGGTAGAAGGATTCAGGGTGGTAGGGGGCAGGGACAGCACATCTATGCCTATAAACAGCATGGTGACATGTCTGAACGCCAAAGATAAAGAAAATGGCAAGAGCTACAAGAAATAAAATGCAAAGTGCCTATCATAAAAATATCAAACTAAATCACACTACTCATTAATAACACCAGATGCATGAAGATAAGGTAGTGATACCCTCAAAACTTGAGACAGTGCTATTATTTTAGCCAATACCTTTATACAGAAAATTGGTGTTCAAATGTGAAAGTAAAATAAAGACATCTGCAGACTTGTTAGTCTCAGAAAGTTTACCATCTAAATACTCTTTAGGAGAATTCCTTGAGGCAGGAATCCAGAAAAATCCGGGAAAAGTAAAAATAAATTGAAAAAAGGGGAATTTGTGATATAAAGATATTATTAAAGTGGTTGTGAAGATGTGTTAAGGAGAGAAAAAAATCAAAACCCTGAGATTTTTTTCCCTCAAAACCTGCTCATTAATGTCTTTTGATAAAGAAAAGAGAGAGAAAGGAAGAAACAAAAAAGAAAATAAAAAAGGGAAATTGCCAGAAATAGAATGAATAACTAGAGAAAACAAAGAACCAATGAATAGCCCCCACCTCACCCCAAAGTCCTGATTAATCCAACCTGAAAGAAAAAAGAGAGCAAAACATAAACAATCAGAACATGAAACAAAATGGCAGGAATAAGGCACAGCTTAGACATTACAGTGAACAACGATGATCACAGAAATTGTCAAATAGAGTTAACAAACAAATGAGCAGGAAGTTTGAAAATAAAAACAGGAACAATAAAACAGCAAAATGATAATAAAGTTCCAGTAATATTAAAATTAGGAAAAACATTCATGGTGGAAAGGATTGCATGGCATCGTGCCATTATGTTAATTATAATACAGTATGAGGTGTTTGTATCTTTATGCAAAAATTACACAGCAAAAATGTTAAGAATACAAAGAGATTTTTAAAAGCCTTTTATGTTAGTTTTCATCATTGCTGTAACAAATTATCACAAATTTAGTGGCTAACAACACCACAAATTTACTATCTGATTCTCTAGAAGTCTAAAATGGGTCTCACTGGGCTAAAAGCAAGGTGTCCTCAGGGCTGTATTCATTTTCGGAGGCTCTGAGAGAAAATAACAATGACGGTATATTGTTGACAGTATTTTCCATAGTGCTGTGTCCTTGCCCTTCCCAGCTTCCAGCAGCCTCCCACATTTCTTGACTTATGGCCCACTTCTTCCATCATCTACTTTTCAGAGCCTTTCTGATTACACTGGATCTATCCAGATAATCCAGGATAATCTCCTTTTTTTTTTTTTTTTTTTTTTGAGACAGTCTTGCTCTGTTGCCTAGACTGGAGTGCAGTAGCAGTGATCATAGCTTATTGCGGCCTTGACTTCCCCGGCTCAAGCAATTCTCCCATCGCAGTCACCTGAGTAGCTGGGAGTACAGGTATGCACCACCACATCTGGCTGATTTTTTTCATTTTTTGTAGAGACAGAGTCTCATTAAGTTGTCCTGGTTGGTCTGGAACTCCTGGGCTCAAGCAATCACCCACCTCAGCCTCCCAAAGTGGTGGGATAACAGGCGTGAGCCACCATGCCTGGCCAATCTCCCTATTTTAAGGTCAGCCTTTTCACAATCTTAATTCCAACTGAAACCTAATTCTTCTTTGCCATGTAAAGTAACACATTGACAGTTTTCAGGGATTAAGATATGTACGTCTTTGGGGGACCATTATTCTGCCTACCCCAACTCTGTTCTCAGAAATAGACAAATTCAGAAAATTAAAAATATAATTATAGGGGATTTCAATAACAAAACATTTGAATTAATATCTAATGAAGAATTTTGTCTTGAACAGAGAATGTATATTATTTGCAAACACCTATGGAACACAAATATATTTGATCATATATTTGTTCGTAAAGAAAATCTCAATAAAAATAATTAAAGCCCACATTCTCTGAACTTATAGCAATGTAGACAGATTAATAATAAAAATATAGGATAAAATATATTCAAGTTAAAAAAACTGAAACACTTTTCTAAATAAATTGTTGTTTAAAGGGGATGTAAAGGCTGATATTACAGACCATCTAGAAAACATGACAAATTAAAATAAAAATGTATTCAGAGAAATGTCTATAACTTTATATGCAATTACTTGAAAAAAAGAAAAATGGAATAGTTGAGCATTCTAATTAGAATCAAGAAAAGTAATTAAAACATGCTAGGAAAGCATTAATTATAAAAAATAATAAAATAGAAAACAAAAAGCAATCAAAGCTGGTTGGCTCTTTGCAAACATCAGTAAGTGAGACATTCTTTGGAACACACTTAGAGAAATAATAAAAGAAAAAGTATGAAAGAGAATATAAAGTACATAATGGGACTTCCTTTTCCATAGTGGCTTAGGTTAGTTTGCCAGACTTTCCTGTTGTAAACTATTAAAAATGCTGGATGAAAAATGTAAACTCTTTTCTTGCTCTTCTCTTCTTTTTTTTGAGACAGGGTCTTGCTCTGTTACCCACGCTGAAGAGCAGTGGTGTGATCACAGCTCACTGGAGCCTCAAACTCCTGGGCTTACGTGATTCTTTCACCTCAGCCTCCCCAGAATCTAGGACTGTAAGTGTACACCACCATGCCTGGCTACTTTTCAGAATTTTTTTTTTTTTTTTTTTTGTGGAGATGGGGTCTCACTATGTTGCCCAGGCTCTTCTTGAACTCCTGGCTTCAAGCAATCCTCCTGCCTTGGCCTCCCAAATGTTGGGATTACAGGCATAAGCCACAGCACCCAGCCTACTATATTATTAAAAAGCACTAAAAATCTGACAAAATAGTAAAAAGACATCAGGCCAAGGTTGAAGAGGATTTGGGAAGTCGGAGAGATAAGGGGAGTAGAGACTTTGTCCTCAGGGTTTTGCCCATTGTTGTCAATTTGAATACCGGCTGTCACAGCTTCCCAGGAAAAGCAAACAGAAATCAAAGCCCAATAATTGCTCAACGTAGGATGTCTAATAAGTGACTGCCCTCACATTAAATTGTGAACCCAAAGAGCCATACTCTCAGGGCAAAAAGGAACTAGTAGTATACTAGCACTCAAGAAGCTGGGCAGCCCCCAAATTATATCACCTGGGAGGTCCAAAATATGTCAAGCCACAAATATAATTTACAATGGTATCAGACTAATATGCTCCAAGGACACTATAAGATCTTCTCTGGAGAAATATATTTTCATTCCAGGCTTCAAGTTATTTCTACGAATAATACTTTATTTATTTATTTATTTATTTATTTATTTACTTACTTATTTTGAGACAGAGTCTCACTCTGTCACCCAGGCTGAAGTGCAGTGGTGTGATCTCGGCTCACTGCAACCTCCGCCTCCCAAGTTCAAGCAATTCTCCCTGCCTCAGCCTCCTGAGTAGCTGGGATTATAGGAGCTGCTACCATGCCCAGCTAATTTTTTTTATTTTTTAGTAGAGATAAGGTTTTGCCATATTGGCCAGGCTGGTCTTGAACTCCTGACCTCAGGTGATCCACCAGCCTTGGCCTCCCAAAGTGCTGGGATTACAGGTGTGAGCCGCCATGCCCCGCCTTTTTAGGGTATTACAGCATACAGCATATAATAGCATACAGCATATACTCAAAGACAACACAAAGAAACAAAGTATTACCAATTAGAACCAGCAGACACTATTATCAAAAGAAATCATGCAAATCTATAGATACTGGAATTATGACAGTCTATAAAACAACACTATTTACTGTTTAAATAAAAGCCAAAATGAAACTGGATTCAGGGGATAGAAATCTATCAAATGTGATCTAGCAGATTTGAAAATGAATCAAATAGAACAAGTTAGTCAAACCTAGATAAAATTTTATGTACAGAAAGATAAGGCCAAAAAAATTATGCAGAATGAATCAGAAAGTGAAAAAGATGAGAGGAAAATGGTGAAGAAACAATGCTAGGTAAGATCTTAAGGACTAACATGAACTTAACTCCGCATTTCAGAAAGAGTGGAGAGAAATAATAGGTAGGAGGTAGGAGGACATTCAGAGAAAATTTTTGAGGAATAATGAAAGCCAACAATCAACAAGTTTTTTTTTTTTTTTTTAAATACTTTAAGTTCTAGGGTACATGTGCATAACGTGCAGGTTTGTTACATATGTATACTTGTGCCATGTTGGTGTGCTGCACCCATCAACTCGTCATTTACATCAGGTATAACTCCCAATGCCATCCCTCCCCCCTCCCCCCTCCACATAATAGGCCCCGGTGTGTGATGTTCCCCTTCCCGAATCCAAGTGATCTCATTGTTCAGTTCCCACCTATGAGTGAGAACATGCGGTGTTTGGTTTTCTGTTCTTGGAATAGTTTGCTGAGAATGATGGTTTCCAGCTGCATCCATGTCCCTACAAAGGACACAAACTCATCCTTTTTGATGGCTGCATAGTATTCCATGGTGTATATGTGCCACATTTTCTTAATCCAGTCTGTCACTGATGGACATGTGGGTTGATTCCAAGTCTTTGCTATTGTGAATAGTGCCGCAATAAACATACATGTGCATGTGTCTTTATAGCAGCATGATTTATAATCCTTTGGGTATATACCCAGTAATGGGATGGCTGGGTCAAATGGTATTTCTAGTTCTAGATCCTTGAGGAATCACCATACTGTTTTCCACAATGGTTGAACTAGTTTGCAATCCCACCAACAGTGTAAAAGTGTTCCTATTCCTCCACATCCTCTCCAGCACCTGTTGTTTCCTGACTTATTAATGATTGCCATTCTAACTGGTGTGAGATGGTATCTCATTGTGGTTTTGATTTGCATTTCTCTGATGGCCAGTGATGATGAGCATTTTTTCGTGTGTCTGTTGGCTGTATGCATGTCTTCTTTTGAGAAATGTCTATCCATATCTTTTGCCCACTTTTTGATGGGATTGTTTGTTTTTTTTCTTGTAAATTTGTTTGAGTTCTTTGTAGGTTCTGGATATTAGCCCTTTGTCAGATGAGTAGATTGCAAAAATTTTCTCCCATTCTGTAGGTTGCCTGTTCACTCTGATGGTAGTTTCTTTTGCTGTGCAGAAGCTCTTTAGTTTAATTAGATCCCATTTGTCAATTTTGGCTTTTGTTGCCGTTGCTTTTGGTGTTTTAGACAACAATCAACAAGTTTTTAAAGACAGCGTCTCATTCTGTCACCCAGGCTGGAGTGCAGTGGTGAAATCTCGGCTCACTGCAACCTCTGCTCCTGGATTAAGTGATTCTCCTGCCTCAGCTTCCTGAGTAGCTGGGATTGCAGGCATGTACCATCACACCCAGATAATTTTTGTATTTTCAGCAGAGACAGGGTCTCACCATGTTGGCCAGGCTGGTCTCAAACTCCTGGCCTCAAGTGATCTGCCTGCCTCAGCCTCTCATTGTGCTGGGATTACAGGCAATCAATAGGCTTAAGCACAACAAATCATGAGTAGGGTAAATACAATGAAATACACATTGTAATAAAGCTACAGAAAAAATATGATTTAGAGAAAAATGATTCTGTTTAGTGGATTAAGGGTTAGACTGACAGTCAACTTCTTGATAGCACAATAGAAACTGGAAGTTAGGAGGCAGTAGATTGATAACCTCAGTGCACAGAGAAGCAAGTAACTGCCAGCTCTGAGTGTCTATACCCAGTGGAAGTATTTTGTAAAAGAGAAGGTGAAATAAAAACATTTTAAAATAAAAATATATAATCTGTCACTTGAGAAATTTCTAAAGATGTACATAAGATGGAAGGACAGAGATTCCAGAGGGGAGGACTGGGATGCAGGAAAGAATGAAAAAGAAACAGGTAAATATGTCACTAAATTTAAAGGGGCACTGACTTTATAAACAAAAATAGTAATGTCTATGGGGCTAAATGTGATTATTTATCGTGTGTACATATAGTGATGATAATGATGATGGTAATAATGACCATCATTTAATGCTTAGTACATGCCAGAGATTGTGCTAGGTGCTTCTATTACATCATCTCAGTGAATCCTCATACCAACCCCTGGGGAAGGTATAATTGTTATTTCTATTTTGCAGGTAAGGAACAGAAAGATAAAGAGATTGCGACTTACCTGAGGTCACACACCGGTAAGCAGTGGAGCTGGTACTTTGGTTCCAGAATCTATGCTCCTAACTATGCTATGCTGCTTCTTATTTCATCTGGAAGAGTGTATACATACATGCTTAAAATTAATAAGAGTTTAGCAAGTTTGATGGATACAAAAATTAATTTATTTCTATGAGCCAAAAACAAATAGTTAAAAATGACACAAGATCGTTAAAAATTATCAAGTATTCAGAATAAATCTATGAAAAGATACACAATGCTGCATGGAAAACGTTTTTTAAAATGGAGGGATTTTAAAGACCTAAGTAAATGGTGACATAATTCATCTTCAAGAATTGAAGATTGCATATTGTAAAGATGTCAGTTTACCCTCAATGATGTATAATTCAACGTGATCCCAATCAAAATCCCATCAATGACTGTATGTGTAAATTGATTAGCTAATGCTAAAATTATGTGAAACTTCCAGAGGAAGAATAACCAAGTCAATTCTAAAGAAAGTCAAAGCTGGAGGATTTTAAACTCCAGATATAAAGGCTTATTACAAAGCAATAGTAATTGAGTGAGTCTGGTATTGGGGCATGTACAGAGAAGAGTTGACATGCACAGCAAGCCTGAGAGCTAGTGTTTGGTAGGACTGTTTAGAGAGGTTGGCCTTGGCTGGTGTCTGAGAGCTTGAATTTTGGGAGGGTTTCCACCACTTTAACAGATAAGTGTTGCTAACTATGCCTAAACTCTTTGTGCAAACAATTTGGTTTATACTTAACACCTGAGTCTAGAATTTTTGCATATTCCAGGCAAAGCATGCCCATTGTCAAGCTGCCAATAAAAACTTTGGGTGCTGAGTCTCTAATGAGCTTCCCTTTGACCTAACAATTCTATTCCTGGGAATATATTTTAGAGCTGCTTGTGAGTATCTGCATCAAGATACATGTGTAAGAGTGTCCCCTTCAGCATTGTTTGTAACAGCATTGTTTGTATCAGCTTTATCCCAAAGCTAGAACCAATCCAAATGACCATGAAGAATATAATTGATAAGTAAATTGCAGCATATTCACTCAAAGGAGTAGAATATGGCATTGAAATTGTACATATGATAGCCACTGGCAACAACACTGATGAATTTTATGAACATAATTTTGAATAAAAGAAGAACTAAATAGCATAAAACATATAGCATGATTCCATTTATATTGTTTATAATTGGGTGAAACTAAACTTTATTGTTTAGGCATGCATGTATAGCCATAGGTCTAAAAAGAAAAGCAAAAGGAACAAAAAAAAATCTCAGGGGTTATAAGAGTGGTCGTTTCCCTAGGGAAGGTAGAGGTTCTGATTGGGAATGGACAAATGGAGGGACCCTTGGTACTGGCAATACATTATAGTTTGAGTTGTGATGATATAGGTGCCCATTTTATGTTAAACTGAGAATTTATATTTTATACATTTTGTTCTATTTTATGGTAAAATGCTTATTAAAATAATTTTCACATGACTTTATTCCAATAAATTTCAATCTTTAGTTGAACCAGATGGGCTTCTTGGAAAACAAAATTGATACATCAAAATAGAAAGCATGGCCCCTCTCAAGTCCAACTCTGCCAAAAAGTACCATGCTCAGTGTGAATGAGTCTTCCAACTTTTTAAAGGAAGCTAGAAAACTGAATGTTTACATGAAAGCTCCTAGTTTCTTTCTTTCTTTTTTTTTTGAGAAGGAGTCTCACTCAGTTGCCCAAGTTGGAGTACTGTGGTGCAATCTCGGCTCACTGCAGCCTCCTCCTTCCGGGTTCAAGTGATTCTCCTACCTCAGCCTCCCGAGTAGCTGGGATTACAGGCATATGCCACCATGTCTGGCTAATTTTTGTATTTTTATTAGAGACGAGGTCTCACTACATTGGCCAAGCTGGTCTCAAACTCCTGACCTCAAATGATACACCCGCCTTAGCCTCCCAAAGTGCTGGGACTACAGGTGTGAGCTACCATGCCCAGCTGAAAGCTCCCAATTTCTAAATGTAGGTTCAGACGAATTTTAAACACTGTGTGAGCCAGCAAAACACATCTTTAAGGTTAAAGTTGGCCTGTGAGCATGCACTCGTAATCACAGGGGTTTGGCCTCAAAGGTAAAATAGAAAACTTAAAAGACTATCAAGGTTTCCAAGTTAACTGGGAGTGAGAGAGTTAGGTATATTTTGAAAATTACTTATATACTTTTTTTCCCTCTGCCTTTCTGAGCACATAACACTGACTGCATTCTACTTGAAACAGGGAATCATTCATTGGCCTGTGGGAACAAATTAGGAATTTTTCACTGAACAAATTTAAAGAGAAAGACCAGGATAATATTTAGCTTCTGATGTTTAAAAGCTATTTTCTTTTGTGTACTACATCAGCAAGCAGCAAGTACCCATGAGTGGATCTGGGAACCAGATAATAGTCTTATATTCCAAATAGTTAAGCTCGCCATAGGTAAATCTAAAGAATCCACAGAGAATTCAGCACGTTCTTGCACTCAGTGATACCTTTTCTACAAAACAGAACTCTCTTCTAATGAGAAAAGCCTAAATAATTACTTGATGTCATGCCAGATATGTAGCAGCAGGACAATGTTAGTCAGACAGGAAATAGGTATTGAGAGAGCCAAGCAATGTGTCCATTTCTGGAATCAGTGATTTAGGAGTTAAAAGTTCAATGTGACCAGTAGCTTAGAAATGGGAAATCATGTCAGAATCTAGACAAGGTATTTGCAGCACAGTCACTACAGAACAAGGTAGTGTGAGAATCATTAGGTCTCAAAAGTCTGTGGAGGTAAGATCTAGAACTGCCCTGTTTGATATGGTAGTCTCTAGCCACGTGGGGGTAGTGAGCACTTGAAATGTGTCAAGTCCGAATTGAGATGTATTGTAAGTGTAAAACATGCACTGGATTTAGGAGACATTTACTAAGAATGTAAAAGGTCTCATTAAAAATTTTAAATTTGGATTACATGTTGAAATGGTAGTATTTTAGATATATTGGGTTAAATAAAATATATTGTTAAAATTCAAAAGCAAATTGATAATGATGTACAAAACCCAAGGAGACAAATAAATATAAAACAAATAATGATTGTTAAAAATCTAGCTCTTTCTCCAGTCAGCACCACCAAAGCATCAGGCCAAGGGAGTTTTATGGGCCAGTGATAGGAAATATTCAAAGAATAGATGTTTCAGACTTTTAGAGACTATAGTAAAAGATGGAGAGATTCTTAACTCTTAAAAAATGCATCTTACCGTGGCAGTGAATACAGTAATATTATAATTCTATGTGGCCATATCCTATTTTTTTCTATGAGATTGTAGAAATACACATACACTATGATGTACCCATACCCTTGACTTGGAGGTCCAAACTATCATTAGAGTCATCTTTCTATTCTCCAGGGTTAACTACCACAGTGCTTCCAATAGATTTACTCATGGAACATTAATTGAAAAATAACTTGTCCAGGAATATACTTAGTAGTTGAGTCTCTTGTAGCAGAGATCATTCTGCTACATTACCTAAGCTTGTAGTGTTTTGCTCGGAAATGTTTCACTCTTAAGAGATTCACATAATTTATAAGAATGATGTGTAGTTCTGCATGTGAAGAGAGTTGGAATCAGCAGATAAAGATGTATGAGGTAACTAAGCAGGCCAATGATGAATCTCATTAGCAGGATTTCAGCTGCTTGGCTAAGGAAGGTCTTAGTGTTTTTATTAGACTGAAATGTAAATTACTTGCCTTCATGATTATTATTTAAAACTATAATCACATTTTGTGTCAGGTGAGACTAAAACTATGCCTGTGATGACACCACTGAAGCATCTACGGCACGGATGCCCACTCTTCTGTCAGAGTCCACATGTCAGCCAGTACCAAGGTGACAGGAGATTTCTCTCTATTTAGACACTCAGTACCTTGTGAACTGTTAATAATATCATTTTCTTTCTCTTTATTTCTTTTTTTTTTTTTTTTTTTTTTTGAGATGGAGTCTTGCTGTGTCACCCAGATTACAGTGGTGTGATCTTGGCCCACTGCAACCTCTGCCTCCTGGGTTCAAGCAATTCTCCTGCCTCAGCCTCCCGAGTAGCTGTGATTACAATCACAATTAGCCTGGCTAATTTTTGTATTTCTTGGTGGAGATGGGGTTTCACCACATTGGCCAGGCTGGTCTTGAACTCCTGACCTCAGGTGATCTGCCTACCTTTGCCTCCCAAAGTGCTGGGATTGTAGATGCGAGCAGTGCTGGGATTATAGATGGGAGCAGTGTTGGGATTACAGATGCGAGCTACTGTGCCCGGCCAATAATATTATTTTCATACACAACTCTTTTTCCTGTGGGACTTTAAGACATCTAAAATACGGTATATCCAGGAGTTTAGAGACTTTTTCTTTTAGGAAACTGAAGTGCTTCTGCCCTGGCATTTCCTCATCAGAGGAGTTGTTGACTATACTTATTTAAATGAAGAATAAAGATGCATGAATTGTGAACATCAAGGAGTTCTCTTCCCTGGGTATTGGTCTGAACAATAATAAATTGTGTTTAGAATCCCTGTGTGTGGAAGTAAACAATGCAGAATTCAGCATATACATTATAATGAAAACAGCAAAAATTTCTTCTTCTTATAATCTAAAAGAAGCTACAGAATGACGAAGTTGAGTATGATTTGACTATGTGGAACAATGCTAGGATCACTGCTCTGACAACTATAAATGATGAAAAAGGAAAATACCAAAGAATGAATGTGGTTGTTCATTCTTACCACCAAAATGGTACTTCAATGTTTTTCTGTAGTGAGCAAAGTGAAAAGTTGATTTCTTCTCTTGGCAGATCCATGAAATTGGCATGAATGAGTTCTCTTTTTACAGGTCAAGAATCATAATTTTTCATAGTTTTATATTACCAGCAGATACTCATTTTATACACACACACACAGAGACACACACACACACATGTATATATGTTAAAGGCCTGTTAATATCTGGGAATTTCTCTTTGATGTCATTTTTCTTGAGAGTCAAAGTTTTTATAAACTAAAAATTGCTAACAGAACATACCTAAAAATATCAGTCATCTGACTCTATCTTTTGCATAGTTTTCCATGTTTTGATTGCTCTGACAAACATTTCTAATGATTGAGAAATTATGTTTATTTTGGTAGACATAGTTCTGTTTTCTACAAAATTAGATATGAGGCTTCAAAGACATATAGTAAGGTCATCATCCTATGAGTAGTGATTTTGCAAGTAGTAGCAAAACTGTACCTTTTCTCTTTTATATCTTGATATTCAACTGGTAAAAAAGATTCATTTATTCACCCATTTAATCAATATTTATTTTTGTGCCTGCTATGTGCTTAGAACTGTTGGGGATATAACAAGAATAAAGCAAAGTTTCTACCTTCATGGATGTAATTACTAGTTAGTAGACCAAAAACATACATATATACACATACACACATACACATGCACACACATGTCATAATATAATACAATAGGTTGTCAGGTGGTGATACATGCTATATAAGGAAAAATACAGAGGAATGAATAGAGTAAGGTGTTGTTGGAGGCCTGACTGGACACAGAGAGTGAAGAGGTGTTATTTTAGGCAAGGTGATCAGGGATGATCTCTAATGAGGTTACACTTGAGCAGAGACCTGAATGAAGTGAGAGAACAAGTGTCAGGCATTTGGCCTGAAGGAGAAGAGCGTCCTAGGCAGTCGGAACAGGGTGAGAAATTTGCCTTGGAGGACTCGATAGGACTGGGTTGGAACTCATAGGAAAGGAAACAGAAGATCCGATTTTAGGGAAGAAAGTCAAGGACATTCTCCATGTTTCTGAGTAGTGAAATCTGGCTCATTATAGTAGAGAACCAGCTCAAGAGATGCCGTAGCCAGAAATAAAGCAAGCGCATTTAGCTGGAGCATGCTGGTGTTAAATCTCTTGGGAACCGAAAGTGTATAGATGTAGTATCAGAAGTTGATGTGCATCTGGCTGTGTAAAGGAGACCACCCACATGTGGTGAAGTCAGTAGGACAAAATCCCAACATCTGACACATAACTAACAAATATTAATTAATTCATCATTTCTATTCCTCACTTCATTTCTCTTTAAGGTTCCACTTCAGTTTTAAGGTAGCAACATATTCATATGTTAAAAATGTACAAGTTTCTTAAACATATTCACAGATTGACTCACATGCATCACCAACATTTTTCCCAATCTTTCAACATCAGTCAAGAATTTGCAAGATTTTTTGTCTATAATTTGTCTTTACTTCGTTTTTTGAATTTGAATTTGCATAAAATAATATGGTTTTCTTATTTCATATCCATTATCTTCTACCCAGTATACTGAGAATCCTCCCCTACATTCTAACTCCCCAGGTTGAGAAATCATTATCTTAAGGCATCTGTCCCTGCTTAGGTTTTCTTTGGTAATATTTACTTACATGAAGTGGTCTGGTTTACCTACAGGGGCTGCTCTGGGTAAACTACATGTAGTTTCCATTAGTAGATGGGATTAAAAATGTTTTCTCCATCTTGATAGTTTAGTCTTCTGTTTCTTGTTGTCCACTGACACTGAAAAATTCTTTTATTAAAATAAGCAGAAAATCTAGGTAAGGTTTGTTGACTCCACAAACGAGGAATTATCACAGAGGAAACAAAGTAAACTTGCAAGAACAAGTATTTACTGAATACCTATCATGAGTTGAGGATGTAGCAGTGAATATAATATTCACAGTCCTGCTCTTTAGATCTACTTTAATCTGATTGGAAGCAGATGAAGAATAGCTTTAATGACCCTGGAAGGTAACTTTGAAATGTAACTTAATTCATTCTCTGGCTTCTAGGAAGATAGAAATTTTAGGCAGAATACCATTTGTCTATTTGCTGGCTAAAAAATTATAAAGTTATAAAGTAATTCTGCAAACACACTCTTGGACCACAGCACAATAAAAATAGAAGTCAAGAGTAAAAAATCAATGAAAATCATGCAATTACATGGAAATTAAGTAACCTGCTCCTGAATGATTTTTGAGTGAGTAATGACATGAGGGCAGAAATCAAGAAGTTCTTTGAAACTAATGATATAACATACCAGAATATCTGGGACACAACTAAGGCAGTATGAAGAGGAAATTTTACAGCACTAAATGCCCATATCAAATAGTTAGAAAGATCCCAAATTAACAACCTAACGTCACAACTGAAATAATTAGAGAAGCAAGAGCAAACCAACCCCAAAGCTAGCAGTAGTCAAAAAATAATCAAAATCAGAGCTGAACTGAAGGAAATCAAGACATGAAAAACTATTCAGAAGATCAACAAATCAAGGAGTTGGTTTTTCAAAAAAATTAATGAGATAGGCCTCTAGCAAGACTAATAAAGAAAAAACAAGAGAAGATCCAAATAAACACAATTAGAATCAACAAAATAGATGTTACCACTGATCCCACAAAAATAAAAATAACCATGAGAAACTATTATGAACACCTCTATGCACACAAACTAGAAAACCTAGAAGAGATGGATAAATTCCTGGACACGAATATTCTCCCAAGACTGAGCCAGGAAAAAATTTCTTCCCTGAACAAACCAATAATGAGCTCTGAAACTGAATCAGTAATAAATAGCCTACAAACCAAAAAAGCTAGGACTAGATGGGTTCATAGCTGAATTCTGCTAGCTAGATGTACAAAGAAGAACTGGTACCATTTCTACTAAAACTATTCCAAAAAATTGAGGAGAAGGGACTCCTCCTTAATTCATTCTGTGAAGCCAGCATCATCCTGATACCAAAACTGGCAGAGATACAGCAAAAAAGAAAACTTCAGGCCAATATCCTTGGTGAATATTGATGCAAAAATTCTCAGTAAAATACTTGCAAACTGAATAAAAAACTGAGTCCACCATAATCAAATAGGCTTAATTCCTGGGATGCAAGATTGGTTTAACATATGCAAATCAATAAGTATGATTTATCATATAAACATAACTAAAGACAAAAACCACATGATTATCTCAATGCAGAAAAGACTTTCAATAAAATTCAACATCCATTTATGTTAGAAACTCTTAATAAGCTGTGTATTGGAGGAACATACTTCAAAATAGTAAAAGCCGTCTATGACAAACCAACAGCCAACATTATACTGAATGGGCAAAAGCTGGAAGCATTCACCATGAAAACTGGTACAAGACAAGGATGCCCTCTCTCACTACTCCTATTCAACATAGTTTTGGAAGTCCTGGCCAGAGCAATAAGGCAAGAGAAATAAATAAAGTGCATCTAAATAAGAGAGGAAATCAAACTATCCCTGTTTGCAGACAACATAATTCTATGTCTAGAAAACCACATAGTCTTGGCCCAAAAACTCCTTCAGCTGATAAATAACTTTGACAAAATTTCAGGATACAAAATCAATGAATAAAAATTACTAGCATTCCTATATACCAACAACAGTCATGTCGAGAGCTAAATCAGGAGTGCTATCCCATTCACAATTGCCACAAAAAGAATAAAATACCTAGGAATACAGCTAAGCTGGGAGGTGGAATATCTTTACAATGAGAAATATAAAATACTGCTCAAAGAAATCAGAGATGACACAAATGGAAGCACATCCTATGCTCATGGAGAGGAAGAATCAGTATTATTAAAATGGCCATACTGCCCAAAGCAATTTATTCCTATTGAACAACCAATGACATTCTTCACAGAACTGGAAAAAACTTCATATGGAACCAAAAGAGTCTGAATAGTCAGGGCAATCCTAAGCAAAAAGAGCAAAGCTGGAGGCATTGTGTTACCTGACCTCAAACTATACCAGAGGGCTACAGTAACCAAAACAGCATAGTACTGGTACAAAAACAGACACGTAGACAAATGGAACAGAATAGGGAGCTTAGAAATAAGGTGACATACTTACAACCATCTGATTTTAGACAAAGCTGACAAAAACAAGCACTGGGAAAATAACTTCCTATTCAATAAATAATGCTGGGATAATTGGCTAGCCATATGCAGAAGATGGAAACTGGACCCCTTCCTTATACCATATACAAAAATTGATTCAAGATGGATTAAAGACTTAGATTTAAACCCCCAAACTGTTAACATAAAAACCCTGGAAGACAACCTAGACAATACCATTCTGGATATAAGCATGGGCAAACATTTCATGACGAAGATATCAAAAACAATTACAACAAAAGCAAAAGTTGACAAGTGGGATCTAATTAAACTTAAGAGCTTCTGCACAGCAAAAGAAACTATCAACAGAGTACAGAGACAACCTACAGGATGGGAGAAACTATTTGCAAACTATGCATCTGACAAAGGCCTAATATCTTGCATATATAAGGAACTTAAAGTTACAAGAAAAAAATACCATTTAAAAGTGGGACAAGGACATTAACAGACACTTTTCAAAAGAAGACGCACATGTGGCCAACCATCATATAAAAAAAAGCTCAACATCACTGATCATTAGAGAAATGCAAATCAAAACCACAATGAGATACCATCTCACACCAGTCAGAATGGCTATTGTTAAAAAGTTAACAGATGCTGGCAAGGTTGTGGAGAAAGGGTAATGCTTATACATTGTTGGCAGAGTGTAAATTAGTTCAACCATTGTGGAAAGCAGTATGGCAATTCCTCAAAGAGCTAAAAACAGAAATACCATTTGACCCAACAATCCCATTACTGGGTATATACCCAAAGGAATATAAATCATGTTACCATAAAGACACACACATGTGAATGTTTATTGCAGAACTACTCACAATAGCAAAGACATGGAATCAACCTAAATGTCCATCAATGATAGACTGAATAAAGAAAATGTGGTACATATATATATCATGAAATTCTATGCAGCCATAAAAAAGAATAAGATCATATCTTTTGCAGGAACATGGATGGAACTAGAGGCCATTATCATTAGCAAACTAATGCATGAACAGGAAACAAAATATTCCACGTTCTCACTTATAAGTGAGAACTAAATGATGAGAACTCATGGACACATAGAGGGGAACATGAGATGCTGATGCCTATTTGAGGATGTAGTATGAGAAGAAGGAGATGATCGGGAAAAAATAAATATTGGGTACTAGGCTTAGTATCTGGGTGACAAAATAATCTGTACAAAAACCCCCTGTGGTACAAGTTTAGCTGTATCACAAACCTGCATATGTACCCCTGACCCTAAAATAAAAGTTAAAAAAAATTTTTTTTAAAGCAATTTTGGTTTAGATACTTAAAGGTTGCTGAGGTTTTGTGCTTTAGTTCTTTTTCTGCCAAAATTGATGTGAGGTATTTTCAACTTATGCCACTGGTTCTTTTTGTAAGTCTTTTCTGCCTAAATCTTAGAAAAATACTTGCTGATTTCAACAAATATTAAATAAAAATTCTCTGTAGTCTCCATTTTATATAAATGTGATATTTTAGAACTACTCCTAAATTCTATTGGCACAATCTAGTAAATGTGAAGAAGGGTTATTAAAAAGAGTATATCAGTTTTTTTAAGTTTTAGAATAAATTAACAGCTAATAGAAAAACAAAACCAATCTCAATAAAAAAACCTGTCTCAATAAAAAAAAAAAAAAACAGGAAATGGAAGCCTTGTTTAGAATTGAAAGATGAATGATGCTTCTTTCTTCTCAATGATTTTTAACTAACAGTAATAAAGTCTTCTTTGAGGTGCAGTAATAGTGTGACATAAATAAAACAACAAACTATTATCTAAAAAGTGTTTTTCTTCCCCACTCATTTTTTTATTTTTAATAGCAAGTTCCAATTTCCCAACAGAGAGTTTCTTTTCACAGAACTGCTGGGTTTCTTGAAGTTTGTAATGAGTTCTTTTTTAAAAATTTTAATTTAATTTTTAAAAATTTTCCATAAGTTATTGGGGTACAGGTGGTATTTGGTTACATGAGTAAGTTCTTTAGTGGTGATTTGTGAGATTTTGGTGCACCCACCACCCGAAGCAGTATACACTGAACCATATTTGTAGTCTTTTATTCCTCGCTCCCTCCCACTTTTTCCCCCAAGTCCTCAAAGTCCATTGTATCATTCTTATGCCTTTGTTTACTCATAGCTTAGTTCCCACATATCAGTGTGAACATACGATGTTTGGATTTGCATTCCTAAGTTACTTCACTTAGAATAATAATCTCCAGTCTCATCCAGGTCACTACAAATGCTGTTAATTCATTCCTTTTTATGGATGTGTAGTATTCCATCCTCTATATATACCACGGTTTCTCTAGCCACTTGTTTATTGATGGGCATTTGGGTTGGTTCCAAGGTTTTGCTATTGTGAATTGTGCTGCTATAAATTGTACAAGCATCTTTTTCAAATAATGACTTCTTATCCTCTGGTTAGATACCCAGTAGTGGGATTGCTGGATCTAATGGTAGTTCTACTTTTAGTTCTTTAAGGAATCTCCACACTGTTTTCCATAGTGGCTGCACTAGTTTACATTCCCATCAGCAGTGTAGAAGTGTTCCCTGTTCACTGCATCCATACCAACATCTGCTGTTTTTTGATTATAGCCATTCTTGCAGGAGTAAGGTAGTATCACATTGTGATTTTGATTTCCCTGATCATTAATGATGTTGAGCATTTTTTAATATATTTGTTAGCCATTTGTATATCTTCTTTTGAGAATTGTCTATTCATGTCCTTAGCCCACCTTTTGATGGGATTGTGTGTTTTTTTCTTACTGATTTGTTTGAGTTTATTGTAGATTATGGATATTAGTCCTCTGTCAGATGTATAGATTGTGAAGATTTTTGTTGTGGGAAATCAGGGACAATGAATGGAGGGACCGGCTGAAGCAGTGGCAGAAGAACATAAATTGTGAAGATTTCATGGACATTTATTAGTTCCCCAAATTAATACTTTTACAATTTCTTACACCTGTCTTTACTGCAATCTCTGAACATAAATTGTGAAGATTTCATGGACACTTATCACTTCCCTAATCAATACCCTTGTGATTTCCTATGCCTGTCTTTACTTTAATCTCTTAATCCCATCATCTTCATAAGCTGAGGAGGATGTATGTTGCTGTGATGATTGTGTTAACTGCACAAATTGTTTGTAGAGCATGTGTGTTTGAACAATATGAAATCTGGGCACTTTGAAAAAAGAATAGGATAACAGCAATGTTCAGGGAACAAGGGAGATAACCTTAAACTCTGACTGCTGGTGAGCCAGGTGGAACAGAGCCATATTTCTCTTCTTTCAAAAGCAAATAGGAGAAATATTGCTGAATTCTTTTTCTCAGCGAGGAACATCCCTGAGAAAGAGAATGAGCCCCTGAGGGTAGGCCTCTAAAATGGCCACTGTGGGGGCGGCTGTCTTTTACGGTCAAAGACAAAGGGATGAAATAAGCCCCAGTCTCCCATAGCACTCCCAGGCTTATTGGGACGAGGAAATTCCCGCCTAATAAATTTTGGTTAGACTGGTTGTCTGCTCTAAAACACTGTCTCCTGATAAGATGTTATTAATGACAATGCATGCCCGAACTTCATTAGCAATTTTAATTTTGCCCCATCCTGTGGTCCTGTGATCTTGCCCTGACTCCATTTGCTTTGTGATATTTTTATTACCTTGTGAAGCATGTGATCTCTGTGACCCACTTCTGCCCCTTTTGAAAATCACTAATAAAAACATGCTGGTTTTATGGCTCAGGGGCATCACGGAACCTGCCAACATGTGATGTCTCCGCCAGACACCCAGCTTTAAAATTTCTCTCTTTTGTATTCTTTCCCTTTATTTCTCAGACCAGCCAATGCTTAGGGAAATAGAAAAGAACCCATGTTGAATATTGGGGGTGGGGTTCTCCCGATAGATTTTCTCCCACTCTATGGGTTGTCTGGTTACTCTGCTGACTGTTGCTTTTGCTGTGTGCAAGTTCTTTGGTTTAATTAAGTCTCAACTATTTATCTTTGTTTTTATTACATTTGCATTTGCTTTTGGTCATGAAATCCTTGCCTAAGCCAATGTCTAGAAGTGTTTTCCAAATGTTATCTTCTAAAATTTTTATGGTTTTAGGCCTTAGGTTTAAGTCCTTATTGATCTTGAGTTGATTTTTGCATAAGGTGAGAGATGAGGATCCAGTTTCATTCTCCTACATGTGACTAACCAATTATCCCAGCACCATTTGTTGAAAAGGGTGTCCTTTCCTCGCTTTATGTTTTTGTTTACTTTGTTAAAGATCAGTTGGCTATATTTGGGTTTATTTCTGGGTTCTCTATTCTGTTCCATTGGTCTATGTGCCTATTTTTATACCAGTACCATGCTGTTTTGGTAACTATGGCCTTATAGTATAGTTTGAAATCATGTAGTGTGATGTCTCTAGATTTGTTCTTTTTGGTTAGTCTTGCTGTGGCTATGTGGGCTCTTTTTTGGTTCCATATACATTTTAGAATTGTCTTTTCTAATTCTGTGAAGAATGATGGTGGTATTTTGATGGGGATTGCACTGAATTTGTAGATCACTTTTGGCAGTATGGTCATTTTCACAATATTAATGCTACCCATCTGGATATATTCTGCAGTTGGATGACATGTTCTGTATCTGTTAAGTCCATTTGTTCCAAGGTATAATTTAAATCCATTGTTTCTTTGTTGACTTTCTGTCTTCTTGATGACCTGTCTAATGCAGTCAGTGGAGTATCAAAGACCCCACTATTATTGTATTGCTGTCTATCTCATGTCTTAGGTCTATTAGTAATTGTTTTATAAATTTGGGAGTTCCAGTGTTAGGGGCATATATGTTTAGTACTGTGATATTTTCCTGCTGGACAAGGCCTTTTACCATTATATAATGTCCCTCTTTGTTTCTTTTAACGGCTGTTGCTTTAAAATTTGTTTTGTCTTAGAATAGTCACCCCTGTTCGCTTTTGGGTAAGTTATACCATTTGCATGAAATGCCTTTTTCCACCCCTTTACTTTAAGTTTATGTGAGTCCTTATGTGTTAGGTGAGTCTTCCAAGGCAGCAGATGGTTAGTTCGTGAGTTATTACCCATTCTACAGTTCTGTATCTTTTAAGTGGAGCATTTAGGTGATTTACATTCAATGTTAGTATTGAAATGTGAGGTACTGTTGCATTCATTGTGTTCTTTGTTGCCTATGTATTTTTGTTTTGTTTTGTTTTTTGCTTTTTAATATTTATTTTTGTTTTATAGGTTCTGTGTGATTTATATTTTAAAGAGGTTCTGTTTTGATGTGTTTCCAGGATTTGTTTCAAGATTTAGAGCTCCTTTTAGCAGTGCTTGTAGTGGTGGTTTGGTAATGGCAAATTCTCTCAGCATTTGTTTTTCTGAAAAAGACTGTATCTTTCCTTCATATATGATGCTTAGTTTCACTGGATACAAAATTCTTAGCTGATAATTGTTTTATTTGAGGAGGCTGAAGATAGGGCCCCAATCCCTTCTAGCTTGTAGGGTTTCTACTGAGAAATCTGCTGTTAATCTGATAGGTTTTCCTTTATAGGTTACCTGGTGCTTCTGTCTCACAGCTCGTAAGATTCTTTACTTTGTCTTAACTTTGGATAAGCTGATGGCAATGTGCCTAGGCAAATATCTCTTTGCAATGAATTTTCCAGGTGTTCTTTGTGCTTCTTGTATTTGGATGTCTAGGTCTCTAGCAAGGCTGAAGAAGTTCTCCTCAATTATTCTCCCAAATATGTTTTCCAAGCTTTTAGAATTCTCTTCTTGCTCAGGAGTACCAATTATTATCAAGTTTGGTCATTTAAAATAATCCCAGACTTCTTGGAGGCTTTGTTCATATTTTCTTATTCTTTTTTTCTTTGCCTTCATTGGATTGGATTAATTAGAAGACTTTGTCTTTGAGTTCTGAATTTCTTCTACTTGTTCCATTCTGTTGCTGAGCCTTCCCAGAGCATTTCACATTTTTAAAAGTGTGTCCAAAGTTTACTGAATTTTTTTTTTGAGATGGAGTCTTGCTCTGTTGCCCAGACTGGAGTGCAGTGGCACCATCTCGGCTCACTGCAACCTCTGCCTCCCAGGCTCAAGTGATTCTTCTGTATCAGCCTCCCAAGCAGCTGGGATTACAGGCACCTGCTACCATGCCTCGCTAATGTCTGTATTTTTAGTAGAGTCAGGGTTTCACTGTGTTGGCCGGTCTTGAACTCCTGACCTCAGGTGATCCACCCTCCTTGGCCTCCCAAAGTGCTGGGGTTACAGGCATGAGCCACCGTGCCTGGCCAGTTTCCTGAATTTTTTATTGTTTTTTCGTTAAGCTATCTATTTCCTTGAATATTTCCTCCTTCACTTCTTGTATTGTTTTTTGGATTTCCTTGTGTTGGGCTTCACCTTTCTCTCGTCTCTCCACGATTAACTTAGTAACTAACCTCCTGAATTCTTTTTCAGTAAATCAGCAATTTTTTCTTGGTTTGGGTCCATTGCTGTTGAACTAGTGTGATTTTGGGGGGCGGTATTAAAGAGCCTTGTTTTGTCATTTTACCAGGGTTGGTTTTCTGGTTCCTGCTCATCTGGGTAGGTTCTGTCAGAGGGAAGGTCTAGGGCTGAAGACTGTTGTTCAGCTTCTTTTGTCCCACAGAGTGTTCCCTTGATGTAGTACTCTCCCCCTTTTCCTATGGATGTGGTTTCCTGTGAGCCAAACTGCAGTGATTGCTTTCTCTTTTCTGGGTCTAGCCACCCAGCAAGTCCACCTGGCTCTGGGCTGGTACTGGGTGTTTCTGCACAGAGTCCTGTGACATGAACCGTCTATGGGTCTCCCAACCGTGGATACCAGCGCCTGTTCCAGTGGAGGTGGTGGTGGCGGGGGGTGCAATGGACTCTCTCAGCTTTTGTGGTTTAATGCTCTATTTTTGTTCTGGTTGGCCTCCTAGGAGGTGGTGCTTTCCAGAAAGCATCAGCTGTAGTAGTGTAGAGAGGGACTGGTGGTGGGCCTGGCCCCAGGACTCCCAAGATTATATGCCCTTTGTCTTCCACTACCAGGGTAGGTAGGGAAGAACCATCAGGTGGGGGCAGGGCTAGGCGTGTCTGACCTCCGACTCTCCTTGGGTGGGTGTGGCTGTGGATGCTGTGGTGGATGGGGGTGATTCAGAGGTCACTGGAATTGTGTACCTAGGAGGATTATTATGGCTGCCTCTGTGGAGTTATGCAGGTTGTCAGGGAAGTGGGGGAAAGCTGGCAGTCACAGACCTCACCCAGCTCTGATACAAACTGAAAGGTGGGTCTCCCTCCCACCGTGCCCCACTCCAACAGCCTCGAGTGTGTTTCCAGGCGGAGAGTGTGATAGGCTTGACAACTTGCCCTGGGCTACCCACCACCCAACTGCAAAAAAAAAGGGCTTGGTTCTTCCCCTGCCTGTGGAGTCTGCAAATTGTTACAAAATTCAGCTAGAGATTTCCTTCTTCTGTGGCATTTTGCCCCCTGCTCCTCTGGTTACCCTTCCAATGGATCTCTGTGGTGCTATTGAGGAAAGGACTGCTAGAAGATGGAACGAACTCCCAGGGCCTCTCTGCTGCTTCCTCTACCTCTGTGTGTCCAGAATTGGTGGGTTTGTGGTCTCGCTGACTTCAAGAATGAAGCCGCGGACGCTCATGGTGAGTGTTACAGTTCTTAAAGATGGTGTGTCCAGAGTTTGTTCTTTTAGATGTTCAGATGTGTCTGGAGTTTCTTCTTTCTGGTGGGTTTGTGGTCTCACTAACTTCAGGAGTGAAGCTGCAGACCCTCCTTGTGAGTGTTACAGCTTTTGAAGGTGGTGTGTCTGGAGTTGTTCATTCCTTCCAATGGGTTCATGGTCTGTCTGGCTTCAGGAGTGAAGCTGCAGACCTTCACCGTGAGTGTTACAGCTCTTAAAGATGGCACATCTGGAGTTGTTCCTCCCTCCCAGTGGGTTTGTGGTCTCACTGGCTTCAGAAGTAAAGCTGCAGACCTTCGCAGTGAGTGTTACAGCTCATAATGGCAGCACAGACCCAAAGACCAATCAGCAACAAAATTTGTTGCAATGAGCGAAAGAACAAAGCTTCCACAGCCTGCTTTTATTCCCTTATCTGACCCCACCCACATCCCGCTGATTGGTCCATTTTACAAAGAGCTGATTGGCCCATTTGACAGAGAGCTGATTGGTCCGTTTTGACAGGGTGCTGATTGGTGCATTTACAAACCTTGAGCTAGACACGGAGTGCTGATTGGTGCATTTACAATCCTTCAGCTAGACACAAAAGTTCTCCAAGTCCCCACTAGGTTAGCTAGACACAGAGCACTGATTGGTACATTTACAGTCCTTGAGCTAGACACAAAGTGCTGATTGGTGCGTTTACAATCCTCCAACTAGACATAAAAGTTCTGCAAGTCCAGGCCAGATTAGCTAGCTACAGAGTGCTGATTGGTGCATCCACAAACCCCCAAGCTAGACACAAGAGTGCTGACTGGTGCATATACAATCCTCCAGCTAGATATAAAAATTCTCTAAATTCCCCACTCCACTCAGGAGCCCAGCTGGCTTCCCCTAGTGGATCCAGCTTTGGGGCCGCAAGAGGAGCTTCCGGCCAGTCCCACACCACACCCGCACTCCTCAGCCCTTGGGCAGTGGATGGGACCAGGCGCTGCAGAGCAGGGTGCTGCGCCCCTTGGGGAGGCTAGGGCGGGCGGTGCGGGAGCCCACGGGGGAGGAGGACGGCTGGGGCATGGCGGACTGCAGTTCCGGAGCCCTGCTCTGTGGGGAGGTAACTAAGGCCCAGCCAGAATTGGAGCGCCGTGCAGGCGCGCCGGCAGTGCTGGAGGACTCAGCACCCTCCGCAGCTGCTGGGCCGGGTGCTAAACCCCTCACTGCCTGGGGCTGGCGGCTCTGGCAGGCCGCCCAAGGAGCCCGCGCCCACCCAGATCGCGCGCTGGCCAGCTAGAGAGGCGCACAGCCCCAGTTCCCGCCGGTACCTCTCCCTTCACACCTCCCTGCAAGCAGAGGGAGCTGCACCGGCCTTGGCCAGCCCAGAGAGGTACTCCCATGGTGCAGCAGCGGGGCTGAAGGGCTCCTCAAGAGCGCCAGAGTGGTCCCGGAGGCTGAGGAGGCGCCCAGAGCCAGCGAGGGCTGCTAGCACGTTGTCACCTCTCACCTGTATTTCACTGGACTCTCTAAATTGTCTCAGCTCCAGGTAAAGTCAGAAACTTCCTCCACAAACAGACCTTCAGCTTCTCCAGTGGGTGTGTGTTCGCGAGAGGAGGGTCTTCCTTTCCCACTTCTGCAGTTGGGATACTCACAGTATGTGGGGTGTCTCCTGGGTCCCACAGGAGCAGTCCGTTTCCTTCAGAGGGTTTGTGGGTCCTCTGGGATTGCTGGTTTGTACTTGCAGTCCATCCGTAGCTAAAATTCACCATGTGAGCTTTCAGAAGCTGCTCTGTCCAGAGTTGCAATCTAGTCCTGCCTCCCATTCGCCATGATGATCCGTAATGAGTTCTCTTCTAGATGTTTAAAGAGCCTAAAGACACGGGCCCTCCAGTTGCTCCCAGTGTAGCAAAGAGCAAGAAAATCTCTATTTTTCCTCCCTGTTGAGAATTAATTAGATGTTAATTATATTACTTTTCATTTATTGTCGAATTAGTTTTATTTTCTACAGTGACAGATCATTCTTTCTGAGCAAATGATACTAAAGGCTTTATAATTCTCAGAAGTGTGAAAGATAATGTTGTTTCTCTTGTTTGGGCAGTCAATATTAACACCCCAGATTTAAACAACACTCACACATTCACACACAAGTCTATTCAGAGTTATTGCTTGAATTGTCATTTTTATGAGGCAGTAGGACTCAAGTTCCCTATGTCTGTCAGTATTTACCCAAACGAGAAATGTTCCATGTGATACATGGCCTTAAGCATTTTATGTAAAGATTGTTTACCAAGAACTGTGCTATGCAATATAATAGCTAATAGCCACAAGTGGCTATTTTAATTAAAATAAAACAAAATGAGACATTCAGTGTCTTAGGCACACTAGCCAATGTCAAGTGCTCAGTAGCCACATGTGGTTTGTGGTTTATGGTTTATGGCTGCTGTATTGGACAGCACAGATGCAGAACATTTTTAGAGAAGTCTATTCAACGGTGCTGATTACAGGACTATCCGATTAGTAGGGTTTGTTTTATTTTATTTTAAACAAACAGCATTATTATTTACTTTTTCTGTTCCCTTAATCCCTGGAGGACATATCTATAAAATTGTTTCTAAAAATACATTAGTAAGCTTATTAATGTATTTACGATCATGTACATTGTATGACCTCATGCTCTTGAGCAAATATCTTCCCATTTTGTTATAAAAAATTTACTTTTTGCCTCTTGAAAGTGAAGAGGTTTTGGATGTTGGGATACTGACAGGCTGAGTTGGCCAATGGGGTGGAGGTTCCAGTGTGACTAACTGTTCCAGTTTGCCTGGGACCAAATGGAGTTCCTCCCATGTGGGCATTCAGTGCTAAAATTTGGAAAGTTCCAGGCAAACGGGGATGAATTAATTACTTTAGGTGGGGCTGTAAGCCTGAGCTTGAAATAGAACAGCCGTGTTGTGCAAATCTTGGCTATAGTGTTTACCATGTGATCTTGGAAAAAACAATTGGACTCTGATGAGCCTAGAAAATGAATTTCTAAATACTTGTCCTCACTTTTAAATGAATATATTGGATGCGTTCGTTGTGGAAATGTTATTGTAATTAATGATGACAAAACTCCTGAAATATAGTACTTGTTTATTAAATGATATCTTTATTATTATTGATATAGAATTGATGGCAAATATAATATAGAGATAGCAAAGATCCTTGAGAAAGAAGTTCTCTATTTATCTGATCATTAGCTGCTCAATTGTTACCATATGTTGAGATAGTCATTTTGACTGATTTGGGTCATGCATGTCTTTACATCAAAATTCACTTAGCATCAACAGAGATGGTTATCAGCAACGTAACTGACTGCAAAGTTAATGACATGGAGACCTCTGATTCATGATATTAAGGAAATTAGGTTGAAGTATTTAAAAAAGAGGGCAAACATCCTGTCCAATAACTTTCCTATTTCCAAGGATTAGTATATATAATAATTATTTGAGAAATGCTTACTGAAATTGAAATTCAGGGCGAATAATTACAGACTTTTCAGGATCCTAGTACTATTAGTAGATAACATAATGGTAGTAGAGAATGACCATGGTCTTTCACTGTATGTTCTCTCCCTTTTCCTTTTATGATAGACCTTTCAAATTTCAGCTGAACACATGGTCACTCAGAATATTCTAAGACCATAATTACTCATCTCCCTTGCAGCTAGTTGTGGCCACCTATATTTGGTCAATAGTATGTAAGCAGGAGTGATGTATGCAACTTTTTTCTTCCCCTTTCCTTCTGGGTCCTTGTGGGTGAGAAGATGACCCTCAAGTTCTGGCAAAGCCACCAGAAGGAGCCTCGGGCTTTGACACTGTATTACTTCTCAATTGCCCATGCTCAGATACAGAAAAGGAAACTAAACTTCTATCTTAAGTCACTATTATTTTGAGTTTTGTTTTAGTAGTTAATACAATAGAACTAATACAATAATCAATGTAGTACTGGATTAGAGGGTGAATATAATGGAAACATTTTCAGATTTTAAAATGTATTTACCCTCATTGTTCCTTATAGATTTCATTAACCAATTTATGAAAGAGAATCATTTCATCATGTGGAGTTTTCCAGTGTAAATATCTACTTGCTCTTCTATCAAGGTAAACAGGTTTTATTCATGATAATACAGTATGTACAGACATAATTTTTTTACAGTTTAAACAATCACTTTTACATTTGTTATTTTAATCTTTGTACAAGTTCTGTGAGATATTACCATTTCCTTCATTTTATAGATGAGAAATCTGAGATTGAGTAACTTAGGACACATGTTGCCAATAAATGGTGGGTCTGGAATCCAAATTCAGAGATGAAAACCCACTAATGAATCCAGCATGTAATTACATTTCTGTTTTCTATCGGCAAATGTATGATTGTGAGTAACAGCTGTTATTTGATGAAAAACTAGAAAACTTTCTAATGCAGAGATCATGGCTTCTATCCCAATAGTTAGTATTCCTGAAAAGGTTCCTTGGATCATTAGTGACTGCCTTAAAAAGAGATTCTGTGTCAATTGTTCAGAAAGTGCTGCAAACTCTTCCTCTCCTGAAGTTTCATATTTGTATATTAAAGACCTTGTGAAATCTCATTGTAAAGAGGCCTATTTAACTTAAACTCTGCCTTGTTCAAACTGATTCACTACAGAACCACCTTTTATGTACATATTAAAGCAGAACACCCTTTAGTAAGTTCTGTCATACTAGAAGACAGTTCTTTTTCTGCTAGAGACATATTTAATAGTGGTCTAAAATTTGAAGGCATTTTATATACAATAATTTAATGAGCTTCTAGCCATATGCACAAAGTCCTATACCCACAAAGATGCTTAGGGATTTGAGGTATGTGGGAAGCAGACAGCTCATTCATTCTTAGACTTTTATATTCCCCAATTCTTGGAAAGTTCTTTTTGTGGTTTTGGCAATAGCAGTTATTCCTCAGGGAAATTGTGTCTGCTATAGATCCCATTCTGTATTACTAATTTTTTAGAGTTTTCTGACTCAGGATAAGGCAAATGTATTTTAAGTTGCTTGATGGGAAAATTTTATAATTATATGTACACTACATAAGGCCATGAGACAGGACACTATAGTGATTATGAGAAAATAAAAAAATACTATTAATAATTTCCCAGTTTCCTCTGTGGAAAAAACTAAAAGGAGACTGCTAATTCCTTTCAAGATTTTCCAAACTGAGAAATGCATATTGACTTTAGATTTTTAGCTTTGATATATTATTTACATATTAGATTCTTTGTCACCAAAGAGCTTGGACTTTCTGTATTTTAGTGTTAGAGGATATAGAAGCCAACCTGGATAATTAAAAAACCCGATATGACTGTTATAATTATTATTACTATCTTTTGTTGTAATGGGACACACATGGCAATGGCCATGTTTATTAGGGCTGGAGACAGGACTATGAAATATTCCCTGGGAAGTCTCAAGTTCATAAAAATAGTCCTGGTTTTAATAAGATGACTTAGGGTTTAATAACTATAAGAATACTCAGGAGACCAACTATTTTAAGAATATAAGTATCTGCAAAATAATTTGTATGTTTAATGTAATTTTAATACAAATCTTCACAGACTTTTTTGGTGAGATTTGACATAATCATTTCTAAAATCATCTGGAAGAACAGATGAGAATGTCCAAACACATTTTGAGAGAGAAAAATTTTGTGTGAAATTGAACTTTCACTAGCAAATATTAAAACATATTATAAAACTTCAGTTATTAATGTACCATAGTAGTGACAAAAGAATAAATCATAGATGTAGAATAGAAAGGCAAGAAATAGACTCTAAAATATGTAGAAATTTATACCAAGCTAAAGGTGGCATTTTAAATTGATGGTGAATGGCAAGATCATTTACTAAAACAGAAAATACAGCATTGTCATTTGGACAAAAAAGTAGATTTTCCCTCATGCCTTTGTTGAAATAAATTTCTGAGAGTTTAAAGAGTTCAAAGTAAAATTAAGAGGCTATAAAAATTTAAAAGTATAAAAACTTTTCCAAGCCTAAAAGCAAAAGTCAAAATAAAATATTGATACATTTTACTACATAAAATTTTTCAAAATTAGAAGGCAAACTGGGGAAGTATTTGTAACATATATGACTGATGAAAGTTTCTGATCTTTAATATAACAAATACTCTCACAAATTATTAAGTAAAATATGCACTCATTAATAGAAACATGAGTAAAGGAGCGAATAGGACATTGGAAAAAGAAAAGATGATATATATGTATATAAACTTAGTAGTCATAAAATAATTAAAAAATAGGACAATAAGTTACAATAGAAAAATAAAGATTTTTTTCAAAAAACTATTTTTTGGTGGGGCTTAAGTAAAATGAAAATCACTTTCATTGCTGGTTAGAAAATAATATCTTTATGAAGGTCAACTTAGTAATATATATCAAGTGTCTTAAACATGCTGAAATCCTCAGATTCTTAATTCTACTTCAAACAATCCTGAGAAGATACTTAAATGTGCACAGAATTTATGTATAGCGGTTTTTATTGTTAAAATTTAGATACACCCTAAAAGATGAATTTTTATTCCATAGAATATTGTATTTAAGACTATCAGCCTTGGAGGATGCAGATCTGGTTTGAATCCCAGTTTCTAATAAACATTATGCCCTTGTGAGCAAGTTAGTTAACTTCAAAATGCTTGCCTCACCAGGCTGTTCTAAGGAATAACTGATAATATATGTAAGGTGCTTTATACAATACCTAGAATTCCTCAACAGCAGAGCTCAATAAATGGTAGTTACTGTTATCATTACTGTTATACATAGATGAATACATAATTTTAGAGAATATTGTCATTGACAAATACCTATGATAAAATATTGTGGAGAAATCTAGACACGAAGCTGATTCATATGCACACATACACCAAATGAAGGAAATACAACAGGTGTGGTAGAATGGTAGATGATGATTTGTTTTATTTACACTTTGCTGAATTCTCTTTTTTTCTTTCTTTTTTTGTTTTGGTTTGTTTGCTTGTTTGTTTTTGAGATGGAGTCTCGCTCTGTCACCCTGACTGGAGTGCAGTGGTATGATTTTGGCTCACTGCAACCTCTGCTTCCCAGGTTCGAGAAATTCTCCTGCCTCAGCCTCCTGAATAACTGGGACTACATGTGCTGGCCACCACACCAAGCTAATTTTTATATTTTTAGTAGAGCCAGAGTTTCACCATGTTGGCCAAGCTGGTCTCGAACTCCTGACCTCAAGTGATCCACCCACCTCAGCCTCCCAAAGTGCTGGGATTACCGGTGTGAGCCACCGTGCCTGGCCTGAATTCTTATTTTTTAAAACAATATATCAGCCATTTTATGACCTGGAAAAAAATTCTCTTAAATAACCTTTAGGGAGTGTCCTCATATTGTATTAGATGGAATATGTTCAGATAGACTGGAACACTGCATCTAAGAGCTCCATAAGCAAAGATTAAATCTTTTTTTTTTTCAGTTATAGTGGTATTCATTTTCATACAATATTATTGAACCCACTTACGTATTATGATTTACCTTTTTCTTATTGACTCAGAATAGATTTTGATGAATATTATGGCTGCTTTGAAGAGAAATTTAGAAAGCTGTATCAAATTTAGATGTAGGCAAGAGAAGATGTACAGTATGTGCACATACGCACTGGGAAGGACACAAATATCCCTCTGTATTCAGTTAGCTTACCAATTATCCATGGGTATACTGTATGATATTTGCAGACTTTTAAACAAAAACATTAATTAACTTCAATACTATTCAGTATACTATAACTGAAATATGTTTTGAAATACAAAAGGCATTTTTGTCTTTTAAAATTTTAAACATTTTAAATGTTATTGTAGTAAGAGTATGTAACATGAGGTCTGCCCTCAACAAAATTTTAAATTTACAATCAATACACTTAACTATTAATAAGTGAACTATAGGTTCAGTGTTGTATAGCAGATCTCTAAAATGTATTCATCTTGCATAATTAAGAGTTTATGCCCATTGATTAGCAATTTCCCATTTGCCTCTACTCCTACCCCTGTAACCATGTTTCTGCTCTCTGGTCCTGTGTTTGATTCTTTTAGATACCTCATATCAGTGGAATCATGTGCTATTTGTCCTGCTGTAACTGGCTTATTTTGCTTAGCATAATGTCTTCAAGGTTCATCCATGTCATTGCATATTCTTTTTTAGCCTGAATAATATTTCATTGCATATATCACATTTTCTTTATTGATCTTTTGATGGACATTTAGCTGTTTCCATATCTTAGGTACTGTGAAAAATGCTGCAGTGATCACCAGGGTGCTAATCTCTTCAAGATCCTAATTTCATTTCTTTTGGATAAATACCAAGATCACATACTAGTTGTATTTTTAATTTTTTGAGGAATCTTCATATCATCCTGTTTTATGTAGTGGCTGTACCATTTTGCATTTCCACCAACAGTACACAGGGTTTCGATTTCTTCACATCCTTGCCAACACTTGTCTTTTCATAAGTTGCTTGTTTTCAGAAATATAAGAGATTCCCACACTTGTTCACATGTGTGTCAAGATGGGCACTTTCTTCTATTTACATATTTATCATCTTTGAGACTGTCCAATATCAACACGTAAGAACAAAGAAAGAAAATATACTCCCATCCTCAAATTCCCTTAAATTATTGTATAAAAAATAAATACCTAGTTAAAGAGTCCTTTTACATATCTAAATCAGTTAAAATAAATTATGTTATTCAGTAGTAACAAACATCCTCCAATATTTCAATGACTTAAAACCATAGAAGTTCATATTTTTGCCCCTGCCACATGTCCAGTGAGGATCAGCAGAAGTGACTTCCTCATTAGTCATTCAGATCCCCAGGATTTTGGGATCTTCTGCCCCTCTAGTACATGGGAAAAAATGAAGTGGAGCATTGAGGAGCAGCAATTAAATACTTCCACACAGAATGACATATGCCACTTTGTTCAAGTTCATTGGCCAAACAGGTTAGCCGTCATGGCAGGAAGGTGTAATTCTCTTGCGTGACCAAAGGAGAGTGAAATTCTGTATTGCTGAGAAGTTAGTAATGTCTGCCACACATGTCCAATAATATTATATCATCTCTCTTAAAGTGAATTCTAATCCCCAAAATCACATAGGTGAAAGGCTTATTGTGAGGAAGATTGCTTTTCTATATTCATGGCCAACTATAAAATGAGATTAGTTTGTGATGTGCCTAATGAAATGATACTATCATGCATTCCAAAAGTAACAGAAACTTATCTTTACATTGTAAAAGTACATGTTATCCGTTCTGCGGGAAGAGATTGCTCAAATTCCAAATTCAAGCAAGAGAGAAACCAATATACTTGCAGTCCAGAGAGTACCGCAGTTTTTCTTACTACTTTTTGTATTTCTTTTCTGTGAGTTCCTGATTTGCCTTCTAGCTATTTGAAACCAGGAGATGGAGCCACACAATTGAAGACATTCTAGCACCCAACTTCTCTGGGTGCTTCTGAGCAAACTCTTATCATTATTCAAGAAATGGAGTTTAACTGACAAACTTGCAAAGAGAAAAGAGGTTTATGCCACTGTCTCATTCTCCTTATAAATAGATTAATTTACAATAGATATGAAAGAAATATAGTTGGGTCATATGTTCAGGACTATTATTTTATAAGAATAGTTCATATTCCACAGATGTTTCTTCTGTACTTCTAGCTATGTGATAAAAAAAATACATATTCTGTTCTACACTTATTTTAATCTGCATTGTTCCATGGAAAGTGTGCCTCAGTCTGTAATGATCATTAATATCCTTATGGCTGAAATATAACAAAATCTGATATTTTAATCAAGTCTTAATCAAGGGTGAAGCATCTTATATGCTAACAAGGGCCAGAAATGTACACACTGATGAATGACATGAGCTGGGCGGGAACTGTTGCAAATGGAGACTGCATGAGTATGTATGGTGATGAGGACTTTTATTCATATCTAGCTGATTGTGGCTATGGGAAAATGAAATTCTGTATTGCCGGGTTTCTAATTTTAAAGAGATACCCAAATCCCATATTTTACATGACATAGATTTTCAAAATTTAAACAACAGTATTTTCAAAAACTTACAAAAACTCTCCAGGCTAAACAAACACCTTGGGGCTGCCAATTTATGATCTTGTTTTAAATGGTTTAAAGATATTTTTACATCTTTTGTCTCATGAGTCCTAATAAGAAATGCTACAAAGTAATTTTTATGATTGCTATTTTACAGTTGTGGATTATGAGGCTAAGAGCATCAGGTAATTTTCCTGAAGTCACAAAGTCAGTATATGCATCTTTTGATCCAATTCTATCTAGTTTTCTTTCCACTTTTGCTTTGTTTTGTTTTTGTTTTTGTTTATTTTTTTGAGACAGTCTCACTCTGCCGCCCAGACTGGGGTGTAGTGGCAGGATGTTGGCTCACGGCAACCTCCATCTCTCAGGTTCAAGTGATTCTCATGCCTCAGCCTCCCAGGTAGCTGGGATTACAGGCGTGCGCCACCACGCCCAGCTGATTTTTTTTTGTATTTTTAAGAGACAGTGTTTTACCATGTTGCCCAGGTGATCCACCTACCTCGGTCTCCCAAAATGCTGGGATTACAGGCCTGAGCCACCACGCCCAGCCTCTTTCCACTTTTTAAAGCTTTTTTTCTGAATATTGAAATGCATATGGGATCAGACACCTGGATATTTTTCTGTCCCTAATTTCTGCCGTTTCCATGTGACTTTGAATTTGATCTTATTTCAATTCATGTGTTAGATGGGGGGACTACTAGACCTTACCTTCTATGGTTGCCCCCAGCCGTGAAACCCCATTATTTTCAGGCAACAACCTCATTGCAGAGACTCAGGTCACCAAATTACATTATGGCCATGATAGTTTTGTTTGTAATGACTAGTCAGCAGATGTAGGTTACCCTTCTGGCCTATGCTATTTACATTTTTGTTATTCTCTTTCTTGTCTCCACGTGGTCTAAGAACACCACATCTGAGATCCTGAATGAATTTGGTCTCTCTTTTTAAACTAAGAACTTTGATATTGATCTTTTACTTTTTCCTAGGTGTGTGCGTATATATATATATATATATGTATATTTTTTTTTCCATAATGTTTAAGTATAAATTTCAAGGGGTAGAGCAGAGACAATGGGGCAAAAAGGCAATTCTTGCCTGGAGCTATACTTTAATTATAAGCTCTAATCTATGACTCTCTCAATGAGTTTCTCTACTCCTTAATTAAATAAGGTGCCATTAAATCAGTAACTCCAAGGGCTATTAACTCCTTATAATACTTTTAAATATAAATACCTACTTCCTTGTCTTTTGAGAAAATTCCTTGAATAGCTATTTAGTTTTAAAAGAGGTTAGGAGATGCAGTGGGAATTCACTTGAACTGAAAATGCACTCTGCCATTTGGATCACATCAAAGGGGTTGCCATAGTTTTCCCCTCATATTTGCTTCTCAGCTACCGCCACACCTGAAGGACTCAAGACAGTCATACAGAATTAAGCTTCAGAGTGGCTAGAGAAGGCACATTTAATTAGGAGCCAGGGTTCCATAATTGTCCAGTATGGGCCTAGCACTGCTAGGCACTTTGTATATACCGTCTTGCAAACTCTCCCAACAGCAGATGACAGATGTCAGGTTTCTAGGTTTAGAATGGTTAACTAACTTTCCCAAGACCACATGACTACTTAGTGATGGAACTTGAATTGGAATTCAGGACAGGTTCAAAGCTCTTTCTCCTTGTGATAGTTAATTTTATGCATCCACTTGACTGGGCCATGGGGTGCCTAGATCAGCTCTTCTGGGTCTGTAGCTTCCTAGGTGAAGATCATGGGACTTCTCAGCCTTCATAATTGTGTAAGTCAATTTCTTATATAAATCTTTTTCTGTCTTTGTATAAATATGTCTATTTTTCTTGTTTCTCTGGAGAACCCTGATCACCACACCACTTTATAGGTCACAGCTGTATTGTTCTTATTCCACATTTGATTGTGTGTCAACCACTTTGATTTCTGTCCATCTTTTTGCTCCATTTATAAGAATTATTTGAGAGTCATCATAAATGGAAACTAATTGTAATGAAAATAAAAAGTTTTGAAATCTCAGGTAAATTTATTAATTTATGTAAACTTAGAACACTGCCAGAGATATACCAATAAATAAGAGTTTGCTTGTAAAATTATTATTTTTGTTACCTTTGTACCCTAACATCAAGCACAATGTTTTGCAAAGACAAGGTATTCAAAAAAAAAAAAAAAAAAAAAAAAAAGACAAGGTATTCAATACATATTTGTTAAATAAATGAGAAACAGTTTGAGGACCTAATTATTACTGGGGCACATTTCATGTTCATTTAGTTAAAATCTCTGCCACCATCTCTGTAATATAGGGAAAAAAGGCCTTTATTTGTGAGTATCTCTAAGTTTACAAAACTCACATATTCATTCTCTAAAAATAGTCTTCAATTGCAATTTGCCTCTTGACACATTAAGATAGGTTTCCCACATCACACAATGTTATAGCAACTTTGTGGCTTCCTATTTTCATTGTACAGACTTCCCAATGATGTTGGAATTCAAATATTATGTCAATATTTTCATACATGTGTATGGATGGAGCATATCATTTCAATAGAGATTTAGAATACATCAGTGGAGAAAAACTTGGCTTAGGAGTCAGAAAGTGGAGTATGTATGTTTGAGTCCTAATTCCACAACTTTCTAATTACGTTGTTAACCTGAAAAACAGGAATGACATCTACTCCATGGGCTGGTTGTGAGGGAAGAATGAGTTAGTTATGAAAAAAAGACTTTGGTAACTGTAAAGCATTGTATTAATATAAACATTAATTCTAATATCTATGTAATTTTCTAAAATACATGTAGAGTATGTTGCATTAAACATCAGAGTTATTCATAACAACTGCTAGAAATGACCACTGCCATGCATTTTGGCTTTCCTGAATGTCTTAAAATTTAACTCTTACAATTAATAACTATAATATGCCATGTGATATTTTCTTTAATTATAAATCTCTAGAAGTATTAGCATTTACACTTACTAAAAGACAATTCCACATGCTAGAACGGGATGATTTTTAGTTTAGAAAATACAGTGGTCAAAGATTTCTGGTTCCTAAATTATATTCTGAGAATTTCTTTGTTACTCAATTTTACCTTGCCAAAGCTGTGAATCATGTTATCTTGTTGCTAATATGTTGACAAATTGGTTGAAAGATATGTTGATCATTTGCAAAATTTAGAACTTTGATGAAGAACAAGTGGGTTTACATATTGAATCTAATTTGTCTTAGTGAAATTGATTGAATGGATTTTTATGTCAAATACAGAGATTTTTTAAAAAATAGCACAGATTCATTGGTTGATGCTGTTCATACATACTCATATGACCAAGTTTCGGCTGAGAAAAACATTCTATCTAAAACAGACTGGTTTTATAAATCTTTGAAACCAGAACAAAGCTAATATCTGAACTTCTCTTGGCCTCATTTGAAAGATGTTAAAATATTTCAGACAATAAACACACACTGCTGCTTTATAAAGGGCTTGTTTACCACTATGATTTCTTGTAAAAGGAGAAAAGTGTTTTGCTCAGAACAACCAAGCCACAAAATATCCTAATTTTTCCATTTTGTTTCCATTTAAAAATTTAATAGCTGCATAGCTATTAAAATAAAATATGTAGTATGTCATGCAATGTAGACAAACTTAAGCAAGAAGTAGCCCAAACAATTCAAGTTATATAGCAAAGTAGCTTAAGTTGAATTTTTATTTAATTTATGTTTTTAAACATTTATTTCAGGTTCAGGGGGTACATGTGCAGGCAAATTACGTGTCATGGGGATTTGATATACAGATTATTTTGTCACCCATATAATAAGCATAGTGCCTGATAGGTAGTTTTTTTATTTTCTTCCTTCTCGTACCCTCCTCCCTCAAGCGGGCCCTGGAACCTGTTGTTCCTTTCTTTGTGTCCATGTGCTCTTAATGTTTAGCTCTCACTTACAAGTGAGAACATGCCATATCTGTTTTTTTGTTCCTATGTTAGTGCACTTAGGATAATGGCCTCCAACTCTATCCATGTTGCTGCAAAGGATATGATCTTGTTCTTTTGTATGGCTGCATAGTATTCCATGGTATATATGTACCACATTTTCTTTATCCTGTCTGCTATTGATAGGCATTTAGGTTAATTTCAAGTCTTTGATATTGTGAACAGTGCTGCAGTGAACATATATGTACATGTGTCTTTATTGTAGAATGATTTATATTTCTTTGGATATATACCCTGTAATGGGATTGCTGGGTTGAATGGTAGTTCTGTGTTTAGTTCTGTGAGAAATTGCCACATTGCTTTCCACAATGGCTGAACTAATTTACATTCCCATGAGCAATTATAAGTTTTCCCTTTTCTCCATAACCCCGCCAGCATCCGTTGTTTTTTGACTTTTTAATCATAGCCATTCTAACTGGTGTGAGATGATATCTCAGTATGGTTTTGATTTGCATTTCTCTAATGATTAGTGATGTTGACCATTTTTTCTTTGCTTGTTGGACATGTGTATGTCAGATTAAGCTGAATTTTTATGTGGAGAATAGTGGTTCAAATAAATTAGAAATTTTTTATCTTTCTACCTGCTTCTCTGGGTAAAAGCATCTGTGGTCTTTCTATAATTGTTAATGGAATGTGTTGATTTCTACATCTGCATAATAAAGAAAATGCATATCAGACTATGCTTTCACATAAATGATAGCAGTTTTCAGGAACAAACCTAGTCTTTTTGCACTTGGGTGAGATGAACCATGGATAATAGCCATGGATAATAGGATCCTATTAAATATGCTTAACATAGTGCTTGGGACAAAGTAAGAGCTTGCCAAATGTTAGTTCCTCCCTTTGCCCATTTTCTCCTGCTTTTTGATAATTGAATCTCATATTTTTCTTCTATGTCTGGTTCACAGTCATTTAAATTATCATTAAAATTTATTTTTTGCTCAGAGCATTTATGTGAAACTGGGGGCAAAAAATTGGCCTTATTTCACAACACCTTCTGGTTTCTTCTGAGATGGCTTTGTTTTCATATTACACACTTCTGCTACCTCTGTCATGGATTGAGTTTACAGACACTCTTCCAGCATGTTGAAGAAAATATCAAAGTTTAAAATAAAATATGTTACTATGTATATAGTTAAAAAGTACTAAAACTCCATTTTAGTCAGTCTTTTTTACTCAAAATACAAATCAAATTTAAAGCTTCCCTGGATGTAAAAGAGGAACTAACGGTTTTAGGATACTTTTGTTTTACATTTCCCCTTAAAAACAGAACCAACAATTTTAAAAATGAAGTGAAGATGACTGAACTAGTAAAGTTAATAAATTGGATATATTATGGAAGTGAAGAGTAAAATTGGGTCTGAATTTTGTGACTCAACAGCTAACTGTCTGAGTAATCCATTAAGGTTAAAAATATCTTATGATAGAACACCCAACTCTTACATGTAGAACAACATGCAGCTCAGGGCAGCTGAATGTTGAAAAAACTACACAATTGTGCATCATTTAAAACTTACGATCACTGATCTCAAATGGATCAACAAGTCTGACATTTGTCTAATAAATTTACTTTTGTATTCTCACATGACTATTTTACATTTTTTTCTCTCTCCTCAAATCTAGCACATTCTTTTCCTTTTTCTCTCAGCTGATGAATTCATCTCATACTTCACTCAGAAGGAAGTGGCAATTAGATGAGACTTACATCATCTTTCCAATGGCATGTATATCAACTTATCAGCATCTGTGCCTATGTAACATAGTTTCTTTCCTGTGACAGTGGAAAATTGTCCCTGCTCTTATCTCAACTCTCGTCCTCCACTTGGGTCCTATCCTGTCTCACCTACATGAAGACTACAAGCCAGAAATGAATGCTGTCTTTCCTTTCATAAAATTCTCTCTCTCTTCTTTCATTCTCATGCCTTTCCTCATATCACTTCTCTCCCATATCATGAAACTTCTCAAAATGGCTGCATTTGTTGTCTCTTCAGTAGCTTCCTATTTCCTTCTCAACTCTATTTGGTTTTCATTCTTACTACTCTGCTGAAATGATTACTGATGTATTCTACATTCTCACTTGTTTATCTAATAGATATCTCAAACACATCCACATATATTTCCTTATTTATTAACACATTCAAATATATTTCCTTATGTTCCCCACATGAAACATGTTGCTTAAATTCTGCTTAGCTATTCTAGTGAGGTTTTAGTTTAAATTGAGGTATAATTTATAAACAGTAACATGTACAAATATTAACTATATAGTTTGATATTTACCTTCACATACATATTTATAAGCACCTTCTAGTCCAACACGCAAAACACTGTCATCCACCTGGAAAGTGCTCTCATGCCTCTTTTCCTGTCAATATTTCTACATGTACTATTTTGTGACTTCTGTCATGATGTGGTAGCCTCGTCTTGAGCATTATATAAATGGACTAATACAATGTCTACTCTTTGTGCCAGGTATAATTCGTTGAAAATAGTATTTTGTTTTGTTTAGTTTTTAGCTGAAGAAGCTTTCAGGAATCCAAATCCCAAACATGTGGGAATGAACTGGAAGATGGAAATATAAAATACAAAGTTTTTACAATGTTGGCGGGAATATAAATTAGTTTAAATATTGTAGAAGACAGTATGGCGATTCCTCAAGGATCTAGAACTAGAAATACCATTTGACCCAGCAGTCCCATTACTGGGTATATACTCAAAGGAATATAAATTATTCCATAAAGACACATACACATGTATGTTTATTGTGGCACTATTCACAATAGCATAGTCATGGAACCAACCCAAATGTCCATCAGTGATAGACTGGATAAAGAAAATGTGGCAGATGTATAGCATGGACTACTATGCAGCCATAAAAAGGAATGAAATCATGTCCTTTGCAGGGACATGGATGAAGGTGGAAACCATTATCCTCAGCAAACTAACCCAGGAACGGAAAACCAAACACCTCCTGTTCTCACTCATAAGTGGGAGCTGAACAATGAGAACACATGGACACAGGGAGGGGAACATCACACACTGGAGCCTGTTGGGGTCGGGGGTGAGGGTAGGGAACTCAGAGGATGAGTCAATAGGTGCAGCAAACTACCATGGCACAAGCATACCTATGTAACAAACCTGCACATTCTGCACATGTATCCCAGAACTTAAAGTAAAATTTTAAAAAATGCAAAGTTACTGGCTTCTTCATGGAGACAACTGTTTTTGTGGTTTGCTGTTTGTTAAGAGTGTGGATTCTGTCCACCAACTACTGAGTTAATCTTCAAGAAGCGAGTACACGATGTGACATATCTGGATTTCACGCTTGGAACTTTGAATTAAAAACATTTTTAATTATCCATCTAAGTTTTAAAGAAAGATAATTTCAAATCAGTACTTTCTTACCTTGCTTCATTATTTTATGTCTTAAGTCTAATTATTTCAGTATCTGATAACAGCATCATCTAGTTCAGTCATTAGGATTCCTCAATAAAAAAGAGATTGTATTTTTGACTCGGCTATTAAAATAATTAAAATTAGCCCTTTCTTTGAAAGAAAAAGAAAATAGTATTTTTGAAATTTATCCTCAGTAATGCATGTATCAATGGTTCCTTCTTAATGCTAGAATTCTATCACATGAATGTACCACCATTGGTCTATATCTTTTCCTCGTGTTGGGCATTTTTCTCTTTGATTTCTAGTGTTATCTTTGCCATTTTCTTTTTTAATTTGCTCCTTTTTTTTAGCTTCTTGAGAATAAAGCTTTTATCATTGAATATATACATGTCTCCTTTTTAAATTTTGCATTTAAAGAGAAAATTTTCTCTAAATCACTCTTTAAACTGTATCTCACAAATTTTGATATGTTACATTTTCATTAACTTTCAGTTCCTTGTGATTTTCAGTTTAACTCCTGGGTTATTTAGAACTGTGTTACTTGATTTCCAAATATTTTGGGATTTTCTGTTTATCTTTCTGTCATTGATTTCTAGTTTAATTATTGTGGTTACAGAACATACTCTGTATGATTTTAGTGCTTTGAAATATATTAAGAATGGCTGTATGTCCCAGCATATAGTCTGTTTTGGTTAATATCCCATGTTCACTTGAAAATAATTCTACAGTTATTGGGTAAGATCATGTGTAAATGTCAAGATTGAGTTGTTAGTGTTCTTCAATCTGTCCTCACCTTCTCCAGTTTCCCTGATTTTCTCTGTTGGTTCTGTCTGTAAATTACAGAATGACCTATATTAAAATCTTGAATTATGATTATAAGCTTGTCTATTTCTCCTTTTAGTTCTGTCAATTTTCACTTCATTTAATTCATATTTTAAGTAATACATGTAGGGTTTTTATGTCTTTCTGGTGAATTGGACCATTTATCCATATGAAATGCCCCTTTTTTCCTCTAGAAATATTTTTTGTCCTCATATCTCATTTGATTGATATTAATATTTCCACATCAGTTTTCTTGTGGTTAGCACCTGTACGATGTAGTTTTTCTTTTAACTATTTGTATCTTTATGTTTAAAATATATTTCTTGAAATAGCAAATAATTGGTCCCTTTTTAAAAAATTCCATGACAGTATCGATTTTTAAAATTGGTGTTTATCTATATTTTATGTAATTACTGTTACAAATTTAACTAATTTACTATTTTAAAATATTTGCTCCATTCATTCTTTTTTCTTTTATTCTTTTCTGTTTCAAATTAACAGGTTTTTTCCCATTCCATTTTATTTTTTCCTGTCTTTTTAGTTACAACTCTTTGCATTACTTTTTTTAGTGTTCACTCTAATTGGTGAAACTCCCCAATATGGCAGCCACTAGAAAATGGGGCTGCTTAAATTTAAATTTACATCAATCAAAAATTAAATAAAAGCATGAATTTAGTTTCTAGTTGTGGGTCCTCTCTCTCTCTCTCTATATATATATATACACACACACACACATACACACAAATATATATATATAGACACATATGCATGTATATTTATTTATTATATGTAGGATCATAACCTGCAATGGGATATATGATAGCAGACACCAATGGCAAAAAAACAACCTTAATGCTCATCCCTGAGCCTAGTGTCAATCCTTTCAAAACAGAAAGTGGATAAAATCTGTTCTCACCTTCTCCAGTTCCCCTTTCTGCTCTTCCTCCCATGGTTTCCCTTGTGAACTCCTCTTCTACATGTCACAAAGGGTGAATCTCGTCAGGCTGTGGTCCTGTGCCCTCTTCCCTCCTCACTCTACATTTCCTGGGTGCTCTTATTTAGCCCCACAGGAAGATGGTGTCTTATATTAACTTAACCTGGACCCTGTTTTTCCAGGGTCTACTGTGTATTGGACAGAATCACCTGAATGTCTTACTGTCAACATATTCCCAAATAAAAAAATTACCTGCTATGTGATCCTCCTTTTGTAGTCTCTTCTTGGATTGGTAGTATCAACTTTTCTTTACCTCACACCAGTATGCAATGATTTACTAACTCTTAGTACTTACACTTCTAAAATATTTTGAAAATATGTTCTGTTATGTCTAGGGCTCACAATATCACATAAGATGATGAGATAACATCTTAAATAAATAAATGTCATTTGAAGTTCCAAGGAACTTTTTTCTCAAATGCATTTTTTAAGATACTTTTCCCAAAGTTGTTCTAGAACTCAAATCTAATCATGTTTTTTTCTCTGTAAATAGATAAATACAAAATTACAACAACAAAAAACCCTTTGTTTGTGTCTCATTTCCTATAGGATAACACTACTACTGCCATTACTATAATTTCACTGCTAGTTTTCTTTTGGCTACCCATAATACTACAATTACTGCTACTGCTACTATGATTTCTAACTACCATTTATTGAGCATGTGCTATCTACTGGGCAATAAGTACTTTATGTAATATACCAGTTAAAAAGAAGAACTTTAGGTTAGACACATCTATGTTTTAATCATACTGCAGCCATTTAATAGAAAATTATTTAATCTCAGTTTCCTCAACTGTAAAATATGGATAATAATAATATCTAAGGAATAACATTACCTGAGAATTGAATGAGATAATCCATGTAAAGCACATGGCATTATATAGTAAGTGGTCAATACATAGTAGCTATCATATTGGTATTATAATAACAATTGTTATAAACATGTTATCTTTCATTTCTAGCTCAATCCTGAGTCTTATCCTCACTTGACAAGCAAATAAATTAGGGTTCAGAGATACAAAGTTTAGATATGTTAAGTACAAGTTCATACAGCTAGGTAGCCCAGCTAGCATACAAAACCATGATCTTTTCACTGTCCTTCCATGCCATAGTTGTACATTTCAAAAAGCTGGTTATACCTAACTTCCCAGGATCACTTTTTCATGCTTTTTCTCCAATCCTCTCTTCTTGACCTCATGAACCAGTTCTTGTGTCTCCTCACAGCAGATCCCTCAGTATCCCTGAATATGTGATGACATTTCACTCCCACGTTCCTTGCCCCCTTTCCTCCAGCTTTGCCCTTCCCCAGGCTCAGGGCTTGTGACATCTCCTCTGCCAAGCTGTTCTAGCATCTCCCTGCTGTCTGCTCTCTCTTCACCTCCCACTACCACACCTCTTTAAACTTACATGCATGTCAGACTGTTATTTGCTTATTTGCTTATCTTTCCAGTTCACTGAGTTTCTCTAGTACACAAAGTTTGGGTTTACTAGTTGGCAAATTCCTAAGACCTGACCTATAATTAGTATTTACTGTGTTTTTCCTTAAATAAATAACAAATGAATAAATGAAAAAACGAATGAGTGAAAAATATATTTAAAGGCATTTGAAGTTGAGAGAAGAAATCAGTGTTAGGAAGGGAAGTATCTCATCTTTCCTTTCTGTTTCCTGTGCTAAAGTTATGATTCCTCGGGACTTGATTGTTTAGTGAGCTTTCTGTGATTATCAGCAGTCAGGCAGTGCTAGTACTACAGGTTACACAGGACTACTTTGGCCTTTGTTTCTAAGTGATTACTTGGGTGACTCGAAGGAAGTTGGGATAGCCTTCCTGGCTTGACTTTACTTGGATTTTATTATATTTTTCCAACTGACTGCATGGAAGCCAGTTGTAAAAGGCAGAGAATACTAGAGAATACCTGGGCTGAATGCACCATATGCTCTTCAGGTGATTAGGGTCTAAACACCTCTGGGATGTGTGTGGATTTTTTTTTTTTTTTTGGTTGGTTTTCTGGCCTGGACAGATGCTGAAGAATTTTCCAGACTAGATAAAAGGGACACACAAAAGAGAAACATTGGGCCATGAGACACAGGACAATTTCAGATAATGATAAAAGGAAAATATGTCAAGGGAAAATCTATAAAGCTATCAACATGAATAACACAGTGTATATCAGAGCATACAACTGAGGACAACTCAGTACTGTGATATGGAAATTGTGTGCATAAAGACAAACCACTAAAGAAAAATTAAACTATATGACACAATAGGAAAGTTAGATTTCCAGAAGTGACAAAACATGAGCAATTTAATCTGAACAGTTTGTGCAAGTAAGCTTGTGCCTGCAGCACTCTGGTATATGAAAAGAAATTTGGAAGTGTTACTATGCCCACTACTCTTATTCTTTGGATGGTAATTACCAGACAAACCAAAAAGAAAGGGGTTGATATTTTTAAATCTCTACTATATGGCAAGCAATTTACATAAAATATCTAATTGGGTCTTTTAGACAATTTATGAGATACATATTATTATTCCCATTTGCTCAGGGAGGTCAAAAAGTGTGACTAAGGTACATGGTGCAGTAGCAGAGTAAGAATTCAAACCTGAGTCTGACTTCAAATTCTATCTCTTTATCTGACTCTGTTGCCTTCTAGAACAACCTCATTATAACACGATTTCTGCCATGATTTGGTGTCACTACATTGAACCCAAGAATAGAATGACAGTGAAGTTCCTATGTAACAATGTAGTTACATTGGGAGTCATAAGCCACCTTTTTTTTTTTTAAAGAAAATTTTTAAATTGAGAAAAAATACCATGAGTATTGTAACAACACTCATACCTCAAAAATATTGTGGGTTTAGTTCAAGATCACTCCAATAAAGTGAATATTACAATAAAGCAATTACATAATTTTTTGGTTTCCTAGCGCATATACAAGTTATCTTTCGACTATACTGTTCTATTTTGAGATTGCAGTATTCAGTCACATCTTCAGGTTCCACTTCCAATTCCAGTTCTTATGCTATTTCTGCCACATCCACAGTTACTTCCTTTACTGAAGTCTTGAACCCCTCAAAGTCATCCATGAGAGTTGGAATCAACTTCTAAACTCCTGATAATATTTATTTATTTATATTTTAATTTTCAACGTTTAGGTTCAAGGGGTACATGTGGAGGTTTGTTACATGATTAAGTTGCATGTTGCTGAGTTTGGTGTACAAATGATCCTGTCACCCAGGTTGCAAGCATAGTACATGATAGGTGGTTTTTCACTGCTCAAAAGAAGACATACATGCGACCAAAAAACATATGAAAAAATGTGCAACATCACTAATCATTAAAGAAATGCAAATCAAAACTATGATGTGATACCATCTTACACCAGTCAGAATGGCTACTATTAAAAAGCAAAAACATAACAGATGTTGGTGAGGTTACAGAGAAAACGGAATGCTTACACACTGTTGGTGGGAATGTAAATTAGTTCAGTCACTGTGGAAAGCAGTTTGGATTTCTCAAAGAATTTAAAACAGAACTACCATTTGACGCAGCAATCTTACTACTGGGTATATACCCAAAGGAAAATAAATCATTCTACCAAAAAGACATGTACACTCATATGTTCATTGCAGCACAATTCATAATAGCAGAGACATGGGATCAATCTGGATGCCCATCAATGGTGGACTGCATAAAGAAAATGTGGTACATATATGCCACAGAATATTATACAGCCATTAAAAAAAATAGAAGAAAATCACATCCTTTGCAGCAACATGGTTGCTGCTGGAGGCCATTATCCAAAGCAAATTAATGTAGGAACAGAAAACCAAATACTGCATGTTCTCACTTATAAGTGGGAGTTAAAGATTGAGTACACATGGATATAAAGATGGGAACAATGTTGTTATTTTGACTTCCTCCAGTGAATCATGAATGTTCTTCATGGCATCTAGAATGGTGAATCCTTTCCAGAAGGTTTTCAGTTTACTTTGCCCAGATCCCTTAGAGGAATCACTATCTATAGCACATATGAGTACATGTGTCTTTATGATAGAATGATTTATTTTCCTTTGGGTATATACCCAGTAATGGGATTGCTGAGTCAAATGATAGTTCTGTTTTAAGTTCTCTGGAAAATCTCCAAACTGCTTTCCACAGTGGTTTATGAAATTTATTTATTAAATAAGAAGACTTGAAAGTCAAAATTCTTCCTAGATCTATTGGCTACAGAATGGATATTTGGTTAGCAGGCATGAAAACAACATTAATATCCTTGTTCACCTCCATCAGATCTATTGGGTGTCCAGGTGCATTATCAATGAGAAGTAATATTTTTAAAGAAATCTTTTTTTTCTGTGTCTGTCTCAACAGTGGGCTTAAAATATTTAGTAAACCGTGCTGCAAATAGATGTGCTGTCAGTCAGGCTTTGTTATTCCATTTATGCAGCACAGGCAGAGTAGATTTAGCATAATCCTTTAAGGCCTTAGGATTTTCAGAATGGTAAATGAGCACTGGCTTCAACTTAAAGTCACCAGCTACATTAACCCTTATCAGGAGAGTGATCTTGTCCTTTAAAGCTTTGAAGCCGGTCATTGACTTCTCTTCTCTTGCTATGAAAGTCCTAGACAGCATCTTCTTCCAATATTCTTCCAATAAAGGCCTGTTTTGTCTACATTGAAAATCTGTTGTTTAGTGCATTCTCCTTCAGCAATGATCTTAGCTAGATCTTCTGGATAACTTGCTGCGTGTTCTACATCAGCACTGGCTGCTTCACCTTGCATTTGTATGTTATGGAGATGGCTTCTTTCTTTAAACCTCATGAACCAACCTCTGCTAGCTTTAAATTTTTCTTTGCCACCTCCTCACCTCTTTCAGTCTTCCTAGAATTGAAGAATTAGGGATTTGCTCTGGATTAGACTTTGGCTTAAGGGAATATTGAGGCTTGTTTGACATTCTACTTAAACCACTAAAGCTTCTCCATATCAGCAGGAAGTCTGTTTTGCTTTCTTATCATTCCTGTGTTCTCTAGAGTAGTACTTTTAATTTCGTTCAAGAACTTTTCTTTCACATTTACAACTTGGCTGTTTGGTCCAAGATGTCTACCTGTTGGTCTATCTTGGCTTAAAATTTTTTTTTTCATATTGACACAAACTCTGTATTAGCAATAAATAAATAAACTTTTTTTTTTTACAACAAAGATAATTTTTTTCACATAAGAATGGAACGTGACTGTATAAAATTGGTGAGGATACCTACAACCTGCCACATAATGTAAGAAAAATCCCAACAATTAACAATGACTCATTTTTTCAATGGCCTGTTAATCACAGAACAATTAAACAACTAGGTAAGAAAAAAAAAAAAAAAAAGAAAAGAAAACCTACCTATATGTTAGAATTACATTTCAAGTCACCCATAGTTTCAACACACTTTAAAATGGATGGAAAAAAATTTTAACTGGCTTTACAAAACACTGCCTATTTAACTTATGTACCATTGCTTAAAAAGCACTTGCAGAATTCTAACCTCAATATTTCTGTGCAAATCGGCTTTTAAATTTTTATCTTGTTATATTTTTTAGAGACAGGGTCTTGCTCTATTACCACTGTAGTATAGTGGAATGATCATAGTTCACTGCAGCCTCAAATTCTTGGCTCAAGTGATCCTCCCAACTCAGGCTGGCTGATTTTTAAGTTTTTTTGTAGAGACAAGGTCTTGCTATGTTGCCCAGACTGGTCTTGAACTCCTAGCCTCAAGTGATCCTCCCATCTTGGCCTCCCAACCCTTGACCTCCCCTCCCAAAGCACTGAGATGACAGGTGTGAGCCACCATGCTTGGCCTGTGTCAGTTTTTGACATGCCTTTCTCACTAAGCTCAATCATTTCTAGCTTTTGGTTCAAAGTGAGAGATGTGTGACCATTTCATTTAAACACTTAGTGGTCATTGTAGGGTTATTAGTTGGCCAAATGTCAATATTGTTGTGTTTCAGGGAATAGAGAGGCCTGAAGAGAGGGAGAGAGATGGGGGTAATGGCTAGTTGGTGGAGCAGTCAGAACACACACATTTATGAAAGTTCACTGTGTTATAAGGGAATGGTTCATGGTTAACCAGCTGCAGATCACCATAACAGATATAATAATAATGAAAAAGTTTGAAATATTGAGATAATTACCAAAATGTGACACACAGACACGAAGTGAGTGTGTGCTGTTGGAAAAGTGGTGCCAGTAGGCTTGTAAAGTATCATTGCCCTGCAAGATTGCCACAAACCTTTAATTCATAAAACGTACAATATCTGCAAAGTGCAATAAATGAGGTATGCCTGTACTTACAGAACAGTTATTAACTGTAAATCATATTTGATTTACATCTTTTTTCTACAAAGCAATATAAATTATGTTCAAGTCTTTTTTCTCTCTCTTCCACTCTCCCACTCCCTGACTTGCCTTCATTTATAAGAAAACACTAAATTTGGTGTGAGTTACAGATGGCCAGCTGTTTGCTACAATTTCTGCTTGCATTTCATAGTTTATGGGAAATGGCTGTTCAGCCAGTGGCTACATTTCTAAACTCCTCTACTTAGGTGTGAACTTCTGTTTCTCACCAATGCAAATCACTTCTTGCCAAAGTTTTACCAAGCAGTTGTCCTCTGTCTACATTCTGTTTTCCTTTTTGTTGGCTGGATGTTTAAAAATTGGCATCTGAATCCCTGAATCAATCACGGAGGAAGAGTATGTGATAGTAAGGAAAACCTGCACTAGGCAATTACGTGTGCAAGAAATCAATTATTGTGTTAAGTCACTGAAATTTTAGTATCTCTTAATTAATCACTCTAATTACCTAATTAAGGACTCTAATTAATTTCATTTTAATTTCCATAGATACATGACTCGAATCCTATTTTTTACCTATATTTTCCTAATTAATTATTCTAATCAATATTTACTATTTTATAGATATGTCCTAATTATACTAATTAATCCAATTATAATTTAATTATTAATGTATTAATTACCTTAATGATCCAATTATTACTTGAAGATGTTGGTCAATAATTTTTATTTGTCCTTTTTAGAAAATGTGCATGAAAAATATTACTCCTGATATGCAAATTATTTTTTCACAGATAAGATTTTGCAATCTTTTCATGTTGAAGTTGTGTATTTACACATTTGCAATTATCTGCAAAAAAATCATTTCTTTTAACTACTATATAGAATTCCATATTATGAATAAGTCACATCAGTTGTTTACTTACTTTTGAGGCTTGTTTAGGTTACTTCCCTTTGTCCCTTCTATTTTGTTATTTTTAAGTACTGTTGTGATGATTAACTTTCTATAGTTTTCTTAAGCATAAATGCAAAAACCATGCTAGGATATATGCCTATATTTAGAACTGCTTTTAAAAGTTTTATGAGACAAACATTGACTTATAAGACAAATCTCCAAAATGGTTCCATCAATTTATATTTCTACAGTAACGTATAGCATTCCCATTTCTCTGCTCTCTTGCCAACACTAAAGTTTTTGACAATTTGATGATGAGAAATGATATCTTCCTGTTTGAATTTTCATTTTCCAAATAACTGATAATTTTGTCAGGCCATTTGGGTTTCCTCTTCTGATTATTACCTTTCCATATCCTTTGTCCATTTTCTGTGAGATTATTTTTCTTTTTTAAGTTGATTTCTGGAGGTCTAAAAAATATTTTGTATATGAGTTCAGTTATCTTCTCCCTTGTTTGTTCCTCACTTTCAACTTTAATTATATGTCTTTTGTTGAACATGCACTTTCAATTTTGATGTAACCAATTTTTAATTCATCAAATGTGTTTTTGTAATTTTTCCTTTTGTTTTGTATAATGCATGCTTCCTTATCATCAGTATTAGAAATTTGTTCCATATGGAATATATATATATTCCTCTATTTCTAAGCTCCTCTACTATATTAAAAAATATATATATTTTTTGAGATGGAGTCTCCCTGTATCGCCCAGGCTGGAGTGCAGTGGCATGATCTCTGCTCACTGCAACCTCCACCTCCCAGGTTCAGTGATTCTGGTGCCTCAGCCTCCCAAGTAGCTGGGATTACAGGCACTCACCACTATGCATGGCTAAATTTTGTATTTTTAGTAGAGACTGGGTTTCACCATGTTGGCCAGGCTGGTCTCGAACTCCTGGCCTCAGGTGATCCGCCTGCCTCAGCCTCCCAAAGTGCTGAGATTACAGGTGTGAGCCACCGCTCCTGACCTATTCCCTATATTTTCTTCTAATATTTAAAATAATTCATTTTACATGTAGATCTTAATCTAGCTGAGGCGTATTAAGATAGATATCTAATTTTATTTCTTCCATGCAGAAAACCAACAGTTCCAATATCACATATTAAATAATTTTCATTCCATTTCTGATTTGTGCCCTATGGGCACTTTCTAGCCATGTGACTTGGGCAAGTTACTTAATGTCTCTGTAAAATGAGAATAATAATAATAATAGTACTTTCTTCATAGTGTTATGAGTAATAAATTATATATAAATAAAATCATATGTAATTAATTATATACAAATTTATATAAAATTGATAACATAAATTATGTAAAACAGGGAGCAGTATCTGCCATTGGTTAGCACTATATTAGCCATTATTATATCATATCAACAATCCTGTTTTTGGAAGTAAGCATTTAACTAAAAATCTTTAAATGAAGAATATGCGTTTTTATAGGCAGTGCATATTTTCATGATTTATTAGGCCAAATAAGAGCCAATTACTTCAAGAGCCAGCCATTTTAAACTTTCCCTGATCATTAGAAGTAAAGGAGCCGTATTTTGACATGGGTCATATACATGAACTCCACAAACATTTGTTGTATACAGAAATACTGTAAGCGTGACCATTTCTTTGAAAAAATAATTATTGATGAAATATTCTTTAGCATGTATGGAAATGACAGTTGAAGTAATACTGAAATGTCCAGCCCTTCCATTTTGAAGCACCAAGAGGTACCAGAAATTAATTCTGAATTTGACACCATGATGGAAATTACAGATAAAAAGAGAGGACATAATACATTTAATGACATATGGACAATAAGCAATGAGAACAATAATAGACATTAAACAACAGAAATGAAGGTTACAACAAAGGTGGAATATATGTAAAACTGGCAGAAGGATATAAAGAATATTAAACAAGGCTCCTAGGTAAATTGTCTTATCCTGGATCTCAGAAATTTAACAGGGGCAGAGGGAAGATTTGAACCCAGGTCTGACTGACTAAAATCTGAGCTCTTAACTATAGTAAATCTCCTCTTGTATATAGAATGTGACAAATATGTGAGATGAGTAGTCAGAATAATTTAGGTTTGAATCCTGGCTGTGCTACTAATAGATCTGTGGCCTTGCCTAGTTTCCTTCTCACTAAATTGGAACAATGACTACCTTGTATGGTTGTTGTGTGAGATGTTTGTGATGCTTCTGACACACCTAGATGCCTAATCCATGTTAATTCCCTAATTTCTTTCCTAAAAAATCATGTTGCCTGCATGATTAGCAATTAGATTAAACCATCCTCAGCTTCTTTGTACAAGTTATTTCTACTGAAAACTTGGACTTATTTAATTCTGCACATTTTTAAGAATAAAAAGTTGCAGTAAAAGAAAGTATGACTTTGTGACTTGGAGACATAAACAGCAGCCCGATGTTGAGCACATATAAGCATGCCCACATACATGTCTGGTTTTGTCCCTTCCAACTCAGTCCCAAGGCACTGTTTCCTTATCATAATCACCACATGTTGTGGGAGGGACCCAGAAGGAGGCAATTGAATCATGGTGGCAGGTTTTTCTTCAAAACTTGTACCCAGATTATTAAAAATGCCAGGCTTGGAATGATTCAAACTTGAATTGATGTCAAGAAGACTAATCATACTCAAAAGCAGTTTTTAAAAAATAAAGTAAAATAGGTTACTTAAAGTTAAGCCTTCTCAGAACATTTAATATGTGTATCCTTTTCATGGCTCTCAACAGACCTCTAAATATTTACCTAAAGTATGTTTAATAAGAAATTATCTCTTATTATCAGAAAGGGGGTCTTAGTGTTAGAGACCAGAATATGCCACCCCAAAATATGCTTCTTTGGCTTAAGAATTAGTTTCAGTTAATTATTTGGAGAAACTATACACACAGGAGAAGCTTAAAAACAGAGCAGAAGTTACCCTCTGTAAGAGAAACTTACATTTATAAAGGAAATCTCCATTTGTAAGGGAGTTTCCTTCTTTGCACTAGCAAGAGAAAAATGACTCTAAATCACTAGACATTCTTACCCTTGAAGAAGGCACTGACTTAAATCTGCCTAATGTTATAAATAAAGTTTTAGTGCCACAAAAGAAATAGCACTCAAATATAAAATTTTCTTTTTAATTCTCAGCAAGGCAATGTACTTCTATAGAAGGGTGCACCCTTACAGATGGCGCAATGGTGAGCACACACTTGGACAAGGGAAGGGAAGGGGTTCTTATCCCTGACACACATGGCCGCTGCTGCTGTATCGTTCCCCTATTGGCTAGGGTTAGACAGCACAGGCTAAACTAATTCTGCTTGGCTAATTTAAAGACAGTGATGGGCTGAGTGGTTTGGCGGGAAAAATGGTTATGGCAGAGCAGGGAATTGGAATGAGTCAGGGTGGAGCTGGTAATTGGAATGAGTTAGGGTGGAGCAGATAATTGAAAACGGTTGCTTTATGAGGAAGTTAAGTTTAAAAGTAGAAGGCAAAGAATTGAATATACTGACATATTGATTCTTTGAAGAGAAATTTAGAACTCATATCTAACACTAACAAACCTTACCCTGGTTTACTCTGCTTTTCCTGCTCACCTCCCCATAACTAGTACCATAAACATCTTTCTTTCAGCTAAAGATGGTATTTAAGGCTGAATTCAAAGCCATCTTTTTGAGATTTTCTCATTTCTTTATCTCCCATGTATACATGAGATATATAAGATAATAAACTTTTTTTTCCTCTTGTTAATTTGTCTTTGGTTATAAAGATCTGTCCAAATTAAGAAATATGAAGAGTAGAGGGAAACTTACTTCTTCTCCCCTACATTGGCCAGGGCTTTAGTCTGAGCTAAGAAGATTATTACTGTTTTTTTTTTTCATGTCACAACCATGTTCATCCATGTCACTGAATGTTCCTTTCTGGATGCCTTCATAGCTCTACACAGGCACCTTGAAGTACAGGGAAAGGCAACATTCCTAAATAAGTTTTAGAAAAAGAAATTCCTTATGCTCTAGAGTATATATCTCTTATAAGATTTCTTTCTAATTCAGGATTTAAGGATATAGCTTACTTATGAGTCCATATCAGCATCCATGACTCGTGATTGCATTCATTCTAGATTACTGTATAGGAACATGAAAGGATAATCATACATCCTCATGTGTGCTCTCTCTTTAGATTTAGATCCCCTGTTAGGAAACCTGCTGGGTTAAGTGAATTATCAGTGGTTAATGTTAAATCATCTTTTTATAACAGAATAGCCTCATACTTTAAGATTCTTGAGTTAGTAAGCTACCTTTTTGCTTTTTGACTTAGGATGGTTCTGACCTGGTGAGGTGTGCTCACAATGAGGTTTCCTCTAAAAGTTATTTTTCTACTTTCTTCTGTTAAGAAAGCAGTTGCCACTACAGATTGAATGCATTTGGGCCATCTGGGGGTCACTGGATTAAGGATTTTTGATAGAAAGTCTACTAGTTGTCAGTGGCTTCCATTCTTTTGGCGAAGTACTTCTAAGGCTACAACCTTGTTTATACTGACCAAAAGACAGAATGGCTGCTTATGGAGGGTAAAGCTAGAACAGGGGCAGTTACTAATAGATGTTTTAATCTTTCCACCTATTGGCTTTCTGGTAATTGCCAAATGAGGGGGTTTGGTCTGTCTTGCATGAGCTTTTTTTTTTGGTATAAGGGTTTTGTGTTTAGGGTATAAGAGTCCATCCATAGACAACAGTACCCAGCTAATCCTAAAATTTTCAAAGTTCTTGTTTAGTCTCTGGTAGAGGCAAGGATATGATACCTTCAATCTCTTGAAGCTCAGTTTTCCGTTTACCTTTGCAATTAAGTGACTTGTTCTAGTATTTGACTAAATAAATTTGGAGATTCTGTAAACCCTTTGGGTAAGACTGTCTATTGGTATTGCTATTTTCGACTAGAGTGAGGGTCTTCTCACTCAAAGGCAAATAGATCCTGGCTGTCCTCTGCCAACAGACAAGCCCAGAGGGCATCTTTTAAATCTATTACTGTAAACCACTGGTGACTGTATGGGATCCTACCGATAATAGTATAAGGATTGGGAACAACAGGGTGGGTAGTTTGGACTATTTGATTAATACTGCTAAGGTCTTTCACTAAGTGGTATGACCCATCTGGCTTCTTTACAGGCAATATTGGAGTGTTATAGGGAGACATACAGGGTTTAAGAAGCCCACACGGAGAAGACATTCAATTATCAATTATAGGTTTTAAATTTACCCTGGCTTTTAAAGGAATAGGGTACATTTCTTTCTCTTTACTACTCCCCCAGGGTTTTTTAATTAAACATGAATCAGAGGAATCTGTAACTTTTCTCAATTCCTGTCTTTTGACCATATCTTGGGATGAATGTGTCCTTCATCTGCAGTGGTAAGCAAGTTTAGGGAGGGGAGGAATTTTCCATGATTGATTTGGAGGCCTAAGTCTAGTTCTAGCATTAGATCTCTTCCTAAGAGATTTGTCCCTGCTTCCAGAATTAACAGAAATTTAATATTAGCTGATTTGCTTTTATATATGACTTTTGTTCTTTTTCCTATTTGGGACATTCTCTTTTGAGATGACCTATTTTTAATTTGAAACATTTGTTTTGTCCTCTTTCTCTCCCTTTGCCTCTCCCTCTCTCTTTGCCTCTCTCTTTCTGTTTCTCTCTTTCTCTCTCCGTCTCCCTCCCCCCTCTCTCTCTGTCTCTCTGACTTCCTCTGTCCCCTCTGTCAGTCTCTCTCCCCTAAGGTTTTTTTTTTCTCTACCTTTGAGTCTCCTGACTTTACTCTTTTGTACCCTTTATATTGCTTGGAGAGTGGGGGTCTAGGTTCTTTATAGGTTCTGGCCCCCTGGGTAGTTTGTTGTATGGTGGACAGCAGAATCTTTGCCTTCTGCTTTTGTTTTTCTTCATCTCTTCTTACATATAATTTTGTGGCTTCTCTTAGAAGGTCCTCTATAGGTTTATTTTTCTTTTTCTCTGTCTTTTGTAATTTCTTGTTAATATCTGGCCAACTTTTAATGACAAAATGAAGTTTTAACATTCCCTGCCCAAGAGGATGCTCGAGACAAAGACCAGTGTATTTTCTCATTTGTTTGTTTAATCTGTCTAAATATTCTATAGGTCCTTCATCTTTCACTTGCTGTGTATCAAATGTTTGGGTAGGATTCTGGGTTTGGGGTATGGATTCTTTAATCTCCTTTATTATCAATTTCCTAAGGTCCTGCATATTTTCTTGGTATGCTGCATTGTTATTGTTACTGTCCCACTGGAGATCTTGAGTGGGAAATTTTTGATCTGTTGTAGGAATGTTTTGGCCAGAGGATGTTCACATTCCTAGGCTCCCATAGCAGCTCTATGGATCATGCCTCTTTCTTCCCCTAAGAAGAAGAGAAAGGGAAGTTCTGAATATCCTTTTTACATTGCTCTATCTCTTGTTGAATTTCTTTTAGGGAAGGGTATGCTGGTAGTGGGCTCTTGGGATGATTCCCAAGGGTTATAAGGAAGGGGACAACAGGGATAAGAGAAAGGCCTGGGGCAGCAGCTACTTTTTCTTGTTTTTGGTTTTATCCTTCTAATATTTTAACATTAGGCCTAGGGGATTATTAGGGGGAATATTATTGTTGCTAGCTTTATCCTTTTTATCTCTTACCTTACTTGGGGTATTTCCCATTTTGGGGGTGAGGCTCAATTTCCCTTACTGGAAATTTCTTGCCTTTTGGGGTGAGGCTTAATTTCCCCTGCTGGAAATTTCTCGCCTTTTGGGGTAAGGCTCGATTCCTCACCTCTTTTTAACCCCCAAGATACCCCGACCAAGGAATACTTCACTATCCCTGTGGCTTTTCTTGCCTTGGTATGTCCCAACCAAGGAATACGTCACTGCCCCTATGGCTTTTCCTACCTTGGTCCCAACCACCAAGGGAATACTTTGCCGCTTTTTTGATGTTTCTTACCTTGGTCTGTGCACAGAGTTTCCTAGTCTCTGTGGTATGTGAGGATCCTTTCCCCAGGTCGCCAGCTGGCTTCTTTCCACGTTGCTGAGAGTCCAGGTTTATTCATCACACTGAGTGGATCTTGATTCCTTACCCCTGAGCCCACCACAACGAGGCTGTGGGGTGTGCCTCCTCATGAGAGAGGACAAGAGACTGCACCTGGAGGAGAATGGCTTCCCCATACAGGCCACCAAATTGTTAGAAGCAAATTTTCAGTGCTGCAAAAGAAATAGCACTTGAACATAAATTTAATTTTCTCAGCAAGGCAATTTTACTTCAATAGAAGGGTGTGACTTGTGGATGGAGCAATGGTGGGAACACACCTGAACAAGAGAGGGGAAGGGGTTTTTATTCCTGGCGCAGGTAGCTCCTACTGCTGTGTCATTCCCCTATTGGCTAGGGTTGGACCGCACAGTCTAAGCTAATTCTGATTGGCTCTTTTAATAAGAGCAAGGGTAGGAGTCAGAGTGGCAGAGTGAGTAGTTTGGCAGGAAGGATGGTTAGGAACAGGTGACTAAAGATGACTCAGGTCAGAACAGGGGCACTCCAGCCTGGGCAACAGAGAGAGACTCTTGTCTCAAAAAAAAAAAAAAAGAAAGAAAGAAAAAAGAAAAATGGGAAACAAATCCCTTATAAAAGAGGAAAGGAAAGGAGGGCTATCCCCTTTGGAGACTCAATCTGGTTTTATGTTTGGTAATTATGGTGCTTCTACTTGAAAGTACTTGTGTAAATGGGAAGATCTTATTAGGAATGACCTAGTTCCATCAGGATGGAGCAGGTGATAGAGGCTAGGAGGGGGTTGTTTACTGAAACTATGGGCAAGGAGACCAAGAGAATGAGGAAGTTAAACTTTAAAATTGTACTAGAAATTAATAACAATATCTAGAAAAGTGCTAAACATTTGGAAATCAAACAATATATTTCCAAATAAACCACCTGCCAAAGGAAAATTAGAAGAAGAATCAGAGAATATTTTTAATGGAATGGTAAAGAAAATATATAATATCAGAATTTGTATGAACCGAATTAAAGCAATGCCTGGAAGAAAATTTGTAATTTTAGAGACGTTCACTAGAAAAGAAAGTTTTCAAATCAATTATCAAACTTTTACTTAAGGATCTGGTCAAAGAGAGTAAATTAAATTCGAAGATAGTAGAAAGATAACAGTAAAGGTAACAGTGAAAATAAATAAAATTGATAAGACATAGAAAAAATTATAATCTCAAAAATTGGTACTTTGAATGATCAATAAGATTGATAAACCAGTAACTAAAATGATCAAGAAAAAAGAGAGAAAGCAATCAGACAAGACAAAGAAATAAAGAGAACCCAAATTGGTAAGAAAGAAGTCAAATTATCCTTAATAGCAGATGATATAATCTTATATTTGGAAAAACCTATAGACTCTACAAAAAAGCCCTATTAGAACTGATAAATTAATTCAGTAAAGTTGCAGGATACAAAATCGACATACAAAACCTAGTAGCCTTTATATATGCCAACAGTGAACAAACTGAAAAAGAAGTTTAAACAGTAATCCCATTTACAATAGCTGCAAATAATTAAATACCTAGGAATTAAGCAAAGAAGTGACAGATATCTACAATAAAAACTATAAAACACTGATGAAAGAAATTGAAGAGGACACCAAAAATGGAAATATATCCCATGTTCATGGGTTGGAATAATTGATATTGTTAAAATATCCATACTACCCAAAGCAATCTACATATTCAATGCAATCCCTATCAAAATACTAATAACATTCTTCACAGAAATAGAAAAAAAATCCTAACATTTATATGCAACCCAGAATAGCCAAAGCTATCCCAAGCAAAAAGAAAACTAGGGGTATCACATTGACTGACTTCCAATTATACTACAGAGCTATAGTAACCAAAATAGCATGATACTGGCATAAAAACCAGCACATAGATTAATGGAACACAATAGAGAACACAGAAACAAATCCATACATCTACAGTGAACTTATTTTTGACAAAGGTGCCAAGAACATACACTGGGGAAAAGATAGTCTCTTCAATAAATAGTGCTGGGAAAACTGGATATCCATCTGCAAAAGAATGAAACTAGACCCCTTCCTCTCTCAAAATGTACAGAAATCAAATCAAAATAAGATTAAAGACTTATACCTAAGACCTTAAACTATGAAACTTAGTACTAAAAGAAAACATTGGTGGAAATCTCCAGGACACTGGACTGGACAAATATTTCTTGAGTAATAATATCCCACATGCACAAGCAACCAAAGCAAAAATGGATAAATGAGATCACATCTAGTTAAAAGGCTTCTGCACAGCAAAGGAAACAATAAACAAACTGAAGAGACAACCTACACAATGGAAAAAAGTATTTGTATCTGACAAAGGATTAATAATCAGAATATATAAGGAGATCAAACAACTCTATTGAAAAAATCTAATAATGTGGTCAAATAAATGGGCAAAAGATTTGAATATATATTTCTCAAAAGAAGAATATAAAAGGCAAACAGGCCTATGAAAAGGTGCTAAGCATCATTTATCATTAGAGAAATGAAAATCAAAACTACAATGAGATATCATCTCATCCCAGTGAAAATGGCTTATATCCAAAAGACAGGCAATAACAAATGTTGGCGAGGATAGAGAGAAAAGGGAACCCTGGTACACTGTTGATGGGAATATAAATTATTACAACCACTAAGGATAACTGTTTGGAGGTTCCTCAAAAAACTAAATTAGAGCTACTATATGATCTAGCAATCCCACTGCAGGGTAGATACACAAAAGAAAGGAAATCAGTGTAACAAAGGGATATCTGCACTCCTATGTTTACTGCAGCCCTGTTCACAGGGTAAACATTCACAGGTGAATGGATAAAGAAAATGTGGTACATATATATATTGGAGTGCTAGTCATAGAAATGAATGAAATCCTGTCATTTGCAGCAACTTGGAATGGAACTGGAGCTCATGAAATAAGCCACACACAGAAATACAAATATTGCATGTTCTCACTTATTTTTGGGGATCTAAAACTCAAAACAATTGAAGTCATAAAGATAAGAGAAGAAAGTTGGTTACCAGAGGCTGAAAAGGGTAGTGGAGGGGAAGGTGAGGGGAACATGGGTATAGTTAATAGGTACAAAAATATTAGAAAAAATGAATAAGACCTACTATCTGATAGCACAACAGTGTGACTATAATCAGTGATAATTTTATTACATATTTAAAAATAACCAAAAGAGTATAATTGGATTGTTTGTAACATAAAGGATAAATGCTTGAGGGGATGAATACTCCATTCTCCAGGACGTGATTATTACACATTGCATACTTGTGTCAAAACATCTCATGTACCCCTAAATATTTTTGACAAAGTATACCTACTATGTACCCACAAAAATTAAAAGTAAAAACTTTTAGAAAGAACATGAATTACCAATATAAAGAATAAAAGAATGGTATTCACTGCAGGTCTGATACCAAAAATGAGTAAAGAAATATTACAAATGACTTTTCACCAGCATATTTATAATTTAGATGATATGGACAAATTACTTGAAAACTGTAACTTACTGATTCAAAATGTAATAGAAAATTTGATAGCACTTTCCTATCAAGATTATAAATTAGATGGTCACCTTATACATAAATAAAAAGCTCGTGTGTGTGTGTATGTGCATGTGCATGTGTGTAAAAGCTACTATTCTACAGTATAATAATCTCACTATGATACTATCTTCCCTTAAAAATAAAACATAAATCTCTGGATGTTGGATATTGGGCTTAGTTAAATGAATATTATATAAGACTAAGTGAACAATGGGAAGGATTCCCATTACTTTCTGACAATAACTAAAAGTCTTTTTTTTTTTTTTTTTTTTTTGAGGCGGAGTCTCGCTCTGTCGCCCAGGCTGGAGTGCAGTGGCGCGATCTTGGCTCACTGCAAGCTCCGCCTTCCGGGTTCCCGCCATTCTCCTGCCTCAGCCTCCCGAGTAGCTGGGACTACAGGCGCCGCCACCACGCCCGGCTAATTTTTTTGTATTTTTAGTGGAAACGGGGTTTCATTGTGTTAGCCAGGATGGTCTCGATCTCCTGACCTCGTGATCCGCCCGTCTCGGCCTCCCAAAGTGCTGGGATTACAGGCTTGAGCCACCGCGCCCGGCCCAATAACTAAAAGTCTTATGTTGAAATATAAATATGAAATTGTTTCATCTGTTATATTCAATGTTTTTTCCAAGAGCTTTTGTTATTCTCTTAAAGTTCAACTCTCAGTAAACATGTAAGTTTAATCCCTCTTATCACCATGAAAGCTGAACTCTGCTATTGAGCAAAAAACAAAACAAAATGCAAAATCATGGAAACTCAGCTATAGTTGTAGAAGTCTATGTGAAAGACAAGATGATACCAGTTATTTTCTTTTTAAATAATTTCTTTGGTGTCTGTGTCAGTAAACACTGAACCCAGAAAAGAAATTGACTGGCAAGTGAAAAATTTCAAAATCTTATATTCTTTTTACTAGCTGGGTCTACCCCAAAAGACACTTATAATTGTTTAAGGAGAAATGAGAGAGATGAAAATAGATCAGAAAGTGTGAAGGATATAAAAATCATCTGAGAGTTCTGTTCTCCAAAATAGCCTGTTAGAAACTCATATCCCAAGTATTGCAAGGAGTCTGACAACCATACAAACCAGTTTCACCTTGTTTTCTTGTAATACAACCAGTCAAAGAATGGTGAGTTCCCAGTTTTAACACTAAAAGGACATCACACTTGTCAGTTCTTACCAGATCTTAGACTCCTCTTTGATTTAGATCTAAATATGGCCTTGGCTATGGCATGTCCTGTAGACCATCACTTCCTGAGTGTTCTCAGAATAGAGTTTGGTGTTTGTTGTTTTTATTCTGGAGGTGACTAAATAGAAAACATACAGAACAAAAATATTCACTGGAGAGCCAAGCAAGCCTATTTATTAACAAACCTCTAAATATTTTGGCAGAATTTGTTTTTTTCTGTTGTTGATTTCTGGCCCCCCAATATGGGGTTCAGAGAAAATTCAAGACCCCCCAAAGGAGTTGCCTGAACCCGGCACTAATATACAAACTCGGGCCCATTGAAGCCCTCCTGAATTTAAGCTTCTTCTCAGGTGGAACTGGTAAGTCCTCCTGAGCCCCCAAGTCCTCTGTTTACAGAGCCTATTCACACTGTAGGCTGACAGAAAACATGTAAAACAGAAATAAATCATAATACATATATCAAATTCTTTATTGTGGATCACTGAGTGTCACAGTGATTAGAATAACATTAGTTCAGGAAATTGAGGGTATTAAGTTAAAAGGAATAAAAATAGATTTGTTCAGCTAAAATTTGAAGAATGTAAGCCAGATTTCATTGGAAAAGAGGAAGATTAGGTGGAGTTCAGCAGGTGAGGAGAAGTGGGTAAGGCTTAGCAGGACACTGGCCTCTCACTAACTTAAGTCCTTAAGGGCACTGTTTGAGCCCAAGCTGAATTTCTTCTCTTTTCTCTCTGCTATAGGACCTTGAAAAAAGTTGAACTATTGTCTACTTTTTCCTGTGCTCTAGCCCACCAATTTCTTGTGGCTTGCCATCCTACTTTCCTCTGCTTCCACACACCTGTGAAAGAAAATGCAACTTCCTGTTTTTTCCCTAACTTTTCAATACCCAGAGTAGGCTGATAGACTTCATTTGGGCTGGGAATGAAGTGGGGCTTCTCCACTGCCTTTTCCTTCCTAAATTAATTAGGATTTTGACTATGTAGGGGAGAAAAGATAATTTTATCTCTACCCTCCATAGTTCTTAGCTGGGATCCCCTCTTACCAAAAGACAAATTAACATGAGAAAAGCAGAATTATAATAACTTCTATACCTCTTGTATATGTAGGAAAGGAAAAATTTCTCACCCATTGCTAGATTCATGGTTGAGGTGCCTATAATAAAAGATAACAAGAAAAAAGCGTAAACATGTAAGTGCTATGTGACATGAGAGCTTTCAGAAAAAGCATATACATTTATTTAATATGTTTTATGTGACATGAAGACCCAAAGAAAAGAATATATATATGTTCATTGATTTGATGAAGAGTAGACAGTTGTGTAGATGTATAGTTAGACAAAGGAGATATAATCTAATAGCAATGTCAAAAGACAAAATTACAACAAATTTAAAGATCCCAGTTGGCTTTATTGAGATTCTAGAATCTCACTTCATTCCACAAAGTAGAATAAGTATCCCAATTAGCTGAGCAGAAGAAGCTGGTTTTATAGACAGAGAAGGACTGAAGAAAGCAGAAACAAAGAACAAGAAGCAGATTGGTCATTTCAGAGTTACTTTTGAGGACTAAACTTTGACCTTTTTTTCTCCTATTGCCCAAATTATTTTCTAAGGGTCCTGGGGAGTCATATTTTATAAACCATAAAATTTTGTTAAACAAGTTTTGTTTCTTTTATTAACCCAGTATAATGTGACTTACTCTCCAACTTGACTCTGGCATGGCATCACATGACGGGTAGCAGGACTCTTTATCTTAAAGCATTCCTTTATACTGACTCCAAGTCTTTAGACAATGCTTAACTCCTTCAAGCAATTGCCAACTAAAGAATCCCTAAGGCCCATTATGACTTGTAAGCCCCTTGTTTCGAGGTGTCCCACCTTTTCATATTGAACCAATATATACCTTCCATATATTGATTTATGATTTAATCTGCAATGCCTGTCTTCCTGAAATGTATAAAACCAAATTGTAACTCAACTACCTTAGGCACACTTTTTCAGGACCTCCTGAGACTGTGTTTCCCTTGGCCATGGTCATTCACATAGGCTCAGAATAAACCTTTAAAAATATTTTGGCAGAATTTGGTTTTTCTGTTGCCAATTCCTGGCCACCTAATATGGGGCACAGAAAAAACTCAAGATCCCCCCAAAGGAGTTTCCTGAATCGGACACTAAGGTACAAGCATGGGCCCATTGAAGCCCTCCTAAATGTGAGCTTCTCCTTGGGTGGAAGTGGTGAATTCTCCTGAGCCTCAAACCTCCCACTTGGTTGAAAGTTTCGGCTTATGCTGAGCTGTCTGTTCTTTTCCTAGGAAGTTGTTTGGGATCCTAATTTTGATTTGGATGTGCATTTAAAGGGTCTTCCCCATTGCCTTTTCTTTCCCAAATAATCTCCATTGGCTTGTCTGTATATTTGCAAGAAAGATCAAACTGTCTTTTTTGCAGGTGAATGAGAGACTGAGTTCCTTAGCTTTGAAGAGAAAGGGGAATTTTGCTCATCCTAGCTGAAAGGTGCACCTGGATAACTGGGGGCCCAGGAAGAGTGTTTGGGGGTGACTCACTGTGACATGTAGTGGTCCTACAGAGAATCCCAAAAAAAATAAATGGAAAGAAAGTTTGTGCACCCTTTCGGAGGTGATACACTTCCAAAGAGAGAAACTGGGACACATAAGAGGGTAGAAACAATTCAGTGGTGAAACACAGTGGAGTCCTACCTGCAGTCAGCGCACAATGATCCACCACACTAAATCATAAGCCTCTGGCCAGTTCTTCCTTTTTAAAGAGAAATGGTGCCAGGCGCGGTGGCTCATGCCTGTAATCCCAGCACTTTGGGAGGCTGAGACGGGCGGATCACAAGATCAGGAGATCGAGACCATCCTGGATAACACGGTGAAACCCCATCTCTACTAAAAATGCAAAAAATTAGCCGGGCGAGGTGGTGGGCGCCTGTAGTCTCAGCTACTCCAGAGACTGAGGCAGGAGAATGACGTGAACCCGGGAGGCGGAGCTTGCAGTGAGTTGAGATTGTGGGCCACTGCACTCCAGCCTGGGCAACACAGAGAGACTCTGTCTCAAAAAAAAAGAAAGAAAAAAGAAAACTGGGAAACAAATCCCCTTAAAAGAGGAAAGGAAAGGAGGGCTATCCCCTTTGGAGACTCAATCTGGTTTTATGTTTGGTAATTATGGTGCTTCTACTTGAAAGTACTTGTGTAAATGGGAAGATCTTATTAGGAATGACCTAGTTCTAATGGTTCCAAAATGAAGAACTTCTGATGTTTCCAAATTAATTTTCTTGCATGCTAAATTAGAGCAATTAGGCTGCTGAATCAAGGAAAATAAATGAGAGTCATACTTTAGCTGGCACCTGGAATGATCGAAAGAGGGAATGATAAACTTGCCTCCCCTTAGGAAGTTAATAAGAAAATATTAAAGACCATCCCAGAATTGAAGACACTAACATAAGCCACTTCTGAAATGAGAGAGGATCCAGAAACTCTCTCTTCTTCTGTTGCTCCTAATCCTTTGCTCTCTGACATTTCTTGTTGATATGGTTTGTTCTGTGTCCCCAGGCAAATCTCATGTCAGATTGTAATCCCCACTGTTCCAGGTGGGGCCTGGTGGGAGGCGATTGGATCATAGGGGCATATTTCCTTTTTGGTGCTGTTCTCTGAAGGGGTGGCCTGCCCCTCCACACCTGTGGGTGTTTCTCGTAAGGTGGAACGAGAGACTTGAGAAAAGAAATAAGACACAGAGACAAAGTATAGAGAAAGAAAAGCGGGGCCCAGGGGACCGGCGCTCAGCTTACAGAGGACCCACGCCGGCCCGGTCTCTGAGTTCCCTTAGTATTTATTGATAATTATCTTTACCATCTTAAAGACAGGGGAGTGGCAGGACAATAGGATCAAAGAAAAAAGAGGAAATCGGCAGTAAGACATATGAACAAAAACCTCTGTGACATGAATAAGTTCAAAGGACAATGCTGTGCCTTGAGATGCATATGCAAACATCTCCATAAACCTTTTGGCAGCATAGTTTCAGTCTATCACATGGGGAGAAACCTTAGACAATACCTAGCTTTCCTAGGCAGAGGTCCCTGCGACCTTTGGCCGTGTACGTGTCTCTGGGTAGTTGAAATTAAGAGAATGGTGATAACTTTTAACCAGCAAGCTACCTTCAGGCATTTGTTTAACAAAGACACATCCTGCACAGCCCAAAATCCATTAAACCTTGAGTCACCACAACACATGTCTCTTGCAAAGGACAAGGTTGGGGGTAGGGTCACAGATTAACAGCATCACAAATACAGAACAAAATGGAGTCTCTTATGTCTACTTCTTTCTATATAGACACAGTAACAGGCTGATCTCTTTCTTTTCCCCACAGTTCTCATAACAGTGAGTGAGTTCTCATGAGATCTGGTTGTTTAAAAGTATGTGCTACCTCCCCCACCCCTTCCTTCTGCTCCTTCCATGTGAGATGTGCCTGCTTCCCCTTCACCTTCCATCATGATTGTAAATTTCCTGAGGCGCTCTCAGCCATGGTTCCTGTACAGCCTGTGGAACTGTGAACCAATTAAACATCTTTTTTGAATATAAACTACCCAGTCTCAAGGATTTCTTTATAGCAGTGTGAGAATGGACTGATGCACTTGTCCAGACTATGTTCATTTTTCCTTCTCCTCCTTCCCCTATTCCCTCACTTCAAACTACAGAGGGACCAGAAATAACTAGAGGAGACAATAAAATAGTAGTCGCACCTTTTAGAATAAAACCCACCAGGAAAAGGGCTCCTAATGAAACTGCTTCTGCAAGAATTATTGTAATGAGGGAAATCTAACATAACTAACTCCATTTTGTTTCTACCCTTAAATTGCTTTTGCTCATTCTTGCCCGTTCCTTGAACTAACCTCCTCCTGTTCAAAGTCCGGAACTGTATTATAATGACTAATAAAAGACTGCAAGGTTAAGAATTGTGGTAGGGGCCTGAACTTTACTAAAAAATAGGCACAGTAAAATAGTAACCATTCATTCCTTGCTTAACTTGTGATATAGTTTGGATACTTGTCCCTGCCCAAATCTCATGTTGAAATGTAATCACCATTGTTGGAGGTGGGGCTTGGTGGGAGGTGATTGGATCATGAGGGTGGATTCCTCATGAGTAGTTTAGCACCATTCCTTTGGTGCTGTCCTTGTGATAGTGAGTGAATTCTTGCAAGATTTGGTTGTTTAAGAGTGTGTGGCACCCCGATCTCTCTCTTGCTCCTACTTTTGCCATATGACATGTAAGCTTCTGCTTTGCCTTCTGCCATGATTGTAAGCTTCCAGAGCCCTCTCCAGAAGCAGATGCTATGGCTATGCTTCCTGTACACTCTGCAGAACTGTGAGCTTATTAATCCTATTTTCTTTATGAATTACCCAGTCTCAGGTATTTCTTTATAGCATTGCAAGAATGGCCTAACACAAATTTGCTTTTCGATAATTGCTCACTGCCCCTGGTCACATAACTGGAGGTCACAAAATTTGTAACTTTCCCAACTGCTTCTATAGATATCATTAATGTGAGACCTAAAGAACTGGTCTTTGAGATGTTTTTCTGATTTAGCATTTTGGCAGACCAAGAGATGCCAACTGGACGTGTGACCCATACCAAGGAATAGACTCAGTGGATCCTGAAAACCCCATTCTGTAACGATTCACCTGCATTTCTGATACCTCTGTGACTTTACCCCCAGCCAATCAATTGTTTCAGTTCCTTGGAGGTGGATTTGAGCAATATCTCTTGTCTCCTTGCTTGGATGACCATAAACTCTTTCTCTGCTGCAACACCTGCTGTTCTCCATGTATTGGCATTTTTTGGAGCAGTGAGTAAGAAGAAACTACTAGGCTGTAACACTTAACATATTTTATGCACAAGGGACCAAATTAGAGTTAAGATCCCAGGTATCTGGATTCCCCAACCTGACCCAAGATCCATTCAGGTTTACCAAAGAATCCCAATTAATGCATAAGACCTATGATCCAGAGTTTTCTGACCTTTATCAGCTAATTGAGTGATTGGTCCCCAAAATAGAGCCAAAAAGTGGCTTAGGGTGGTGGGTTGAAATAGCCTTTAGAAGATTTTGACAAAATAGATAAAAATGGAGAGAGAGAAGTGCAGGGGGAGTTCGCATCTGCCTTTGTGAGAATTTACCACAGATATTTCCTAAAGTTACCTCTGTGAGAATTTACCACAGATATTTCCTAAAGTTACAGAGTGGACAAAGATACAATAATGTAACATACACCCAAATGAAACCATACCTGACTATGACATCAGGTTTGAAGAAACATCCAAACAACATTCAGGGATACTTCCTGAAAACTTTAAGCATGGTAGAAGTGACATCTTGCTAAATTCTGGATTTGTATAAAGCTTAGATGATGAGTTAATGACCTCGATAAAGAGAAACAGTATGGCTTGAGCTTCTTTGCCCACTGACTACCCTGTCACCCTTGCTGACCAGTTGTCATAAATGATCATTGAGAAGGAAAAGGAGACAGCCTCTAAGATTGAGTTTATAACTAAAATAACTTAGTACCAAATTGAGACATCATAAGGGTTTCATTCCCCTCAGAGGTTCCAGCAATTCAAAGAGGGAAGCAATTTTGTACTATTGCAAAAAAAAAAAAAAAAAAAAAAAAAAAAAGACATCTTAAAAAGGATTATAAAAAACTTAAATGGGTGTTTGTGCAAAGGAGGCAGAAGGCCCCAGAGGAAGGCACCACAATAACTCAAGGGAATTGAGGGATGCTCCAAGGGAATACAGAGGGTTTCCCCTCTACTTCTAACAAATATTTTAAGGGAAGTTAAAATATCCATAAATGGGGAAAATGCCAGAGTCCTTATTGACACTGGTGCTATGCTTTCAGTCTTTAAGCCTACCTTAATGCAAAGCCCTCTTCTTTGGAGTAAAGAAAGTTGAAATGGTAGAGGTTTCAAAGTCCCCAGTTATAACTTTTAAATCAAACCCTTTTCAATTTTAATTAGGAAAACTAATAGGGCATCATGTTTTTCTTATAGTAGATAGTGCCCCCATACATCCGCTGGGATGGAATTTTCTGGAGACATGTAATATCCACATCTCATTTTCAGAGAAGGGAGAAATGATCCTCAATTTGGGAGACACAGAAGACTTACAAAAGCCCACAGGTAATAATATACTTGCTAAAGTTAATCAAGAATTTGAAAGTGATAATTAGAGCCTTTCTTATCCAAAGTACCAGATTCTTCATAGGCAAGTTCTTCTATAGATATAAAAATAATTATGTCAGTAGTTCCTCTAGAAATAACCGTAGATAAATGTAAACCTCTGCCAAACATTAAGCAATATCCCCTTCAATAGAAAGCTTTACTGGGAGTCAATCCAATCATTCAGGACTATTTAGACAAAGGACTCATAATTCTTTGCATCAGCCCTTGCAATATACCAATCCTCCCACCCAAAAAGCCAAATAGAAAAGGCTGAAGATTCATTCAGAACCAAAGACCTATAAATAAAATAACCCTAGACATCCTGTTGTTCCTAACCTCAACATCTTTCTGTCCAATATTCCTATTACCACCAGCCACTTCTGTGTCATTTACTTATGCAGCACTTTCTTCAGTATACCTGTAGAGCAGAATAGCCAGTATCTTTTTTGCCTTCACTTGGGAAGATCACCAATATACACAGATAGTCTTCCCCAAGGGCTATTCCATGAGTCCTACTTATTTTTCTCAAATGTTAAAAGCAGATTTAGATGACACTGAATTTCCAAATGGATCTATCTTAATTCAGTATGTAGATGGTTTGTCGTTGTGTTCATCCCTGCCGACAAAATGCAGAGAAGACACTGTCCACCTGTTACAACAGCTTGCTCTGAAAGGACAAAAAGTCCAGAGATAAATTATAATTTTATCTGTTTCAAGTTAATTAGTTTAGGACATATGAATTCCCTGAGGGGACTGCTAATAAACCCTGAAAGACACTCTGCCATCATGACCTTTACCATGCCCAAAACAAAAAGACGATTAGGAGAGTTCTTAGGGTTAACAGGCTATTGCAGAAGTTCAATTCCAAATTACTAAGTAATGGCTCAGCTCTTAAATAAAACACTGAAACAGACCCAACCAGACCCAGTCTTCTGGGAAGAAGGGAAAAACAAGACATAGAAGATTTAAAACAGGTTCTTTCCCAAGTAGCTGCTTTAGGTCATCCCAGCTACAGTCTTCCCTTTTCCTTTTTGTACATAAAATAAATGGAAACACTCTAGGAGGATTAACTCAAAAACAGATGACAATCATAGTTCAATGGGTTATTTCAGGCAACAATTAGATCCAGTAGCGAGAGGACAACCCCTGCTTGCATGAGGGTCATATCAGTTGTGGCCAGGACAATTTTATGTATGGATGTTAAAGAATTTGCCCTAGAGTCCCTGCTAACCATCTATGTCCCCCATTCTGTGGAATATCTCGTAAGTGCTCATCACACTCAACATTAATCTGTGAGCTACCTTGCCTCTTATGAGGTTCTCTTGCTTTGTGCCCCTAACTTCTCTTTTAAGTGTTGTAACACTTAACCCTGCTAACCTACTCCATCTTCCAGACGAACAACAAGAAGAAAAACACTACTGCATCCTACCGGTATGTTACGCCTAGGGAAGATTTATAGAAAACTTCTGTCAAGAATGCTAACTTAATTTGGTTCACAGGTGGTTCTTATTTAAGGAATGATCAAGGGGATTGAGGAGGACACACCATCACTTCCTTGGTGGACATAATTGAAAACATCCAATTCCAAGGAGTAACATTAACTTCCTAACTCAGTTCCTGGCTGAATTAATAACATTAACAAGAGCTTTCCAGTTGACTGAAGAAAAGGTGAGAAAGATATACACTGATAGCCTATATGCTTTTGGAGTAGCCCGTGATTTTGAAATGCAATGGAAACAGAGGTGATTTCTCACCATGTTGGGGAAACCTATGCAAAACAGGCACCAAATCTTGGAGTTCATAGAAGCAAATCAAATGCCAAAGCAGTTTCCACTCATAAAAATTCCTGGGCGTTCAAAAGATAACATTGAAGAAGTAAAAGGAGATAATTTAGCTCATGCTGCAGCAAACAATTCTACCTTAGAGAGATGGCCTGTTCTGTATGAGAATGTACCCTTTGCCCTGCCAATGCCCTCCCTCACTAATTTTCTTTTACAATACCAACAGGCATCAACCCCTTAAGATAAACACATCTGGCAGGAAAGAGGAGGTATATTTGATTCAAATAGAGAATTGTGGTTAGGTGCTAACCAAAAAAAAAAAAAAAACAACCCGTAGTTCCTATAGATGCACAATTACCTCTCTTTTAATTTATTCATGAAATGACTCATTGGACCCCTGAGAAAATGATATTATGGGGAAAGCAATATTTCTGGAAACCATCTTTCACAATAGTCCAAAAAGTATACTCTCGATGTACCACATGTTCAGAGCATTACCCTGGCATGCCCTTACATGACTCCCACAGTCATTTTCCTTTGTCAGCAAAGCAATTTAAAGTGAGGCAATTGATTTCATCCAGATGCTGCTGTCTCAAAATTATAAAATGTGTTGTTCTTGGTTTGTATGTTTTCTCATTGGGTAGAAGCATTTCCTTGTCAGAGGAGGCTTCTGCCTTAATGATAAGCAACATATTACTAGAATCATTCTGGTTTGAGGAATCCCTTCTGAGCTGCATAGTAATTGTGGGACTCATTTTACTGGACAAGTTGTTCAATCCATTTGCAAAATTTGGCCCATAATACAACACTTCTATTGTGCCTATCATCTTCAATCCTTCCAATTGGTAGAAAGACAAATGGCACAATAAAAACTCAATTAGCTAAGTTAATGGATGCTTTTAACCTCCCTTGGCCGGAAGTTCTCCCACTGGCATTGCTTAATCTTATATGCACTCTTTTTGGAAAACATTGTTTATTACTTTATGAAATGACAACAGAAATACCCACAAGACTAGACAAGGGCTTATGGGAGCCAGCCTTACTTAAAGAACTGTTATTGCCAGGGACTTCTGAAAACTTTAAAAAACAATACAAAGCTGGTAACAGAGTCTTCCTGCAGGGAGTTCCCAGAGGCAGAAGACTCCAAAGATCACAGACTATAACCAGGTGACTTTGCATACTGAAAAAGACACCAGCTGAAAGACTCCCTATAACCCCACTGGAAAGGATGGTACTTTTAAGTAACTCTTGTGCTGCAAAATTAAAAGGAGATGCTGCTTAGATTCACATCTCACACCTAAAATGGGTGCCTGACCATATCCTGACCACAGCTGAGCCTCTGGACTGGTCTTTAATACTCCCCTGTTATCTTGAAAAACAGCCAGGTCTCAGCTGGCCTTCAGAACAATGACCGAAGTAGCTATTCTTCTGGACATTGAATCAGGCCAGTCCTCATGAATCCTGAAATAACTCTCATTCTTACTTTCCTTGCAATAGGATATATTGCTGAAAACCCTAAATGTTTAATTGGTATGGTTATTAATTCCCTTGTTAAAATCAGAAAAATGTTTTACCTGCTCACCCTCATTCCCATAATCTCCTCTATTTGCTTACTACACAATCCTTTTCTCTTCAAACCTGAAAACTTCTCCTGGTTCCCTGCAACACTCAGGGAACCAGTGGTTCCTGTAGATAGATTTCCTGTGGATAAAGTTCATATTATTTGGCATGACATAGATCATGGTGAAATGATGGCTATAAGGAGGAATGGTTGCACTTTAGGCATTCCCTGAGGTGCCCTCTTTTCAGGGTACCTCTGTTATTAGGCGCTCATCAAATATGATGTTGTCATGCCAAGTATCAGGTTCCAGTCCAAGCTGAGGTCTGAGGGAAGAGAGTGGATGGATAGGGGGTAGCTGAAAGAACACTTGGGGGGCCATAGGCAGGGGAAATATGGTTTTGTTGTGCTCTTTCTCTCTCTCCATCTACCTTTGTCTTGGCTGCCCACTCTGGCTGTAGCCCCTCTCAGCAGCTGGCTCTGTGGCTCCTGCTGCTCCCGTGTCTGCAGCTATACTCCCTGGTATGCTTGCTGGTTCCTGGCTCCCCACTGTCTGCTTGCAAGGCAGCCGGCTCTCCCTTACAGGGTCAGCAGCTTTACTCATTCTCTCTGGGCGTGAGCCCCATGCAATGTCAGCAAGAGAGTTATACCATTTACAGACAATAGTGGCTCAGAGTCAAGTATAAGCTTACATAAATAGGTTATATAATGAGCAGAGTTGTGCACCTGCACTGCAAACTCGCTGAGTCATGTTTAAATGTTGTTTACTTTGGCCTATTCTTGACCACAGCACATCCATTTTCCTTACACTCTACCCCCTAGGCTGAGGGAGACATAGGCCTCAGATCCACAGGTCTGACATATAGGTCTGATACATAGGTTTTAAACATACAGGCCCAACACATGCTTGACACATAAGCCTGAGACATAGGCTCTGGGCATACAGGCCCTGGACATAGGTCCAACACACAGACTTTATACATAGGCTCTAGGCACACAGGCCTGACACATACATAAGCCTTGGGCACACAGGCCCAACACACAAGCTTGACACATAAGCCCGATACATAAGTCTGGGCACATAAGCCCAATACACAGGCTTGGCACACAGGCCCCAGACACACAGGTCTGACACATAGGCTTTATACATAAGCCCTAGGCACACAGACTTGACATATACATAAGCCTCTGGGCACACAGGCCCAACACACAAACTTGACACATAAGCCTGCTACATAAGTCTGGTCACAGAGGCCTGATGCACAGGCTTGGCACACAGGCTGTGGACACATAGGTCTGACATATAGGCTTTATATTCCACCCCCTAGGCTGAGGAAGTTCTTCTAGTGGGGAGACATGTTTCTAGGGCAGAACCCTGGACCCAGAGGCCACTGCAGTAATACAGGAAGCAACAACTCCAGGTTATGGTAGCCCATGGTGATGTTACCCCAGTGTTGCTTTATACATTGTGGTGTCTGTGGTGGGGATACCAAATTGCTCTCCTACTAACCAGCCCCATCCATCATGGATGATATGGGTCAGCCAGGGGGCAGGCAACAACATTACCATTTGTCTCCATACCTGATTAGAGAAGGTTATCCTTGGTGTATATCTGTAACTGAATGGGGGTGGTGGCCCAGTGCAGCAGTGCTTTCCCCAGGGCCAGCTACCTTTCCATGGCAGCTTATTTAAGGTTTGGAGCACCAGGTCCAACCTTGAAATCCAACCCTACTCGGACTGGTGGCCAACTAGCCAATTCTGTAACTTCCAGGTAGTTAACCCCAACGGTAAGCCTCGATAAATGGCCCAGTTATTGGTGCAGATTACCATAGGTGTCACCTCCTTGGTGTTGGGGAAAAGCTGAGTGTTGGGAAAAAGGCTGAGGCAGGACTTGCATGTCTGATATAATGTAAAAGAGTCTTGGAACATGTCCGGGGTCCAGGGTCTAAAACCCCTTGTGGCCTTTGGAACACCAAGCTCTGTGCCAAAGGGTGGAAGGCTGCGCTGCCGCACCACATCCAATCCCAGGGTATAAAACCCCTCGTGGCTTGGATGGAATCCAGGGCTCAGGGCATAAAACCCCTCCTGGCCTCTGGAATGTGTCTAGGCTTGCTGGCTTCTTGTTTCTAGCATTCCCAGGCTGCTAGAACGATTGTATCCTAAACTAGAACATGTTTCCCATTATCTCAACTAGCAGAACATGTTCCATATGCTTCAAAGAAAATGCTAAACCATTACAGTTATAAATCATGTGCTTGATGCACCACCACCTTTCAACCCCCACATCCTCACCACCTGTTTCTTTGTTTGATCACCAATAAATAGTGTGGGCTTCCAGAGCTCGGGGCCTTTGCAGCCTCCATAAGCATTGGCCCCCTGGTCCCACTTTCACTCTTGTCTTTTCTCATTCCTTTGACTCCGCTGGACTTCGTAGCCCCCCATGGCCTGGTGTTGGGTCTGATCACCCCAACACTTGGTGGTCACCATCCATATTGCTTTAAGTTCATCCCATTGGCTACTTTGTCCACATCCAGTTTCAAACCATATGGTGTCAGTACTAGGTTGGACTGCAGCAGCGGTCTAGGCAGCACTAGCACCTCAGCTAGACCCATTTGTATACCATGCCCAATTAGGAATTGATGGACACCCTTCCTTAAATGGTGATGGCTCGGGGTCTAGGGGTGCCTCAGGCCCCATGGTCTTATCTTGCATTAGGACTACAGGCTGCAAGACCTCTTGCAGCTCTGCTGCTAAGGAACTTGGACTCAGTGTACTCTGCTGCTCTAAGTAGGTGCCCCACTTTGCTAAGACACTGATGTCTGCAGTGTCCCAGTCTGGGGAACTGTTATCCATGAGCACACCCATCCTGCTATCTGGTAAGTCATCCACATGACAACTGTAGCCCATGTTGTCATGCTCTCATGAGCCTGAAGGGCAGCATATACAGCTGCTAGCTCTTTATCTATCAAGGAATACTGGAGCTCAGCTCCCTTCTATAGTTGGGGCCAAAAGCCTACTTGCATTCTAAAGTGCTCTGTGTGCTGCCAGAGGCCCTAGCCGAAACCATCTAGGTCACATGCACATCCAACTCAAATGGGTGCCCCTGGTCAACTACCCATAGGGCTTGTGCCTGCTGAGTAGACCATTTGCTGCCAGGAAAGTGGTCTTAGCTGCATCATCCCAATCCCAGGCAAGAGGCACGTTGCTGCTTCTAAATCTGCAAGAGAATCAGAAGTTAATATAACATCATCAACAAGACCATGACATATGGTGGGGCTATGCACATAGCCCTGCAACAACACTGTGAAAGTCCATTGTCACCCTCCCATGAAGGCAAACTGTTCCTGACTCTCTGGAAAAGAATGCATTAGCCAAGTCCATCACATAGTGGTACTGTCCCAGTTTTGTCAAGTGGTCCATCAAATCTGTGATAGACACCACAGCTGCCAAGCTGTATAAAATATACATCCCCAGAATGTATTCAGGTATGGGAGAGCCATACACAGTGTATAAGCAGGGAATCAAGCAGCCAATGCCAAGGTGCAAAGATACAAGTTTCACTTTCACTGACTAGCCTTCACAGTCGTTTATATATGCAGCCTAGCCAGCACCCACTGTACATTTGTGGGGGACCAGTGGATTGCCAATTCCACATGTGGCCTCTGATCGTCCAGTGTTCCCCAAAGCCAGACACCTCAGCCAGTTCCCTAATCAAACAGAAAAGGCTTTATACCCCCGCCTGGCTGCAGCAAATGTCTTTCAGCTGAAGTACCTGGGTGGCATTTATCCATTCCCCTGATGCTAGGTCACCCCAAATGTTTCTTTTCTCTCTTTATTTTTTTAAATGAACAATGCTTCTATGAATATTCTCCTACGTGCTTTCTCGTATAGATGTGCAAGAATTTCTCTGGTTAGGAATGGCATTACTGAGTTGTAGGATATGCACAAGGATCTAGAACTAGCAATACCATTTGACCCAGCAATCCCATTACTGGGTATGTACCCAAAGGATTATTAATCATTCTACTGTAAAGACACATGCACACATATCTTTATTATAGCACTATTCACAATAGCAAAGACTTGGAATCACCCCAAATGCCCATCAATGATAGACTGGATAAAGAAAATGTGGCACACATACACCATGGACTACTATGCAGCCATGAAAAAGGATGAGTTCATGTCCTTTGCAGGGACATGGATGAAGCTGAAAACCATCATTCTCAGCAAACTAACACAAGAACAGAAAACCAAACACTGCATGTTCTCACTTATGAGTGGGGGCTGAACAACGAGAGTACACGGACACAGGGAGGGGAACATCACACACTGGCGCCTGTCGGCAGGTGAAGGGCTAAGGGAGGGATAGCATTAGAAGAGATACCTAATGTAGATAATGGGTTGATGGGTGCAGCAAACCACCATGACATGTGTATACCTATGTAATAAACCTGCATGTTCTGTACATGTATCCCAGAATGTAAAATATATATATATATATATATATATATATATATAAAGTTGCTTTAAAAAAAAAAGAACATAATGAACTCTAAAATATTTTTCAGGGCCAGCCCTATTTTTATATATGTGTACTCTCTTGATATACTATATAAGATTTTTCATTAAATTTTCAAGACTTCTCTATAAGTAACTTTTAATATTTTTTCTAGCCCATTAAATCAAAATAAAATGCTGTCTTATCAGTTTGAAATAAAATGATAAGTCCTACAATCAGAGGTATAATAATATTAGGATAAAAATAAGCCACCAGTATATAATTACACTGGTATTTTAAAATCATATTGGTATTTTTTAAACAGCTAGAAAACTATGGTCCTGAATTTAAAAATTATCCCAGTGCTGTCGTCTGAATCTGTCCCCCATATGTTGGAACTTAAACCCCAGTGTAATAGTGTTAAGAGGTAGGATCCTTGAGATTTCCATACCATAGCATTTTTAGTGATTGAAATAATGAAAATTCTGATCAGGCCCTTGCCTGCTTGCACAGGTTAATTACTTGCTTGTTCCCACAACATAATTATAAATTGCTGATGTACTACTATTTCTTTGTCAAGGAGGGGAAGATAACTTCAGGGCCATTGCAAATTTTGCAGAAAGGAGAATGCTTTTAAGACATTGCAACCAGCTGATGATGCCCAGAAGTCTGTTTGCTCAAGATGCTATCTGAGACTGAACACAGATTTCCCACTCTGTTACCTGAAACCCCCGCTCTCTTACTTGCTAGTCACATAAAAATTCCCTGCTTCATCTCTTTGTTCAAATGGATCTGAGAGATTTTGCCCTCTTGCCTCCTCACTTGGGCCAAATCGAATACATTTTTCTCTATCACCAAGCATCTCAGTGTTTGATTTCAGCTGTGCATGAGGTACAAGAGCCTGAATTTGGGGTTCTGCAACAGGGCCGTTAGGAGGTGATTTCTTATCTACCTTCAGAATAGGCTTAGTGTCCTTATAAAAGGGCTGGAGGGAACTAACTAGGCCGCTTCTGTCCCTTTTGCCCTTCTGCCTTCCGCCATGTGAGGATGCAGCAACAAGGCACGCCTTGTTGGAAGCAGAGAATAGCCCTCACCAGATGCTGAACCTGCTGGTGCCTTAATCTTGAACTTTCAGCCTCCAGAACTGTGAGAAATAAATTTCTGTTCTTTATAAATTACGAAGTCTTGGGTATTTTGTTATAGCAACATGAATGTAGACACCTAGACATGAAAAATCCCCATATAGGCTTTCTCTTTATTTTTCTATCATAATTTATTATAAAATATTACATTTAGCCTATGAAGCTGTAAAAATATAATTGATTCTTTGTGGAATTTATAATCTGAGGGGAAGAGATATCATTATAATGTGAGGTAGAAAATTATATATACCTCAAGTGTTTACAGATAAGATGCTCTTGGAATTCAGACTGGGTAGAAACATTTCTTGTTAGAAGGATGGGGTGAGTGTGCCCTATAGTCACTTGCAGGAGGAAGTTTGGTGCATCTACTGGGGTTAATCTAAGACAAAAGCTAACTAAGGAATATCAGGGAAAAAGTCACTGTAGTTCCTATTCCTTTCAGTCAACCAATGTAAATGTTGATTAAGAACCACCCTGTCTAATCTTTTAAAAACCTTTGGGAGAGGAGGTAAAAAAGAGAGAGACAAGAAAATGTGTGGGCTGACCATGGAATGCAAGCACATAAGTACAGAGCATGCTGAGGAACTAGACAAAACTCCAACTTCGAAGGTCCTGAGAAAGTTCCCAGGCTTATGACTTCATGGAACACCAAACAGAAGTCTAGGAATTTTAAATGTAGTTCATGCACAATCACAGTAAATTGTTCTGCAAGTGGATGTTGTAATAACACTTGGGCTACAGACTATTATTATTAACAAATATTTCATTGGATTAAGTGACTTTTTGAAGGGCACTAAAGAAGTTGGTAAGAGAGCTAAAATTAGAAGGAACTGAAACTCTTGCTTCTTAGTCCTGTGTTTACACTTACATTTAATCATAAGGTTTCTTTGCAAATAGTAGTACTCATGAAGTTGAATTATTTTTTTAAATTTTAAAACAAGCCAGCTTAGATGTATATTCTCAGACCATAATAATAACAATCTCTTATCTACTTAACACCTACTTTGCTCCAGGTACTATTAAGTACTATGTAAATTCTATTTCTAACTCTTACAACAGTGCAAATTAGATATTCAAGTCCACATATTCTCAGATGAGAAAATAGAGGATTAAAGTTTTTGTCTAGCATCACATGGCTTTCGAACCAGAATCTGTGCCCAAACAAATATGCTACACTATAATTTTGTTACTACATTGATCAAAACACATTTACTGAGATCCTACTATGTTGAATGCACTTGAAAAGTCTCACATACTAGTAAACTCTTCATTGCACTTCAAGCACTGCTTACTCAGAATTTTATCTATTGGGTCTGTAGACTCCATGAACCCAGGGTTGTGCCATCTACCTGGATGGACTCATATGTGCATTGGCTTCCAACGTAGCCTAGCCTTTCCTCTCTCTATTCCAAGCAATGAAAAGAGAGCAGTGCTTTTTCATGTATTATCACCCGTAACACATAAATGGTGCCTATTGGTATTAATTGTGAGAACTAACACTATGTGTCTGCCAAATGTCAATATTGTTCCAAGTACTTTTGCATTTAATCTTTACAAGAACTTTACGTAGATATTAATATTCCTCACTCCGCACCACTCCTTTTTTTTTTTTTTTTTTTTTTTTTTGAGACGGAGTCTCGTTCTGTTGCCCAGGCTGGAGTGCAGTGGCACGATCTCGACTCGCTGCAACCTCTGCCTCCCAGGTTCAAGCGATTCTCCTCCCAGGTTCAAGCGATTCTGCTGCCTCAGCCTCCTGAGTAGCTGGGACTACAGGCACGTGCCACCACGCCCGGCTAATTTTTTGTGTTTTTAATAGAGATGGGGTTTCCCCATGTTAGCCAGGATGGTCTCAATCTCCTGACCTCGTGATCCGCCTGCCTCAGCCTCCCCAAGTGCTAGGATTACAGGTGTGAGCCACTGCACCCAACCACCTTCCCCCCTTTTTAAACGAGGACACTGGAATACAGATAGGTCAAGTAACTGGACTAAGATCATACATTTGATAAGTAGAGTAGCATCTGAATCCAATAGTCTGGTTCTAAAGATTGGGCAATGATTTACTCTGCTCTACTTCTCCTAGTGAAAGGAAGCTGGGAGGAGGTAATGTAACTTTCCTAAGATAAATCATTATTAAGAAGACAAGATGTATCTTACCCTGACATTTCAATAGCTGATGCACACAGAATTTTCCTTTCCCTTCCCTTTCCCTGCCTTCTCTTCTTCCTTTACCTTTTCTTTCTTTTCCTGCATTGTTTAATTTCTTTCTAAAATTTAAGAATTATACAAATAACACATAAATACTTTCTTATAAATATTCATTACAAAAACACATGTATATGTTTCCTCCACTGCATGCAGATGAGAGGTTGCATTCGGAACTTGTAGGAATACATGTATGAACTTCACATATATACTTTGGTTTCTCTTTTGATGTGTTTATTTTAATACAAATGTAATCATATGATGTGTATATAATGTAACTTGCTTTTTGCAAGAGCACCAGCATACTTTGGAGCTCTTTACATGTCGGTATGTATTTACCTTTCTCATTCATTTTTACCACTGCACCTCCCCAAATGTACCATGATTTATTTAACTATAAATCTTTGTTTGTGTATAGTTACAAGGTTATATGTTTATAAATTTATTTATATATTTATTTAACATATGATTTTTAGTTATATACCTTTTTTATTATTTCAGAGAAGGCTGAGATAAATATGCTCATATAACTTTGTGTATATATTGTTATTTTGAATACTTACAAGTCAAACTGCTGAGTCTAGGAAGGAATTGCAAATTTTAATTGAAAGAACTAATTACCTACCAAATAGGTAGTAGCAATTTAATGTACACCCACCATGTCAGAATGCCTATTTTCTAATATGCCAGCACTAGATACTATCTAATTTAAAGCTTGCACTTCTGATAGCCAATAATACATAATTTTTTCATGATTTTTATCGAGCTGAATATTTTCTCAGCTATTACTATTTTTCTATCTTTGTATTTTTTTCTTTGTGTCTTTTGTCCATTTTTCTATTGGTTTATTTACTTTTTCTTATTTATAGAAGCTTTTGTATTATCTAGATGTTAAATGTCAGCTTATGAAAAGACCCTTGCTGGTCTTTTAATTTTTGCGTATATATAAACACATACTTTTTTTCCTTTCCTTTTTTGTCCAGAAGTTTTTATAGGGTCAAATGCATGAGTCTTTTATCTTAAAAAGTTAGGATTGTTCCTTACTTAGAAGAATTTTCACTACTCCAAGATTATTTTTTAAAATTTCAATGTTTTGCTCCAAAATTTGTTAATTCCGTCTTTTCCCATGTAGAGGTAAATTTTTTTAGTGAGGTCAAGAGCAGTCTTGTCTAGCCTTACAGTCTGTTAGAAAACTGACATACACAATTCTCTTTCTGATCTTAGTGCTTCGTAGTATGTGGCAGTATTGATCTCAGTTTTAGTGCATATGGAGGAGAGTCCTCTTTTGCTGCAGACAGATTTTAGGTCTTCTAAAACCAGCAAGTAAAATGTAGGGCATTTAGATTGGTTTTTCTTACATTATTTAAGCATTACAGTACACCAATGACTATTTTCTGGAAGTGGCCAGAAATACTTCCCAGTAGAAATTGTTCTCATTTGATCTGGCAGCCGTGGGAAGTATCATGTCTCAGGGCAGCTTTTGCAGTTATAAATGGATTTTTGGATGGATTCATGAATAGGACTTCATTAATGGTTTCAAAGGAAAATGGCCCCAGTACTTAGGCTGGTGGAGGTGTTCCACACAACTGGTAGCATGGAAAGGGATCTTAGAGAAGACTGGTTCAACGTCTGCATTTACAACCGAGAAAACCAAGGCAATGGAATGTCATTTGTCTCAGGTCACTCAACTAGAAGGACAATAACAAAATATCGTACAAATGATGTGATAAACAGAGAACTTTGTTAGGCTTAGCAACAAACTCTGTGGGTTGCTATGCTGACCTCTTAGCATTCTGACCTTTGGGAAATATTTCAACCTTTGAGACTGTTTAGAATCCCATCCCAAAATATGAAAGAGTAAATGTAACCCTGTAAATGCTCCCTCTAACTCATTGCTATCCTAATTTTCCCCATACCCTAAAGGACCACAGATCTCTGAGTTTTAACCTTACATTAAAATTCAATTGGTTTTTCTCATTTTCAAAATACTTCCCCTGCATGATCTCATTTTATTCTCACTTGAAATTATCTCAACAAAAGTAAATAAATGATAGGTTTCAGGTGTCACTAAAACATGCTAATTGCCACATGATACTGTTTGTTCACTATCCCACTACCTTAGACTTTTACTGATGCGGTGTTTTCTTTATTAGGGCAGTTTGTTGACTCTCTCAGTAAAACCCTAAGCAAGTGCCTAATACACTGTAGGAAATCAATAAACTTAAAAAACAAAAGTTTGCCCTTGCATAAATTGTTTATTTATATATTTATGAATAGGTGATGTTTCTACAAAAGGATAGACTATCAAAAGTTACCCTTGGCCAGGCGTGGTGGGTCACACCTAAAATCCCAGCACTTTGGGAGGCCAAGGCAGGCACATTATTTGAGGTCAGGAGTTCGCTACCAGCTCGGCCAACATGGTGAAACCCCGTCTCTACTAAAAATAGGAAAAATTAGCTGGGCGTGGTGGTGCACGCCTGTAATCCCAGCTACTCGGAAGAGTAAAGCAGTTGAATTGCTTGAACCCGGGAGGCGGGGAGGTTTCAGCGAACTAGGATTGCACCACTGCACTCCAGCCTGGGCAACAGAGTGAGACTGTCTCAAGGCAAAAAAAAAAGTTACCCTCAACCCTCAACCTTGTCCCCTGACCACGCAGTTCCCCTCTCACAAGGATACTCCTAGGCCAGCACCTAGCAGCTAATTTAGATCTAGTTGGTGTCTAGCTCCACGATCCAGGAACCCATGCCAGTATCTCTGTACCTGGTAGCCCATTCTGTTCTCTGGGTACTAATCAATGTTTCATTGAGTGTTTACCAAATTTAGAAAACATCACAAACTTTAAAACAGAACCCCATAATCAGAACCATATTTAAGTAACACACACACACACACACGCACAAACACACATTTCAGGACATAATACTTACCTTGCTATATAAAATATGCCCTAATATTTTAGCTTGTTTCATTTCTTAGACAACCACTAAACTTGCATCTATATATTTTATCTCCCCAAGTCAATTAAATGATATTTCTTATTTTTCTTGTTATAAAAGTTAGACACTTGGTTAACTATAGGACTGAGTTACTCAAGTTTGCCAGTTTCCTTGCAACCTTTCTCCCACCCCTCCCCCATTTCATGATAAAGGAATTTAAAATTAAGGGCAGAGACACAAGGGCTACCAGGATTAAATAGCAACAACATGTTAAATGCTAGACCCTAGATAGGCAGATGATGATAGCTTTAGCAGTAGCTTTCTGCTGGGAAAACACAGAAGCTAATGGCTGATGGTTTTCTGATATACAATCTCCAGAAGTAGAGGTCCAGGTGCCTGTGTAGGAAGCAGAGCTAAAATCCAGCCTGGGATCCCTTCACCAAGGCTGCACTTGCTCAGACTGTGTGATTTTTCCACCAGGAATTTTTTTTATCTGGGCTGGGGGAGGCACATGAAGTGGATTAGACTCTTGTTACTGGTTGAGGGTGTCCAGGTTCTTGGCGTTTTGAACAAAAGATTGGGCAAAACGCACAGATAAAGCAAGGAAAGAATGAAGCAACAAAACCACAGGTTTATTGAAAATGCAAAGCCGGGCGCGGTGGCTCAAGCCTGTAATCCCAGCACTTTGGGAGGCCGAGGCGGGCGGATCACGAGGTCAGGAGATCGAGACCATCCTGGCTGACACGGTGAAACCCCGTCTCTACTAAAAAAATACAAAAAACTAGCCGGGCGAGGTGGCGGGCGCCTGTAGTCCCAGCTACTGGGGAGGCTGAGGCAGGAGAATTGCGTGAACCCGGGAGGCGGAGCCTGCAGTGAGCTGAGATCTGGCCACTGCACTCCAGCCTGGGCGGCAGAGCGAGACTCCGTCTCAAAAAAAAAAAAAAAAAAAAAAAAGAAAATGCAAGCACACTTCACAGGGTGGGAGTGGGCCTGAGCATGGGGTTTAAATACCCTCTACAGGTTTCCATTGGTTACTTGGTGTACACCCTATGTAAATGAAGAGGCTAAAGTGAAGTTACAAAGTCATTTACTTGGTGTATGCCCTATGTAAATGAAGATAATTCCTGTCATAGCTGAAGTGTTTCTGTTTGATTTAGTTCTAGGAATTCCTTAGGTTCTCTGCCTCCAGGCCCTATTCTCGTGCCTCACACTTACATAGAGATGTTCAAGAAGTGTCCTGACTTTCAGCCTCACTTCTCATTCTTGCTTCTACCATAATGAACAATTCTCTAGACTAAGTCTCTCCTTGGACTCAGTGGAGCAACTGATCTCTCCTCAGCTTTACGTCCTTCTCTACACATTTTGCGCTACAGCATTCTCTCGCATGTTTTGACAGTAACCCCTTCCACTCATTTTCTTTTAGAGGGTAGTGCCGCACACTTGCACTCCCAGCTCCTCTGGAGGCTGAGGCAGGAGGATCAGTAGAGCCCAGGACACCGAGGCTGCAGTGAGTTATGATCACATCACTGCACTACAGCCTAGTGACAGAGTGAGACCCTGTCTCTAAAAGAAAACCCCCAAAGCCAAAAAATGATAGATAACTTTAGTTAGCTAATGGCTCTTCTTTTTCACTTTCTGTGTGTAGTTTTCCTTTAATATAATTATCATTTGTATTTTTCATTTAATGAGTGGTTTAGAAAGGAGGTCAGGTAACACTATGTGTTCATACTGAACCAGAATTCTCAGACAATTTTTTTGTTGATTAATTTGTACATACAAATAAACATAGATTATATATGCAAATTACAAAGCACAATGGTAACCCACCCTCTAATTAAGAATTAGGTTGTGGACAATTCCAAGGAAGCTCCCTGATGCCCCTCCCCAGTTGCATCTCCTCCCTCACCCAGAAGTAACCACTTTCCTGGATTGTGTGTTTACTCTTTTTGTTTCTTTTATAGCTTCATCACATAGGTGTGTGTTCCTTTTGCTATGTTGGAAGCTTAATAAACATTGACTCCTATATAATTTTTTGTGACTTGCTTTTTTTAATTTAACATTTTATTTCCAAAATCATCTCTGTTGATGTGAGTAGTTTTTTATTATTTTTATTTTTTTTATTTTTACTGTTGCGTAATACAAATATGCTGACATTTATCCATACCTCTGATGCTGGGTCACCCCAATTGTTTCTTTTCCTTCTTTATTTTTTTAATCCATAAACAATGCTTCTATGAATATTCTCCTACATGCTTTCTGGTATAGATGTGCAAGAATTTCTCTGGTTTAGGAATGGTATTACTGCGTTGTAGGATATGCACATGTTCATTTTTACAAGAGAATGCTAAATTATTTTCCAAAGATTTTTGAAAATGAAATTATACTTCTAAAAACAATGAGTTCTCAATTTTTCCATATTCTTGACAACATTTTACATTGTCAGGCTTTTAAAGTTTTCCTATTCTCCTGGCTATAAAATGGTTTCCCATTGTGATATTATTTTCTTAACTTCATATTTTGCATTCTCTATTATGTAATTCAGAAAAGTGTATAGATAGTGAGTGTGCAGCTTGATAGATTTTCACAAACTGAGCACACTGATCAAGAAACGAAGCATTACAAGCACCTCAGTAACTCCCCTGTGTTCCTTTCAATTTACTTTACTCCTAAAAAAACCACTCTCCTGACGTTTAACAACTGTCCACAGTGGGCAAATCTATGCAAACCTAGCCCCAAAGTCCGAGGAATTGATAGGCTGAAGAAAGAGGCTGGACAAATTCAGTTTCTTAGAAAAATACTGGAACTTATGAATAGAAGTCACGTCTGTATTTTGAGAGGTGGCAAGACAAGATGGTGGATCCCTGTGCTGTTACCCCACAGACCCAAGGCTTGTATGCCATAGAGAGAGTGTCTGTGTGCTTCAGAAGGGATGTGTAGGGCAGTTGCTTCAGGGCAGGATTTGTGGTAAGTACACCCTCTTACTCAAGGAGCAATAGATAAACTAGAAATCTTAGAGGTCTTCCCAGAACTGGGGTTAATCAGTAGCCAACATGTTAGATTACCATCTAAGATGGAGTTGCTTGGCCTTCACAACATACATTAATTTGTGTATGTACTTTTTTTTGGTGTCTGGCTGCTTGCTTTGGTATTATGGTTTTGAGATTTATGCATATTGTGGTGTGTGGCATTAATTTTGCATTTCCAGTGAGAAACAAAAGTGAAATCCTAAGGTCCCCAACTGACTGAACCGACCTACTTCTTGTCCTAGGGGACTCCAGAGAAACCTTCAAAACTGAGTTCCTGGCCATGATGGGGTGTGAGGTCAGACATGCCTCATTATACCTGCTCCCTCCCTAACAGTCATTAGGCCTTCTTCCCTAAAGGCCAACAGAAACAAACCCTTTCAAAAGACTCCACCATTTTGATATCAACCAACTGCCTGAAGCTGCCCCTCCTCTTTTTGCCTGATAAGAGACCACTGACCACAGAGTGGTTCTGGCTAGTCTATGGAGAATGCACAGTGAGGGTTTGTGTGTCCTCTACATCACTATTTGATGTCAGAGGACTGAAAACTCCATCCTCAATCATGCTAACACCACTGTTTTTGAACATGGGTCCCATGGAGAGGCAGGAAGCTCAACTGTGTGTACATTTCTCCTTTCATAAATGTTTATGCCTCCTCCTATAGCTTATTGAGTAGGTATACTAGGCCACCCCATTCAGAATAAATTTCTGTATTATTATTCTGATCCCCAAAGTATCTGTTTCTGGCTTCTAGCCAGAGGCAATGCTTCCCAGCCTGTCAGAATGGCCACCCTGCAGGCTGCAATGCTTTATGAGAAATAAAGGTCTCCTTTTCAAATTTACAAGCCTCATCATTCTTCAGGTGACACTAACAAGATCATTGTACTCCATTCCTTTCTCTCTTTTTGTCCTGTGATTCAACACATTTGGGGCACAAAAGGTTTAGAACTGCTGCCTTCAGCAGCCTGGAAATGTGACTTCTATTGTCCTAATGGGGAAATACAGAGTGGAGGATGAGAGATAGAGAAAAAGGGATTGGAAGCCAAGATGACACTGGACCAGAGTAAGAAGGCAAGAGAGCTCAGGACAATGCCTGTAAATGGTCCAGAAGTGTCTGAGTCTATTGGCCATGTGGCTGGTCAGCTTGCTTTAACTAGGCTTAAATAAGCAGGCGTATATACACTCACTGTGTTAGGGGCTCAAGATTCAATTGTACACAGATTTTGCCCTGAAGAAACAGAATATGGGAGAGAGGAAAAATCTATAGATAAACAACTAATTGCAATATAAAGTGACAGGAACTATGCTGGAAGCAGTGGCACCTAGAGGGAGCATTCATCTCTGCTTGGGAGAGAGGGGTTCAAGAAAGACTTGTCAAAGAAGCATCCTTTACTTCAGTTTTTAAATTATAAGGAGGAATTTGTTATGTGAACAGATATATAAAAGCAGATGAGTTTCTAGGCATAGGGGATAACTTGAAAAAGAATGAGTTCTTAATAGGTTAGTGAAGGGGTCTGAAAAGCCTGCATTCAATAGGTAGCAGAATATATTAGTAGACACTAAATGTTGAAGACATAAAAGAATCCTGATTGTGAAGCCCTTTTTATGCCATGGTAAGGATTTAGGACATATCTACTGAGCCACTGAAGTCTTTTGTGTAAGGGAGTAACAACAATGGATCAGCGTTTAAAAACTTACTTTGAAGGGAGTGAGGAGAATTGATTGGTAAGTAGATTTGACAGAAAGTTACTCCAGCTCCATCTGCAGATATTTTTTAAGACATTTTGCTCCATTCTAGCTTACTTCATTCTTGCTCTATTCTAGTGTCCATCTGTTGCACACGCTTTGGCTAAGTGTCCTTTCCCACTGGATGCTTTTACTTTTAGGACTTGGCAAGAGAAAGTGGCTTCTATGGTTTGGGGAATGTAGATGAAGGAAAGATAATAAATTCAGTTGATGACATTGGTCTGCTTCTATCAGGGAAAGGGCAGCATTTTGTTCTTACCAGAACAGACATTTACCCTGGATATATATTTGTCTTCCCTGCATGCAATGCTTCTGCCAAAACTACCATCCGTGGTGGTACAGAATGCCTAATCTACCATCATGGTATTCTACACAGCATTGCTTCTGATCAAGAAGCTCACTTCACAGCAAATAAAGTGTGGCAATGACATCATGCTCATGGAATTCACTAATCTTACCATTTTCCTCACCATCTTGAAGCCCTTGGCTAAACAGAACAGTGGAATGGTCTTTTGAAGACTAAGTTACAGTGCCAGCTTGGTAGGAATGCTTTGCAGGGCTGGAAAAAGGTTTTTCAGGAGGCCATGTGTATGCTCTGAATCAGTGTCCAGTATATGATGCTATTTCTCCCATGACCAGGATTCATGAGTCAAGGGCTGGAATATGTAAACATCATCCAAGGACTCTGCATCCTCTTCTGGGGAAAGGGTTAGTGCATTCTCGGGTGTATGTAGGACGGTTGTATTATGTTAGGTGGAAGTATGACCATCTTACTGTCTTATTTGAAGACTAAGTATGGTTTAAGGAGATGAATATGGGTGCCAAGGTGCAAGGGGTAGACTTGTGAAGGTTAATTTTATGTGTTAACTTTGAGGTGGTTTTGCATGAGATTAACATTTAAATTGGTGAGCTTTGAGTAAGCAGATTGCCCTCGATAATGTGGGTGGGCCTCATCTAATCAGTTAAAAGCTTGAAGAGAACAGAAAATACAGCCCTCCTGAGCAAAAGTGAATTCTCCAGCAGACTGCCTCTGCACATCATCTGCTCCATCAGCTCTACTGGGTTTCTACCTGCTAGCCTTTAGACGGGAACTGAACCATCGGCTCTCCTGGGTCACCAGCCTGCTGACCAACACTGCAGATTTTGGACTCACCAGCCTCCATAATTCTGTGAACCCATTCAGTATAATATGTATATCTATGAACATGCTATTGGTTCAGTTTCTCTGGGAGGACCCTGGCTAAAACATTCATCCTTCAGATTCTTCTTGTATAGTATTTCACATGACCTCAATCTGTGGAGAGATTGAGGATACAGGAGAGTCTACTTACAAAGCAATTGTGGTTCCACAGGGCAGAAGGCAAACATTTTAGACAAGATAACCATGGGTAGCCAATTAAGTCTTTGGAATAAATGACAATGCATGGAATCTAGGAAGTTTGTGTAATGAGACACCTCATGATACTAAATTAAATAACTAATCTTCACACCAAAAATTGCAAACCCCAGGAGAGCATGAAGAAATTTCAAAGGAAATATGTAATCTAGATTCTGCTTGCAGTCTTCCCTGATGCATTTTAGGAATGCTCTCTACCTCATTAGGGCACCTCTAGAAGCCAGGGTGCTGAGACCACACCTCCCAGGAGAGGGGCTGTGGTGCACCAGGGTCTAAGTCTAACAGGCTCTTCAGAAACTGTTGACTCCTTCTCTTCTCTCTGAACCACAAGTTCAGGGTGTTCATCTCTGTGGGAGCTGAATGATGAGAACACATGGACACATTGGGGGAACAACACACACTGGGACCTGTGTGTGGGGCGGGGGTGAAGGAAGGAGGGAGAGCATCAGGAAGAATAGCTAATGGATATTGGGCTTAATACCTGGTGATGGGATGATCTGTGCAGCAAACCACCATGGCACATGTTTACCTGTATAACAAACCTGCACATCCTGCACGTGTACCACTGAACTTAAAAGTTGAAGATTTTTAAAAATCTAGAAAATTTCCTTGGGCTCCCCTTAGGTCAACCAACATTCCTTCAGAGGCAATCACTACTTAGATTTTTATCACCTTGCATTAGTTTTTCATATTTTTGAGCTTCATCTAAACAATAATCAATTAGTATTCCTTTATGTTTACCTCCTTTTGCTCAACATAATGTTCTTAAGATGGGCTCATGTTGCTATGCGTTCAGAAGTTTATTCTTTTTTGTTATATATTATTTCACTGTGTATATATATATGTATATACCATATGTAAATAAGCCAAAGTCATTTATTGTCCTTTGATTAACATTCGGGTTGTTTCCAATTTTTGACTGTTGTAGTTGCTTTGAGTATTTGACTTGAGTCTTTTTGTAGAAATATATTTTCATCTTACTTGTGTAAATGCCTAGGAGTTGAATTGCTGGATCATACAGTAAGCATGTATTTAAATTTATGAGACACTACCAAATATATCTCCCAAGTGGTTGCTCCATTTTGCATTCTCACCAGCAATTTTGGGAATTCCAGATGCTCTGTATCCTTACCAATACATGCAATTGAACTTTTTAAATTTTGGGCATTCTAGTATGTATGTAGTATCTCATGTGGTTTTAATTTGTATTTCTCTGATGACCAATGATGTGCCTCTGTTCATGTAATTGTTGGTAATTCACTAATCCTTGTTTGTTTGTTTGTTTTGAAGAAGAATCTGTCCAAAGCATTTGTTTATTTTAGTTGTTTTATCTTATTACTAACTTGTAAATGTTCTTTATATATTCTGGATAAAATATATATATAATTTTCTTCAGCATGCATGTTGAGTTTTAATTTTTTATCGATGTTATTTGATTTTTTATCAATATCTTTTGAATAGTAGAATTTTTAATTAAAGTTGAATTTATCAGTTTTTTCTTTCACAGGTAATCCTTTTAGTGTCCTGGCTAAAAATTCCTTGCTGTACAAGGTAATGGAGATTTTCTCTTATATATTCTTCTAGAAGTTTAATAGTCTCGGTTTTTATATTTAAGCCTATAATTCTAATTAATTTTTATATTTGGTGTGAGGAAAATAGCATAGCTTCTTTTGTCCCATATTGATATCCTGTTGTTTCAGCACTACTTGTTTAAAGATTATCCTTTTTCCATTGAATTAAGCTGTTGACTTTACACAATCAATTTGCCATATGTATGTGGGTCTATTTCTGGAGTTTCTGTTCTATTCTATTAAATTATTATTTTAAAATCATAATACATTAATTAGAAATGTGTTTTCAAATTTCTAAGTATTCGAAGGATTTTCTAGATATCTTACTGTTTTGTATTTACAATTTAAATCCATAAATTATATAGATGGAGTGAGAGCATACACTTAAGATTTCAATCCCTAAAAATGTATTCAGACTTATTTTGTGGTCCAGTATAGGCTTATCTTAGTGAACATCCAAAGGACGCTTCAAAAAAATGGTAATTTTGCAGTTTTTTTTTTTGATGTAGTGTTTTATAAATGTCAGTAAGATCAAACTGATTTTTACTGTCGTTCAGATTGTCTATATCTGGAATTATTTTTGGTCTATTTCTTTTATCAGTTATGTGGGGAAGAGGAAAGGCTGCTAAAAAAAGTCAAACTAATTTGTGAATTTGTTTTTCCTTCTTAAATTGTGTTAGGTTTTTGCTTCATTTTTAAAGCTCTGTTATTAGTGAATGTACATTTAAGGTTGTTATGTCTTTCTGAGGAAATGCCTTTATTGTCATCATGAATTGTCTCTATCTCTGAAAATATTTTTTGTTTGATATCTACTTTGAAATTAGTATCATAACACCAGATTTCTTATGCTTACAATTTGTTTGGTATATCTTTTTCTATCCTTTTACTTTTAATCTATTTGCTTCTTTGAATTTAAAATGCACCTCTTTGAGACAGTGTGTAGTGACAATCTCCGCTTTAAATGGGAGAGTTTGGTTTGGTTTCTTTATATTTAATGCATTTATGGATATAGTAGGATTTAATCTTAGCACCCATTTGTGTTTTTCTCATGTCCCTTAAGTATTTTGCTTCTCTCCTGCTCCTCTTCTGAATTTTTTTGGGCCAGTTGAATTTATTTGTTGATTATAGTATTCCATTTACAAGGCTAGCAGTGTTCATTCTTACCTTAACAAAGTGTATTCAGAGTCAATATTTCACCACTTCATATTTTACACCTGATCTACTTCCTACTTATTTTTAATCATCTGAATCTTCTCAGTTCCTATTTCATACTTCTCACATTTCCACTTCTCACTTCACAAATTTGATAGCATTACAATAGTATAATTGCATTACCTTCCCCATCATTCATTGTGATAGCATTGCCTATCTTTTATTTTGATACACTTAATAACTCCAAAACTATGTCATTATTTTTTACTTTAAAGAATAAGTATCTTTCAAGAAAATACTAGGTAATAAGGGTAACTTTTTTCAATACTGACTTATTTTCTATTTCCAAGCTCTTCTTTCTTCCTGTAGAGTTTTCATCTAGTATCCTTTACCTTTAGCCTAAAGACCATTCTTTACTATTTCTTGGAGCTCAAAAATGCTGCAACAAGTTTTCCTAGCTTTTATTTTTCGAAATATTTTTATTTCAGCCCCCTTTTTTGAAACATATATTGCTGGATGTATAATTTTGGGCTGGTAGTTTCTTCTCTTTCTATTGTCATCTGTCCTCCACTGTCTCTGAGGTAACTCAGCTATCATACTTATCTTCTCCCATATGTAATATGGCTTTTTAGGTTGGAACCCCTTCTCTGTGGCTCCTTTCTCTTTAGTGGCCTGCCCTGAAAATTCTAACAATTCCAGCAACCTCAAACTTTTTTCTGTCTCCTTTGGCTTGTGAGAGAACTACTTTCTCTTTGGGCTTCAGTTCTATGCATCACGATGTGGAGAATTCTCCCGGGAAGAAAGTTAAAGTGTAGAACTCACATTGTTTACTTCCATTCTCTCCATGATTATGAGAGAATCACTGTGAGAGAATCATTATTATGAGTAGATCTGGATGATCTACTGTCTAATGACCAGAAAATAGTTGCTTCACACATTTTTCCAGGTTTTTCCTTGTGGCAGGAAAATAAGTTGGATACAAGCTCTTCATCATGACCAATTACGTATATATATATATATATATATATATATATTTTTTTTAACATATTCTTAAAGTTACTTTTCTGGGTCACATTCTCATATTCACCTCGAAAGGAATTCTTGCTTTATATTTAATAGTTTAATCTCCAGGAAAGTGCTTTGAACCTCAAGCAAAAGAAAAAAAAAAATCTCTTCTTCATGCTCCTGAAAAGAAACTCCATCTCAAAGCTCTTGCACTTTCAAAAGTTATTACAAAATCCTTTGATATTAAGCCCCAAATGACCTCATGTATATGACAGGTAACATCATCTCTTGGGCAGGGTTAATATGGTGTGTTATGATCTGATGGAGCTGAAAAACACAGCATGAGAACTTTGTGAAGTATACACAAGTATTAATGGCCGAATTGATAAAGCAGAAGAAAGAATATCAGAGATTGAAGACCACCTTGCTAAAACAGGGCATGCAGACAAGATTAGAGAAAACAGAATGAAAAGGAACAACCAAAGCCTCTGAGAAATATGGTACTATGTGAAAAGACCAAACTACATTTGATTGGTGTACCTGAAAGTGATGAGGAGAATGGAACCAAATTGGAAAACACACTTCTGGATATTATCCAAGAGAACTTCCCCAACTTAGAGAGACAGGCCAACATTCAAATTCAGGAAATTCAGAGAACACTACTAAGATACTCCATGAGAAGATCAACCCAAAGACACATAATCATGAGATTCACCAAGGTTGAAATGAAGGAAAAATTATTGAGGGCAGCCAAAGAGAAAGGTCAGGTCATCTACAAAGGGAAGTCCATCAGAGTAACAGTGGATGCCTCTGCAGAAACCCTACAAGCAATAAGAAAGAGGGGGCAATATTTAACATTCTTAAAGAAGAGAATATTCAACCCAGAATTTCATATCCAGCCAAACTAAGCCTCATAAGAGAAGGAGAAACAAAATCCTTTCCAGACAAGCAAATGCTGAGGGATTTTGTCACCACCAGGCCTGCCTTACAAGAGCTCCTAAAGGAAGCACTAAATATGGAAAGGAAAACTGGTACCAGCTCTGCAAAAAGACACCAAAATATAAAGACCAATGACAGTATGAAGAAAATGCATCAACTAATGTGCAAAATAACCACCTAGCGTCGTGGTGACAGAATCAAATTCACACATAAAAATATTAACCTTGAATGTAAATGGGCTAAATGTCCCAATTAAAAGACACAGACTGGCAAACTGGATAAAGAGTCAAGACCCATTGGTGTGCTTATTCAGGAGACACATCTCATGTGCAAAGACACACATAGGCTCAGAATAAAAGGATGGAGAAATATTTACCAAGCAAATGGAAAGCAAAAAAAAGCAGGGGTTGCAATCCTAATCTCTGATAAAACAGACTTTAAACCAACAAAGATCAAAAAAGACAAAGAAGGACATTACATAAAGGTAAAGGGATCAATGCAACAAGAAGACCTAACTATCCTAAATATATATATACCCAACACAGGGGTATATATTATATAACAAGTTCTTAGAGACCTACAAAGAGACTTAGACTCCCACAGAATGATAGTGAGAGACATTAACACCCCACTGTCAATATCAGACAGACCAACGAGACAGAAAATTAACAAGGATATTCGGAACTTGAACTCAGTTCTAGATCAAGTGGATCTAGTAGACATCTACAGAACTCTCAACCACAAATCAACAGAATATACATTCTTCTTAGTGCCACATGGCACTTATTCTAAAATCTACCACATATTTGGAAGTAAAACACTCCTCAGCAAATGCAAAAGAATAGAAATCATAACAAACAGTCTCTGAGACCACAGCACAATCACATTAGAACTCAGGATTAAGAAACTCACTCAAAACCATAAACTACATGGAAATTGAACAATCTGCTCCTGAATGACTACTGGGTAAATAACAAAATTAAGGCAGAGATCATGAAGTTCTTTAAAACCAATGAGAACAAAGAGACAACATACCAGAATCTCTGGGACACAGCTAAAGCAGTGTTTAGAGGGAAATTTATAGCACTAAATGCCTACATCAGAAAGCTGGAAACATCTAAAATCGACACCTTAACAACACAATTAAAAGAACAAGAGAAGCAAGAGCAAAAAAAAAAAAAAAAAAAAAATCAAAAGCTAGCAGAAGACATGAAATAACTAAGATCAGAGCAGCACTGAAGGAGATGGAGACAGGAAAATCCCTTCAAAAAATCAATGAATCTAGGAGACGGTGTTTTGCAAAAATTAACAAAATAGATAGACCACTAGCTAGACTAATGAAGAAGAAAAGAGAGAAGAATCAAATACACACAATAAAAATGATAAAGGGGAAATCACCACTGATCACACAGAAATACACACTACCATCAGAGAATACTATAAACACCTCTACACAAATAAACTAGAAAATCTAGAAGAAACGGATAAATTCCTGGGAACGTACACCCTCTCAAGTCTAAACCAGGGAGAAGTTGAATCCCTGAATATGCCAAGAACAAGTTCTGAAATTCAGGCAGTAATTAATAGTCAACTAACCAAAAAAAGCCCAAGACTAGACGCATTCATGGCCAAATTCTACCAGAGTTATGAAGAGGAGCTAGTACCATTCCTTCTGAAACTATTCCAAATAATCAAAAAAGATGGATTCCTACCTAACTCATTTTATGAGGCCAGCAGCATCCTGATACCAAAGCCTGGCAGAGACACAACAACAAAAAAAGAAAACTTCAGGCCAATATCCCTGATAAACATCAATGCAAAAATTCTGAATAAAATACTGGCAAACTAAATCCAGCAGCACATTAAAAAGCTTATCCCCCACAATCAAGTCAGCTTTATCCCTGGGATGCAAGGCTGGTTCAACATATACAAATCAATAAACATAATCTATCACATAATCAAAAGCAATGATGAAAACCACATGATTATCTCAATGGATGCAGAAAAGGCCTTTGATAAAATTCAACATCCTTTCATGTTAAAAACTCTCAAGAAACTAAGCATTGATGGAACATATCTCAAAATAATAAGAGCTATGTATGACAAACCCATAGACAATATCATACTGAAGGGGCAAAAGCTAGAAGCATTCCCTTTGAAAACCATCACAAGACAAGTATGCCCTCTCTCACCACTCCTATTCAACATAGTATTGGGAGTTGTGGCCAGGGCAATCAGGCAAGAGAAAGAAATAGAGGGTATTCAAATAAAAGAGAGGAAGTCAAATTGTCTCTGTTTGCAGGTGACATGTTTGTATATTTAGAAATATTTAGAAAATTCCATCATGTCAGCCCCAAAACTCCTTAAGCTGATAAGCAACTTCAGCAAAGTCTCAGGATACAAAATCAATGTGCCAAAATCATAAACATTCTATACACCAACAATAGACAAGCAGAGAGCAAAATCATGAATGAACTCCCATTCACAATTGCCACAAAGAGAATAAAATACCTAGGAATACAACTTACAAGGGATGTGAAGGACCTCTTCAAGGAGAACTACAAATCACTGCTCAAGGAAATAAGAGAGGACACAAACAAATGGAAAAATATTCCATGCTCATGGATAGAAAGAGTCAGTATCACGAAAATGGCCATACTGCCCACAGTAATTTGTAGATTCAATGCTATTCTCATCAAGCTGTCATTGACTTTATTGCAGAATTAGAAGAAACTATTTTAAATTTCATATGGAACCAAAAAAGAGCCCAGATAGCCAAGACAATGCAAAGCAAAAATAACAAAGCTGGAGGCATCTTGCTACCTGACTTCAAAGTATACTACAAGTCTACAGTAACCAAAACAGCATGGTACTGGTACCAAAAAAGATATATAGACCAATGGAACAGAACAGAGACCTCAGAAATAACACCACACATCTACAACCATCTGATCTTCGACAAACTTGACAAAAACAAGCAATGGGAAAAGGATTCCCTATTTAATAAATGGTGTTGGGAAAACTGGCTAGCCATATTTAGAAAAGTGGAACTGGACCCCTTCCTTACACCTTATACAAAAACTAACTCAAGATAGATTAAAGACTTATATGTAAAACCCCAAACCATAAAAACCCTAGAAGGAAACCTAGGCAGTACAATTCAGAACATAGGCATGGACAAATACTTTAGGACTAAAACACCAATGGCAATTGCAATGAAAGCCAAAATTGACAAATGGGATGTAATTAAACTAAAGAGCTTATGCATAGGAAAACAAAGAAACAAACAAAAACTATTATCAGAGTGAGCAGGAAACCTTCAGAATGGGAGTTAATTTTTGCAATCTATCCATCTGACAAAAGTCTAATATCCTGAAGCTACAAGGAACTTAAACAAATTTACATGGAAAAAACAACCCCATCAAAAAGTGGGCAAAGGATATGAACAGACACTTCTCAAAAACAAAAGACTTTTATGTGGCCAACAAACATTTGAAAAAAAGCTCATCATCACTGATCATTAGAGAAATGCAAATCAAAACCACAATGAGATACCATCTCACACCAGTTAGAATGGCAATTATTAAAAAGTCAGGAAACAACAGATGTTGGAGAGGCTGTAGAGAAATAGGAATGCTTTTACATAACTGTTGGTGGGAGTGTAAATTAGTTCAACCATTGTGGATGACAGTGTGGCAATTCCTCAAGGATCTAGAACCAGAAATACCATTTGACCCAGCAAACCCATTACTGGGCATATATTCAAAGGATTATAAATCATTCTATGATAAAGACACATGCACATGTATGTTTATTGCAGCACTATTTACAATAGCAAATACTTGGAACCAACCCAAATGTCCATCAATGACAGACTGGATAAAGAAAATGTGACACATGTACACCATAGAATACTATGCAGCCATTAAAAAGAATGAGATCATGTACTGTGCAGGGACATGGGTGAAGCTGGAAGCCATGACGCTCAGCAAACTAACACAGGATCAGAAAACCAAACACCATATATTCTCACTCATAAGTGGGAGTTGAACAATGAGAACACACGGACACAGGGAGGGGGACAACATACACTGGGGCCTGTCAGGGGTTGGGGGGTAAGTGGAGGGAGAGCATTAGGACAAATACCTAATGTGTGTGGGGCTTAAGACCTAGATAATGTGTTGATAGGTGCAGCAAACCACCATGGCGCATGTATATCTATGTAACAAACCTACACATTTCCCACATATATCCCAGAACTTAAAGTAAAATAATAGTAATAGTAATAAAAAACAAAGTCCTGGCTGGGTGTGATGGCTCATGCCCGTAATCCCAGCACTTTGGTAGGCCGAGGCAAGTGGATCACGAGGTCAGGAGATAGAGACCCTCCTGGCCAACATCTTGAAACCCTGTCTCCACTAAAATACCAAAAATTGGCCAGGCATGTTGGCGCATGCCTGTAGTCCCAGCTATTTGGGAGGCTGAGGCAGGAGAATCACTTGAACCCGGGAGGCAGAGGTTACAGTGAGTGGAGATTGCACCACTGCACTCCAGCCTAGCAAAAGAGCGAGACTCCATCTCAAAAAACAAAAGACCAAAAACAAAGTCCTCAGTCAATTGTACAAAAAAATACTAGGCTGGGAAGGCACTTCAGAGGTGGTCCACAGTGACCAATCATTGAATGCAGGCTTCCTCTAGGGAGGAGAGGAATGACTTTGATCAACTTGTTAAGGTTGAGGTCACAAGACTAATTCAGCTGAAAGCTGCCAGCTGCTACCATTCTCAGCATCTGGGTGAATGCATACCTTAGCCCTGAAAGGCTACAGGAAACAGGTAATAGAATTACTCAGCTGCTCGTCAAGGACAGAGACACAGGCCCAGAGAGTGGGATCTTGAGCTACAGCAAGTGGAGCCTCCAGTCACAGAGGATTATTCCCAGACCTTGAAGGCTAATGGATTTTGCCCTGCTGGATTTCAAAATTGCTTGGGACAAATAACTCTTTTCTTCCTTTTATTTTCTCTCTTCTGGGATAGAATTGTCTATAACTGTTGTTCCATGCCATCATTATATTTTGGAAGTAGATAATTAGCTATCTCACTTTACAGGCCCATAGAAGGAGAGGAATTTTGCCCCAGGATGGGGCAACTTAGGAGTAACTCTGCTTCTCTCAATCAAATCATGAGTCTGCTTTTCAGCACAGTTTGCTTTCCAGCTACAATTCATGTCTTCTTTATGTGTGTCCATAGTGACTTTCTGGCTTTCACGCTGTTCCTTAAGTTGGTAGGTGGCTGACCTGTGTAATGCCATGTGTCTAAAAGATTAAAAATATTGTTTATCACAAGAAAAAACCAACATCAAAGCTAGCAGGAGAAAAGAAATAATTAATATTAGAGCAGAACTGAATGAAATTGAGACACAAAAATCTATACAAAGAATCAATAAAACCAAAAGCTGGTTCTTAGAAAGGATAAATAAGATTGAAAGATTGCTAAATAGATTAACAGAGAAAAAAAAGAGAGAAGATCCAAATAGGCACAATCAGAAATGACAAATATGACATAAGCAACCAATCTCACAGAAACACAAAAGATCCTCAGAGACTACTATGAACACCTCTATGCACACAAACTAGAAAATGTAGAGAAAATAGATATATTCCTGTAAACACATGATCTCCCAAGATTGAATCAGGAAGAAATTGAAACCTTGACACCAATATCGAGTTCCAAATTTAACCAGTAATAAAAAACTACCAATAAGATGTATTCACAACTGAATTCTACCAGATGTACGAAGAAAAGCTGGTACAAACTCTACTGAAACTATTCTGAAAAACTGAGGAGAAGGCACTCCTTTCCAACTCATTCTATGAAGCTAGCATCATCACCCTGACATCAAAACCTGGCAAAGACACATGAAAAAGAAAACTACAGGCCAATATCCCTGTTGAACATAGGGGTAAAAATCCTCAACAAAAGACTGGCAAATCAAATTCAACAGCACATCAAAAAGTTAATTCACCATGATCAGGGAGGCTTCATTCCTGGGATGCAAGGTTGGCTCAACATATGCAAATCAATAAATGTGATCCACCACATAAACAGAATTAAAAACCAAAACCATTTGATCATCTCAAGCTCCATAGAAAAAGCTTTCCATAAAATCCAATATCCCTTTATCATAAAAATCCTCAAGAAACTAGGCATCAAAGGAACAGAATTTAAAATAGACCCATATATGGCAAACCCACAGCTGATACCATACTGAATGGGCAAAAACAAAGCATTCCCCTTGAGAACTGGACTGAGACAAAGATGCCTACTCTTACTACTACTGTTCAACATACCACTGGAAGTGCTTAGCCAGAGCAATCATGTAAGAGAAAGAAAAGGCATCCAAATGGGAAAAAAAAGAAGTCAAACTATCTGTCTTCATGGATGATATGATTCGATATCTAGAAAACCCTAAAGACTACACCAAAAGACTCCTAGAACTAACAAAGTTTACTTCAGTAAAGTTTCAGGAGACAAAATCAATGTACAAAAGTCAGTAGCATTTCTATACACCAATAGCATTTAAGCTGAGAGCCAAATCAAGAAGGCAATCCCATACAATAGCCACACACAATCAAATAAAATACCTAGGAATATATCTCAGCAAGGAAGTAAAAGATCTCTATAAGGAGAACTACAAAACGCTGCTAAAATAAATCATAGATGACATAAACAAATGGAAAAACATTCCATGCTCATGGATTGGAAGTATTAATATTATTAAAATGGCCATGGTGCCCAAAGCAATCTATGGATTCAAGACTATTCCTATCAAATGACCAACATTATTTTTCACAGAATAAATTCCAAAATTCATATAGAACTGCAAAAGAGCCCAAATAGCTAAATCTATCCTAAGCAAAAAGAATAAAGCTGAAGGCCATCACCTTAACCAGTTTCAAATTATATAAGGCTATAATAACCAAAACAGACTGTAATGTACAAAAACAGACACGGATCAATGGAACAGAATAGAGAACCCAGAAATAAAGTTGCACACCTATAGCCATCTAATCTTTGACAAAGTCAACAAAAATAAGCAATGGGGAAAGGACTCCCTATTCAATAAATGGTGCTGGAGTAGATAGCAGGCTAGCCATATGCAGAAGAATGAAAATGAACTCTTACCTTTCACCATGTGCAAAAATCAACTCAAGAGGGATTAAAGATTAATGTTACATCTCAAAATACAAGAATCTTAGGAGAAAACATTGGAGATATCATTCTGGACATCCGCCTTGGGAAAGAATTTATGACTAAGTCCTCGAAAGCAATTGCAAAAAGACAAAAATCGACAAGTGGGACCTAATTAAACTAAAGAGTTTCTGCACAGCAAAAGAAACTATCAACAGAGTAAACAAATAACCTACAGAATGAGAGAAAATATTCACAAGCTATGCATCTGACAAGGTCTAAGATCCAGAATCTATAAGGAAATTAATTGAACAAGCAAAAAACAAATAACCCTATTAAAAATAAACAAAAAGCATGAACAGACTTCCGAAAGGAAGATATACAAGTGGCCAACAAACATGAAAAAATGCTTCACATCATTAATCATCAGAGAAATGCAAATCAAAACCACAATGAGATACCATCTCACAGGGTCAGAATGGCCATTACTAAAAGTCAGCAAACAACAGATGTTGGCAAGACCATGGAGAAAAGGGAATGCTTATACCCGATTGATGGGAATGTAAATTAGTTCAGATACTGTGAAAAGCAGTTTGGAGATTTCTCAAAGACCTTAAAATAGAACGATCATTCAACCCAGGAATCCCATTTCTGGGTATATTAAAAAAAAAAATAACCAAAAAACCCCACAAATCATTCTTCAAAAAAAACCCCACAAAAAAAACAAACACGGAACAAAATACATGCACTTGTATTTTCATTGCAGCAGTATTCACAGTAGCAAAGACATGGAATCAACCTAGGTGCCCATCCACAGTGGATTGAATAAAGAAAATGTGGTACATATAAACCATGGAATACTATGCAGCCATAAGCAAGAATGATATCACGTCCTTTACAGCAACATGGATGTGGCTGGAAGCCATTATCCTAAGCAAATTAATGCAGAAACAGAAAACCAAATACTGCATATTCTCACTTATAACTGGGAAGTAAACATTGGGTACTCATGGACATAAAGATGGCAACAATAGACCATTATGCTGTAATATAATAGGCTTATTCTACTCCTGTATTTTATTACTCTGTCTTAATCATTCCTATTGCCAAGAGACTTGCCATGGTTTATTTGCCAGTCATCACAGGAGGAACATGCAGATATATTTTTCTCAATAAAGAATGTTCTACATCTCACCTTTAGTCTAGCGTAATCTGGGTTCTCTGTTGTGTTCAGAGTTTAGCAATTCGTTGTTACAATCTACTGCCACAATTAGTAAATGCTATTTTGAGGACTTCATAAAAATCTAACTGACAGGTTCTGATCTGTTTTTAAGTTAAAAGAAAGATGTTTTTCTTTATTATAGCCCTATCTTTGGTGACTTTGATACAAGACTAGTCATCATTTGGGGATATTTTACTCTACTTACTATTAGTACCCACCCAGAACATATAGAAAAATATACCCACTATCAAATATTGGGGACTGCTAGAGGGGAAAGGGAGAGAGGGAAGAAAGTCTTGAAAAACTAACTTTTGGGTACTATACTCAATACTTGGGTAACAGGACCATTTGTACCCCAAACCTCAGCATCATGCAATATACTCATGTAACAAACCTGCACATGTGCCCCTGGATCTAAAAATAAAAGTTGAAACTAAAGGGAGAAAAGATAAAAAGTATTTCGAGATATCGTATACTGCAAAGGTACATTTCTTTTAGATTCAATGAAATTTCTTGCTTTTTCTTCTTTCTCTACTTTCCTAAATACATTTAAATTCTTGGATCTCAGGAAATCATTGTTTTTAGGTGTTTTTTAGGGTTTTCTGACACTCTTCATGCTCAATTTGTGATTTAGTACACATAATTATTTTACATACAAATGACTAAAAGTTTACACAAACTATTGAATTTAAAGGATCAATATATACTTTTTTATTCACTTGTTAACTTATTTTCAAAATAATGGGCCAGTTAATTAAATTCAACTGGCTTTGCTTTTTTTCTTCTTCTTTTGTTTTTTAATTTGCTTACTTGATTGGTTAACCACTGCAGGTATGCAAACATGAAAGATGAAAAAAATTGAAGAGGGTAGTGCAAAAACCATCTTACATGCCTAGAATTTTCCCAAAGATTTGAGTATACGAAAGGCAATGTGCATTTGAATTGCTTGGAAGTGGCTGCAGTAGCAAACTGAAGCAAAGTAAATCATTGTGCCTCTTCTCATCATATGACGGCAAATACAAAATTTTTTAAAGATATAAAAATATTTATCAAAGGGCTATTTTTATATATACTGATATTGGATATTGGCTATATTTTTCCAGATGTTCTGAGTGGGGGATTAATGCTGAGTAGAATAAAATATCCCCAAATGATTACTAATAATCTTGTATCAAAGTCCCCAAAGAGAGGGCTATAATAGAGAAAAACATGTTTCTTTTAACTTAAGAGCAGATGTGAACCAATGATTTGTGTTTTTATGGAGTCCTCAAAACACCACTTACTAATTGTATTTGTAGGCATAGAGTGTAATAATGAATGGTTACACTCTGAACACAACAGGCAGCCCAGATTACCCTAGATTAGATGTGAGATGTAGAACATTCTTTATTGAGAAAAATATCTCTGTATGTTCCTCCTGTGATGAGTGACAAATAAACCCTGGTAAACCATTTGGCAGTAGAATTGACTAAGTCAGAAGTAAGGAAATACAGGAGTAGAATAAGCGTATTATTTTGTAGTATATCTCATCTAATTCAAGGGAACAAACCAGTAGTTTCTTACAATAAAATGACTCCAAAGAGTAGCATCATTAGAAGTTGCTCTAAGTTGTTCCAATAGGTCTTTAAAATCAGCAACTACTAGGAAAGTTGAATCAAGAAAATGGGAATAAATAATGATGTGAAAGGAAAACCAGATCAAACAGAAACATCAGCAATAATGAGGTTAGCAGTAGTTAGACTTTTGTGGACACACATTTGCTCCATGGATTTCAAGGTTAAAGAAAGTTCAACTTATAAAGCCCTAGCAGGATAGTGTTCTATCAAACTAGAAGTAACTACTGGCTACTAAACATGGAAGAGTTTTTATTTTACAGCCACCTGTGGGTGCCACAACAGGGCTTACAGTTCAACTGAATTCACTTCGCATATGCATTTTATATTTTCAAGGGAGATTAGCAGAGGGAAGAAGGGCAGAAAGGCCCAAATTTTTCATTTTTTGATCAACCCCAAATTTTCCTCCCACCTTCATATGTACAAATGTTGTACTTACTCTTGATGCTCACATATTCCAGTCTTGTACTAAGAAGATATCTTAAACCATCAAACAAGCTCCAATGGATTTCTAGTCCCTTGACAGAGTATCCAGCAACCTAAGTCCTTGGTGGGGGAAGGGAAAGAAGGACAGGGAGAGGGAGAGGGAAATGGAGAGGGAAAGGAGAATCATTCTTTGCAGAGGCAAAGTACACAGCAATGGCATTCTGGTGTTTTACTTTCGTATTAAATATGTCTCTACTTGAAGGGGAAATACATGTTACTGAAGGAATAACATGTTCTTCTTTCAAAGGTAAGTTTTAAATTTTAATAATAAATCAAATTTTTGTCTTATTTCATGCTTACTATATACCCAGGAATGTACTACACCTTTTGGGAGTAGAAGAGGGATGAATGCATGATTCCTGCACCATAAATAGTGTAATTGAACATATTAAATAGTTGAGAAACAAATTAGGATCCTAATTTGTGAGGCACATACTGAAGGATTTCTGAGAAGTTGGAGCATTCAATTTGAGATGAGCTGACAGAGAAGTTTTCTGGGAAGAATAGTGACTTGTGTTAGACCTCAAATGTCACTTCAAGGCTGTGCTAAGAAATATACAGTAAAAGGAAAATCAATAACATTTTCTCATGCATACTGTTTCCTGATTCTAGGTCTTTGTTCATGACATTCTTTCTCATCTGGAGTATTGCTCCTACCATTGTGATCAATTACTTCTTCCAAAATCTGGCTCTGGACACACCTCCTCAGGAAGTCCATTCTAGTATTTCCTTTGCACATCATCATTTTCAATAATTCCATCTGGCTGTGCTACTTTTCATTTTAATTGCTCTTAGGTCATTGGCTTGGGCATGCTGTTTTGTTGAGCTTAAATTACTAATATGCACAAAATGTAGCATTTGTTCATTTAGTATTATTTGTTTTCTCCTTTATTCTTTCACCACCCAGAACATGTTTTCACACCTAGTAGGTTTCTTATTTTATGTGAATTTATTTTTCTGAACTTTGAGAGTCAGGTGGAATTCAGAAAAGCTCTTCTAACTTCTCATAGATTTCTCTCTCTCCTACCATTTTTTTTTTAAGACGAAGCCTCATTTACTGAGTTTTTCCTGCTTGATTCCTTTCTCCCACTTTGGCCTAGACTTTCACTTTTCCTTTTCCTTGAAGTTTCTAACTGGCTCAATATTTTAAAATCTGCTTTTTTGGAACTATAATTTGCATATAAAATTGCAAAATTTGGTGAATTTTGACATACACATATTATAACGGCCATCTCAACTATCATGATCTAGAACATTCTATCTCCCTCAAAATTCCTTCATGTCCCTTTGAAGTCAATCCCTTCCTCTCCCCCAAGCAACCTTTGATTTGATTTCTATCCCTACAGTTTTTTCTTTTCTAAAATTTTGTGCAAATGGAATCATGCAGCATGCCATTGTTCTGATGTTAAAGCTTATGCTCTTTACCTAAACCTACTGCCTCTCTTTAAAAAATAGAAAATGGCGAAGTAGTTAAAGTGAGCTGAAATTGAACCCATTGCCCAGGGTTGCTCCTTGGCTGTCAGAGGAATCCAGTGTGGCTTCATTCAGATACAAACAGCCTCATTAATAATCAATAAAACAAAGTTTGAGCAACAAATATTAATTAAAAATAACTGAGAGAGACCCTCGGGATCCACAAATGAGTGAAATATGTTTCCTACAACTTGCTGTTAGTAGGATAGGAAAGACAAGAGCAGATACAACTCTAATATATAGAAAGTAAAGGAGGGTGTTACAGGCAAAGCATTCTAAGAGTTCAGTGGAGGAGGAGAGCATTTTAAACTAGGGAATCAGAAAAATCTTTTAAAAGAGAGGTATCTTTGATCTTAACCTTGAAAAATGAATATTTTAATAGGTGATGATGAGGTAGTATTTTAAGTGGCTCATAAAGTAGTTTTAAGGCAATTTCAAGAAAGGAGTTCCAAAATTATTTTGAGTATCTTTAGACAGTATTCCCTGAAGGATTAGTTTCATAAAGTGTCTGATTTGAAAGTGTGTGCTATTTCTGATTGCATAAACGAGAGTAATCATATTTTCAATTCATTCTTCCATTCAATAGCCATGCTCTATTCTTCTGTGAGCATATTACTAATAATAATAGCTTATAATTATGGATCACGTGCACTGTGTTAAATACTTTACATGTATTAATAATAAAAAAGTCCTATTTACAGGGGGAAACTGAGGCCCAGGAAGGTTTAATAACTTGTCCAAGATTATCCAGTTGGTGTGTAGCAGACTCAGAATTTGAACAAGGACGTAATTTACATCTATACTATTTCATCAAGCCAAACTAAAGAGACAGAGTTTAAAATATGCATTATTACATGTTAACTTTGATATTTTCAAAAGTAATTAACTGAAAATTAATGCTTATCTTACTCAACAGATAACATCCTTTTATAGGCTTTTTTTTTTTTTTTTGAGACAGGGTCTCATTCTGTTGCCCAGGCTGGGGTGCAGTGGCACCAACATGGCTCACTGTATCCTTGACTTCCTAGGCTCAAGCAATCCTCCCACCTCAGCCTCCTAAGTGGCCAAGACCACAGGCGTGCACCACTATGCCCAGCTAATTTTTTTATTTTTATTTTGTAGACACGGGGTTTTGCCATGTTGCCCAGGCTGGTCTCAAGCTTCCAGACTGAAGCAATCCTCCCAAAGTGTTAGAATTACAGGCATGACCCACTGTGCTGGCTATTTTTGGACTTTTATACTCTACAATATATACATTGGTTCCATTCATTTTCAGTAGCTAATTTTCACACTCAATATCTCCCTTGGGTAGAAAAAGAATGTGAAAATCTCATGAGAGATGTAAATATAATTTTGCCTTAAATGGGCGTTCAATCTGTATGTTTATACATTTGAAGTAACAGACAAAAGAATATTTAGAAAAGTCTTTGAATTTCCTTAAGTTATCTTTAATAAAATCCCTGCATATTTCTAAGAAGAAAACATCAGTTGCAAACATCAGGGAGCTAAGTCTTACTACACAGACTTATTGGCTGCTTTGTGTGGAAATTTCTAGTTAGGGAAAATTTAATTGAAGTCATTCTTTGAAATCTTAGAAAAAGAACATAAATGTTTGTTCCTGATTTTGAATAGCAGTGTAAAATGTATTGCATAAGGATAGCCTAGAACTAAGATTTATTTATTTATTTATTCATTCATTCATTCATTCATTCACATTTTAAATTCAAGAAATATATAGGGCATTCTATGTGCATTGTACAATAGTAGAGGATGCAAAGGATACAGAGATATATGAAACAAGGTGCCCTCCCTCATGTAGTTTACAATTTAGTTTGGGAAATAAAATGTGCACAATTAAATAGAATGCAAGGCAGTCTATGACACCGGGAAGTCCATTGCAATTCAACTCAACTAACTTCACTCGGTATTTGTGTGTCTATGTTTTTCTAGGCATTGAGAATACACATGAAAATAAAAACACTTAAGCTAGAAAAGGTCTTGGAATAAAGTTGGTCTTTATGAGGAATGATTGTGGAGCATTTAGAGCTTAAGAAGTAAGTTTTTTGTCTTCAGAGGTGTTATTCATGGCCTAGTGTTATTCATGGGTGACTTATTGAAGATACCGAAAATGGGAGTTCAAACATTGATTCATTGGTTGCATTTGACCATTGAATTTCTTCAAATCTTGAGACCCTATGATTTTAAACTTCTACATGCTTCTTGCAGAGGTAAATACGTGTTTCAGAAATTCTCAAACCATTATGGGTCAACAGTTGCCTACTCCAGGTTCATTCCTGTGATACAGGAGTTGAATTGCTCCTTAGGAAATTCTAATCATTATTTTAAGCATAGAAAGTCTAATTAGCCTGGAAAACGTGTTTGTTGTTGTCTTTTTTCTTCTTCTTTTTTTTAAACCACATTCAAAGAGCATGTTCATGCAAACACAGCATTACTTAAAAACTCTGAGGTGATCAAAAAGATTGATAAAAATTCAGTATAGACATCTTAGCCCTTTTAAAAATGGCTCCCCACAGTTTGTCCAAAATCAGAACTTTCTTCCCCAAAAGATTTGATTCACTTCAAGTAGCATACAAGATGTTATATTTGACAACAATTAATTCAGTTTATCAAAAGCAAAAGAAAAAATGGAGCTCTGTTATAGCCACAGCATGTGGCTACAATGCTAGTTTTTTATAATTGGTTTTGAAGTATTGTCCTCTAAGTAGATTTACTTTCCTATTTTGGTTTAAAGTCTTGAGAGTAATAAGAATAAAGTATTTCCCCAACCAAAATAGCAATGTAAATTTTCATCTTGTTTATTTCTATAAAATTAATGATAAAGGACTAGGTTTTCTAAAATCTGTGAGACAGTATAAATTTCATTGTTAAATTTTACTTCTTAGTCTTTCCCCTAAAGGCTTCTGTTGTAAATCTTTTTCTCAGAAGAAGACTTTTGTAATGATTCAAACGGTCACTACATGGATTTTTAATGAGCAATTTTATCCTGCCATGAGTCTAATGAGCATGTAATATAGCAGATGGTATGAACCTGGAATCTAGAGGCAGATGAAGAGATTTGGTTAAAGTTATAGAAATATATCCAACCAATGTTTGAATGATCTTAATCATGGCCTATATAGTTAGAACACCAGGATTATTGAATGGCAAAATAGGGTTGGTTTGGTTGCTTACAGACAGGGGTCAGAATGAAAAAAACATTAGAAGAACATGTTTGCTGTTATAAAGTGTGTCTGAAAGTGTGTTGCAGTTTAAAACTGATTATCAAAATAGCAGTGTGTAGCAGTGACTAAGACTGCAGATTTAGAGTCAGATTGGCTATATACTGCTTACTAACTTTAACAATTTTCTTAACCATCTGGTGTTTTAGTTTCCTCATCTTTAAACCGGGAATATTAGCAACTTTAAAGTGGGGATAGCAGGGTTGTTGTAAGGATCGAATGAGTAACACATGTAAAGAACTTTGACCAGTGCCCAGCGTAAGAAACTTGTCTAAAGTAAACAATTACTTCTCAAGCCTCTGAGTTAGGCTTTGTCAAAATCCCTACTTTAAAAATGAGGAAGTTAAGGCACTAAATAATTAAAGATTTTGCCCAAGGAAACAGCCAGTAAGAGGCAGATTTGAACTGGGATTCGGACCTAGGCATTGTGGCGTGAGATTGTATACGATGACTCCATTATATATGAGAAATATTGGTTACAGCTTAGTGGTACTGTCAAGGTTAAGTTTCAGTTTGTTAAAATATTCAATGCTGCGTAAGAAAGATGCCTTTAAAATATGACCATTGCTAATAAAAACACAGTTAATCCTGTTAAACCTTAACAGGGAAAAGGACAAAAGTTTCCTAGAACTAGCAACTGAGCATTACTTCAAGAGATCAAGGGAGAATGTTGTCATAAAGGCTGCATTTAGCAAATTTGAACCAGTGAGTAAGGATGAGTAGTTTTTTATACAGCTCACCCCTTGGGAATATTAATCTAATAAAATTGAATAAATTCCTTCCATTATTTTTCTTGGCCCACTAGAAAGTCAATAAAAGCCGAAGTTAGAGTGATATCAAGTCAGATTCAAGTGAGAGCGGGGGTCTTAAGGAAATTGCATTTCACAAATGTGTTTTGGCTTTTTGGAACTGGCCAGTTATATTTATGCTGTAATATCTATAAGTGATGGTTTGACATGTTAGCTTCCTGAAGCCACCTGTTTTCTGAAGCAGTGGAGCATGACACAGGACAGTGGGAAATGGCCATTCTGAACTGCAGTATATAGTTCAGTTGTTATGAGCATGAATGCTGGGATCGGAACAGTTGAGTTTATAATCCAGCTCTGCTATTTTCTTGCTATGTGACCTTGGACAAATTACTTAGTGGCTCTGTATTTCATTTTCTTCTTGTACAAAATAGGGATAGTAACAAAACCCACCTCACAGGGATATTGTGAGTATTAAATGAGTTAACATGAGTAATCTTGGATGGATGCCCAACACATAGAATAATGTAAAAACTAGCTATTGTTGCTGGTGGCCCAGAATGACCTTATTAATTTGGCTGATATATCCCCTAGTGATGAACATATCTATATTTTAGTCACAGTGTATATAGTAAAGTAAAACCTCAACTTAAACATTATAAGGCTAATCCAATCTTTTAATTAACAATACTTTGATATGCTAAGGAAAAAGGAAATAAATATAGCACCATCGTATACACACACACACACACACACACACACACACACACACATATATATATATTTGGGGTTTTTTGTTGTTGTTTTTTGAGACAGAGTCTTGCTCTGTAACACAGGCTGGAGTGCATTGGTGCAATCTCGGGTCACTGCACCCTCCACCCCCCGGGTTTAAGGAATTCTCTGCTTCAGCCTCCCGAATAGCTGGGATTACAGGCGCGTGTCACCATGCCCAGCTAATTTTTTTTTTTTTGTATTTTTAGTAGAGACGAAGTTTCACCATCTTGGCCAGGCTGGTCTTGAACTCCTGACGTTGTGATCCACCCACCTCGGCCTCCCAAAGTGTGGGAATTACAGACGTGAGCCACCACGCCCAGCCAGCACCATCATATATTTTAAGAACTAACAAAAGAGGAAGCAATAAAGTTTTAACTTAACTAGCAGAAAACTCCCAATTCCAAACCCTTCAGGATATCTCCTGAGGTCAACTAAAGTTTAGACCCATTTCCAGTTGTTTTGAAATCTATCATATGATGCATTCATCATTGATAAATTCTGACAATACTGCCCATGTGTCCTAGATTATTCTTTTAAAACTTCTGAATCTCAATTTTCTCATTCATTAAACCAAAAGTACCCTTGGCCTGCCTTACTCACTGGATAGTTGGGAGGGAGGGGAGAGACTGTATCTAAAAGAAGCTCACTCTATCTAAAATAGCAAACTATTATATGTTGGGCAAAATATAGTATTATGTTAGGAATGATTCTTAGGTGTTACAAGAGCTTCAGGTTTAGAAAAGCAAATTTAGCCCACTGCAATCATAAGAACAGAAAATTAGACTAAAATTTTATAAAGGTTTTCATCAATGTTGAAATAAAAAGATGGGCTGATTAAAATAGATTTATAAGTTCCTGCCAATATTTCATTTAGAGAGAATATTACTCTCAAATTTTGTAAGACCATCATCACTCCACTAAAAAGAGAATGTAAAAAGCTACTAAAAACTTGAATTTATACTTCAAATTCCAGGCTTTTGCGCAGGCCAGAGAACAGATGAGTTCTGGGTAGAAAGGCTTTTTGGGACTTTTCACACAATATTAGATAAATGGTCCCCTTCTCTGCCTTTATGTACCGAATTCCTCTTCTCAGGTGTCAGAAACAGCAGCCACAGCCTGAGTTCCTTCACTTTTCCACAGTCTATCATTGCATTCAAAATGTAAAAGAGCTCATTGACCCAGCAATTCCTCTTGTAAGAACTTCCGTGGAAATACTTGCGCTAGCATATACTGGATATCATATGTGTACTATGCAGCATTGCTTGTAATACTGATTGTTAAAAATTGGAAACAATCTAAATGTTCATTGACCTGGAGTTATTTAAATAAATTATGACACATTCCATCTAAGGAATGCTTATTCTGTGTATTCAAAGCATTTAAAAATGAAGCAGATTTCCATGTATGGATATGGAATGGTGTTCAAGACATATGAAGTGAAAACAAAGAACTGCACTATAGTATGTGCAGTATGATCCCATTCTTGCAAATATAAAGCTTTTTCTTTCTCCTTTTATCCATATTTAAACATGCACACATATATTTTACAGAGAAAGATGTTTTTGAAAATGTATACCAAATGTTAATAATAGTTTGGGGAAGTGGGACTTGGGGGAGAGAAAGATTAATTTTCTACTTTGTGCATTTCTGGATTGTTTTGATTTCTTTTTTGTTCTTTTTTTTTTTTTTTTTTTTGCAAGAAGTGGGTGTTATTTTTCAATCAGGAAGAAAATTTAAACACACACACATGAACTAAAAAAGTCAAGGTAAGTGATTTAACCTCCCTTTTAGCACCTGGCTGTTTCTTTCTCACCGATTATCCTTACTTTGCCTGGAGAATCAAAGTTCAACTCTAGACTCTGCATAGATTCAAGGTCTAAATGTTCAACTGAGAGGATCCTCTAGATGTGGCATAGCATGGGTGAACATGCCCACGCCCTTCATTCTAGGACAGCTTTTATGAATAGCAGTTTATGTAACTGTCTTTATGAGTCCACACTAAATTACTGCCAACTTGTGCCATTTTTATTAGTTTATCACTCTATTAAGAATCCCTGCACACCTGCTCAGAATCTGCTTTCAATATTTCATTATTGTTTGTGTGTCTCCTCAAATTCAGAAGTTTCTTGATGAGTTGGATTTTATCTTTTTTAAACTAAAAAGGCAACATTTGTATTCTCTTTCTAAAATTTTCTTTGTAGTAACATCTTCTCTTGGTCCAGATTATTAACTACATTGATCTGTAAATCCCATAAACTGGTTGAATGTCCATTGAAACTGTAACAACTGTTCTACTTAGTAGACCACTGCCAATATTGGACAGCCATGTGACAACTAAGTGTACTAGTTTCAAAGCTGTACTACCAAATGCAGTCACTATTTACCTTCATCTCTTCCTATTTTAATGCATGTCTGAAATTTTTTTCATGATAAATCAATGCATTTTCGGTTTAGAATCAAGGGATTTTCTGGTATTTGGTGAAACAATAATATGGACTCCTGCTGTTTGTCAGGAATACCTTTCAGAATGTTGTCATTCCCCAGACACCATGGTAACCAATAATATCCCCCATAAGATGAATAAAGCATCACTAAAGAATTTAAGCAATTTCTTCAAATCTCTGATACTTTTATAAATACAATAATACTGAAGTTATGTTTGAATCATTTGAACTTCTTTCCTTCATGGAGATTTTTATTGTTTTTGTTATATATTATAGAATCAAACTATTTTATTATTTACTAAACGTCCCCGTGTACAAGAAGACAAGCAAAAACAATGAAACTGGTTTGAGATGTGGGTACTTGGCTGACACCTAGGCTTATTCACTATGGAAGACACTCACTCCCACATGCAAGCCTCGTGATACCTTAATGCAAATTTGTAACCTTAGTAAAATTACAACCTCTCATGAGAGTCTAGGAGCATTTATAAATAGTCTTACCATGAAGCTTAAATTTACGTATGTTAAAGTCTAGTATATTTCGGGTGAATTAGCCCAGCTCTTTTTAGCAACTTGTCACTTTGCAGAAGAAAAGTTAGCCACTATTATATAGCTCCATCCTTGCAAGTTCCTTCAGTCACCAAGTTACCTTTTCAAACCTTTATGTGCAGCTCAGTTGAAAAGGATACAGATGAGACAACATGTTTCCTTTGTTTTAGGGTTCATATTTCTATTGGATTGAACACTGATTTATAGCCTAAACACCTGACATTTCTAAGCTATGATCTTGATGAGCTCACTTAACCTCTCTCTGGTACACAGTTCCACATTGCAACATGACCTCTTAAGGGGAGAAAGAGCTATAAGCCCCTGAGCTTCGGAATTAAATATCTACCTGCTTATTTGATAACTCCAGCTGGATATACTTTGGATATCCCTTAATCACCACAAACATAGTATGTCAAAGTATTATTAAAAATATTGTTAATATTTAAAATTTTTAATTATTTTTAATTTTCCCCATCAAATTTGTTCTTATCTTCATCTTTACCCACGCTGGCTAGCAGTTCCACTATGTATTGAAGCTTTCAGGCCAAAAGCCTAGAAGTCCTATCCAAATCCATTTGTTACCATCAGCTTTACTTCCAAAATACATCTGATCCCTGCTCATTATCTTCATTTCTCATCATTTCCGATGCTATAATTGTTCTGTTAGCCTTCTCTTCACACCATTGGTGAGGGAGGCACTGCCATCCTAGGGTTTTGGGGGTGACCAAACATGACACCTGACACTGGGCAGATGAGAGGGACAGCAGTTTATTAGTCACATATACTCACAGGCTACCAGGCAGAGCCACACAAAGAGCAGAGAGAACAAGCAAAGACTTAGAGGCAAGTTTTATAGTAGAAAGAGGATGAGGTGCACCCTAGTTCTGTTGAAAGGATGTGATTGGCTTGTTTGAATGATTCGTGGGTTGACATATTAATCAAGGTTCTTCAGAGAAACAGAACCAATAGGATGTGTATATTCATAGATATATATGAGAGGATGTTTATTATGGGAATTGGCCCGCATGATTATAGAGGCTGAGAAAGCCCACAGTATGCCATCTGCAAGCTGGAGAACCAGGAAAGCCAGTGGCATAATTCAATCTGAGCCCAAAGGCCTGAGAACCAGGGGAGCCAATGCTGTAACTCCCAGTCAGAAGCTGAAGGCCTGAGAAGGGATTAGGGGGCGGGTGGGGGTGCTGGTATAAGTCCCCAGAGTCCCAAAGTCCGAGAACCAGGAGCTCTGATGTCCTAGGACAGGAGAAGATGGATGTACCAGCTCAAGGACAGAAAGCATGAATTTACCCTTCATCTGTGTTTTTGCTCTGTTCAGGCCCTCAAGGGACTGGATGATGACCACTGACACTGGTGAGGAGAGATCTTCTTTCCCCAGTCTACTGACTCTAATGTTAATCTCTTTTGGAAACAGCTTCACAGACACAGCCAGAAGTAATGTTTGCCCAGCTATCTGGGGATGCCTTAACCTATAAAATCAATCTTCACAGCAGGAAATTAGGCAGTTGACTTGTACTCTAAGGCTCAGAGCAGGGTTTCCTCACTATTGACTGCACATTAGAATCACCTGGGAAGCGTTGACAAGAAATTGATTCTCAGGCCCACACCAGATGGATTAAGGTAGAATCTCTGGAAATGAAGTCCTGCTGTATTTTAAAGTCTTCCCAGGGTTCTCCCAGAACTGCCAGCAGCTGTAGCAAGAGCTCTAGTACCTGAAGACAGAGCTGAAACTGAAGAAGTCTGGAGTGCAGGACACTGCCCAGGCCCAGGGTGTCCCAGGGGAAGAGGCCTGCAAGCAGAGTCAAGAAATTCACATTGAGGGCGGGGTTACTGGTGCCCAACTGCTCTCCTACCACCATCTATTAGTTTGTTAGGGCTGTGTAACAACGTGCAGTGGACCACTGCATCTGAGGTTTTGCTTTCCATAGTTTCAGTCACCTGCTGTCAACTGCAGTCTGGATTTTATCTCACATCATCACGAGAAGGGTGAGTACGGTACAAAAAGATATTTAGAGACAGACCACAGTCATATAATTTTTATTACAGTATATTATTACAATTTTTCTATCTCGTTGTTTATCTCTTTCTGTGCCTAATTTATAAATTAAACTTGATCATAGCTTTGTTATGTATAAGAAATAGCATAGTGTATATAGGGTTTGGTACTATCTGCTGCTTCAGGCATCCACTGAGGGTCTTGAAACATACCCCCAGTAGATAAAGAGGGACTACTGTACCACAGACTGGGTGGCTTAAACAACAGAAATTATTGACTCCCATGCGGAGGCCGGAAGTCCTAAATAAAATTGTCAGAATTGTTTCTTCTGAAGGCTGTGACAAAAGAATCTGCTCCAGGCCTCTTGCCAAGCATCTGCTGAGTTGCCAGCAATATTTAGTGTTCGTCATTTTGTGCCTTTCTGCTTTCATCTTCACATGGCATTCTCCCTGTGTGTGTTTGTCTCCAAATTTCCCCTTTTTGTAAGGACACTCATCACATTGAATACAGGGTCCAATGTACATTAGTGTGACCTCATGTTAACTAACTACAACTGTAACAACCTAATTTCTGAATAATGTCACATTCCAAGATACTGGGAGTTAGGACTTCAACATATGTATTTTGGGAATACACATAATTCAAGCCGTAATTCACAAACATAAAACTAGGCCAAACATACGATGTGACTTCTCAGTCCTAGTCCAGGACTGAGATCCTTGAGAGAGTGAAAGTGCATGAGCTGAGCTCTGGTTCTTAGGTAGGACACTCTCCAGGACTAGGAAGGTGGAAGTGGAACCCAGTAGAGCACTGTGGTCTCCCCAAACTAAGGAGCCAGAGATGGGCTGCTGAAGCTGCTGGAATTTGCAAGGCAGAGTACAGGAAAGGAGAATCTACAGGCTTGGCTGGGAGAGGGGGGCAAAAATCTACCTGGAAGTTTCCTGCGGGTCTTTGCCCAAGAGGAGGGCTGATGTGCACAGGGCTAAACTCTGTGAGGCCTAACAGAAGGTGGCCTTTGCAGATCTGAGAGCTGAAAGGAGACACCAGAGAGAGCCCAGTGCTGGGGACACAGGTGTTGTGACTTAGCCAGTGTGTTGGGAGCAGGCAGAGCACCTCTGACAGTCTGTTGAGATCCGAGAAAGTCCACAACTTAGAAGTAAGGACTAAAGACAAAAGTGAAATACATTCACACTAACAAAAATAAATAAATAAATCCAAGTCTAATCAAAAGAATTGATTCATGACTTAACTGCCTGCCACAACACATACCACCATTTGAAGGAAGACAGCGAATCCAGACTCACTATAATGTATTATCCACAACATCCAGCTTATTAGGAAAAATTACTGGATATGCAAACAAGTAGGAAAAAGTGATCCATAACCAACAGAAAAAAGCGTCAGGCCAGGAACGGTGGCTCACACCTGTAATTTTAGCACTTTGGGAGGCTTAGGTAGGTGGATCACTTGAGGTCTGGAATTTGATACCAGTCTGGCCAATGTGGTGAAACTCTGTCTCTACTAAAAATACAAAATAGTTAGCCGAGCGTGGTGGTGCATGCCTGTAGTCCCAGCTACTCAGGAGGCTGAGGTTGGAGGACTGCTTGAGCCTGGGAGGTGGAGGTTGCAGTAAGCCGAGATCACACCACTGCACTACAGCCTACGTGACCAAGTGAGACTTTGTCAAAAAAAAAAAAAAAAAAAAGAGTCAATAAGCCTTGGCTCCTACATCACATTGCACAAAATTATTGCAAAATATGTCAAGATGCAAATGTGAAAGTTAAAATTATAAAACATCTGGAAGAAAAGACAGGAGAATAGCTTCATGACCTTCGGGTTAGACAAGAATTTCTTATAAAGGACACAAGAGGCACTAACTATAAAAGAGAAAAAGTATTAAATTGGACTTTATCAATGTTAAAACCTGCATATCAAAAGACAGTATTCAGAAAACAAAGCTGCAAGGCACAGATGGGAATCAAGTATTTTCATTTCATGTATCTGACTTTTATGACTAGGATGTATGAAGAACTTCTATAAGTCAATGAGAATAAGACAAAATACCTCAAATGTTTTTTAAAAAATAAAGCAAAAACGTCTTCTATACACAAATTTGTACAATGGCCAATAGGCACATGAAAAGACCAATTAAAACAATAGAAACAATTCACTTGTATTGGAAGTGACTAACATTTTAAAAGAGACTGAAAAAAATATTGGTAATACTACTAAACAAATATAACCCTTATACCCTGTGCATAGGAAGGTAAACTAGTGCAATCCCCCTGAAAAAACTGTTTGACAGTTTCTTACACAGACATCCCCATACCTAAGTATTTACCTAAGACAAATGAAAAATTACATTTCCATTAATAGGAGTGATATGGTTTGGATTTGTGTCCTCACCCAAATCTCATGTCAAATTGTGATCCCCAGTGTTGGAGGAGGGGCCTGGTGGGAGGTAATTGGATCAGAGGGCAGATTTCCCCCTTGCGGTTCTTGTGATAGTGAGTGAGTTCTCATGAGATCTGGTTGTTTAAAAGTCTGTAGCACCTCCTCCTGCTGTCTCTCCCTCCTGTTCTGGCTATATGAGATGTGCCTTCTTCCTCTTTGCCTTCCACCATGATTGCAAATTTCCTGAAGCCATCATGCTTCCTCTACACCTTGCAGAACCCTGAGCCAGTGAAAATTCTTTTCTTTATAAATTACCCAGTCTCAGGTAGTTCTTTATAGAAATGCAAGAACAAACTAAAACAAGGAGAATGGATAAAGAAATCATGGAGTATTTATACAATGCATAATAGAAAATTAAAAATAGAGTGAACTATGTTCCACTTACAACATGGATGAAATTCAACATTGTATCTTACTGTATTTCAAAAAGATTACCTTATGTGTGATTCAATTTATAAGGAGTTTAAGAACAGTCAAAATTAACATGTGATAGCAATCAAGGTGGTGGTGGGGAATTGAGGCACAAGGGAGAGGAAGGAGGCAAAAGGGAAATTTCTAAAGTGGTAAACATGGTCTAATCTGGATTAGGTTGTTGGTTTCACAGGTGTAGCCTGTCAAAAGTCATCAAATTGTACACTTAAAATCTGTTAATTTTATGGTGTGTTTATCAGATTTTGATAAAAATATTTCACAATTGAAAAAATTGAAAAGAAGAGAAAATTAAAAAGAAGGGAAAAGAGAGGCCACTATGGCAGAAAGCACACTAAAAACAAAGTGTAGCTATCCTCCACTTGGACTGGCTCGATTGTTATTGATTTAGTTTGGCAGATGTGGGTGTGTGGGTTCCAGGCAGAACACGATGGGATTCTGAGCAGTTTGTTGTAGGCTATGGGAGCTATGGTTACCCACTGGAATTCTGTTGGGGGCTTCAGTGCCACACAGGCATTGTGCGCCACTATGGAGCCTGCCTTTCAGCTGATCCTGGGGAAGTCACAACAAGTGGTAGCAGAGCTGCTTCCAGATGACATGAGGCTAGGCATTGACTACAGTAGTCTCCAGTGGAAGTCAGTGGTGTGTGTATCTGTTATGGGCTTTTTGGTGGGCCTCTCATATTTGTTCAGACTTATGCATTAGGTTAGGAGCTGACTTTTGGGAAAGAAAATGGAGGTTGTGCAAATACTGGCTGCACCAGTTCTGATGAAGCATCCATTTCTTGACATACTTAGTTCTGATCAAAAGGAATATTTAGATACTGAGTAATTTTTAGAAGATACCAGCCTAGAATAGGAGTCATAAAAGATACAAAGTCTCGTGGACACATATGTAAAATTGAAGAGACCAACTCAGTCCTGAAGGAGGAAGTAATTTCTTTTGTAAAAGAAGTAAATAAGGAGAGATCTAGACCCTCAAGACTAGAGGGGGATGATGACTGAAATAGTAAGAATGATTCATTTACCAGAAGATGATGTAGGAACCATCACATCACAAGATTTTCCAAGCACTGCAGTGGCTGGGTCATTCTCCAGGGGTCTGAAAATAGAACCCGTTTCTTCTATTCAGATTGTGTCTGTTCTGTACCTCCCACTCCAGTATGAGATTCATTCTTGTCCGTGCTTCTAAAAAGCACTTAAGAACCCTCCTCCATAGGCTGGAGTTTTTTTTGTTCAACGTCACATTTCAAAAAGAAATCTGAGCTTCTTCAAGACTAATTCAAATTTCAAATGAACCAACTGTTGGACTTCTAGAAATTTGGGACTTAAAAAAAGTGGTCTGTCTTCAAAAGGAATTTTAATCTCATTCATTATCATCTTAAGAACTGATGACACTTGAGAAACCAATTTCAAAATAAAAACTTGATGAAACTTACTTCTCAGAATAGTGCTTTGTAAATATTATTTTATATAAACTTTATAAGTGACATTTCTATTTTTTACATTGTATACATATTATGTTTTATTTAATATGTACTATTTAGCAAAAAGAGACATTGAAAATTCAAAGGCAATTTTGCTTTGTCCAGACCTATATTTATGATTGTTATAAATCAAATAAAAAGAAAATACTTTTGTTCTTAATAAATATTGCTTTGTTAAAGAAAAGAAAAAATTAAATGAACATATCACATATAACTGTGGGATGTAGCTAAGGTAATATAAAGGAAAATTTATAGCATTTAATTAAATGTTTCTGTTCAACAAGAATAATATAAATGTTCATATTACATAAGAATAAAAGCTAAAAAGAAAAAAAAGTTTATACTTCTTTGCAGCAGCTTTTAACAATCCCAGTTCCTAGGCTACACCCTGGAACATTTAAATCAGAACCTCAAGGTATGAGACTAGGCACCCGTGTTGTGTGAAGCTCTCCAGGTGATGGTCATGTGTGGTGAGATTGAGCAAGTGCAACAAAAGCCAAAATTGACAAATGGGATCTAATTAAACTACAGAACTTCTGCTGAATGTTATGGTACACAGAGCATTATAACACATGTAATTTCATTGGTAAATATGAGTTTACCAATAAAATTATAATAATAATAACTAATATTACAGCTACTTTGTCTTATCTTATAATAGACCACTCCAACTACAAAATAATATTCCCATATAAATAGAATACACAAAAAGAATTGTCAAGAAAAGCATACTGCCATATAAATTGACAAATAAGGTGATGGTGTGATACAATAGAAAGAAGACTAAAGTTTTAATCAGGAGATCTATTTATGGATCTATTAATACATTAGAAAAGATTTAAAAAATTTTCTCTTTAGGTATGGCATTATTATTGTCATTAGTTTTCTTATTTCCAAAACATGGGACTGAACCAAAATGATTTCCAAGGTCCTTTATAGCTCTCAAATTCTTTAATTTTAGAATGTGTAGAAAATTTTAGAGCTAAACAGATTAAGATTGAATTTTTATATAGTAGGCATTACACCTTATAATATACTTAAATGCAAAGAACAATAACTCATCTCCTAGCAGAGTCATCTTTAAATATTTTCTGTCTCTTTTGTATATATATATTTACTTTAAGTTCTAGGGTACATGTGCACAACGTGCAGTTTTGTTACATAGGTATACATGTGCCATGTTGGTCTGCTGCACCCATCAACTCGTTATTTACATTAGGTATTTCTCCTAATGCTATCCCTCCCCCAGCCCTCCACCCCCTAACAGGCCCCAGTGTGTGATGTTCCCTGCCCTGTGTCTATGTATTCTCATTGTTCAACTCCCACCTATGAGTAAGAACATGTGGTGTTTGGTTTTCTGTCCTTGTGATAGTTTCCTGAGAATGATGGTTTCCAGCTTCATCCACGTCCCTGCAAAGGACATGAAGTCATCCTTTTTTATGACTACATAGTATTCCATGGTGTATATGTGCCATATTTTCTTAATCCAGTCTATCATTGATAGACATTTGGGTTGGTTCCAAGTCTTTGCTATTGTGAATAGTACCGCAATAAATGTGTGTGCATGTGTCTTTATCGCAGCATGATTTATAATCCTTTGGTTATATACCCAGTAGTGGGATCGCTGGGTCAAATGGTATTTTTAGTTCTAGATCCTTGGGAAATCGCCACACTGTCTTCCACAATGGTTGAGCTAATTTACAGTCCCACCAACAGTGTAAAAGTGTTCCTATTTCTCCACATCCTCACCAGCACCTGTTGTTTCCTGACTTTTTCATGATCGCTTTTCTAACTGGCGTGAGGTGGTATCTCATTGTGGTTTTGGTTTGCATTTCTTTGATGACCAGTGGTGGTGAGCATTTTTTCATATGTCTGTTGGCTGCATAAATGTCTTCTTTTGAGAAGTGTCTGTTCATATCCTTTGCCCACTTTTTGATGGCGGTTTTTTTTTTTCTTGTAAATTTGTTTAAGTTCTTTGTAGATTCTGGATATTAGCCCTTCATCAGATGGGTAGATGGCAAAAATTTTCTCCCATTCTGTAGGATGCCTGTTCACTCTGATGATAATTTCTTTTACTGTGCAGAAGCTCTTTAGTTTAATTAGATCCCATTTGTCTATTTTGGCTTTTGTTGCCATTGCTTTTGGTGTTTTAGTCATGAAGTCTTTGCCCATGCCTATGTCCTGTATGGTATTGCCTCGGTTTTTTTCTAGGGTTTTTATGGTGTTAGGTCTTACATTTAAGTCTTTAATCCATCTTGAGTTAATTTTTGTATACAGTGTAAGGAAGGGATCCAGTTTCAGTTTTCTACATATGGCTAGCCAGTTTTCCCAGCACCATTTATTAAATAGGGAATCCTTTCCCCATTGCTTGTTTTTGTCAGGTTTGTCAAAGATCAGATGGTTGTAGACAGGTGGTGGTATTTCTGAGGCCTCTGTTATGTTCCACTGGCCTGTATATCTATTTGGTGCCAGTATCATACTGTTTTGTTTACTGTAGCCTTGTAGTATAGTTTGAAGTCAGGTAGCATGATGCCTCCAGCTTTATTCTTTTCGCTTAGGATTATCTTGGCTATGTGGGCTCTTTTTTGGTTCCATATGAACTTTAAAGTGGTTTTTTCCAATTCTGTGAAAAAAGTCAGTGGTAGCTTGATGGGGATAGCATTGAATCTATAAATTACCTTGGCAGTATGGCCATTTTCATGATATTGATTCTTCCTATCCATGAGCATGGAATGTTCTTCCATTTGTTTGTCTCCTCTTTTATTTTGTTGAACAGTGGGTTGTAGTTCTCCTTGAAGAAGTGCTTCACATTCATTGTAAGTTGGATTCCTAGTAAGTTGGATTCTCTTTGTAGTAATTGTGAATGGGAGTTCTCCCATGATTTGGCTCTCTGTTTGTCTATTATTGGTGTATAGGAATGCTTGTGATTTTTGCACATTGATTTTGTATCCTGAGACTGCTGAAGTTGCTTATCAGCTTAAGGAGATTTGGGGCTGAGATGATGGGGTTTTCTAAATGTACAATCATGTCATCTGCAGAGACAATTTGACTTCCTCTTTCCTACTTGAATACCCTTTATTTCTTTCTCTTGCCTGATTGCCCTAGCCAGAACTTCCAACACTATGTTAAATAGGAGTGGTGAGAGAGGGCATGTTTGTCTTGTGCCGGTTTTCCAAGGGAATGCTTCAAGTTTTTGCCCATTCAGTATGGGTTTGTCATAAATAGCTCTTATTATTTGGAGATACGTTCCATCAATACCTAGTTTATTGAGAGTTTTTAGCATTAAGTGCTGTTGAATTTTGTCAAAAGTCATTTCTGCATCTATTGAGATAATTATGTGGTTTTTGTCGTTGGTTCTGTTTATGTGTTTATGTGATGGATTATGTTTATTGATTTGCATATGTTGAACCTGCCTTGAATCCCTGGGATGAATCCGACTTGATCATGGTGGGTAAGTTTTTTGATGTGCTGCTGGATTGGTTTGCCAGTATTTTAGTCAGGATTTTCACATTGATGTTCATCAGGGATATTGACCTAAAATTCTCTTTTATTGTGTCTCTGCCAGGCTTCAGTATCACAATGATGATGACCTCATAATATGAGTTAGTGAGGATTCCCTCTTTTTCTATTGTTTGAAATAGTTTCAGAAGAAATGTACCAGCTCCTCTTTGTACCTCTGGTAGAATTCGGCTATGAATCCATCTGGTCCTGGACTTTTTTTTTGGTTGGTAGGCAATTAATTATTGCCTCAATTTCAGAACCTGTTATTGGTCTATTCAGAGATTCAACTTCTTCCTGGTTTAGTCTTGGGAGGTTGTATGAGTCCAGGAATTTATCCATTTTTTCTAGATTTTCTAGTTCATTTGTGTCGAGGTGTTTATAGTATTCTCTGATGGTAGTTTGTATTTCTGTGGCATCAGTGGTCCTCTCCCCTTCATCATTTTTTATTGCCTCTATTTGATTCTTCTCTCTTTTCTTCTTTATTAGTCTTGCTAGCAGTATATCAGTTCTGTTGATCTTTTCAAAGAAATAGCTCCTGAATTAATTGATCTTGGAAGGGATTTTTGTGTCTGTATCTCCTTCAGTTTTGTTCTGATCTTAGTTATTTCTTGCCTTCTGCTAGTTTTTGAATTTGTTTGCTCTTGCTTGTCTAGTTCTTTAATTGTGAGTTAGGGTGTTGATTTTAAATCTTTCCTGCTTTCTCTTTTGGGCGTTTAGTGCTATAAATTTCCTTCTACATGCTGCTTTAAATATGTCAATATGTCCCAGATATTCTGGTATGTTGTGTCTTTGTTCTCATTGGTTTCAAAGAACATCTATATTTCTGCCTTCATTTCATTGTGTACCCAGTAGTCGTTCGTGAACAGGTTGTTCAGTGTCCCTGTAGTTGTGTGGTTTTGAGTGAGTTTCTTAAACCTGAGTTCTAATTTGATTGCACTGTGGTCTGAAAGACAGTTTTTTGTAATTTCTGTTCTTTTACATTTGCTAAGGAGTGCTTTACTTCCAGTTATGTGGTCAATTTTAGAATAAGTGTAATGTGGTGCTGAGAAGAATGTATATTCTGTTGATTTGGGGTTTATAGTTGTGTAGATGACTATTAGGTCCACTTGGTCCAGAGCTGAGTTCAAGTCCTGGATATCCTTGTTAACCTTCTGTCTCATTGATCTGTCTAATATTGACAGTGGGGTGTTAAAGTCTCCCATTATTATTGTTTGGGAGTCTAAGTCTCTTTGTAGGTCTGTAAGGACTTGCTTTATGAATCTGGATGCTCCTGTATTGGGTGTGTATATATTTAGGATAGTTAGCTCTTCTCATTGAATTCATCCCTTTACCATTATGTAGTGGCCTTCTTTATCTCTTTTGATCTTTGTTGGTTTAAAGTCTGTTTTATCAGAGACTAGGATTGCAACTCCTGGTTTGTTTGTTTGTTTGTTTGTTTCTTTCTTTCCATTTGCTTGGTAGATCTTCCTTTGTCCCTTTATGTTGAGCCTATGTGTGTCTCCTGACCCATCTCATGTGTGCTGTATGCACACCAATGGGTCTTAACTCTTTATCCAATTTACCAGTCTGTGTCTTTTAATTGGGGCATTTAGCCTATTTACGTTTAAGGTTAATATTGTTATGTTTGAATTTGATCCTGTCATGTTGATGTTAGCTCGTTATTTTGCCCATTAATTGGTGCAGTTTCTTCATAGCGTCAATGGTCTTTACAATTTGGCATGTTTTTGTAGTGGCTCATACCGATTGTTCGTTGCCATGTTTAGTGCTTCTTTCAGGAGCTCTTGTAAGACAGGCCTGGTGGTGACAAAAATCTCTCAGCATTTGCTTGTCTATAAAGGATTTTATTTCTCCTTCACGTATGAAGCTTAGTTTGGCTGGATATGAAATTCTGGGTTGAAGATTCTTTTATTTAAGAATGTTGAATATTGGCCCCCAGTCTCTTCTGGCTTGTAGCGTTTCTGCTGAGAGATCCACTGTTAGTCTGACGGGCTTCCCTTTGTGGGTAACCTGACCTTTATCTCTGGCTGCCGTTAACATTTTTTCCTTCATTTCAACCTTGATGAATCTGATAATTATGTGTCTTGGGGTTACTCTTCTCGAGGAGCATCTTTGTGGTGTTCTCTGTATTTCCTGAATTTGAATTTTGGCCTGCCTTGCTAAGTTTGGGAAGTTCTCCGGGATAATATCCTGAAGAGTGTTTTCTTACTTGATTCCATTCTCCCTGTCACTTTCTGGTACATCAATCAAATGTGTATTTGGTATTTTCACATAGTCCCATGTTTCTTGGAGGCTTTGTTCATTCCTTTCTATTCTTTTTTCTCTAATCTTGTCTTCTTGACTTATTTCATTAATTTGTTCTTTAATCACTGATATCCTTTCTTCTACTTGATAGAATTGGCTATTAAAGCTTGTACATGTGTCACAAAGTTCTCGTGCTGTGATTTTCAGCTTCATCAGGTCATTTAAGGTCTTCTCTATACTGTTTATTCTAGTTAGCCATTTGTCTTTCCTTTTTTGCAAGATTTTTAGCTTCCTTGCAATGAGTTATAACATGCTCCTTTAGCTTGGAGAAGTTTGTTATTACTGACCTTCTGAAGCCTACTTCTGTCAAATCGTCAAACTCATTCTCCATTTAGTTTTGTTCCCTTGCTGGTGAGTAGCTGCAATCCTTTGGAGGAGAAGAGGAACTCTGTTTTTTTTTTAATTTTCAGCTTTTCTGCTCTGGTATCTCCCCATCTTTGTGGTTTTATCTACCTTTAAGTCTTTGATGTTGGTGACCTACAGATGGGGTTTTGTTGTGGATGTCCTTTTTGTTGATATTGATGCTATTCCTTTCTGTTTGTTAGTTTTCCTTCTAACAGTCAGGACCCTCAGCAGCAGGTCTGTTGGAGTTTGCAGGAGGTCCACTCCAGACCCTGTTTGCCTGGGTATCACCAGCAGAGGCTATAGAATGGCAAATATTGCTGTCTGATCCTTCCTCTGGAAGCTTTGTCCCAGAGGGACACCCACCTATTTGAGGTGTCTGTTGGATGATACTGGGAGGTGTCTCCCAGTCAGGCTACACAGGGGTCAGGGATCCACTTGAGAAGGCAGTCTCTTCATTCTCGGAGCTTGAACACTGTGCTGAGAGAACCACAGCTCTCTTCAGAGCTGTCAGACAGGGATGTTCAAGTCTGCAGAAGCTGTCTGCTACCTTTTGTTCTGCTATGCCCTGCCCCCAGAGGTATAACCTAGAGAGGCAGTAGGCCTTGCTGAGCTGCCATGGGCTCCACCTAGTTCGAGGTTCCTGGCTGCTTTGTTTACACTGTGAGCTACTCAAGCCTCAGCAATGGCAGACACACCTCCCCAAGTCAAGCAGCATCACAGGTTGATCTCAGACTGCTGTGCTAGCAGTGAACAAGGCTCCATGGGCATGGGACCTGCTGATCCAGGCACGGGAAGGTATTTTCTGGTCTGTCGGTTGCTAAGACCATGGGAAAAGCGCAGTATTTGATCAGGAGTGTCCTGTTTCTCCAGATACAGTCTGTCACCGCTTCCCTTGGCTAGGAAAGGGAAATCCCCTGACCCCTTGCGCTTCCCAGGTGAGGCGACGCCCTGCCCTGCTTCAGCTCGCCCTCTGTGGGCTGCACCCACTGTCCAACAAGTCCCAATGAGATGAACCAGGTACCTCAGTTGGAAATGCAGAAATCACTTGTCTTCTGCGTCAACGTCACTGGGAGCTCCAGACTGGAGCTGTTTCTATTCGGCCATCTTAGAAGCAACCCTCTCTTCTATCTCTTCTTACAAGTCCTTATCACCCTCTTACCTGACCTTAGAATTTCATCTCTTCCTGTTGTTATACTCATTAGTCCCAAAACATTGCTCTGAACAAATTTTCTTTCTTTCTATTTCTTCTAAAAAACAAACAAACAAACAAAAAACAGGATACATGGGCAGAACATGCAGGCTTGTTACATAGGTATCCATGTGCCATGGTGGTTTGCTGCACCTGTTGACACATCCTCTAAGTTCCCTTCCTTCATCCCCTAACTCCCAAAAGGCCCTGGCATGTGGTCTTCCCCTCTCTGTGTCCGTGTGTTCTCATTGTTTAACTCCCACTTATGAGTAAGAACATATGGTATTTGGTTTTCTTTTCCCATGTTAGTTTGCTGAGGATAATGGCTTCCAGCTTCATCCATGTCCTTTCAAAGGACATGATCTCATTCCTTTTTATGGATGCATAGTATTCTGTGGTGTATACGTACCATATTTTCCTTATCCAGTCCATCATTGATGGGCATTTGGTTTGGTTCCAAGTCTTTGCTATTGTAAATAGTGCTGCAATAAACGTACACCTGCATGTGTCATTATAGTAGAATGATTTATAATTTTGGGGGCATATACCCAGTAATGGGATTGCTGGGTAAAATGGTATTTCTGGTCTAGATCCTTGAGGAATTACCATACTGTCTTCCACAGTGGTTGAACTAATTTACATTCCCACCAACAGTGTAAAAGCTTTCCTATTTCTTCACAGCCTCACCAGCATCTGTTGTTTCCTGACTTTTTAATAATTGCCATTCTGACTGGTGTGAGATATATCTTTGTGGTTTTGATTCACATTTCTCTGATGATCAGTGATGAGCTTTTTTTCATATGTTTCTTGGCCACATAAATGTCTTCTTTTGAGAAGTGTCTGTATCCTTTGCCAGCTTTTTGATGGGGTTGTTTTTTCCCTAAATTTGTTTAAGTTCCTTGTAAGTTCTGGATATTAGCCCTTTGTCAGATGGATAGATTGCAAAAATTTCCTCCCATTCTGTAGGTTGCCTGTTCATCTGATGATAGTTTCTTTTGCTGTGCAGAAACTCTTTAGTTTAATTATGTCCCATTTGTCGATTTTGGCTTTTGTTGCAATTGCTTTCGTGTTTTAGTCATGAAGTCTTTGCCCATGCCTATGTATTGAATAGTATTGCCTAGGTTTTCTTCTGGAGTTTTTGTGGTTTTTCAGTTTGAAATTTAAGTCTTTAATCTATCTTGAGTTTATTTTTTATAAGGTGTAAAGAAGGAGTCCCGTTTCAGTATTCTGCATATGGCTATCCAGTTTTTCCAGCAACATTTACTGAATAGGAGATCCTTTCCCCATTGCTTGTTTTTGGCAGGCTTTTTTAAGATTAAAAAAGACAAAGAAGGGCGTTACATATGGTGAAGGGAACAATTCAACAGCAAGATGCTTGTAGATGTGTGGTGTTATTTCTGAAGTCTCTGTTCTGCTCCATTGGTCTATATGTCTATTTTGGTTACTGTAGCCTTGTAGTAGAGTTTGCAGTCAGGTAGCATGATGCCTCCAGCTTTGTTCTTTTTGCTTAGGATTGTCTTGGCTATACAGGGTCTTCTTTGATTGCATATGAAATTTAAATTTTTCCTAATTCTATGAAGAATGTCAACAGTAGTTTGATGGGAATAGCATTGAATCTATAAATTACTTTGGGCAGCATGGCCATTTTCATGATATTGATTCTTCCTATCCATGAGGACGGAATGTTCTTCCATTTGTTTGTGTCTCTATTATTTCCTTGACTAGTGGTTTGTAGTTCTCCTTGAGGAGGTCCTTCACATCCCTTGTTAGCTCTATTCCTAGGTATTTTATTCTCTTGGTAGCGATTGTGAATGGGAGTTCACTCGTGATTTGGCTCTCTGCTTGTCTATTGTTGGTGTAGAGGAATGCTTGTGATTTTTGCACATTGATTTTGTATCCTGAGACTTTGCTAAAGTTGAGTATCAGTTTAAGGAGTTTTTGGGCTGAGATGATGGGATTTTCTAAATATAAAATTATGTCATCTGCAAACAGAGACAATTTGACTTCCTCTCTTCCTATTTGAATATGCTTTATTTCTTTCTCTTGCCTGATTGCCCTGGCCAAAACTTCCAATACTGTATTGAATAGGAGTGGTGAGAGAGGGCATCCTTGTCTTGTACCAGTTTTCAAAGGGAATGTTTCTAGCTTTGCCCATTCAGTGTGATATTGGCTGTGAGTTTGTCATGAATAGCTCCTATTATTTTGAGATATGTTCCATCAATTCCTAGCTTATTGAGAGTCTTTAACATGAAGGGATGTTGAATTTTATCAAATGGCTTTTCTGTATCTGTTGAGAAAATCATATGGTTTTTGCCCTTGGTTCTGTTTATGTGATGGATTATGTTTATTGATTTGCATATGTTGAACCAGGCTTGCATCCCAGGGATGAAGCCAACTTGATTGTGGTGGATAAGCTTTTTGATGTGCTGCTGGATTTGGTTTGCCAGTATTTTTTGCATTGATATTCAACAGGGATATTGGCCTGAAGTTTTTTTTTCTTTGTGTCTCTGCCAGGTTTTGGGATCAGGGTGATGCTGGCTTCATAAAATGAGTTACGGAGCAGTCCCTCTTTTCAATTGTTTGGAATAATTTCAGAAGGAATGGTACCAGCTCCTCTTTGTATTTCTGGTAGAATTCAGCTATGAATCCATCTGGTCCTGGCCTTTTTTGAGTTGGTAGGTTATTAATTAGTGCCTCAATTTCAGAACTTGTTATTGGTCTATTCATGGATTTGACTTCTTCCTGGTTTAGTCTTAGGAGGGTGTATGTGTCCAGGAATTTATCCATTCCTTCTAGATTTTCTAGTTTATTTGCATGGAGATGTTTATAGTATTCTCTGATGGTAGTTTTTATTTCTGAGGGGTCAGTGGTTATATCCCCTTTGTCATTTTTTATTGTGTCTATTTGATTCTTCTCTTTTCTGCTTTATAAGTCTAGCTAGTGGTCTATTTTGTTAATTTTTTCAAAAAAACAGCTCTTGGATTCATTGATTTTTAGGGGGATTTTTCATGTCTCTAACTCTTTCAGTTCTTCTCTGATCTTAGTTATTTCTTATCTTCTGCTAGCTTTTGAATTAGTTTGTTCTTGGCTGTCTAGCTCTTACAATTGTGATGTTAGGGTGTCAATTTGAGATCTTTCAACCTTTCTGATGTGAGCATTTAGTGCTATAAATTTCCCTCTTAACACTGCTTTAAATGTGTCCCAGAGATTCTGGTATGTTGTCTCATTGTTCTTATTGGTTTCAAAGAACTTCTTGATTTCTGCCTTAATTTCATTGTTTACCCAGGAGTCATTCAGGAGCAGGTTGTTCAATTTCCATGTAGTTGTGTGATTTTGAGTGAGTTTCTTAATCCTTAGTTTTAATTTGATTGCACTGTGGTCTGAGAGATTGTTTGTTATGATTTCTGTTATTTTGCATTTGCTGAGGAGTGTTTTACTTCCAATTATGTGGTCAACTTTAGAATAAATGCCATGTGACACTGAGAAGAACGCATATTCTGTTGACTTGGGGTAGAGAGTTCTGTAGACATCTACTGGGTCCACTTGATCCAGAGCTGAGTTAAAGTCCTGAACATCCTTGTTAATTTTCTGTCTTGTAGGTCTGTCTGATACTGACAGTAGTGTGTTAAAGTCTCCTCCTATTATTGTGTGGGAGTCTAAGTCTATTTGAAAGTCTCTGAGAGCTTGTTTTATAGATCTGGGTGCTCCTGTATTGGGTGCATGTATATTCAGAATAGTTAGCTCTTCTTGTTGAATTGTTCCCTTTACCATTATGTAATACCCTTCTTTGTCTTTTTTGATCTTTGTTGGTTTAACATCTGTTTTGTCAGAAACTAGGAATGCAACCCTTGCTTTATTTTTTTTTCTTTCCATTTGCTTGATAAATTTTCCTCTATTTCTTTATTTTGAGCCTATATGTGTCTTTTCACGTAAGATGGGTCTCCTGAATACAGCACACCTATGGTTCTTGACTCTGTGCAATTTTCCAGTCTGTGTCTTTTAACTGGGGGCATTTAGCCCATTAACATTTAAGGTTAGTATGTTATGTGTGAATTTGATCCTATCCTGATGCTGCTATTTAGTTATTTTATATGCTAGTTGATGCAGTTTCTTCATAGTGTCATTGGTCTTTATATTTTGGTGTGTTTTGCAGTAGCTGGTACCAGCTTTTCCTTTCTATATTTAGTGCTTCTTTCAGGAGTTCTTGCAGGGCAGGCCTGGTGATAACAAAATCCCTCAGTATTGGCTTGTCTGGAAAGGATTTTATTTCTCCTTCTCTTATGAAGCTTAGTTTGACTGGATATGAAATTCTGGACTGAAAATTCTTTTCTTTAAGAATGTTGATTGTGGGCCCCCAATCTCTTCTGACTTATAGAGTTTATGCTGAGAGGTCCACTGTTAGTCTGATGGGCTTCACTTAGTAGCTGACCTGCCCCTTTTCTCTGGCTGTCCTTAATAGTTTATCCTTCATTTCAACCTTGGAGAATCTGATGATTATATGTCTTAATGGTGTTTTCTATATTTCCTGAATTTGCAGGCTTGCCTTTCTTGCTAGGTTGGGGAAGTTCTCCTGGATAATATCCTAAGGTGTGTTTTTTAGCTTATTTCCATTCTCCCTGTCTTCTTCTGATACTCTAGTCAATGATTGGTTTGGTCTTTTTATGCAGTCCCATATTTCTTGGAGGCTTTGTTCATTCCTTTTTATTCTTATTTCTCTGGTCTTGTCTGCCTCCTTTATTTCAGCCAGGTGGTCTTCAAACTCTGATATCCTTTTTCCACTTGGTTGATTCAGCTATTGATACTTGTGTGTGCTTCATGTGCTTCATGCTCTGTTTTTTAGATCCATTAGGTCGTTTATGTTCCTCTCTAAACTGGTTATTCTAGTTAGTAATTCCTCTAACCTTTTATTAAAGTTCTTAGCTTCTTTGTATTAGGTTGGAACATGCTCCTCTGGCTCAGCCTAGTTTTTATTACCTATCTTCTGAAGCCTGCTTCTGTCAATTCATTTATCTGATCCTCCGTTCAGGTCTGTGCCCTTGATGGAGAGACGTTGCAATCATATGGAGAGAAGAGGCACTCTGGCCTTTTGGGTTTCAGCATTTTTTTGTTGATTCTTTCTCATCTTCATGAGTTCATCTAGTTCTGGTCTTTGAGATTGCTGACCCTTGGATGGGGTTTTTGTGGGGGCTTTTTTGTTGTTTTAGTTGATACTGTTGTTGTTGCTTTCTCCTTGTTTGTTTTTCTTTCAGTGGTCAGGTCCCTTTTCTGTAGGGCTGCTACAGTTTGCTGGGGGTTCACTTCAGGCCCTATTCATCTGATTCACTCCCATGCCTGGAGATGTCACTCAAGGAGGCTGGAGAACAGCACATATGGGTGTCTGCTCCTTCTTCGGGGACCTCTGACCTTGCGGGGCACCAACCTGATGTCAGTAGGATTGCTCCTGTATAGGGTGTCTGAAAACCTCTGTTGGAGGGTCTCACCCAGTTAGGTGGCATGGGAAACAGGACCTGTTTAATGAAGCACTATGTCCCTTGGTGGAGCAGGTGTGCCTCACTGGAAGGAAACCCACTCATCTGGGCTGCCTGGATTCCTCAGAACTACCAGGAGGAAAGGCTAAGTCTGCTGGTCTGCAGAGATTGCAGCCACCCCTACCGCTAAGGGCTTAGGCCCAGGGAGCTCAAGGTTTTGTCCCTGAGCCTCTGGCTGGAGTTACTGGAGTTCCTGGGGGGAAGCCCTGCCCGATGAAAAAGGATGCGTCAGGGTCAGGCCTGAAGAGGCACTCTGGCCAGAGACTGCCACAGCCAGTGTGTTAGGCTGTGGGGGACAAGTCTTGGGACCAAGCCATTCAGCGTCCCCAGCTCCAGCAGGGGAAAAGTACAGTTTGGAGCTGTAGAGCTAGGTGCTGCCCTTCCCCCACCCAGAGAGCTTAGTGTGTTAGGCAGTTGTGAGTCTCAGTGCTGGCTGCTGCCCCTCCCCCAAGGAGCTCAAAGGGCTTAGACAGCAGGCAGCCATAGCAGCAGTGCTGGTCGCCCTTCCCACTGATAGGCTTAAGCAGTTTCCAGCTGACAGGCTGTTAAGAGTCTGTGCATCCTAGGGTTGGGACGCTAAACCCTGGTAGTGTGGGTACACGAGTGGGATCTTTCAATCCGTGGGTTGCACAGTTCTGTAGAAAAAGCCTGGTTTCCTTGGCTGGGTAGCATGCTCACTCACTGCCTCCTTTGGCTTGGGGGAGGGACCTCCCCAACTCTGTGCATCTCAAGTGGGCCGCTGTACCACACTGTTCTTCCGTGTCTCTGTGGATCACATCAGCCTCCTAGTCAGTCAATTCCGATAAGAGAAGCTGGATACCTTGGTTGCTAGTGAAGGATTCACAGAGTTATGGTTTTTTTTTTTTTTTTTTTTTTTTGATGGGAGCCTCTGAAAGCTGCTGTGTCTAGTAGGCCATCTTGGCCTTCCACCCCCGCCAAATTTTCCTGAGTATAATCAATCACCTTTTTACAATAATTGCCAATTATTAGTATGGTGTCTGCCACACCAAAAATATTACAACTTCAATTCTTCACATCATGAATATGTATGATTTTCTTATTACATTAATTAAATGAAGTAAAAAATTATATGCATGTATATGTATGATAGCAATAAGTTACATTGTATCAATAGCTATACTATAACAATAAACAGTAAGCATAATAATACTGTTAAGCTACTTCAACTAACGAGGCAAAAAACACAGTGTTTTTCTTACTCTCACATATATGGTGGGTTGGGGTTCATCTGGGCGTCAGCTGGTGGAGGTTGGGATTGTCTAAGGTTGAGTTTAGTCTATGACTTGGACTCTGGTGGCTCTTATCCTTTATCATTCAGTAGCTGAGTCCAAAAGGTGGAAATGTAAAAGGGATGAATGAAAACATACAATGCCTCCTAAACTCTAGGCTCAGAGCTTAGGAGGCTCTAGTTCTGAAAATTTCTAGGCTCAGAAATTTTTATCTCTATAAATTATATTCCTGTGTCAAAAGAGTTGATGATTTTTAGCAAAACACTTAAACTCAAAACAAATGTGGCAATTAAAAAAGAATAACTTAAGGTTGCTTTTAGGTGGCTTCTGAACCAGAACTTCTTCCTGGAAGGCAAAAAGGTTTTTTCTTTTGCCTTCCAGGAATAAGAGAAAGAAAGAGGAAAAGGTATGTGTAGTCTGGTTGCTAAAACTACCTTTTTGGATACTGGCATTATCTGGTTTCCCCCTTCTTATTCTTGTGAAGTACAATGAAAAATTACAAAATAAGGACCGCCTCAAAGGCTACTAGGCAGGTTATCTCCATTGACTGAAAGTAAAATGTAATAGATGCCTAACTTCCAGACACAGAAATGGCTTAGAAAATAAAACAAAAACATTCTGACTTGATATTACTGTTAGCTCCTTGACTCCCCAGGCCCTTCACTGAAGTTCCTTTCTGTAAGCTCAGGCTTGAGCTGGAGCCTGAGCTTGGCTGGAGCCAAACCGTTCTGGTTTACCATAACAATGTCTTAATAACAGAATCCCATCTGTCACATAGTGGGGTTCAGAATTCATCTTGCTGCCATAACTTATTTCTTGTGTGTTCAGGATGATATCCAGGTTCCTGAGGTCTCCAGAACCCAGAATTCTCTCCCCTTTCTTCACTTCTCTGGAACAGCCAGGATAGTGAAGTAGAAACTGTCCAGTTGGACTTCTTGGTTGACTCCCTGACAACTTTGTCTAACAAACTCTTTGTTTGATAGACAGCTGTCTTACCAGTTCTTTATTTGGAGCCTAGGGCTTGCTCCCACACCATCCTGAGTGAAGAACTTGTCTACCAGACCTATGATACTGCCCTATTCTCAGCTGCAAATACAAGCCAGAGTGCCGCTTGACCTAGCGAATACCTGTCTAACATAGATCAAGACATACACCATCCACCTGGCGTGCAGGTGTTAGCTTCTGTGACAAAGTTAATCCCCCAATTATCATATTGATTCCAACCTTCTCCTTCCTCCCCTATCAATTTATATGCACAAGGAGGGCTGAAAACGCCTATAAGCACAATGTCTGATATTTGGATCCTGAGTTAAATTTGTTATTTATTTATTTATTTATTTATTTATTATAGAGACAGAGTCTCCTATGTTGCCCAGGCTAGTTTCAAATTTCCAGCATCAAGCAATCCTCCCACCTTGGCCTCCCAAAGTGCTGGGATTACAGGCATGAGCGACCATGCCCAGACAAAATTTGTGTTAAAACAATAATTAGATGAATGAAGCCAGCCTGTTAGTCTCCAATGTAGAAAACTAGACATCAATTTTATTTATCTATAAATTATTTTAGTTTTTCTTTTGAGAAAATGGCAACTTTCTTAGGATTTGCATTTAAAAGTTAGTCATTTAGATAACAACTCTCAACAGTAGAATCTTATGTCTTTATATTTCAGCCAATAACTATTTTTAATATATAATATAAAAAGAAATCATCAATCTTATAGTGAGTAAAATGATCTTTGAAATGTGAACTAATGTATGCTTTATTGTTTATATTGATTTTTTAATTAATTGAAATAAGATGTCTTGGATGTAAGCATGGACTGGGAAATGTTAGTAAAACTGCAGCCAACTGTGTACATTAGTGTTTTAGAAAGTTCAGATTTCCCTTTCTAGATGAACATAGTCTAATGAAGATCTGAAGCTCTTGTTCCAGGTGAACATATAACAATGAGATGTCATGGAAAAATCTGAAAAAAAAAAAAAAAAAAAGGTAAAAAAGTCAGAGGGTCTACAAATTTTCATGGCTGTGGGTATCAACCCATCTCAACACCCATCAGGAGCTAGAAATTGTCCTATATAAAACCATATGTAAAACTACAGGCCTCACCCGGCTAGTGAGGCCGTTGCAACTAGAATAGTTGTCTTGGGATCCTAACAGATGTTGGACTTGGCTTTTTGATGCGTTCTATGGACCCATAATCTTGGGGCCCAACACAACCAGGTGATTAAAATTTATCTGATAATTGCTCGTTTCAAAACATCGTTGTCCCTTAATTAAAGGTAACAACAAACTTTCAGAACCACAGCCAGGGTTCTCCAGGCCTCTCCTGCCTTCAGGGCAGACTTGGAAAGGCTGGTAAAATCCTTGAAAAGGACTGTGTTATATTCTCTATTCTGTCTGCTTTATGCCTATAAACAGACTTTTTATTCACAAGGATTAACTCTCACAAATGCTTGTTTAATTGGCCTCTAAGAGGTTAGGGTGGAGTTTGAAAATCCCTGAGAACTCTGAGGGTGCTAATTTTTTTTTTTACCAAGAACTTGGATCTAGCCTGGGACCTTTCTGGGGCAAATTTTCCCCTGGATCCCAAGGTAATTTAGTTGTTATCTAAATTTATTTATTATTCCATACCCTTCCCAATCCAAGTAAGTTTTATGGACCTGTTTTCCCTCAGAAGAAACACATATACTAAAAAGGTATTACCTCTGATTTCAATCTTGTAACATGGAAAAACCATAAATGCCTCAAATCCCGTAAAACCATAAGAAAATTAAATTTTAATAATAATGATTAATAACCCTTCCATACCCTGTTTTATAGGTTTATGTGGTATTTTTGACATCTCAGATCTCAAAAAAAAATCTAAACAAAGACATACAAACAAAAAAACCCTGAGATGTAGGTATTATTCCTATTTTAATTGATAAAGAAATAGAGAATTAAGAAAGTTCAAGCAAATTGCCCAATGGCACAAAACTAGGGAACAGAATGTGAACATGGGTCCTCCTACAGACAAAGAATGTGTTCTCCCTTTAAATTGTAAAAATGTAGATAAGGAGTGACCTTATTAATCATCACAGTGGAGTTTCCTTGGTAGAATAAAGTAACAAAAACATTTAATTAATAAATTTAGAGTAATAGTTACAGATCAATTGTCACTCCAAGGATAATGAATAAATTGAGTTTTCTTTGTAATTGAAACATTGGGTTTGTCTATGTTTCATGACATTATATATTGCAGAAGGGAGTTTAATCAGCCATTTGGTTAAATTACAAGAAAGATTAAATATTTTATCTGGGAAATAATTTTAGTGGCCCTACTGAGAACGCCCCTAAACAATTCTCATATAACAAATACAATTATCCCCCTCTGGACTACCAGATATATACAATTTTAGAAACTACAATAAATTTCAGGCCCTGATTTATAACTGCTGTGGGCCAAGAAAACACGTTTTTAGGCTTCGTAAAACCATATTAATAAAAACCATTTAGTCTGACTTCTCTAGGGAGCACAGTAACTCCTGAAATATTAAATTAAAAGAACATATGGAGGGGAAATTAAGTGAGCCAGATGTCACAGGCAAAAAATGCTCACAGTTCCAAATTTAGTTGAGTGTCAATTGTCAAGTATTACTAGTTAAATTTCTATTTTCTTAATATTGTTAAAAAACCAAAAACCCAAAATGTATACCTAATGTTGAAGTGAATATTAAGAAAAATGGTAGTGTATGATTGCTACATTTTTAGATTTAATGTTTGTATAATTTATCCAAATAAAATATAGCACCCATTTAAGTTCATATGATTGTTAAATAAAACAGCTCAAGAAGAAACAGGTCTTTTGAAAATAGTTCTTGGTGCAGTAAATATCAGATCCCATTGCCTGATCTAGAGAATATTAACTAAAATTTAATAATTAAAAGTAGAGGCAAAAGCAATATCAGAATGAGACTTTTGCCAATATTCTAGGGAAAAGGAATTTGAAAGTTACTATTACGGTTAATAAGCAGCGTTGGGAAAGGAGCCAGTAAGTCCATTGTTAGCATATCCTTTCCCACAAGATTCTGTGGGTAAAATGATCATGATCAGTCTCTCCAGTTATGAAATTTAATTAAAATAAATCAAGGCTCCCTTCCCTTCTGTGAGTCTTTTCTTGGGATCAAAAACAAGATTCCCAGTGCTCCCTCAATCTGTAATCCTGGCTACTTGCACACGATCCCATCATGTCACTTCTACAAAACTACAGTTTCTTGGAAGTTCACTTCTTAGAAGAGAAGTAGGGCAGCAACATCTGTTGAGTGATGCCATAATACCGCCTAAAAGAAAAGCACTGTATTCTGGATACAGAGTATTTAATTCTCTCCGGGAAACTGGGTTCTGCAGAAACTTGGGGTTTGAATAACCTTATAGAAATAAGGCAGACATTCTTAGCAAGATTTAAAGTCAGTCATATGTTTCAGACAAAACAGTTTGCTGTTAAAGATAATTTTCAAAAAAAGCTAAAACTTAACTTTCATACAAATGTAAAATGAACACATGTCAAGTATTTTATTAATGACAGAGAATCAGAAAAGATGTTATGAATGGTTAAAAGGAGAACTGAAAGAATAGATACATTTATGAATCACAAATACTGAAATGAACTTGCAAATGGACCCCAAGCCTTTTACAGATAGAAGGGCTGTCTCTATACTGGACAGGGGAAATTTACATGCCCACAAACAAGAATCATTTGCATTGCCATCAGTTGGGGACAAGTTCATTTCAATTTCTACAGATTTGAAAAAATCCTCCTCAAAAACGAAGGTACATATCCTATAGGTTCACATAATCCCTGGAGATTCCAATATTCTATTAAAAGAATATCCAGTAATCTGGCAAGGTTGGTATGCAGTGCTATGCTGGTAAACCCTCAAAAACCTAAACCCTTAGTTGTAGCAGTTGTGGATTTTTCTAGTGTAAATACTCCTACCATGGCTGATTACAAGCTTTCAGTGTGTCATCCCTGAAGATGGAGTTGCAAAAACATGTTCAGTAGTTCCATTATATGCAGTAGCTCCATTGTATAGTATTTCTTCTACATGGATACAATAACACTAAACTTTTTTTATTTTTTTTACTAGCAACACTTCTGATACCAAACAAATGTCTTTTGCCTACACCAACAAATTCTCCAACTCTCCCAGACAACAACTGGGTATGCTACAGAAATTCAATTTTGACATCAGCTACTCCTAGTCAGCATAGACCCACAGATTATGAGCTCCATCCCACAAAACTGCCCTCACCTCAGATGCCAATCACAAGTCTGAGTCATTAGTACCTGTGGCTCACTGGTTGTAAATCAGCTGTTCTAATGACCCCCTCCTCAGGTTCAATAATTTCCCAGAACAGTTCACAAAACTCAGGAAAGCACTTTACTTACATTTACCAGTTTATTTATAAAGACTGTTATAAGCTCAGTGTGGTGAATCACACCTGTAATCCCAACAACTTAGGAGGCTGAAGCAGAAGGATTGTTTGAGGCCAGAAGTCTGAGGCTGTGGGGAGCTATGATCATACCACTGCATTCCAGCCTGGGTGACAGAGCAAGACCTTGTCTCTAAAGGAGAGAAAAAGAGAGAATATTGTAGGACACAAGGAGTGGGGGATTGGTTTCAGGATGAAATTTTTCCACTTCAGATCATCAGGCATTAGATTCTCTTAAGGAGTGTGCAACCCAGATCCCTTGCATGAGCAGTTCACAATAGGGTTCTTGCTCCTATGAGAATCTAAGGCCACCACTGATCAGACAGGAGATGCTGCTCGGGCAATAATGCTCACATGCCTGCTGCTCACCTCCTGCTGTGCAGCCTGGTTTCTAACAGGCCACAGACTGGCACCAGTTGACAGCCCAGGGTTTTGGAACCACTGTTATAGAGGATACAAAAGATAAACAGCCAGATAAAGAGGTACTTAGGGCAGGGTATGAGGGAAGGAACACAGAACTTCCATGCCCTCTCTGGTTACACCCATGTTCACCAACCTACAAGCTCTTCAAACCCCTTCATTTAGGGGATTTTATGGGGGTCTATTACATAGTCATAGAGCTCCCTAGCCACTAGTCATCTCACTAGCATACAAAAAGACACTTGAAAGCTTACCATACAAAAAGACACTTAGAAGCTCTTGTGTCAGGAACCAGGCACTAAGATCAAATATTCTATGAAAAGATGCCCCGCCTCACTTTATCATTCAGGAAGTTTTAGCAGTTCTGTAACAGGACCCAGGGATGAAGACCAAATATATATTTCTTATAATATCACAAATAGGTATAACATCAAACACATAGATTATAGTAAAATCTGGTAAAGTAATTAGAATGTGATAGAGTTTGAGTATGTATTACATCTGCTTGTTTGCTTACTGGCATGTTGTAATTCCATGAGTTTTAATGCAGGCATAGATTGTGTAACTTCTATCACAGACTATAGAGCAGTTTTTGAAAACTTTCTTCTCTGCCCCTTTGTTGTACCTTCCTTAACCCCTTGCCCCTGGCAACCCACTGGTCTGTTGTCTGTTACTATAGTTTTTTGTTTCCTAGAATGTCAAATAATAGCATCATACAGTAAGTAATCTCAGATTGCCTCCTTTCCTCGAGCGTAGCACCTTTCAGAATCCTCCAAGTTTTTACATGTATACACTGTCTGTTCCTTTTTATTACTAAGTAGAATCTCATTGTTTGGTGGTACCACAGTTTGTTCATTCATTCACCTTTGCTCCTCAAGTCCTACAGGAGTATTTCAGAAAGGCTTAAGTAAATAGAGTGGGTTTACATCATGTCTGAGGGACCCCAAACTTAAGAAATTCTATTATTTTATAATTGGCTATAAGTAAACCTGCCCAATCTTTGTCCTAAAGAAGGATTTGTCAGTGAACAAACGACTTTTGCTCCAATGGGAGACACTATCTCAATCTTCCAAGACTATTTGCTATATAAACTTCCTTGAAAAGATACTCCAGAATAATGGGGCAGTTAGTGCCCCTGCTCCCCAAATGTGCTAAGATGTGAAAAGGCTATGGAAACATTGGTTTCATAAGTAAAGCACCAAAAGCACAATCCATAAAAGAAAAGAAATTGATAAATTGACATGATAATCTAAATTGCTCTCCAGAAAAGGATTTTATTGAACTAGTTCCAGAGAGCATCAGTTCTATTAAATTAGGTCCCTACCCTCCTATTCAAACTATTTTATAATCCATGAATAGCATGTATACCATATTTTATATCTCAAATCCTTAAAAATCGTTCATCTTTTTTTTAAAAGAAAATGCTGAATCAGAAGTTCACTGTTTTACAGAAAAGCAAGCTTTGATTAAATAAGTTTGGAGATGCTTCATGCTATAGCCCCCTCCTGGAGATTCATATTAATATATCCAATGTTCAGAAACATTATGTTTTTTAAAAATCCATTTGATGTTTTATAACCCAGTATTTTTCAAATTATTTAAACTGTAAAACAGCTCTATCCAATAGAACTCTCTGTAATGACAGAAATGTGCTATATTTGTGGTGTCCAACATAGTAGCTATCTGCCACTTGTGGCTATTGAACTTGAACTGCAACTGAGGAACTGAATTTTTAATTTTATTTAATTTAAACAGCCACATGTGACTCTTGACTTTGTGTTGGATAGTGCATTTATTGAGTCTTTTAGAATTTTCTCTACACAGTACTTCTTTTAACACCCAACTAAATGTTCATGCCATGCAGGATCTGCTACATAATTTTCAAGCCCAAGGTAAAATGAAAATGTGAGGACCCCCTTGTTCGACAAGCAGTGAAAAAGTGCTTTCAAATGTGTTAAAGTATCAAATAGTTTTCCTTTCTTCTGTGGTCTCTCTATTGACTTGTCATGAGAGTTTTTTATTTGCTATTTAATGTTCTAAGTGAAAAAAACTGTAAATTATTAGCTTGAATTTTACCATTCCTCTTTACGTAGTGTAGTGCCAATATAATATACAGATATAAGAGCCTTCACCTCGTGTGTGTAATCTTCAAAATTGCACAATTCATCTTTTGTAGCTTCTACAAACATGTCTTTTGTTCTTACAAGAACAGTTGGAAATGCTGCACTTCTTGATACATGCCATTTTATCAGCAGTCTCTACTTTAGGCTTATTCATGAGCATGGAAAGATTGAAAGAACAGGAAATATGGGTTTTCTAATCTTTCTCCCCCTGTGTTGTTATTTTCAGCATAGGTGGTTGACTGATTCAGGGATGTAAGGTGAATAAAAAAGGACATGAGAGGGCTTCTTGTTTGCGTTTCTCAGGACATCATTGCCTTTTTTCTGTGTTCAAAGCAAGTTCTGGTTTGAGTGAAAAACAGGTGTTTCAGGGCTGCCAGTACCCTCACTTACTCAGATACAGACGTGATTATCTTGCATTCATTTTGCATCCTGCTGACCTCCTGTTCATTGTGGGTTCACTAGAATTCTGTGTTCATGGGCCATCACAAATACTATATACAAATGAAGTGGCAATCAATGGGTAAACATCTGTCTTGTGCGTATCTCCTCTGCTCATATGCGTGTACATTGTCCCCTCAGACTTCACATACAAAGCAATTCAAAGATAAAATTCAGAACTCAGAAAGGCAACAATGGAGCATTAAGCGAAGTACAGGGCATTTCTGAGTGCAATGTTCTGTGTGACTATGTAGGTCTAGGTCACACACCCACGAAGCCAGCCCTGATCCATTGAAACACATTTTGGGAAACATTGCTCTAACTCAATACATTGCTTTAACTCTCCTTATTCATGGATTCTGCATCCTTGAATTCAACCAAACCTGGATCATAAATACTCAGGAAATAAAAAATGATGGTTTAATTTGTATTGAACATATACAAACTACTTTCTTTCCATTATTCCCTAAACAATACAGTTTAACAACTATTTATTATTTATATTGTATTAGGTATTATAAGTAATATAGAGATGACTTAAAGTATATAGAAGGATGAGCATAGGTTATATGCATATATAATGCCATTTTATGTCAGGGACTTGAGCATTCACAAATTTTGGTAACCAAGGGGTTCTTGAGACCAATTGCTGAAGAATCTTGAGGAACAACTGTATATAATTTCCTTCTCTGCAGTGTGAAGATAGTAACATTATCTATCTCATAGGTAAATGAGTTATGTGATTGTCAAAACAATGTTGCATAATGTTAAAAGAAAAACCTTAGGCTAATTAAATTTAACAGAGTTTAACCAAGCAAAGAATGATTCATGAATTGGACAGTCACCTGAGCCAGAGTAGGCACATAAAGACTCCAGTGCAGCCACATGGTGGAAGAGGATTTATGGACAGAGAAAGGAAAGTGATATACAGAAAACAAAAGTGAGGTACAGAAATAGCCGGACTGGTTATAGCTCAGTGTTTACCTTATTTGAACACAGTTGGAGCAGTTGGCTATCTTTGGCCAAAAGTTGGTGATTGGCAAAGAGTAGCTTACAATCATTTACACCTCCAGTTAGGTCACAGTTCACATGTATGGAGAAACCTTAGGCTGAACTTAAAATAGGTAAGGAGGCAGCTTTAGGCTAAACTTAATCTAACAAAACAAACAAGTCCAAACCTCAGCAGCTTACAGCAGCAAGCATTTTCTCTTGCTTACAGCCCTATGGGTAGGCTGGGTGGATCTGTTTCAGGCTGCAGGTCAGGTGGGCTTGGCTAGCATTGGGTTTGGATCTGCTCCACATTTCTACACCTTCTCTTGAAACTAGCTGCCTTCAGCACGTATTATCTTCATGATGAATCGTAGGAGCAAAAGAAGGAGGTAAATCATGCAGCACATTGAAAGCTGCTGCTCATTTTATATCCACAGGCATTCCATTGGTCAAAGTCACATTGCCTAAAGTCAGTGGGCAGCATGGAGTTGTATGGTAATCCATTCTGTCTAAAGTGCTATTCTGTGGACCCAATTTCCCAATTTGTCTTTTTGATTCTATATTGTATGTGAAATTATGAGAAAAAAAGGAATTTGAGGATGTTGCCAAGTTTTCTGAATTGTGTTTGTGAGTCTATGTTACAAAATACTAGGAGGACCTCTTTAAATAGCTGGTAAACTTACTATGTGTTCTGATCTCTCTATAATATGGAGCAAAAGGAATCCAGGGAGGACAGTGAGGACTGATTGTTTGTTTCTGAATAGTGTCTTTTTACCAATCAAATGTTGCCTTGTTCAAAACTACTTATGGCCTGCCCTGCCACTCATCATGTGCCTATAAAGACCCCAGACTCAGCCAGTAGAGAGGAGAAGCAACTTGACTTCAGAGATGCTGGCTGTACCTCAGAGAGAGGCAACTTGACTTCAGGGGAGAGCAACCTGCCCTTCTCATCCCCTTTCCAGCTCCCCTCTCCACTGAGAGCTGCTCTCATCACTCAATAAAATTCTTTGTGTTTGCTATCCTTCAGTTTGTCCATGTGACCTCATTCTTCCTGGTCACTGGACAAGAATTTGGGATCCACAGAGTGTGGGTACCCAAAACAGCTGTCACACTGGCCATTTGCCCTTGGTAGTGGAGGCTAGCCACCTATGTGACAAGGCAAAGGGCCCAGTGAGCTGATGCACTGCTGTCCGCAGACAGTGGAACTAAGAGATCATTGTAACACACCCTCTGGGGCCTTGGGGTCACAGGCACCCCCACCTGGATACTGCCACAGGGTCTGCATGAAGTTTGCTCCTGTGGATGTGGAAGCAATTGGCCACTTCCTACAACCTACTTGCCTATGTGAGCACTTCTGTGAGGGGTGGAATGCAGTAGGTCTGAGTGAACGGTTTGCTCCTGCTGGCACCGAAGCACCTGGCCAGATCCCACATTTGTTCACTTGCATGCTCCCTTCTGTTAGGGGTTGAGCAGGGCGGGCTGAATAAATGAGACACCCTTGTTGCAAGTCCCATGAAGGGGGTCGAGAAAAATCCTGTATCATCTTGAGACTCACTCAGGATTTGTCAGAAGGGTGCATAAATGCGGATCTGTTGAATCTGTCTCTTCATTTTTTCCCCCAAGATTTCTTGTCCTCATACTTTCCTCTGAAGGCAAATGATGCACCAAACCTCTGAGTGGCCAATTAAGGATGAATGGCACAGCTATAGATGACAGAATGTGACCCTGCCACCTCTCTCTTTTGGATGAAATGAATGTTGACTCTATTTCCCTTCACAGAGGTCTAACCATTGACTGGGACTGGGATAAAGTCCTGAGGCAACTGAAGGCATCTACTGAGGCCACTCCCCGGTGTTGCTGTAAGGCCCCTAGACTTGGCTTTGTCCCCAACTGCTCATTAGGGCATCAGCCAAGACTCCCAGATATTTCTGTTATTTGTCCTTCCTTCTTTCACAGTTTGAAATGGCTCCTCTCTCTTCTTTTATAATGTTAAGGGTGTTGCTACAAACCACAGAAATGTTACTAGGTGGAAGGAGCATTTAGCCAAGCCATCAGATATGCAATTCAGAACAATGCAATTTCTATCTGTTCTTAGAGGAGTCACTCCCACCCTCCTCCTAACACCCAAAGGTGTGCACAGTGCACAGCAGCTCCCTGCCCTGCCCCCTTCACTCCAGGTGGGGCACTTGGGCGTGTCCACTGCATGCATGTGCTGTGCCCAACAGGCACATGGGGCAGGAGAGAACTGCAGTCACCGCCTGAGCCCTAGGGCAGTCTTGGGTGCAAGAGGCCCCATGCAGGCAGCTGGCCAGCATTTCCTGCTTGTCATTCCCTCCCATCATGTGTCCACAGAGTCTTTCCTCCACTGGCCGAGGGCTCCAGCTCAGTCCAAACCAGAGGAAGGACACGGTGATTAAAGGAACCCATTTGTATAGAGCAAGAGGTTCTCCATCCACCCCTGACACTTAAGCTGGTTTTTCTTTTTCTTTTTCTATGCAAGAGGGTGTTTTTTTCTACCTTACACTCTGCTTATGGCAGGGAAGCAAGAGAGGAGCAACCCCACTAGCTGATAACTGCAAATTTGAAAAACCCCATCTGTAACTTAACCTAAATGAATCCATGCACCCCCTGAGGTACCTTTTTACCCCAAACTTGGTTCCAAGCTTCTGGTTGAAGCCCAGTGATTCAGATTAGATCTGATTAGATCTGAGTGATTCAAAGCCAGGCAACTGACATAGCATAGATGGGCAGGACTAATTCCTGCTGATTAAGTCCCTGCTTCATGATAAGACGCCAAGCTCCATGGCATAGATGAGGCCCAGGGAACCCAAAGGTTGCCTACAGTAGGGAGGGTGGAGGCATAGGTAAGTACAAATAAATCTTATTTTCCAGGCCCCTCTCCCCACCCCCCACCAAGCTCCATGGGTGCAGGTCACACCAGCACTCATGGGCAGCATCTGTCTAAGGTTCCCAGGACTCGGGGATAAAAAGATGACAGGAAAAAGAAGTATGCCCTTTTTTGTTCTCTCCCTTACACCCTGGGTTTTTGCTGAAAGGGGGAAGGGAAATAAGGTATGCCTATTTCCCTCTCTTTCAGAGTGGGCAATCAACCATCCTTACCATCTTCAGTCCATACTCCTATGGAGTGTATCCTGAATCTTTGGGACTGTTTCGACTCTCAGACTCTGGAGAAAAAATGCCTCATAGCCCTCTGGACAAAGGTTTGGACACATTATGATCTGCAGGAAGGACTGGCTTGGCCTCAGGAAGGAACCATTCATGTTGATACCATCCTTCAGTTGGATCTTTTCTGTAAACACAAAGGCAAATCGTCTGAGGCCCCATATATGAAGGCTTTCTTTACCTTGCAGAGTAATACAGACCTTTGCCAACAGTGTGGGATTGATCCAGCCCTCCTGTTTGCCATCTCAGTAGAGGCTGCAAGGGTCAATCTCAGGGAACTAAAAAATCAAACCCCAGGGAAACCTCCCGCAGGGGCGCCAGCTCCCTGCTCCCCAGGGTCCATCTTGTCCTCCCTGTCCAGTTTCATTCTGTAGCTTGTCTCCTCCTAGAAATCCTCACCCTAGACAAGGCCCAGTATCACTGATGTCCCTTCAACAGATGCCTGGTGAATTTGGCCCCAGTATAATCCAGGTCCCCTTCTCTTTACAGGATTTAAGACAAATTAAGGGGGATCTTGGCAAAGTTTTAGATGATCTTAACAGATACATAGAGGCTTTCCAGAATTTAAGCCAAGTATTTGAACTCTCCTGGAAAGATGTTATGTTACTTTTGAATCAAACTCTGACTAACGCTGAGAAGCAGGCCACTCTGCAAGTGGCAGAGAGATTTGGGAATGAACTTTGTATCTCATATAGTGTCAGGGAAGGGGACAAACTTTATCCAACTGGAAGATAATCAGTTCCATTGGATGACCCTAAATGGGATCCCCGTGATGAGATGGGAGATGGAAGAGGAAACACTTTCAGGTGTGCATAATGGGGGGCTTACGTAGGACTAGAACTAAGCCTCACAATTATACCAAGCTATTCATGATAGACCAGGGATTTGATGAGAATCCCACTGCCTTCCTGGAAAGGCTAAGAGAGGCCTTGGTAAAGCACACTTCTCTAGCTCCTGATTCAGTTGAGGAACAACTAATCCTAAAAAATAAATTTAGTACTCAGGCAGCCCCTGATATCAGGAGGAAGCTACAGAAACAGGCTGTTGGACTAGATAGTACTTTAGCGAACCTCCTGACAGTGGCCACCTCAGTCTTTTATAATAATATAATAATAGAGATAAGGAGGCCAAGGAGAGAGGGAGAAAGAGAGAGAGAGAAAAGACACAGGAAAAATGCAGAGGCTTTAATAGTCACCATGCAAGACCACAAGTCTCAGAATCCCTGAGGTGTACCTGTTAACTGCATCAAATGTGGCAAGTCAGGGCATTTTAGGAAGGACTGCCCAGGCAGCATGCGGAAGCCACCTCGACCCTGTCCAGTCTGCAGTGGGGACCACTGAAAGGCAGACTGTCCCTGGGGATGCTGGTCACCAGGTTCAGAGCCAAGTTCCCAAATAGTCTAACAGCACTGATGAGTCCCAGGGCTCCTCTTCCCCATCACGGTGGTCCAGACCACTATTACCATCCAGGTGTCCTGGGTAATTCTAGAAATTGAAGGGAGGAAAGTGGATCTCCTCTGGACACTGGGGTGGATCTCTCAGTTCTCTCCAGTCCAGACCCCCTCTTCTCTCTTAGCATGACCCATGAAAGGGCATCTCAGAAAGGCCTTTAACTTGATATTTTTGTCAACCCCTTAGTTGTAGTTGGGGAAACCTATTGTTCACTTATGCCTTTCTAATTATGCCTGAAAGCCCAACTCCTCTTTTGGGCAAGGATATTCTGGCCCATATGGGGACCACCATCCTGATGGCCCCAGGACAAACTCCTTGTCTCCCCCTGGTGGAGACTGTTAACCCAGATGTTTAGGCAATTCAAGGCAAAATTGGCCAAGTTACAACTGCCATACTGGTCCAGATCCACTTAAGAATCCCACCTCCTTTCCTAACCAGAGACAATTTCCCTTGAAACCAGAAGTTAGGAAAGGATTAGAAGCCATCAATGATAGCTTAAGTTTGCAGCGCCTCCTTAAACAGGCCCTGGGACCAGAAGATTACACTACTGTAGGATATTAGGGGGGCTCTTGGGGGGATGGGAGGCTGTCACTTGTATTTATTGTGACTCTAAATCTTTGGTAGTAAAACAAATGTAAAAAAAAAGTTTACCACCAAATGAGAATAGAAGTTTCAATAAACAGGCTGGATTGGGTGGCTATACATTGTATCATAAGGAAGTTTTAGACTGAAGAATAGTAAAGAAATAGATGATGTGTCCAAAAAAAAAACAGCCCCTGTAATACTCCAATATTAAGGTACAAAAACCCAATGGGGAATGGAGACTAGTTCAGGACCTCCACCTCATTAATGAGGTTGTGGTTTTAATTCACCCAGTAGCTCCTAATCAGTATACCGTGCTAGCTCAAATACCTGAGGGAATTAAATAGTTCACAGTCCTGGACCTAATGGTATGCAGAAGTCACGTGCCTTCTGCATACCATTACACCCCAACCCCCAGTACTTTTTTGCATTTGAGGATCCCTCTAACCAAACCACCCAGCTAACCTGGACAGTGTTACCTCAGGGATTCCAAGACAGCCCCCACTTGTTTGTCCAGGCATTGTCAAAAGACTTCTTTGAGTTCCTTTATCCTCAGGTTAAAGCTTTACAATATGTAGATGACATTCTCCTCTGTGCCCTAACTGAGGCAATCTCTCAGGAGGGCAGTAAGGGTCTTCTTAATTTTCTGGCTAACAGAGGATATAAGGTTTCAAAACCTAAAGCTCAGCTCTGTCAGACTTCAGTGAAGTACCTAGACCTGGTCTTGTCAGAGAGGACCAAGGCATTGGGTGAAGAAAGGATTAAGCCCATCTTCTTTTTTGTCCTCTCCAAAACCCTCAAGCAACTGAGGGGATTATTGAGCATTACAGGGTTCTGCAGACTATGGATACCTAGGTAAAGTCTTGCCCCTTATATCACCTAACATAGAAGGCTCAGGCAGCTAAAGCTCACTCCCTAATTTGGAAACCAGAGGCTAGAAAGGCCTTTGATCAACTAAAATGAGCCTTGCTTAAGGTACCAGCCCTTAGTCTTCCCATAGGGAAGATGTTTAGTCTTTGTGTGTCAGAAAGGAAGGGATGGCCCTGGGAGTTGTAACTCAGGCCTGGGATCCAATCCAGCAGACTGTAGGCTACCTAAGTAAGGAGCTTGATTTGGTAGAAAAATGATGCCTGGCCTGCCTTTGGGCAGTTGCAGTGGTAGCTTTGCTGGTACCAGAGGCTACTAAGTTAATCATGAGGAATAACTTAACCATTAATGTGGCAGAACTACTGCCTTCTAAGGGGAGTCTCTGGCTAGTGGATAACCACCTCCTCAGATATCAAGATCTGCTATTAGAGATATATGCAGTCCAATTAAGAACCTGTTCCTTCCTAAATTGAGCCACCTTCCTCCCCAAGGAAGCGGGGGTGGTCGGGGGAGGGTGGGGACCTTGAACATGACTGCAAACAGATAGTAGTACAAACCTATGCAGCCAGAAAGCACCTCAAGGAAACTCCCTTAGGGAACCCAGACTGAATTCTCTTTACAAGTGGAAGTTCTTTTGTAGAACAAGGGATCCATAAAGGGGTATAGTTACCCTGAATGATACTGTTGAGAGCATGTCTCTCTCCTTGGGCACAAGTGCTCAACTAGCCAAGCTAATTGCCCTCATGAGAGCACTTTAATTAAGCAAAGGAAAAGCAGTTAACATTTATACTGATTCTAAGTATGCTTTCCTAGTCCTCCATGCCCGTGCCACTATTTGGAAGAGAAGAACTTCCTCATAGCTAATGGGTCTCCCATTAAATACCATCAGGAAATTAATAGACTATTATCCTCAGTTTTCCTCCCACAGGAAGTGGCAGTAATACATTGTAAAGGCCACCAAAAAGGGATGGATGAATAGCCAAGGAAAATAGGTTGGCAGACCAAGCAGCTAAACCAGCAGCAAGGGGTCCTCAGTTTTCAGATCCACTTGAAGCCCCTCTGATCTGGGAGGGCTCCATAAGAGAAATAAAACCTCAATATTCTCCTGTGGAAATAGAATGGGCCACCTCTCAGGGATACATCTTTCAGTCCTCAGAATGGCTACAACTGGAGGATGGCTAACTTCATCTACCAGCTGCTAACCAATGAAAAGTTCTTAAAAGCCTTTACCAGGCCTTCCACCTAGGTAAGGATAAAACCTATCGATTGGCCCAGAGATTGTTCTCAGGTAAAAACCTGATACCAATGGTTAAACAGGTTATTAATGCTTGTAAGACTTGCCTTAAAAATAATCCCCTCAATCAATGGCTTCTTTCCCCTGGAACCAAAAGGACAGGAAGCTACCCAGAGGAAGACTGGCAAATGGATTTCACCCATATGCCAAAGTCAAGGGGCATCCAATACCTCCTAATATAAATAGATACCTTCACCAACTGGGTAGAAGTATTTCCATGTTGGACAGAGAAAGCCTCTGAGGTGATAAAAGTACTAATTAATGAAATAATTCCTCGCTTTGTACTGTCTAGGTACCTCCAGAGCAAAAATGGCCCCTCGTTCAAGGTGGTTCTTCAAGGGGGGCTTGAAGGCACTAGGCATGCAATACCATCTTCATTGTGCTTGGAGACCATAATCCTTGGGAAAGGTAGAAAAGACAAATGATATTATCAAAAGGCTCCTCAGGAAACTCTCAGGAGACTCATCTCCCCTGGTCTGTTCTTCCCATAGTCCTACTAAGTGTTAGAATCTCAACTTCAAAACCGTGTTTGAGTCCCTTTGAAATGATGCATGGATGACATTTTCTCGCCAATGATTTCTTGCTAGACCAAGAAATCTCTGATTTGATTAAACATGCAACTTTTTGGTCCATTTCCAACAGGAACTGAAACAACTGTCAGAGGCCCAATTCCATGAACTAGGGCCAGCTCTATTCAACCCAGGGGACATGGTACTGGTAAATGTACTTCCCTTCCTTTCTCCCTCTATAAGCCCAGATTGGGAGGGACCTTACGCTGTACTTCTTTCTACTCCTACAGCAGTAAAGGTCACTGGAATAGATTCTTGCATTCATTACACTTGAGTAAAGGGCCTGAGAAGCTGATGGAGTTACCTCCGTTGACCCAGAAGAGCACTCAGAGTACTAATGTGAAGAGATCAGGGACCTCAAGATAAAAATCACAAAAGATAAGTGTCGATAATTAATCTTCCATGGATATCCTCTTTATAGTCTTTCTTGTGCTTGCTGTTCTTACCTTCATTCCATATTATGCTATGGGGCACCTTTGACAGAGACCCCTTAATCCTAAATGTCCGTGAGAATATGTACTCCCCTGAACAGTTATCTCTCTTCTAAAGTTTAAGTACAGAATTTAATTTTTTTCACTATGGTGAAACTGCTCAGGGCATAATGTTGTTTTCAAAAGGATTAGTATATTTCACCTCTTATTTCTATAATCTTTGGCACTAGATTGTTTTCTTTTATCTCCTTTTTGTATAATATGTATATTTGATCCATGCATAGTTAACCAATTCTTGTCATCCAGAGGGCATCAAACTCCAATCAGTCATGCAACTGGAGCCTCAGACGATGACTCCCTTTTGCCAGGGGCCCTTAGGTAGACCTCTGAGGGGAATCTGACTGCATTTTCCCCGAAACAATGCCCCTGTCAGCAGAAAGCAGCTAAGATTGGTCATCATCCATATTCTAACAGCAGTTATGTATGCCTCTTCAGAGGGGGAAATGAGAGAGGCAGGAGGCAGAGACAGTCTAAGCAGACAGGGATGAGTACCTGGTGGAAACCCCACCTTTAAGCCAAAAGTAGCCTGAAATCTGCAGCCCAAAGTGAGAACTTCTATTCCTGTTTGCCTGCTCTCTCTCCTGATTGGTTCTTTCTGAATAGTGTCTTTTTACCAATTAAATGTGGCCTTTTCCAAAAAACTACCTACGATCTGCCCTACCCCCCATTCTGTGCCTATAAAGACCCCTGACTCAGCTGGTAGAGAGGAGAAGTTGCTGGATGTTGGGGAGAGGTAACTTAACTTCAGAGAGAGCAGCTGGACATCAGAGAGGCAACTTGACTTCAGAGGAGAGAAACAGAGAGGCGACTTGACATCAGGGCAGAGGGGCCCTCCCTTCCTGTCCCCTTTCCAGCTCCCGTCTCTGCTGAGAGCCACTCTTATCACTCAATAAAATTCTCTGCATTCACCGTCCTTCAATTTGTCCATGTGACCTAATTCTTCCTGGGCACTAAACAAGAATTCAGGACCCTCCAAGTGTGGGTACCCAAAAGGCCTGTCACACTGGCCCTTTGCCCTCACTAGCAGAGGCAAAGGGCCAACTGAGCTGATAACACACTGCTGTCTGTAGATGGCGGAGCTAAGGGAGCACTGTAACACACTCTCTGGGGCCCTGGGTTTGCAGGCACACCCACCTCGTCGCTGCTGCAGAGCCTGCGTGGAGTTTGCTCCTGCCAGCACCAAAGTGGCCGGCTGGTTCCTGCACTTGCTCACCTACAGGCTCTCTCTTCCTAGGGGTGAAATGTGGCAGGCCCCAGTGAATGGAGTTGGCTCCTGCTGGCGCTGAAGTGGCTGGCTGGTTCATGCACTCATTCACTTGTGTGATCCTTCCTGTGAGAGATTGAGCGGAGTGGGCTGAGTAAACAGGGCGAGTGCCAAAAAGGGGTAAAGAAAATATCCTATATCAGTGTGACCCATAGCGTAGGCACTGCTCACTTATAAATAAGCAAATTGCTGAACAAATGTCTCTCTTGCCTTAGCACATGGATGCAAGGATTGTTTCTTAAACAGCAAGAGACCTTCAGAAGTGAGGCAAATGTCTGCCCCAGCTACAAAATGTACACCTTCTCTCCCTAACTCTGTGAAACGAGATTATGGCTTGCACCCTTATGAAGTAAGAAAATCACCATACTGCCACCCCATAGCTTAAGTGTGGCAACTGCCAGAGATGTTAATGTGGAATTTATATGGTATCCAAAGACATACAAGTGTATTGTTTAATATGCTCTTCTAGATGGTAGCTCTGTTTCCAGACAAGAGTGAAAAAGTTGATTTAATTTATTCTATGGCTATAGATTTCAGCATTTAAGCTAGCCAGGCATTTGAGATCAGATTTCTTAGTTAGAAAGGACATTGGTGGGTCTGTGAAACCACCAAAGGTGGCTTTGAAAAACCTGGGGCATATATGCATATGAGAATTTTTCTAGGGAATGTGTCCATAGCTTTCAAGAGATTCTCAAAGGACTTCGTGACACAAAAAGTCCAAGAACTACTAATTTAGAACATTGTTTATAAGGGAAATAGCTTTTCAGATCCAGAGAAACAACTTAGAAACAAACTTTTGGAGGCCAGCCTGTTGGGAAGTTGAGCGCTACAAATATATCTTGTAGGGATGAATCATCCTAAAACATAATTTTATAAAAATTTCAGTAAATGCTTGCTTTGATTTTACTCTCAGTCCAAATTGATCTTATTCTTATTCTTCTCATTTATGCTTACTTTCCCTGAAATTGTTCAAAGTATCAAGGGACTTCAATATCAGATATTTCTGAAAAATGGTTTAGGCTTTTTTCTTCTTTTGCAACTAAAATATATCTAAGTCCCTAAGGACTTAGATTCCCTTCACTCTGGAGAATCAATGGGTCAGAGGCAAGAAAGCAAATGAGGCTGTGATTAAATGTGAAAAATAGAAGTTTGGGGCTAAGGGCACCCTGGTGGAGAGTGACACTGTTGATCTTGAGGGACTCATAAGAAATTCTGAATAAACTCAGCCCTGACCCAAGCCTTTTTAAGGTTCAAAAATCAAGGGCTAATTTTGTGTGTTCTTGCTGATTTTTCACACGGCTCCACAGTGCCTGCTTCCAGCTGGAACTGGACATGGAAATACTTATACTGAAATAACATTGGGAAAGGAGCCCCTGTGAGGTTTCTGATCAAGTAAGAATGAAGAGAAACTAAAAGTCTCAGGAGACAACCACATTTATTATTTTTATCTTTTCTTCTACCTCATCCTAAGAAAGTTTTGGGGCAGATAAAGATCTGTATATAAAAGAGTATTTGCAAGACATATCAGCCTTAGATCATTTTTGGAAATCTAGATTTTAAGGAGACTTACAATAAAGCAAGTTTCTTTGCTGGTGAATTGCTCAAGAAATCATTCTTTCTAACAATTTTGACATTACTGGAGGCTGCCATCTTTTTGAGCTTTTTTTCCTCAATTTCCACCAAATGAATTAAGTAAACTTTTTTAGAAGTACTAGTCTCCTAGTTCTAGTCAGATTATGTTTCTAGTTTCTCTCCAAAAGTAACTTACTTTTTTTGTAGAGTCTACTAAAATTTCTAAGTAGCATACTACATAGAAGTCAAAATTTAAAAACTGATTTTACAAGAGCCACATTAGATTTTTATATCCTGTGTGCCCATGTATTACACCCAATAGCCAATGATATCTTTAAAATATAGCTGCATCGGCAAGATGGGTGAATCTGTATGTAGGCATAAGAGCTCCACGTTTTAACAGGAGCAACAGAAACAAAGAAAGCAGATCTGGGCATTGGACCGTCTCTTTGCTTTTGCTCTTACGCAGCAGAAATGATCCCTTCAGCTACTTCTCCACAGCCCCTAGTAACACGAAAAATGACAGGAGGGTCGCTTCCCCAGCTAGAAGTCTAACTTGAATTGGAATCAATTTTGTCTCTCGATAAAGGAGGCATGGCAGGTCTAAACTGTGCATTTTACTTATTGTCATGCTGTGCTGTTTATTGAATACAAAACCAATTGACCACGTTTTTACATCTTGTAGCAAAAATGTCCTTTGAAATTTTAGCTTTTAAGGGAAGAAATAGGAAGAGAAGCATGCTTCCAGGATTCCCAACAAAAAGAAAACTCTTAAACCTTAGCTAAAGTGGGGAATGCTTTTCCATACTTTTGTTTTCCTAGTAGTAAATTAACCAAAAACACTTTATGAACAATCTCAAGTAAACAAATGGAATAATTTTTCTTTCCTACCCTCCAGCTTTACTGAGGTATAATTGACAAAATTACATACATTGAAGGTGTATAACGTGATGTTTTGATATATGTATACATTGTAAAATAATTACATCAAGTTAATTAACATATCCATCACCTCATATTGAGACCTACTCTTTTAGCAAATTACCAGTATACAACACATTACTATTAATTTTCACCATACTATACATTAAGTCCTCAGAACTAATCATCTTACGACTACAGGTTTGTACCCTTTGGTCAGTATTCCACCCCCTCCCCCCAACCTCTAGTAACCACCTTTCTACTTCAGAATAGTCTTTCTTGAATGTTTTGAAGTTGAACTGCTATAGCATATCGAGTTCCTCATGGGCAACCACTATATCTTATTCATCTTTGTGTTATTGTGTATAGTTTTTAAAAAAATTCTTCAGAGCCTGACATGATGCCTGGCACAGAGGAGAGGCTCCATAATGTTTATTTAATTTGCTCAGTTTAGTATAATGGAATATAGAATTCTAGAGTTCTAGGCTCACATTTCAAGCATGAACAGCTTTGGGCAAAATTCTTAAATGCAATAAATGTACCCCCAGAATCTGTCAACTTTCCCTCTCATTGTGAACACAGATGCCAGTGTAATTTTGCCATTTTCTGCTGTGACATTGTCCCCTGGATTGTTTCTCATGATTAAACTATTTCTTGATTAAAAAAAAAAAAAAGAACAGGTGATGGTGATACAATGTGGGAGACTTCTAGATAACCTATTTGCTTTGAGCCCCTGTGACACCCGGGATAATGAGTAAAATATTTTAGGGTGTAGTACCCTTGCAAAACCTCTCAAATCATAAATCACACCAAGAAAGTAGCAGCCTTGGTTTCAGTCTTAGTTTTAAGAACTGGAGAGGAAGCAACATAATACAGTATTCCCATGAGACAACTCTCCTCATTTTGCAGATGGGAAAATTGAAAAACAGCATAAGTGACTGCTCAATTTGACATAAATGAGGGGGAGAGCTGGAAACAACAACAAAGGACTGAACTTGGTTTTCTGTCACATTAAACCTTTATGTATCCAAAGATTTATAAGTTAATTTGATTTACAACTCTAAACTCTATTTTTTTTAAGAAAATGGCAATTATATTTCCCTGGACTGTGATTAACGAATGTAATAATAAATATATAAATCCTTCCCATGGGATCCTGGTATATTGTTTTCTGGGTCAGCATGTTTTGTGTTCGTAAAGTTTAATAAACCTTTGAAATGCTATGTTGAAATAATTCAGATACACTGACAATTTTTCCTTTTTTGAGGGAATTTGTGTTTGATGTGTACTAAATTTGGATGAAGTAGTTTTTCTTCCTTCATGTCTGTCATTGCAGCTAGAAGTTGAACATTGAATAATAAAATTTTTTTATTTGACCGGGTGCGGTGACTCACGCCTGTAATCCGAGGATTTTGGGAGGCCGAGGCGGGCAGATAATGAGGTCACGAGGTCAGGAGATCGAGACCCTCCTGGCTAACACAGTGAAACCGCCTCTCCACTAAAAATACAAAAAATTAGCCAGCCGTGGTGGCGGGCACCTGTAGTCCCAGCTCCTTGGGAGACTGAGGCAGGAGAATGGCGTAAACCCAGGAGGCGGAGCTTGCAGTGAGTCAAGATCACGCCACTGCACTCCAGCCTGGGCAACACTGTGAGACTCCGTCTCACAAAAAAAAAAAAAAAAGAGAAAAGAAAAAATTTATGTGACCGTGGCATTAATAAAATATTTATATAGGAAGACTTCTTGATTTTTAAAAGCTATTTCAAGGGTATGTTTTTGTAACAAACTGAAATTTTTGTTAAATTCTTTTTGAACAACTTTAATGTTCTAGCTCTTGCCTCAAAAGCACAAAGTAGAGCAATGAAACTATTTTTAAGTCTTCAACTTTGACCGGCAAACTGTCTTATTAATCAGGTTTTATCAGATTTACTTAATAAAACTTATGCAGCAGTATGATTTAATTTTTTTCCATAACAAGGGCACAGCAATATTCTATCATTTTGAGCTATGAAATAGAACACAGAGAAAATCCTCTAGTCTATCCTACATGGCAGTGGCAATTGTTTGTGGTATATGTTGCATATGCACCCTAATTGCTTATGGTGTAGAAGCATAAAAGAAGATGTTTTGAGATCTGCACTAATAAGAAAAATATCTGGGTCATCTTTAGCACTCTTTATTCATGACTTTATTTGCATGCCCTAATCATACACAATGAATCAGTAGTTTTGGCTGCTTAATGAACGAAAATTCAGAACAGAGAAGATAGCTTTCTCCAGATGTGTCATCAGCTAGCAATTCCAAGGTCCCCGACAGTTTCCTTAACACACACAACCCCCAGTAATTATAGCACATTTTCTAATAGATAACTTCTCAAATTCTCAATTACGTAGAGGGTAAATCTATGCCTGAAGACTGATTCATCACTGAGATTGGCTGTTTTATGCCGCAAAGCAATGGTTGACACTTCCCTTTCACACAGCGTTCAGAACTCTTGGAGTGCATAGGACATCTGGGAAATTAGAGCATTCATCTTTCTTTAACCTTAACTTTACTTAGAAAATCACTGACATTCCATGTCCCATTGGTTTCTGTGTTAATTAATCCCATATGTGTCAGGGTTTATATAACTTCAAAAGTAGGCAGAAAAAGAATGATTGCTGCTGGTGAATGTGCTGTTAGTTAATTGAAAATGTGATGATTTTTATATGGCATGAATTAGAACACTGTGTCTAATTGACTTAATGCCAGTTTGTGGTTCTGAATGTTCATTTGCTTTTAAGCTTTAGAATTTCTGTGCTAAGTAACACACTAGGGGAACATAAAAAGTAAGAGAGAACATGTATTTAGAAAATCTATATCACAATAAATCTCCCATGTAATTTAACAATTCTCATAATTTTTAAAGTATTATAAAAAGTATTATGAAACACCCATTGTCAGCAAAACAGACTTGAGACACTACCTCTAATAACTCTAAATTCAGAAAATTTTGAAGCCTACACTAGATGTTAAAACATATTTTTTAAAAAATTTGAATTCTGATATGTTTATTATTTAGAGAATAAACACAAAAAATCAAGTGTTTTCTACACGCAAATAGCATGTTATTTTGATAGGTGAACTTGAAAGGCACGAGTCTCAGCACTGAATTTCCTCAATCAGATAATCTATATGGCAATGTATTCTGGTAAACTCAGCACTTGAATTTTTATTAGCATTGACAACCTCTTTATTTTAACTCTTCTTGTGATAGAGGCAAGAGACAGCCAAATGCCTAGGCAAATAGGGAGGGGTCACCAGAGAATCTCTGACCTGCCCCACAAATCCTTACACGAGATGTTTTGTGCAGATAAGGGAACTTGTCTGCAGCAGACTAAGGGCCCACATGCACACTGTGAGAAGGGGGTGGAGCCAACAGAAATCTGCCTTATACAAATAGGGAACCCAGCCCCATCAGCTTAAATATATAGAAACCCTTATATTCAACTGTAAAGGGGCACAACCAGGAACCTGCTTTCAGAACCACTCTTTTTGCTGAGAGCTTTCCTTTTCACTTAATAAATTCTACTCCACACACTCTTCGATGCCCATGTGCCTAATTTTTCCTGCTTGTGAGACAAGGGAGCTAAGGGGTAAAAAATTCTGCATCTGTTGGATATAAAATCTTGTTTATTCTTATATAGGAAGAACAGCAGGAAAAGAAGAGAATGCCTTATTAAAATACTTTTTTACCATTTCAAGCCAGAGGTAGCATGAATGAACCATCAACTTGGTTAGTTTCTAGGTAGAAAATTGAAAGTTACTGTGCATGAAATTAGTCCTTCTACTCTTTTACCCTTCAGTTCAGGTTGGGGCTAAAGAGACAAAGACTGCTGAAGCAGTTAGTGTGTCATCTGAGCTATGATAGGCTACCTGAGTCATGTTGGACTCCTGCTCAACTAGAGAACACAAAAACACATTGGCATTTGTGGCTTTGTTCCTATGTATGGGGGATTTTTGAATCTTATCTTACTTCCCATAACCTATTAATAATTGTCTTTATTTTGGCTTTTCAGACAAGAGAAAGATTTTTAACCTTTCCCCTTAGCCTACATACTTTGTTGTTGTTGCTGTTTGAGGCAGGGTCTTGCCCTGTTGCCCAGGCTGGAGTGCAGTGGTGCAATCATAGCTCACTGCAGCCTCGAACTCCTGGGCTCAAACTATCCTCTTGCTTCAACCTCCTGAGTAGTTAGGACTATAAGTATGTGCCACTATGCCCATATAATTTAAAAAAAAAATTTTTTTTGAAACAGGATCTTGCTCTGTTGCCCAGGCTGGTCTTGAACTCCTGGCTTTGAGCAATCCTCTTGCCCCAGCCTCCCAAAGTCCTAGGATTACAAACATGAGCCACTGTGTCTGGCCAGCCTACATACATTCTTAAGCATCCCCTTTCCCTAAAAATATGCATCTACTCCAAAATAAAATTGATAATTATTCTAATCAGTTTACTGCTTATTTCATAATTTTCTCAAACTATGTGACTAGAAAGTTTTGACACTCAAGATTACTGAAGTTATAAAAACTAGGTGTTATTAATTCTCTAAGGATGATATACCAAAGGGAGAATTAGGAATAAGCATTTACAGCAATTACCAAACTAAAAGGCCTAATAAAAAATAGATAGGTTTTAGTTATCCAAATAACAAAATTTTTATTTATTTATTTATTCTACTTTTATTATACTTTAAGTTCTAGGATACATGTGCACAACGTGCAGGTTTGTTACATATGTATACATGTGTCATGTTTGTGTGCTGCACCCATTAACTCGTCATTTACGTTAGGTATACCTCCTAATGCTATCCCTCCTTGCTCCCCCCACCCCATGACATGCCCTGGTGTGTGGCATTCCCCACCCTGTGTCCAAGTGTTCTCTTTGTTCAGTTCCCACCTATGAGTGAGAACGTGCGGTGTTTGGTTTTCTGTCCTTGTGATAGTTTGCTCAGAATAATGGTTTCCAGCTTCATCTATGTCCCTACAAAGGACATGAACTCATCCTTTTTTATGGCTGCAGCATAGTATTCCATGGTATATATGTGCCACATTTTCTTAATCCAGTCTATCATTGATGGACATTTGGGTTGGTTCCAAGTCTTTGCTATTGTGAATAGTGCCACAATAAACATACAAGTGCATGTGTCTTTATAGCAGCATAATTTATAATCCTTTGGGTATATACCCAGCAGTGCGATGGCTGGGTCAAATGGTATTTCTAGTTCTAGATCCTTGAGGAATCGCCCCACTATCTTCCACAATGGTTGAACTAGTTTACAGTCTCACCAACAGTGTAAAAGTGTTCCTATTTCTCCACGTCCTCTCCAGCGTCTGTTGTTTCCTGACTTTTTAATGATTGCCATTCTAACTGGTGTGAGATGGTATCTCATTGTGGTTCTGATTTGCATTTCTCTGATGGCCAGCGATGATGAAGATTTTTTCATGTGTCTGTTGGTTGTATAAATGTCTTCTTTTGAGAAGTTTCTGTTCATATCCTTTGCCTACTTTTTAATGGGGTTGTTTGATTTTTTTCTGGTAAATTTATTTAAGTTCTTTGTAGATTCTGGATATTAGCCCCTTGTCGGATGGGTAGATTGCAAAAATTTTCTCCCATTCTGTAGGTTGCCTATTCACTCTGATGGTAGTTTCTTCTGCTGTGCAGAAGCTCTTTAGTTTAATTAGATCTCATTTCTCAATTTTGTCTTTTGTTTGCATTGCTTTTGGTGTTTTAGACATGAAGTCCTTGTCCATGCCTGTGTCCTGAATGGTATTGCCTAGGTTTTCTTCTAGGGTTTTTATGGTTTTAGGTCTAATATTTAAGTCTTTAATCCGTATTGAGTTGATTTTTGTATAATGTGTAAGGAAGGGATCCAGTTTCAGCTTTCTACATATGGCTAGCCAGTTTTCCCAGCACCATTTATTAAATAGGGAATCCTTCCCCCATTTCTTGTTTTTGTCAGGTTTGTCAAAGATCAGATGGTTGTAGATGTGTGGTATTATTTCTGAGGGCTCTGTTCTGTTCCATTGGTCTATATCTCTGTTTTGGTACCAGTACCATGCTGTTTTGGTTACTGTAACCTTGTAGTATAGTTTGAAGTCAAGTAGCGTGATGCCTCCAGCTTTGTTCTTTTGACTTAGGATTGTCTTGGCAATGCGGGCTCTTTTTTGGTTCCATATGAAGTTTAATGTAGTTTTTTCCAATTCTGTGAAGAAAGTCATTGGTAGCTTGATGGGGACGGCATTGAATGTATAAATTACCTTGGGCAATATGGCCATTTTCATGATATTGATTCTTCCTATCCAAGAGCATGGAATGTTCTTCCATTTGTTTGTGTCTTCTTTTATTTCATTGAGCAGTGGTTTGTAATTCTCCTTGTAAGCTGGATTCCTAGGTATTTTATTTTCTTTGAAGCAACTGTGAATGGGAGTTCACTCATGATTTGGCTCTCTGTTTGTCTGTTATTGGTGTATAGGAATGCTTGATTTTTGCACATTGATTTTGTATCCTGAGACTTTGCACATTGATTTTGTATCCTGGGACTTTGCACTTAAATTCCAACTCATGGTTATATGCTTGATTCATCTGGGCATGCTCAGGTTATGTGACCTTCAACCTAGGGGTTCATGCCAGCTGAAAAACAACTCACAACTTTGTTACATAAAAGTGGAACCCAATTGGTCTGATGTGGTTACAGGTCCAAGACCATCTGTGCCAGTTGTCTGCTGCAGGGCCTCCTCTGTTTCCTGGGATACACTCCACATCCCTTGCAGTAACAAGTCTAAGGGTGCAAGCCTATCTCAGCACAGTGTTACCCTTTCAGCTCCCTCAAAGCAGTTCACCAGCCTCTCTAACACTCTAGTTTCCTAGGAAGGAGGGATTCTTTGGTCCACTACCCCCAACTCCATGGGTAACGGGCTCCCTGAGCAGCAGTGTGAGGTCCTCCTTCCTCTTCACTGATAATTAAGCTGGTGGAAGGGGTGAGGCTCACAGCACAGCTCTCTGCCAAGGTCTCCTCACAAGATCCTTTATTCTCTACTCTCTCAACTCTTTTGTGTCCTCATATTGGGAGGGGGGTTCAAAAGTTGTTGAATAAATTTGGGAGCATTTCCTTTGCATCCTGAATATCTACTAGCAACCCACTGGAATTTCACCTGCGTGTCACAGCATGACAAAGTTTACTTCCATTTTCACAACAATTTTTTTTTTTTTTCATTTTGGAATCAGGACTCCACTCTTGAGTCTCAGCTCATGGTCCACACTGATGCTAATTTCCTGTCTGTAAACAAATATTCTTTTGCTTCTTGTCAGGAACGATGCAAATTTATCAATCTCTTTCAAAAAGGGAGTTTTGAATTGATTCTTAAATGGATATAATCTAGGTTATGTTTTCTAGGATCAAAATACGTACCAAAGTAACAGTTTTTATTGTCTTGAACAAACATTTTTGAAGGGTCATTACAAAGTAGTTTTTAGAAATGTAACATTCCAAGTAAAGAGACATTTCTTAAAATAATGTGTCAGAGGGGTTGGAAAGATTAGAGATTGTATGCCGTTTATAAAAGTCACACGATGCTTGGGTACATTTACATTTGTAGGAAAAAGCTTTCTTATCTATTAATCCCATTCTTCTTAGAACTTTTATAGGATTTGAACACTTGCTATGAGGGAACAGTATGTATTCAAAGAGTACATACTCTTTGAATTCCAACTCTAGTACTAACACTAAATGTCTGTGGCCTTGGGCAAGTGACTTCACTCTGAAGAAGCCAGAGGATAAATCTGAAGAACTTGTGTCTGAGAATACCTGAGGAAGTTACTCCTGAGCACACCCTCAAAACTTCATAAACAGCTGGAGAATATTGTGATGGAGATTAACCAGGTGGGGACTTAGTAGCATTCACCACAAGAAGGGATTATATTAATAACAACAACAATAAATGATGTACTCATACATTTACTTACTTATTTTATTCAATAAAAAATTATTGAACGCCTACTATGTGTTAGGTACTGAAGATCTAGTGATAAATAAGGCAAGCAAATTCTTACAGACCTTACATTTTAGTAAAAAGTTGCATAGAGTAAATAAATGAAAAGAGAATTTCAGAAAGTGATGAATTGTGAAATAAATAGAATAGGACAATGTTATAAAGCATGATGGGTAGGAGTGGTGCTATTTTGTTTGTTTTAGATAAGACCTCCCAATGATCATGTTTGAGCTGAATGATTGTATATATAGCCAACCATATGAGATCTGAAAGGGAAGAGTTCCAGATAGAAGTAATAAGTGCAAAAGCCTTAAGAGAAAAAGTTTGGACCATTCGAGGAAAAAAAAAAAAAAAAAAAAAGACCAGGGTGACTTGAATATCATCAGCAATGAGGAGAGTGATGGAAGATGCAGGCCCAAAGGTAGGTAGGGGTTAGCTGGTACATTTCTTATTTTTGTACTTGATATCTCTGCTTGAACATATACCCTGCATCTCAAACAACATGGCCAACATACAATCTTAAATTTCTATCTCCAATCCGGTGCCTCTGGAAGCATTTCACCACCATTCACCCAGTTTGTTCAAGCCCAAGTTCTAGGAGTCATCTTTGGTCTGTCTCTCACACACAAAGTCTGATCTACCAGTAAGTGCTGTCAGCAATTACATAACACTCTCCATGTTTCCGTCATCATCACTTATTCTTCTAGTCCAAGACATCATCATATCTTTCTAGAAATAATGCAATAACTCACTATATGATTTCTCTGCTTTCTTCTTCTTCCTTTACAATCCATTATTTTTATAGCAAAAAAGTTAATATTTTAAAGATATAAATTAGATTGTGCCATTTCTGTTTTTAAAACCTTTCAATGGCTTCTCACTGAACTTAGTTTTTAATGTAGCTCTCTCCCCTATTACCCACATAAATGCTCAATTTGCATAATAGAGAAAGACAACTCATCATATAAGAAAAAAAGAGTGGAATGTCTACAAGGGTGCAAGAAGAATCACTAAAGTAAGTTAGGAAATCTTTTCTCTATAACAGCTCATAGCTTCCAAGCCTATTCTATTTTCCTGCTGGAAAATTGAATTTTAAATATTAGGAACTGGTATTACCCTCTTCTGTCTCCTTGCTACTTTTTGCAAGAATGTTTAATCTTTTTGGATTCCCTTTACCTATAGATGGATACTTCAGACCAACTAGGCAAAAGTCATACAAAGGAAAAGGTAAAGAAAACCACCAGTGTTTTGAAATTATTAACATTTTTATGTTGTATTGGAAGAACATGCTTTTATTGATAAAATGATAGATATTCATAATTAGGAAATATCCCATGAATTTGTAGGTCTCATTTGAAAAGAAATCCTAGTTTTGAATCTCTTTTATATTTCATTTGGGGAAATGGAGATTTCTTCATTACAGTTTTTAAGCCAATGTATATTCTTATCAGACAGCATGGGTTTCTGAAATGCCATCTGGACTTTTCTTTTCATTGAATAGATTGTGAGGAAGAAGAATTCATTACGGTTTCAACCTTGAAATGACTTTTCTTCAGGGTCAGTGGTTTGGTTAACTGTATGGTACACTGGGGGCCAAGCCATAGCCATTGCCTTTCTTAAGTCCCAGAGATATCAGAAATGTTCTCTCCAGCCAGCTACGTAGAACAGAGACAGGAGAAAACTCGAATTGCCATTAGGCTGTTCAGATGGTTTGGATTATCTCAGAAATCTATTTGGCTCTAGGACAAAACGCGACTTCCTTTGGAGAAAACCATAGTGTACGTAAATTCAAATCCACAAAATAAGTCAATTAGAATGTGGTTTCACATTTTTTGTTTTACTGAAAGATCCTCTGTTTTACAAGCTTGGCCTCCATAGCACTATCCCTAGAGAATTATTATTAAATTGTAGGAACTCAATTTTTTTGGTAGGCACACATTCATTTCACCAAGTGCAACTCCTTTAGTAAGTTTTAGTAATATATATTTGTCCATAGCTGTAGGGGAGGCATTTCTCTGAACTGTTTTGCCAGTTGTATAAGCAGATTCCTTGTTTCTTGTTCATAAAAACATAGTTATCCAGAGGATGTTTTCTTTTCTTTTTTTTTTTACAATGATACATTTATTTTTATTCGTGTATGTTACCAGCCTAATCCTTTTAGTCAAATTCAAAAGCAATAAAATTAAAATAGTTTATGGTAGAGTGTTAAGCCTGCTTTCACTGCTAATTGTAGAGCATTATGGCAAATATTTTATTACTTTATTTATTATTTGTGCAAATTTATGGGGTACATGAGATTTTTTTACACGTATCTAATGCATAGTGATCAAGTCAGAGTATTTGGGGTGTCTGTCACCTGAGTCCAATACAGTTTTTAAAGTATAGTCATCCTACTCTGCAATCAAACATTAATTGATTCCTTCTTAGTGTATGTTTGTACCTTTTAACTCGCCTCTCTTCATCCTCCCTCCTCCCTGCCATTTACCTTTCCCAGTCAGAGAATGTTTTCTAAACACTCAAACTACTTGGTCATCTACTGACCTTCTTGTGAAAGCATAGGTTTATACGGTCAGTTGTTGATTCATTGCTCTTGTACAGAAAGTGAAAAGGGCATGAAAACTAGAATTAAACCACTTAGGGTTTATTTTTCCTTTTCCACCTAGTTTGGCTGCATATTTTGGGGCAAGTCACTATTTCCTCACTTTTCAAAAATGAAAAGAAAAAGGGAGAGGCTAAAGTACTACATATTTCACAGATTTTCCATACAGATTAGATGAATAGTTATCATGAAAGCATTCTCTTAATTGTTAAACAATTGTGGTATTTTCATGAAGTACATGATTATGACTTAATATTTCTCAACTACTATGAGATTTCTGGTAGCATTAGTTTACATGGAATTGGTTTTCTTATTTTATGGGGAAACTGTTACCAGCTTTCTTACTTACTGGGGGAGACAGAAGGTCATGTTGAAGGAGATCTGTTTTCCAAAGATTGTTCCTCTTGCAAAAAGCTCGTTCCCTTTCTTCTTTCAGTAGAAAGAAATTCAGTATCCTGAGAGAAATGTATAGCTAGATTTTTTGTTTTGTTTTGTTTTGTTTTGTTTTGTGAGACTAAACAAAAGCTGTCTTTCCCATATGCTGAGCTCTGAGTAGGGAGTAGGTAGAATGAATCTACTTGTGTTAGGAGGCTATTGACTTTCTAAGATTCAGAGTTTAGAGAGGCCTGTTAGAATAAACCAGGTTGGTCCTGACCAAAAGCCAGTGTTATAGAAGAGTGACAGGCTCCTGATGTCCATGAGAGTGGGTCTCTAGTTTTAGTGATTACATTTGGTCCCAGTCATTATGTTCCAGTGATTATACTCGGTAAACAACAGTTGAACGTGGGAATGTAAATTAGAAATTACTTTATCACTTAGCAAGAAAAAGTGTTTATAATATGCTACTGTTTACCTAGGTAAGGACCATAAAAGGATAATTTTAAAATTATGGGAAAAAAAAGTTACTGTGTAGAAGGAGAAGACTAGTATGGCAAAGACAAAGATAGAAACTAAAATTTCAAAAATACACTTTGCTTGCAGTTTTGACTTTAGGACCATGTAAATCTTTTGCACAAATATAGAACAAAATTTAATTTAGAAAATCAGCCCCTAAGAGTTGAAGGCAAATGAAAATGGAAGTTAATTGCTTATTAAGTTGGTGGCACAACTTTTCAGATAAGCTTAAGGCACAGTGATTTCAGTGTACATTGCCTATAGACTATAACCTAAAGACAAAAAGGAATTAAAAAGAAAATTTGTTAATTTTATTGGTATCCATATGTGATAGTGATGTTGCTCTTCTGAGACCATTTTTTGTGTGTTGTGGAATAAAGCAAATGAGTAATTATGTTGCTGTCACTGGGAACCAGGAATTTTAGCATAGGAGAAAGGTGATACAGATTTAAGTTCAATTAGGTTTCAGTTGTCTACCAGTGATCCCAGGGTAACCAAATATTTGAGGAGGAGATTTTTTATAGACATATCCAATCAAGGACTGAAGAAGAAATGAAAGAATATCACATTTTGCAAACCATAATTGATGTATTAATGAATCTAGGCAATAGTCATCCATTACTGCCAACATGTCAAAAAGAAGACATTTAGATAAATATTCCTGATGGAAGTACACAATACCACCCACGAAGTCATTATACCACAAAAATCCAACCTGTATCTAATTAGCCTCTAATAATTTCCCATCAATATAGGAGGACCAAAGAATATGTTAAGTGGCACTAATGGGATGCAATCAGCAAAATCCCGACAATAGAAAACAAAATAAGACAAACTATCATTTATTTTTAAAAATCTATCATCTATGTATCTAATCTATCTACCTATGGAAAAAGAAAAAAGGTAGGGGGGAACATATAGAATAAAATAGACTTAAGAGACCTGTTGCAATTATGAACTTTATTTGGATTCTGATTTCTACAAACAAATTATAAAAAATAAATTATTAAAACATTTTGAGAAAACTGGGGGAATTTGAATGCTGATTGGATAGTTGATGATAAAATGCACATATTTGTATTTTAAGTGTGATAACGGCATCACATTTAAAATGGGTTTAGGTTTTCTTTTTAATAATCCTTATCTTTCAGTGCTGCAAATAATACTACAAATGAAATGATATGATTCTTGCATTTCCTTTAAAATGTTGGGTGTGAGGGGATAGGTAGGGAAGAATATAGATGAACAAGATTATCCATACGTTGAAAAGTACTGAACTGGATGATGGGTATCCTATATTCTGGTATATGTTTGAAATAGTTCATGATAAGTAGAACAAGAAATAATCATCCCCATACAGCATAGGCACCCCCAAAAGCATGGGCATCCCCCACAGCATGGGCACACCCAAAGCCTGGGCTAAGACCTGATCATCATGAGTGTGCTTTAGCAGTAGTGGACAATCACAGTCTGCTCATCTGTGCAGGGCTGCTCTACAACAGTGCCGAACCATGTTGAACAACCATGTGGCATAGATGCACTAGCCAGGGTCCAGCTCCTATCCATTTGGAGTTTTGGAAGCTGGACTGATACACTTGGGATTGAATTAGGTTCCTGGTGTTCTTGGATAAACTGAGGAGTAGGAAAAACTTCCAGAATGATATCCTGAAATTTCCTCTAACAAGAAACAGTGGTGGCTCCAAAGTAAATTGGCATAAAAAAAAAATGAGTTAGTAAAACAGTTATACTCGTTAAATGAGATTCACATCATGAATAGATTTTAATTCTGTAAATCCTATGTTGATTTTTCTCCTATTACAAAACATGTTGTCTAAAACTTCTGAAAATCTACATTTCGATACTGATCAATTCAAGAGATAAAATAATTTTTATATATGCAATATATGTAGTTACTATTTAAACAAGAATTGAGTTGGCTTCATGTGCTAATCAAAGAGCTTTTCATTGCTTTTAGGATCATATCTAAGCTTCTTAACACAATCTAATAAGCCATTCATCCCCTCTATCCCTCCAAACCATACTCCAGCTTCATTTTTCCTTCTTTCAGTTTCTTAACCTTCTTTAATGCCTGAGATATCTTGCACTTAGGATTCTCTCTTCCCCAAAGCCCTTTCCCTTTACTCCTACCCCATCATTGTCCTGATCAAGTTCTACTTGTAACTAGAGCCCAGATTAAATGTCTCTCAGTGATGACTTCATTGATAGTTCAGAGTAGAATAGTGCCCCTGATAAATTTCAGTATAGCATCCTGCCCTTCACCTTTTATAAAACTTCCATCTATGATTATGTAAGTATTTGTCTCTGTTTTGGTTACTGTTCATCTCTGTGACTAGAATGAACGAATGTTACATGAGACTGGAACCATTCCTGACTTGTTTCCTGCTTCATCCCAGCACTTAGAATAGGCTACCTTGTTACCTCATAAATATTTGCTGAATTAATGAATGAAATCCTCATAGTGTTTTCCTTACTGAAAATCCTAAAGTTATTTTCTCATATTTGGCAACCTACACTTGAGATATTTATCAAGATTTGTTTTATTTAAATTCTTAGCTCAATCATTGACAAAAGCCAGATTTCTTTAATCTACTGTTTTGCTCCATCTAGTGACAATGTTTTAATCAAAATGTCTATTGTATGAGTACTATTTTCAGTTTTAAGTGAAATGAGAAAGGAAATAGAACATTTTTGCCATTTTGTAGACAGGAATGACAAACAATGAGATTGCCAGATATTTAAACACAGATGTGTTGGCTCCAAATTTAAACTCACTGCTTGCAGCCTCCTAGCCCATCAATTATACTAGCATTTTCCTATTGTAGGCCAAGATTATCAGCTACTTGTAGGTTTGTAGAATAACTTGGTTATTCTTTCTTCAAAAAACCCTCTTTAAAATTACATGAACACAACACTTTTTTGAATGTCGAATGATCAAGAGACCTACAGAAACAAGAATAATAATCTCCAAAGTGTTCACCACCCAGTTACACTTGGTTTGTATATATTTTTTTGTTGTTTGTTTGTAATTTTAATGAAATTTCCATTACTCAGTGCCTGGACGTTGTCTGTAGTTTGATCTATGTAATTTATACTTTCTTAATCTCCACAAAATGGATCCTATTTTATATACTGTTTGCATGGTAATATTTTCTTTACGCTAAATATATCACAACTATGTGGTCTGGTAGGCAAGGAAAATCCACCTTTTATTTCTAGGAATGAAAGGTTTTGTGGTGTGTTCCTTAGAACATGCTTCCTGTGGACACTCAGTGAGTGCCTGTTGGTTGAGTCATGCCTGACTGCTGCTTTGTTTTCTTAAACAACATGAAACCTTGAAAACAAACTTACCAGTAACTATGATGGTTAATAAGTGACATATGGGACTCTGCTATTTGTGGAAACATGAAAATTTACTTGTTCTTACACTTGAGCTGACTGATTCCCCAGTGAATTCAGTGGAACTCATCTTAACATTATTGTCTAAAATTCATTAGTTGTCAGTAGAACTGTGTCCAAAAGTATAAGGTTTTATACTCTAAATTTACTCTTGGAATGTGTCAATACTAAAACTTCCCTCTAAGTTTGTTTCTAATCCTTTAGTCTTAAACCTATACTCTCATAGCGTTCCAGGCCGTATAACATTTTGTTATAATTATTTCACTGGGCTTGCAAGGGACATTCCATCACCTGCCACTTGGTTTGCAGTTAAACATAAACAAACCAAATCTATTTTTACGTTCAACAATATTAAGAGGTGCCACTGCTTATCACATTAGGATATGGAGGTCTAAATTCCTCAAGCCAAAACAAAATAAAATAACAATAGCAACAACAATTTGTCCCCTCTCTCAGTGGCCTTAAGTATCCCAAGTTGCTGTGGCTCTTCCATTTCATTATTTTTGTCTGTTCTTATTTGTTGGCTCGACATTCAAGCATCCTTCCTATAAGCTTACCTTCTCCCACTTCTCAAAACAAACCACATGATCCAGAAGTAAACACGTACTCTTATAAGAACACCCAGCACTTTGAGAGGCAGAGGCGGGTGGATCGCCTGAAGTCAGGAATTTGAGACCAGCCTGACCAACATGGTGAAACCCCATCTCTACAAAATACAAAAAAAATTAGCCGGGCCTGGTGGCACATGCCTGTAATCCCGGCTACTTGGGAGGGTGAGGCAGGAGAATCCCGCTTGATCCTGGGAGGCAGAGGTTGCAGTGAGCCGAGATTGTACCATTGCACTCTAGCCTGGGCAACAGAGCAAAACTCCATCTCAAAAAAAAAAAAAAAAAAAAAAAGAAAGAAAAGAAAGAACATGATGGCTTACATTGTATAATCAGTACGTAATTATAGGAATGTAGAAGACGCACATAGAAAGTCACAAGGATAAATCTTAAAAACGAGTTCATTAATTCTTAAATCTTTGTTTATTCCTAACTTTTGAACTCTGGCCACAACTTTTTGAAAATATACCTTTCTGGTTTTAACCCACATCTTCTTAATATTTTCTGGGTTTTTATTAGACCCAAACCTCTAAAGTAAATGGTCAGTGGAAATTCCAGCATTTTTCAGGCACTGAGTAATGGAAATTTCATTACAATTACATATTGGCACATCATGCATTTTAATTGCTTCCACAGTTCACAGAGACAATGCATATGTAAACACCCACTCAAATCCTAGAAGCTGCAGAATATTCCTTTTTGTGATCTGATGGTACTTGTGGTTGCCATAGAAAGGAGAAAGCAGGCCTGTACTATCAGAACTCAAAGTTTCTTTTCATGATATTCTGCTTACATTCCTCTGCCTACCTTACCAGATTGCTGTCAAATGCTAATCACCAATCATGGAAGAAATGCTTAACTAATACGAAGGGAAGCATGGTTTGCCCAGTGTGGGCTCCCTGCGCTCAAAATATTGGCTACACTGCAGACGGAAACCGTACAAAAGTGGACGGCGTGATAACAGAGATGACAAATGACAATTGATATCTAACAAGAACATATCCAAGTTTTATGGAAATGATTTCCCATAAATAAGAATTGTAAGGTGCACATGTTTCCATAGCAACCTCTTCTGTTGTGTTCAATCCTGTGAAACAGAAATATAAAAACAAACACAACTATGTATGTGTGAAGAGCCATTCTGATGACCTACAGAATAGGGAATGTAGAGTGCAATTTCTAGGCTCTTCTCTTCCAGGTTTATTGTTTCTCCTATCCTAGGAAGCCTCTTATTTATTAATATGGTTTTGGCCATTTGTGGCATTCACACTGGCACCACATATACTAATAGTTTTAGTGATAACCAAATGGTGCAGTGTTACCATTTGCTAGGCACTGGGCTAAGCCCTTCATCATCTTTGTAAACTCTCACCATAAAACTATGGGACAAATAATTTTATTAACCTCATTTTTCAGACAAGGACACTTAGGTAGAGAGATGTTAAATGACTTTCCCAAGATCACTAAGAAAAAAACAGAGGCAGGGCAAAATCTTGATGTCAGTTCCTTCTGACTCAAACATTCATGCTTTATGTTGATATGTTCAGTAGTCAAGAAGTTCATTGCTTCCTCTTAGGTGTTTTTACTAAAATTTAGAAGTGTGGCCATCAGAAGTGTTGCCTCTGCTGAGGTGATATTGTCCAAGCAGCAGGTCTGTACCTACTAATGTTTGGATAAAATGAGGTGCCCTCTTTAAACATTAAGCCCTGAGTATTCTTATTTTACTTTTGCTTTAAAGTATTCATAGGAAAGCAATGGTGAAGGAGAGGACTTGGAGGAGAGCAGCACTGGTCCTTTACATCCGTCTACTGCCTCCCACCTGTACCCCCCAGCTTGTGCCAGCAGGCAAGAGAGTGCTGAAGTCCTAGAGCCACAGAAAGAGATAAGAGAAAGTACGATAGAGTGGCTCAAGAGGAAAAGGAAAGCACAGTGTGACTGTGGGACAAAAGCAAATCTCTGTTACCCTTGGTCTTGAGCACTCCTTAAGAGGCGTTGAGAGAGAGGAAAACCCAAGAAGGACTAGGATGCTGCTACTCTGGCAGGTGGGGGTGTGCAGGCATGATTATTAGGTAATTGATATAATTATGATCTCAGCTGTGCTAACTGGCCAGAGAAGCATGGACATCTATATTAGTCTTGCAAGTCCTCCCTTTTAAAAGAAAACAGGAAGTGTATTAGTTCTCGTGCTGTTAGAAAGGACTGTCCAAGACTGGGTAATTTACAAAGGATAGAGGTTTAATTGAGTCACAGTTCCACATGGCTGGGAAGGTCTCACGAAACTTACAGTCATGGTGGAAGGGGAAGCAAACACTTTCTTCTTCACATAATGGCAGGACGGAGAAGTGCTGAACAAAAGGGGGAAAGCCCCTTAAAACAACCATCAGATCTCATGAGAACTCACTCATGATCATGAGAAAAGCAGCATGGGGATAACTGCCCTCATGATTAAATTACCTCCCACCAGCTCCCTCCCATGACACATAAGGATTATGGGAACTATAATTCAAGATGAGATTTGGGTGGGGACACAGCCAAACCATATCAAGCAGGGTGTGGTGGCATGTGCCTATAGCCCCAGCTACTTAGGAGGCTGAGGTGGGAGGATCATTTGAGCCCAGGAGTTCAAGGCCAGCCAACCTTGGTAACATAGTGAGACCCTGTCTCTAAATAATAATACGTAAAAAACGAAAAATGGAAATAAAAGAAGATAGAGCAGAACTCTTTACTAAGCAGATGAACTTTATAAGAAATGCTAGTTTAAAGGTCTTTTCTGTGACATGAAATATAAAGCAAACAAAGTCTAAGTTATAATGCATCATTTTTTCTCATCAACCTACAGCTATTATCAATAACTGTTCATTATTATGCCACATTTTTGGCAGTGATAAAGCAGGCAAATAAAATGGATCGGGTTTGGGAATGAAGCCGGACTGTTTGGCAGAACAATTTATGCAGGACGCAGATCAGAGAATGCACCAGTTTACATAGGCCAGGTGTGAAGTTATCAAGAGTCCTAAAGGCAAGACTAAGTCAAAGAGCAACGTACCAGATCTACCTGGAAGATGCAAGAATGTTTGAGATTTGACTAATCGTCCTGTGGGGAAAATTTAGAGATGTAAGCTGAGAAGGAAATGCAGGTGAGATCAACTAACTAACATTAGTTAGTAGTAGAAGGGTAATGGTGTAAGAACTAGAGTCAGCGTCCAAAGTTGCAAGCAGAGCAGATGACACAGGAAGAAGTCAATTCAAGCATAAGGCTTAGGCTAGCAATAAACATGAGAAAAAGAGAAGGGAGCTGAGTTAGGAACTAATACATTGGAACTCAACAAAGACATATTAATCTACATGAATCCATAATCGACTTGATTTTTGGAAAGGAAATTTTTACCTTCTGAATCCATTTGCAGTAGCCTTTCTCTTCTCTTATGGACAGGTATGGGCAAGAGTCAAAGATACCCATCAATAGCTTTGGTTTGTGTATTTCCTAAAATAATTTTGTAAAACTGTGCAACTGCTCATAATTTTAAGTTGATAGCTAAAGATTTTCCACCTATGTTTCAATAATTGCAATGGATATAATTCTCTATGCGTTGAAAATATGGACATTTTAAAATTGTCACATCACTCTTAAATGCAGTCAGTTAAATTTAAACAACTAAGCTAGTTGATATCCACTACAATTCATTTTATGAAAACATGAATGACTTCTGCAATAACAGTCAGAAATTTTATATTTCTCATTAAACATATATTGCCACTTAAATTCCACCAAAGAACTTAATTTACTACGTTTCGTGTTTGAAAGTCTTTTTAAAATATGAACAGACACTTCTCAAAAGAAGACATACAAGCAGCCAACAAACAGATGAAAAAATGCTCAATGTCACTAATCAGAGAAATACAAATCAAAAGCACAGTGAAATACTATCTCGTATCCGTCAGAATGACTGTTATAAAAAGTCAAAAAACAACAGATGTTGGCAAGGTTGCAGAGAGAAGGGAACACTTTACGCTGTTTTGGGGAATGTAAATTAGTCCAGCCACTGTGAAAAGCAGTTTGGAGATTTCTCAAAGAATTTAGGACTACCATTTGACCCAGCTGTGTATATATCCAAAAGAAAATACATCATTCTACCAAAAATCCACATGCACTTGTATGTTCATTGCAGCACTATTCACAAGAGCAAAAGCATGGAATCAACCTAGATGCCCATCAATGTAGATAGGATAAAGAAAATGTGGCACATACACACTGTGGAACACTATGCAGCCATAAAAAAGAATGAAATCTTGTCCTTTGCAGCAATATGGATTAAGCTGGTGGCCATTATCCTAAGCAAATTAACACAGGAACAGAAAGCTAAATACCACATGTTCTCACTTGTAAGTGAGCTAAATATATTGGATATGCATGGACATAAAAATGGCACAGCAGAAACTGGGAACTACTAAAAGGGGGAGGAAGGGAGGAGAAAAAAGGGTTAACAAACTATTGGGTACTGGACCTTATTTGTTCTTTCAGTCAGGACGTTTGGGTCAGGAAAACAGAACTACTCTAGGTATTTCAATCAAGATGAGGTTTAATATAGGATATTAGTTGCTTACAAAATCATTTACAAGTGCTAAAGGAGCAAAGATTGGGGAAAGCTTGCACTAACTTCCAGAGAATCAGAACATTGCAGAAATTGTAGAAAACTACCACCAACGATTTAATGCTATTGGCAGCATTAAAGACAGAGACTTACAGAATATCTGAGGACAGTTCAAAACCTCATATCGACTGTCAAGGCTCTTGAGTCTGTCTGCTAATGCCAGAAAGAAATGATATTGCTTCTGGCTCTCTGTTACTTCTAAATTTAATATGAGTGCATTCTATTAGTAAAACTCTAACTAGGAATGCTGTTGTTGAGGAAATACGAGAAATGTCGTTTCCATGTTTTCAATACTTGCAATTCAAGGCAGAAACACAGGATTGTCAACAGAAAATCTAGCACAATCACATAGCTGTGAAACTGCAGAGCCTACCCTGTTACTGGTATCTTTTGGAATGAGTATGTGATCCACCAGACCACTTATCTCAAATCCATTACTATGGGTTGTTGTACATGTACAATGGCTGTGGGACAGGGAAAGGGGGAAATTTGAGAGAAGGTTGAGGGTAGGGTAACTGAAATTGTCCAAGGTTCTTGTCTATAAGGATCATAAACATATTTCTAGAAATATGAGGACATGGAGATAATTATGTTTACTAGAACTCTTCTCACAAAATGTGCACGATCTTGTACAAAATGCTTAGGAAGGTAAAAGGATCTATAAATTGAGAAGCTTAACTTCAAAATGCATTTTGAAATTTTTTTTCCTTTCTTTCCTAATCTCAAAATGTAGCCTTGTATGTTAAAACTCTTGGTTTCTCTTTTGTCCACCAGGTACTTGCGTGCATAGTGCATGCTTATTTAATTATGTGCTTGCTTAGAAATTCCAGGGGCTAATTTTGAAACAAACCAGGTACAGGCCCAGATGCAGAATTTTCCCACTTAAGGGGAGTTATGAACAATTAGTCCTCCACCCACCCAGCCAAAGCCAAGATGACACCACCGGGATCGCTAGACAGGCGATTACTCAAGATAGCTATCAAAACAAGACATACAGACCCACACCCCCCTACAACACTCCTCCACATCTCCTATACAAGTTTTTCTTCTTAAACCCCTTCACTCAGCCCCAAAGGTTGGATAGGTCTTTTAAAGGCATGAGTCTGGTCATTTTGCAACTGCTAGCATTTGATTAATAAAACGGCTTTCCTTTCACCATACTTCGCTTCTTGTGTTTTTGTACTCTGACTGATGAGCAGCCTGGTTTGATCCAGTTACAGACCTTTAGAAGGTAAAGTCCTAAAGAGATTGCTAAGTTTTCTGTTAAGACAGAATAGGCAGAGTCAAACTCACTAACCAAAGTCATCAGGAACATCCCTATATTCACAATTTGTTAGGTTGATTAATTTAATGAGGCAAGAAAGACCATACCCAGGGAAACTTCAGGAGTGTTAAGATACTACTAAGGAACACTCAGGAGAAGCTTCTTCTATATTTAGGCTGTTGATGGATGGTTCTGAAGGAGTTTGGGGAATCAAGGACCAGTTTTGGATGGGATGCTGTCAAGACAATTTGATGACTGGCTATAGCTATCTTAACAATTTTGGCCCAAAGACAGTAAGATTACATTGGAGCTGGGGTTGCCATTGGAAGGGAAATAGAAAGCACTCAAAAAAGAGGGATGTTAGTAAATTTTGTTGTAGCAGCTCAGTCTTGCCTATCTTTTAGAAACTTTTTTTTTCTGTTAATAGCGTTGATTATGCTTATAAATTTGGAACCAGAGCTGAATTGCTCAGGAAACCATATGCTGCTAATCCTGAAACCACCAGCAGTCCTGTCTCTCTGTCTTTCCTCCTAAACTGCACTCATTCTGACATCTGCATTAATGTTAAATAAATATTTAGGGATTTCAGTGGACGAGCATTAAGATATTAGACCTCCCTGGGGCACTCCACATGTCTCAACCCGTTTATGAATTTGTTAAAAACAATATACAATTTGTTTTTCGATTCATCAGCAACTCCTCCAACTGATTCTTCCAAGATACTATGATTGGGAAACCAATAAGCAGGGTGCATATATTGATGAGTACAAATGTAACTATGAGTATAAATCAGAACAGAAACATGGAATATGGATTCCTCCAGAAAATACAATATGGTTACCCTTTTAATAAACTTTTATTGTTCTTTATGACCACACCCCTCCTTCTGCCGGAGAAAGACTGCTCAGCAGGCTGCAGCCCATTGTATTGGGGTAGGAGCATAGTAGATAAGAGCAGTGGCAGTGGGGGACATGGATAGTAGCAGATCCAGAATCCAAAAAGCCACTTCAGTCCTTTCCTGGGCTCCCTGGCACCCCTTCCTCATAGAAAGTAAAAATCATAACAGCTGGACACACCCTGGAAATTAATTAGGATTGGAATAGCACTGTATTCTTGAGTTAGGCACCCTACTGGGGAGTCTGCCTTTACCCCCAGAGGTGGAAGAAGGTGTGCACTATAGGAGCTTGTATTTTTATGTGCTGAGATTTGCTTTATGGAAATAAGGGCACCCACAGCAGGATGCTTTGTGTTAATGTATAACTTACAAAGTTAGGCACATTTGTCTAGAGTTTCTATTCTTTCTTGAGCAGAGTAGAAGAGGAGAATAATTATATCTTAATGGGACTGACATTTGTTTTCAATGAGATGTTCTTGTTCACTAAGTAGTCATCAAATATGACAATTGTAGGGAATGTGTTGTTCTCGAATGAAATTTCAGAAACACTGGACTTCCTGCTGTTATCATACTCATTATGTACCTCATGTAGGTGCCCTGCAGCAGTCATAAGGATACATAAACAAGAACAAGGCCCACACCTTAGAATATGGAGGTCTAGAGGCAGGAGACTACTCTAGCATTTTACCATTAAAAATCAGATTTTACCAAAGTGGAAAGAGAATGAGCTTTGGAACAAATGAATGTCGAATAAACCCTCTACTTTGCCATTTACTTGCTCTATGGCTATAGAAAATGCCTCTAACTTCTCTGAGTGCTGATTTTCATATCTACAAAATGGGATTAATAATGCTTGCATCATGGGTTTTAAACGTATAGGCACAAATCATTTGCATAGACATGCAACTATTTCTTTGGAAATAAATTCACCTTGTTCATGAGCCTACATTTGTGTTTGGTAGCAGAAAACTTGTAGTCAAGTGTATTAATCAGAGTTCTCCAGAGAGACAGAAACAATAAGAGAGAGAGACAGAAGGAGAGAGAGAAAGAGAGAGAGAGAGAGAGAAAGAGAGAGAGATGAAAGGAGATTTATTAGGATAATTGGCTCATGAAAATTATGAGGTCTGAGAAGTTCCGTACTGGCTGTCTGCAAGCTAGAGACCCTAGGATGCCAGTAGTGGTGGTGTGGCTCAGTCTAAGTCTGAAGGCCTGAGAACAAGGTGGAGGTGAGTGGAGAGGGGTGCTGGTTTAATTCCTGGAGTCTAAAGGCTGAAGAGCCTGGAGTCCTGACATTCAAGGGCAAAGGAAAAAGAGTATATCCCAGTTTGAGGGGAGAAAAAGGTCAATTTGCCTTTCTTCTGTTTTTGTTCTATCTGGGCCCCCAGTGACTGGATAATACCCACCCACATCAAGGGCAGACCTTCCCCACTTAGTCCACTCAGGCTCACACACCAATCTTTCTGGTAACACCTGCACAGCCACACCCCAAAACAATGTTTTACCAGTTCTTCAGGTATTTCTTAGTGCAGCCAAGTTGACACCTAGAATGAACCATTACTTCAAAGGATGTAGTCTTTGGTTTTAAGACAGTCTTTTTTAAGTGATTATTCAATCAATTTAGGAATTCAATTGGTTCATTTCAAACACCATATTTTCCCTTAGGGCTTCTTCTCTTTGGGCAAGAAAGAGCTCATGGCAGTGAAGACAGTGAGTTCACTGGTGTCCTCTGAGTCTTTATTTTCCTTCCCTAAGACATGGTAACCCTCTTGGTCTTTTGCCTTTATGTCTACTCATTCATATCTAGGGAGCCTGACATCTGTTCTCATGGCACAGATAGTGCAGAATTATTCTCTCCAGAGTGATGGGGTCCTCAGAAAAGCAGTTTCATCCTCCAGCTGAATCTTGTTTCAGGGCTGTCTACTCATAGCTTCTGCAAAAGGAAGGCCTCCCTTGCCTCAGTTGCTCCCAGGCAGGCTCTCTTCTTAGCTAGCTTTTCCACCTCTTTTTAGGGGCTTTGGAAACATTTTGAGACTGAGGTCACTAAGACATCCTGCATCCTCTTCTCACTTAGGCCTTGACCTGAAGCATAGATCCTAAAGCTGAACACCAAATGGCTTGAATGAGACCTTCAAATAGAAATCCTTGTGTTTGATGGCACAACATGAAGAAAAAAGCATGAGGACTGGACCAGAGTGACCTGGGTTCCCAGCTTTACCACCTAGTAGATGGATCCTTGGGAAAGAAATCTCTCTCTCTCTCTCTCTCTTTCTCTCTCTCTCTCTCTCTGTTTCTTCTTCAGCAAACCAGATAAAATAATGCCCATCTTTCGGGTTTCTCAGAGTTAAATGAAGTATTGAAAGCAAAGCATCTGGAACATAGTAGATGGTCAATGAAAGTTAATTTTCTTTTCCCGCATTCCTAATCAGGCATGGCAAATGGGAGAATAGTACTTCCAAAATTTCACTCTCTGCCAGATTGGGTTACTACCTGGCTCATTTAAGCATCTGTTTTTCCCTATGGGTTTTATTTCAGTTTTTAAGGAAAATAATTCAGAATATGTTAATACAACCAAACATATGCCATCTTCACCCTGAGTAATGAAATAAACTGTTGATGGATTCAGGAATATCTTGAAACATGCATGGACACTTAAAAATATCCTATTAAGAGAACTGAAAATTACTAAATTAATAACTTGGTTGGAAGACTGTGAGATCTGAAGAAAAAAGCACAGGAAGATAAAAGTATAGTTCGGTGATAAGTTGAATTGCTAATTTACTCAATCATTTGAATTGCTAATTTACTTAATCATTTGAGGCAAGTTGCTACATCTTGAACCTCCACATTTTTATTTTCTATCAGCAGAGCAAATTAAAAACAACTTATAAAATATCAGGCTGTAAGTAATTAAAATAATACATTTTTGTTTAAATCATTATTGTCTGTGCCTATGTATTTTTAGTACTATATAATTTAGGTAATAGAATTGTTTTTCTCTCTTACTGTGAAAGCAAAGAGTTTAATGAATGTTCTGGAATATGTCTCTTTAGGCACATATGCCAGGGTTTCTTTGGAGTATGTGAATAGAAATGGGATTGTTGGGATATAGGATATAAGAATGTTTGAAAGTACCTATTACCCAACCTACCGGCCAATATTTGGTATTTTGAGACTTTTAAACTTTTTCCCTTCTGGTGGTATGTGTGCAATGGTATCACTGTTTGGCTGTAATAGGCATTTCCCTGATTATTAATGAGCAACTCTTTGTATTACACACTTTTATATTAGCTTTAATCAGCTCTTCCTATCATTATTGACCTCTTCTGTTAAGTGTTTAGCCACATATTTTGCCGATATATTTCTACTGGATTGGCATTTTTAAAAAATTGTCTCAGGACTTTGTATGTTCTGGATACCATTCCTTTGGCCATTATTTGCATTGCAAATATTTTCTACCAGCTTTGTGTTTATCTTTTGACTGTTTTTAATGTCTCTGAATAACAAAAATTTATTTAATGTAGTATATTAATTCGTTTTAATAAGTATTAATTACTCTATGGTGGTTTGCACATTTTATGCTGTTTGCACATTTTATGCTGTTTGAGAAAGTTTTCCTACTAGGAGGTGATGAATATATTCTTTTATATTTTTTCCAAATGACTTAAGCTTATCAGAAATTGATGAAAACACTCTCACACATTTTCTTCTAAAAGTTTTTTTTTGTTTGTTTGTTTTGAGACTAAGTCTCACTGTGTTGCCCAGACTGGAGTGCAGTGGTGCGATCTGGACTCACTCTCACCTCTGCCTCCTGGGTTCAAAAGTTTCAAAGTTTTGCCTTTCACATTTGAGTTTTTGATACATTGAAATTGAATTTTGTATATGGTGTAGAGATCTAATTTCATGTCTCTCTCATATTCATAACCAGTTGCCCCAGAACCATTTCTTGAATAGCCATTCTTTTCTTTGCTGATCTGCAATGCCATCTCTATTAACATTTCAATTTTTCATTTATTTGTGAATCTGTTTCTTGGATTTATATTAAATTCTTATCACCTATCAATCTATTCTTGCACCTATAATGTATTGCTTAAATCATAGCTTTGTGATAGATCTTGGCATCTGGTAAGGCAAGTCATTTTGCCCAGTTTTTTAAAGGAGTGTCTTAGATTTCCTTAGCTATTTTTTAAATACATAATGTCATATTTAGCTTTTCAAGTTAGAGAAGAAGTCGAGATTATAAATGAAGTTGCATTAAATCTAGAGATCAGCTTGGGGAGAACTGACATCTTTATAGTATTCACTCTTACAGTCAATCATATATACTCCCCACATATACTATAAATAAAGGTCTTTATTTCAATAACTCTTATGATTTCACATATATTTGTTAGATATAGACATATATTTTTAGTTGTTGTAAATGACTTTTAAAACGTATATATTTTCAACTATTTAGTGAAATCATATGGATATTATTTAACTGTGATAAACTGATGATAAATTCATCTATTAGGCTAAACTTCTATTAATTCTAATGGTAAATATAATCAAACTCATTCTCTGCAAATGTTATGTATATACCTTCCATGAATAAAGGCGGTAGGGTTTCTATCTCTTTAATCTTTACATATTTTATTCTTTTTCTAAGAAATCCAGTACAATGTTGGCTGGAAATTCTTATGGTTCTCTTAAATAATGGAAATGCTTTTACTGTATCATTTTAGGTATAAGTTTTTCAGTCGGATTTTTTGTAATTTTTAAGTTTTCACATATACAATTTTTGAATTTTGTCAGTATTGTGATGATTGTATCTTTGTTTTCTATTTGCTGTGTTTATGCCATGAGTTATATTAGTATTCTTTCCAATGTTGAACTAACTTTGCATTTCTGGGTTAAATCCAACTTGTTCATTATATATTATCATTTTTATTTTTTACTATGTTTGGGTTGCTAATATTTGCAATTATGTCATGAATGAATTTGACCTGTAATTTATTCTCTTACATTGTCTTTGATTTCAGTAGCAAAGTTAGGGAGTATTGTCTCTTTTACTGTCTTCTAAGGGAGTATAAATAATACTGGAATTTTGTTCCAGTATACCTCCTAGACCTATTTTCTGCTTAATGGAGAAGATTTTCACTATTGATCAATTTTCATATAGAATAATTCCATATAATTCAAGTATTTTCTTTCATTGTTAGTATTAGAAAGTTATGGTTTTCTAGAAAATTTTTTCTCTTAAGTTTTCATATTTGTTGTCATATACTGCTTAACTATCCTTTAAACCTTTGATCTATTGGAAGTAATAATCACTGTTTCATCTCTTAATACTTTTTGTTAGTGCTTTTACTCCTTTTTATTGATTTTGCTAAAGTTGTATCAATTGTATGAGCTTTTCCTAGGAGCCAGTTTTTGGCTTTGTTGATCCTATTAGATCTTTGATTTGCATTTTATTTAATTTCACTCATCTTTATTTTTTCTTTCCTTTTGCTTTTGCATGCATTCTGTTGTCATTTCTCTAACTACTTAAGTTGAATACATATCTCACCATTTTTGGCCTTTTTTCTTTTCTAACATAAACATCTTAGGCCATAGATCTCCTTCAAAATGCTATTTTAGCCATATTTATCAAGTGTTAGTATGTGGGTTTCTAAAAATCATTCAATTTCAAATATTTTCTAATTTCTCTTATAATTGTCTTTTCCTAAACGATAGGCTTTATTTTGATTTCCAAATGTCCACTGTTTTTCTGTTATCATTAATGGTTTGGAACTTATTTGCCTTAAAATCAAAGAATGTATTCTGTAATAGAATTTTGAATAGAAATTGATTGAAATTTACTGAGACTTGTTATGTGATCTTGTAGGTGATCAAATTTTGTAAATGTTCCATTTGGACATTAAAAAATGTGTATTATATCTTTTTGTGTATGACATTATATGGATGTCCGTTAGAATAAGCTTGAATACTTGCCAAATATGAAGGATGTGTTAAAATCTCCCACAATGATGGCAAATACATCAATTCTTCTTTGTAGTTCTATTAATATTTCCTCCATATGTTTTGAGGCTGTTAGGAGATACATTCATCTTCCAGGGATGCAAATATAATATAAGGCTATTTGAATTTAAGGTAAGCAATGAATAATTTTTTAGTATGAGTATAATTTTTTAGTATGCAATATCCGGGACAGACATATTTAAGAAAATATGTTATTTATCTAAAATTAAAATATAGCCAGATGTTCTGTATTTTTATTTGCTGATGATTCTGTCCATCCTCTGGAGAATTAAACCTTTTATCAGCACATAATGGCTTCTTTATGTCTAGCTAAAAGCGATATTGACTTTCTTCTTTCTCTTCCCCACACTTTCCTGCCTCCTTCTTCTCTTTATCTTTCCCTTCCACTTCCTCATCCTTTCCCCCCTTCCTCTCCTCCTCCTTTTCATCCTCTTCTTTTTCGCTTTCCCCTCTTATTTTTCCCACGCTCCCTCTTCCTTCCTTTGCCCTCCCCTTTTCCTCTTCCCTTCCGCTGTTGTCTGGTAAATCTTTTTTCATCATTTTCTTCTCTTTTCCTTATTTTTACTTTTAAAAATGTTATTTATGTAATTTCTCATAGAGATCGGATTTTGTTATGTTGCCCAAGCTATTCTCAAGCTCCTGACCTCAAGCAATCCTCCCACCTCAGCCTCCCAAAGTTCTGGGATTATAGGTGTGAGTCACTACCATGCCTGGCCCATCATTTTACTTTCAACTTTCTCATGTCTTTATGTTTTAGATGTATCTTTTTAAAATAATGTATAACTAGACTTTCTCAGTTTGACAGTCTTTGCCTCTTAACTAGTTTATACTGTCTATAATAATGGACATCTTTGGATTTATCTCTATCTTTTTATTTTCCATTTTGGATTTTCTATTTCTCCTGATTTTTCCATTTTCCTTGTTTTTTGTTTTTTGTTTTTTTCTTTGACTTTAGACTTTTGGGTTGGGGATTTTTGTTTTTTCTCTTTTATTCATTGTACTTGAGATTTATTACAGTTCTCTAACCTGAAAATTGATTTATTTCATTAATTGAGGGAATTTCTTAACCATTATCTATTTCAATACTGCCTCTTTCCTATTTTCTTTATTTTCTTATTTTGGAACTCTTGCATGATTTAAGTTGGACCTTATCACTCTGACTGCTCTTTTTGCTAGTCTCTGCTGTTTTCCATCTCATTCTCTCTCCGTCCTACAGTTTATGATTTCTTCACTTCTATCTTCCAGTCCACTAGTACTCTCTTTAGCTGATCCTTTCTCCTATTGAATTCATACACTTACTTTCTAATTTCAATTATGATTTTTTTATTTTCAAAAATTCTCTTTTTTTTTATTTTTAAAAATCTTTCTGGTCAGTTTTGATAGTCTCTTTTTCTTCGCACTACTTTCCACATATTCTTTTACTTACTTGAACGCATTAAATATTTTATAATCTCTATCTGATAATTCTAAACTCTGCATTCTTGGAAGTCCTAAATCTGCAGTTTATTGTCTCAGCTGACCCTTGCTCAGGAAAGTTGGCCTCAAGTGTTTAGTAAGTTCTTATTTTGAGCCTTTGTTCCTTAGAATTTCACGAGTGGAACTTATTTGAAGGTTGTGTTTAAAGCAGATTCTCCCAGTGACAGTTCACGTTCACTTCTGCCAGGCACTTGAGAACATTATCAACTTAGGGCAACTATAACTCAAACTTTTGGCCTGCGGTTTGGGAAGCCACATAGGCAGTGTAGTTTTAGGCCCCAAACCTGTTTGGAGAGGTGGTTGGGGATATGAAGAGGAGATACTTTCTGCTGTCTGCTCAGAACCAATGAAGAGAGTGGCAAATTGTCTTCCTCTGTTATGCATGATTTTAATATAAATTGCACTGGAAAGAGTTTCTCTCACAACCGAGTTTATTGTATTGCTGAAAAATGAAATTTAAATCTTATTGATGCAAATTTGTAAAGGGATTCCTATTGCAAGTCGACATGCAACAAATAAACACACTTTAAAATTATTTAAAATAAATAGCAGACTCCAAAAGGTATACCATTCTCTAACTGTAACTTCATTATTTGGATCTGTGTTTACTTATAAAATTATTTTTCTTTTTAAATACCAACTCAATAATTATCTTAAATACACTAATGTGTCACATTGAGATGTGACTTTTTTTCACTATAGCAGTTTAGCTAAGGCACAAAATACTTTTTTTGTAGAACAGCATTTTATGGTAGAATTATCATAGTAACCAGATTCCAAAACACTTCCTGAAGAGCCTTGTCTCATTGCATGCAAGTCCTTGTATAGGCCCCTCCCACTGTCTCCAAATGAGGCTGACCTTTGCAACCATTAGGATAATATGGGAATTATAATATGAGGATTTCAAGGCTAGGTCATAAGAAAACATTGGGACTTCTTTCTTGACCTGGATCATTCACTCTGGGTTAAGCCAGTCATAATGTCACAAGGGCAGTTAAGCAACCCAATGGAAAAGTCTCCTGTCAAGCCAGCACCTGTTTATCTGCCATGTAAATAAGTAGATCCTCCAGCTCAGCCAAGCCTTCAGATGTTTACGTCCCTGCCCAGCATCCTCACTATAGCCTTATGAGAGACTCCTAGCTAGAACCACCAAGCAAATATTTTCCTGAATTCCTGGCCTACAGAAACTATATGAGATAATATATGTTTACTGCTGCTGTAAGCCACTACATTCTGGAGTACTTTGTTATTGTAGCAATAATAATAATAATAATAATAATAAAAAATATTTACTACACAAGTTAAGTATGCTGCTTTTTCATTTAACTGACAATTTTATTATGCTTTTTTTTGTTGTTTTGAACAACAAACTGGTGATCTCATCAGGACATCTATTAGAATAACAAGATCCATATGGGGACTGAACTCAGCTTAGAAACTCTTGCTGCTTACACACAATGGCCGCACACTGGCAAGAGTCACCTATCTCTGGGTGGCAGGGATATGTCTGTGATACACTGATGGTGGGCTCAAGCAATAACTACGGTAAACATCTGCTGTGTTTATAACAAAAGTCCTACCTGTGGACCACTAGTTTAACACACACACACGCGCGCACGCACACACACATACACACAGAATCATAAAGCAGTTCTTCTGGAGGCTTTGTGTGGTTTGAGTCCCTGTTGTACTTCACAGGATGTATCTCCAAAGGTATTGATCGCATTACTTATTTCATGTAGCTTGTAACCCTTTTATGTGCTCTGTAGGATGCGGAATGATGAGACTATAGAAAAAGCCGTAGGGCTTACATTTTTCTCTCTTTCATTCATCTTCCTACCACTCAGTGTTTTTTTTTTTTTCTGAGCCCTGTGTTCCCTCCGTATCTGATTCTCTCTTGCACTCCCTTCTGTCATTCTCTTTTCTATTCGCCTACTAACAGAATCTGCTTTTTAGGGAGAGCCTTCTATTAGTGATGAAATAAATGTAAATTCCTCCACAATCTGGATTAAAACTATCTTTCTAGCCTTTTCTCTCATTCTGCTGCCCCATGTAAATCCTTCATTCTAGCCAAAATATCCCCTTCCTATCTTCACCTATTTCTGCTGATCCTTTCACTCATGCTATGTTTTCCCATAGGGGATTCCCTCCATATGGTCCATGCATGTGTTATTACCCTTTGCAGAGCAGCTCTGAAGCATGTCCTCCATGAAGTATTCTCTCATTGTCATAGTGACATCTGTTTTCCCTTTCTCAACTACTATAGGAGTCATTTGAACTACCCCTTTGCCTCCCGAGACTCATAGCTAGTTTTTGACTAATGCTTGTGCCTGATTTACAACACCCTCCTTCTAACCCCTGTAACCCTAAACACACATAAGCCTCACTTCTCCTCTGTCCATCTAGTTTTTATGTCCTTTGAAGACAGGAATGGTGTCATCTTTGTCTTCTCCACTGCTCTCAGCACAGTGTATTCTTTGTACCTAGTCCTTGTTCTGGAGAGAATAAGCCAGGTGGCAAGGACTAAGCACCTCTAGAATAGGCCACGCTGTGTGTGGAGGCCAAGGCCCTCAAGGGAGCAGTAAAGAACCAGTTGTTTAGAGTTCATCAGCAGAAGTAATTAATATTTGGTCCTTAAGGATTTATCAGATGGTCCTAGGAGTAAGTTAAACATAGAAAGTGGGAAGGAGACAAATGGAAATTTTTTGGAATTTAGTCTGAATGAGATCAGGAACCTGAAACAGAAACCAGTCACATGAAGATTCAAATGGGGCAAAACCCAGGAAGTCCCTACAAGGAGAGGCGTGAAGGTCCCCAAACACATGTGTAAGAGCTAGAATTCAGATGGTCAAGAGGCAAAGTCTAGGCCACGTTCATGAATTTTTTTCAATTAAACAGTGAATTAATTTTATTTATTTTTAATTTGCTCATTTTATTCCTATCCTGTTTTTTAATTGAAAACTTGGAAACGTTACAAATATTTTAAATGCTACAAAGTATAATACCTCCACAGAGTGAAAATGTTGATCAGTCTCAGAGGAAGATTTTATCTTTGTCATTTTTAAAAAATCATGTTTTTCTGACTCTCTACTTTCTTGTAGTTACTTTATTCAAGTTCACATTTTGACAAAAAACAAACAAACAAACAAACAAACAAAGAAAAGAGCTAGGCTCAGTGATTGGTAAACCAAGATATAAGACTCAGCAGAAGGGACAGGAAACCAAGCGTGGTCTGGGTCAAATTACTCTAAAACTTGGCTGGACTTTAAAAAATCAAATTACAATTTATTTACAAATGTAAGACACAATCTTAAATAAAATATTAACAAATAGAATTCAACTTACATTTAAAAAATGATAGTACATCTTTTTTTAAAATGGAGTTTATTTCAGAAATATATAAATGCAGTTCAATATTAAGAAATATATTTATCACAAGCAGAAACATGATATACAAGAAGGAAAAATATACATTCTTTTTATAGATTAAAAAAATGCCTTTAAACAAAGTCCAATATCCATTCTTGATGAGAACATTTAATAAAATGTACAATTTCTTAACATAATAATATTTTATACAGGGAGTATTATTCAATGCTATTTAGACAAGATAATTAATTAGTCATGAAATTTGAAATGATAAAGTTATTACTATTTCTAGAGATTTGAATTACAAAACTGACAATCTTGAGATTCAACAAAAAAGTACTATAAGTGATGGGTCCTCAGTAACAAATTGTGGTGTAAAATTAATATGCATAAAGTGATGTCCTTCAGAAACACAAACGATAAATAACTGAAAAAGCTAATGAAAGAATATACCACCTACATTGGCAACAAGATGATAAAACAGGAACATATTTAACAATAAATTTATACAACTTTATGGGAAGTACATTAAAACATTCCTGAAGAACACACATACACATACACAAAAACACAAGAGTTTTAGGACATTAACTTCTTGAATAGAAAGATTCAAAATTGTAAAGATTTCAGTTCTTCCTAAAGTAATTGATACATTTAGTGTGCTTTCATTAAAATATTAGTAGTCCTATTCCTTTAATTTGCCTTTCTTCTGATCTTAAGCAAATCAAATTTGTCTTGACAAATAGGATAGTGACCTCTCAAATTTATCTTCTCTCCTGCTATTGAATTATAACTTGACTAATATTAGCATGAGGCCAAGAAGATTAGCACATGCCTAGTGATGGATGAAAAGAGAAAGAAGGGAAGAAGAAAGAGAAGAAGGGAAGGAATGAAGAATAAAAGAACATGTAGATTCTAAAGTTAATATGAAAAAAATGACAAAAGAAAAAATAGCCAAGAAATATCTTGGAAAGAAGAGTAATTACGTTATCAGATACTAAAACATATTTTAAAGCTTCCATGATTACCACAGTGTGGCATGTAAATAGAATAGTCTAGATAAGAGACTAGAAAATCCACGAATAGACTCAAATACATGTAGAAATTTGGTATATAATAAAGATGGCAGCTCAGATCAGTGAGGTAAGTATGAACTTTTGAATACACATTGTTGAGACACTTGGCACATTTTGGTACAACTGGAATTCCCAAGAACAGTTGTTAGTTTTAAAAGTGGTATTTCTTAAAGTGTGTTTCTCAAATCATCTCATTAAAAAAATCAGTTACATGTTGAAATGAAGATTCTGAGATCCATTTGAATCACCCACTGAATTAAAAACTATTAAGGTAGCTCCTGAGAACTTGAATCTTAATTTCAGGTAATTAATTTCAGGTAATTCTGATGGACACAGTGTGGGTGGGAACTGCTGCTTTAAAGGGTCAAACCTGGCTGAAGGCAGTGCCCTGGCTGAGAGCAGCATGACAAATTAACTTGTCTCTTTAGCTCATGGGTGGTTGTATCCATCCTGATCCTCAGCTCTTCCTGATTTTTTTTCTGCTTGGGTCAACAGCTTTCATGCCTACATCTGGTCAATTGCAGGCAATTGAAAAGGGCATTGAGGTCCTGACCTATTCTGCGTGGCTGAAGTACACTAGGTCCTCACTTAACATTGTGGATGAGTTCTTGGAAACTGCTACTTTAAGCAAAAATGATCATTAATGAAACCAATTTTACTACAGGCTAATTGATATAAATAAGAGCTAAGTTCCTACAGCATATTGCTTGTCACAAAAACATTACCAAGTTTCTAAATAAAAACTAAAACACATCTAATATTAAACATGAAAATAAATTTGAGCTATGTATACATTTAAGAGAGATTAATAAACATAAATAGGATAATTATTCACTCAATTATTCCAGTTCAGGGTTGCACGTGGCCAGAGCTCTTCCAGCAGCACAGGGCTGAGATCCAACCCCGGCCAGGACACCATCCCATTGCCCTCATTCTTTCTATGTCATCTTTTTGCTAGTTTAAATAATACATTTCCTAGTTTGAATATTTAATTTTATTGCTTGTGGAAAGAAGTCAGATGATTCAAAAGTAAAGATGATGCGCCCTTTAAGTCATTTTCATTGCCAAATTGTTTCTTTCTGTAATGTAGAAGTTGCTATGGCAGTGACTAGACACTTGGTGGTCAGTTTTACAGACTACCGTTGGAAGTGTATGATGAAACAATACATAGTACAACCTCAAGTGACTGTCTTAGAGGATGTGTTTAATAGCGTGGGATGGTATCAAAGAATTGATGGCTTCTCTGCAGAAGGAAGTCTGCTTTCTGACCTAAACCTAGGATGACTTAACAACCTTCATGTCCTACCACTTATGGTATAAATTTGAACATACTGGCCTGGCGCAGTGGCTCACGCCTGTAATCCCAGTACTCTGGGAAGCTGAGGCCGGCAGATCACCTGAGGTCGGGAGTTCGAGACCAGCCTGGCCAACATGGAGAAACCCCGTCTGTACTGAAAATACAGAAGTTAGCCAGATGTGGCTGGTGCCTATAATCCCAGCTATTCAGGAGGCTGAGGCAGGAGAATCGCTTGAACCCAGGAAGCGGGCGTTGCGGTGAGCCGAGATCGTGCCATTGCACTCCAGCCTGGGCAACAAGAGCGAGACTCCATCTCTTTTAACATATCTGAAGTGAAGATACCATCTAGATAGAAAAGCCAACTCCAGAGCAAATTGGGCAGTAAAGATTTTGGAGAACAGTTCTTGCATTTGTCCAATTCTGCACTATAATATGAAAAAAGAGCTGTCTAAATGTGGGTGAGAAAGAAAATCCTCTGAGAAGTTATAGAAGTTAACTCTGAGAAGTGATAGTTAGAAAGGCTAGAGAGCCTCTACAGTTGAGATCAAATTGATAGTTCTAGTGCAAGGACACGGAAGATTAGCTGCAAATTGAGCAAAACAAGGCACACTATAAAAATAAAAGGTTCTGAAGAAATCAAGTTCTAATGCTAAAAGGAATAAGAAATGACAATTCTCAGAAGAAGAAATGCAAATAGATAATAAAATATAAAAAGTTCCACCTTTCTAATAATAAATTTTACCAAATTATCAACAGTTTTTTAAAATAAAAATCAGTTTTGGTAAAGAGAAGGTAAAATTCACAGTAGAAGTTTAGCTCCCAGTAGGAGTTTAAATAAGCAACACATTTCTGGAAAGCAATTTAGGAATATGTATTAAGAGCCATAAACATGTTTATTATACTCTTTGAGTAAATTTAGCACAAAGTTATATAAAAAAAATCATGTACCAGGATATGTATTTTTATTTATAAGCAATAAAATTCATTAAATCTAATCATAAAGCAAAAATGGTGTTGTGCAGGCAGTAAAATTATGTTTTCCTTAGTAAGGTGTGAAAATGTACCTAATATATTATCTTTAAAGACACACTCATTCAGTGTCATGATCAGACTATTACATTTAGCAATCGACAGCATGGGTGCAAAAAGTAAAAAATATTCTACACTGAAACCTTTTGTTGGAATGATTGACACTTTCCACAGAGCAGAAACTAAAATAACCTATTATACAATTAGTCACCACTACAGCCCTAGAGATTTTTACCCATACACATGAGTATTGTCTAAAACATGTCTTCTTTGTAGCAGCTAGGCCCTGCCACCACTGTGCTTGGCTGAGTTCACAGACCTGTTGTAATCTGTAATTTCCTTGTCATGTCTCTGGCTAATTGCCAAAATCTCTGTAGTTTCCACCACCTCCAAAATTGTTTCCATCATTACCAAATCCATTATAGCCATCCCCACTGCCACAATATCCACCACCACCACAACTGCCACCAAACCCACCATGACTACTGAAGTTTCCTCCATGACCAAAGCTGTCATTCCCATCAAAACCACTTCCATGACCACCACCAAAGTTTCTAGAACCACCTCGAACTTTTGGCTGGATGAAGCAATAGCTTTGATAGGGCTTTCCTTACTTCAAGGCTATGGCCATTGATAGTACAGTAATTCTGAATGATAATCTTATCCACGGAGTCATGGCTCTCAAAGGTTACAAAAGCAAAGCCCCTTTTCTTGCCACTGCCTCCGTCAGTCATGATTTAAATCACTTCCATTTTTCCATGCTGTTCAAAATAGTCTCTTAACTGATGTCCTTTGGTATCTTCTTTAATGCCACCAACAAAGATCTTTTTCACAGTTAAGTGGGCATCTGGTCTCTTGAGACAGCTCTGTTTGGTTCCGCAACTCTTCCATCTCCCTTGTGTGGCCTTGTATTCATGGCTGCTTCCACCCCTTCCACAGTGGCACATGTGACAACCCCAAAGACCCTGGAGTGCTTGGCATTTGGATCTCTCATTACCACACAGTCTGTGAGCATTTTCCATTGCTCAGAATAGCTCCTCAGACTCTCATCGTTTGTTTCAAAGTTCAACCCTCCAATGAGGAGCTTCCACAGCTGTTTGGGCTCTTTAGGAGACTCTGACTTAGACATGATGGCAGTGGGAAGGAGACTTTAGTGATGCTTCTTCAGTGGCATCCACAGGCAGAAAACCCTGAGGTGTCATTTTTTAAATTAAAAAATGGTACTCTACAAAAATGTCCTGGTGGTCAAAATGGGCAGATATGAAAAGTACACTCCTATTACAATAAGTTGTATTAGTAAAGTAACTATTCCTGACTGGGAATGTGGTAAAAAATTGTATGCCTCTCCTAGAATTCCTGACAGGTAATAAATCTTCCAAGATTGCAATGCTCTGATTGCCGGAGCAGACTAGGGGGTCATGCTGCTGGAATTAAGATTTAGACTGGAGAAACATGCAGAACTAAAAAGATTCTTTAGTAAAGGTGACATTCCAATCTAAAATTGCTTCTTAAGTTAGGTAAAGCAATGAGAATAGATTATGGTACCCAAACTTTCATTTATAAAAATGACTTTATTAATAATAGCAACAACAAACTAATGAAATCTCATATTACACTAATTACAGTTCTGTTATTCATTAGTTTGGAAAATGTATGACAAATAGTTTCTATAAATTCAGTAGTACTTTCAATTATTGGTATTTTGCCAATTGTAATAAAATCTACATGCAGTTGAAAGACAGAGGCTTACATATATGTGAGACAGTCTGCTTAGTCAGCCTATAATAAATGCTCTGACTAGTATATGAATTCACAGATTACTTGCACTAATTTCGTGGCTTCCTAGAGGAAGTGGAAAGCAGTCTATATAATTGTCACAACATAAATTGAAAAAAAAATCATCTTTCTCTCCTTTATTAAAAGCACACCAGATTTAGAAGAATGTAATCAGAGTTGGTGCATTGGAAATGGCAGAATTTCTGATTTCACCAAAATACCAGAACAAACTTTAGCAGCAAATATAGTTCCTATTACAATGCTTCCAGGCCTCAGGCAGGAAATAGAAGTCAAATTATTCTCAGCAAAATAATTGTTGGTTGTAGTGGTAGTTGCATATAATCCTAGAGAAAAAAATGATGGTTGTAGTGGTAGGTGCATATAATCCTAGAGAAAAATCCAAAACTATAACATGAGAATAGAGGGCAAAATAATTTAATGCCTGGGAAGTTATAGCTAACATAATTTCTTTACTGGCAGCATTTTAGTTGCTTTGCAACTCTCATTTCATCTAGTAAATCAGTGTCATTTCTTGTTTCTGGAGAAGGAAAAAGGTAAAGGTCAGATATAGCCATGGATTAAGAACTAAAGAAAGATGGCAGAATAAGAAGTCCTGGGTCTCCCTCCTCACAAACACACTGATTCAGCAAAAATTCATGAATAAATTATTTTGTGAGAAAGCCAGAAAATAACTGAGGTCTTCTGTACATGAGGTCAATGGGAAACCAGACTCACCAGTACTAAAAGGGAGATTCAGAACATCTTCTTGCCAGAACCCAAAACCCCAGCAATGACACCATAGAATCAAGAGGAAAATCTCTAGCTCTCAACTTCTCCTAGGGGATGAAAGCAACTAGTTTATGTACACAGAGCTTCAGCTTTTCTGAGGAGGGTCCCTAAGGACTGGCCTCTGTCTTTCCATTAGTGGAGCTCTGACAGGACCAGCCCGGACTATCTGCTTGAGGAAGAATGGAAATGGTGACACACTAGGCTGGTAGATACCATAGATCTTCTCCCTTGATCAGCAAAAAGTGAGTGAATAAAAAATATCCCAGCTCCCAGCATCCGCCTGAAGAGAAAAAGATTTAATCTGCACATCCAATGCCCCAACTTCTCTGGGTTTCCCAAAGAAATATCATCAGACTTACCAGTCTTAGAGCTTTGGCAGGTCCAGCATAGCCTAGCCACCTGGGAGATAATGAAGACAGTAGCATGTACTAGTAGACACCATAGCTCCCCACCCCTCAGCTCTGCACAGAGTAAACAGACAAAAACCCATAGTTCCTGCTTCTCTTTGGGAAGGGAAAAATTGTTAGAAGCCTCCAAAATCTCTGACTGGACTGACTTCTTCCAAAATCTGGGGAAGGAAATAGACATCGTATCTAAGAAGTTCAAAGAACACCAAATAAGGTGAACCCAAAGAAATGTACAACAAGCCACATTATAATCAAATTGTCAAAAGTCAGAGAGAATTTTGAAAGTAGCAAAAAGAAACTGACTTTTTACATACAAGAGAATATCCATAAGACTATTAGAAAATTTTACGGCAAAATCCTTACAGACCAGAAGGGGGATGATAAATACAAATTTCCGAAAGAAAACTGCCAACCAAGAATACTATATGTGCCAAACCTATCTTTCAAACAAAAGCTGAGGGAGTTTATCATGACTAGACCTATATTATAAGAAATGCTGAAGGGAATTCTCCAAGATGAAATTAAAAATGTTAGATAGCAACATAATAAGAAAATATGAAATTGGTTTATAAAAATAAATATATACACGACAGAATACTGTATTCCATGCAAATGGTAACCAAAAGAGAGAATAGGTGGCTGCACTTATCTCACAAAAAACAGACTTTAAGTGAAAACCATCACAAGATACAAAGAAGAACATTATGTAATAATAAAAGGATTCACCCACCAGGAAAAAAATAGTAATTGTAAATATATATGCACTCAATATCAGACTATATAAAAAAGTGTACATTAAAGAAACTGAAGGGAGAAATAGACAACAATACAATAATAGTAAGAGACCTAAATACCACACTTTCAATAATGGATAGAATATCTAGACAGAAGACTAATAAAGAAACAGAGGATCTGAACAGCACTATTAACCAAATAGCCCTAACAGTCATATGCAGAACAGTTCATCCAAAAACAGCAGAGTACACACTTTTTTCAAATCCATATGAAACTTTCTCTAGGATAGATCTAGCATATGTTAGGTCACAAAATAAGTCTTAATAAATATAAGAAGATTGAAATCATATCAAGTATCTTTTCTAACTACAATGGAATGAAGCTAAAATTCAATAGCAGAAGGAAAACATATGTGAAAATTAAACAACACATTCTTAACCAACCAGTAGGTCAAAAAATAAATAAAAGAAATTAGAAAATACCTTGACACAAGTGAAAACAAAAACATAATGTAACAAATCTTCTGAGATCTAGCAAAAGAAATTCTAAGAGGGAAATTTATAGTGATGAATATCTAAATTAAAACAAAAAGAAAGATCTCTTAATTAAAAACTTTTCCACCTCAAAGAGCTAGAAAAAGAAGAACAAACTAAGAAAAAGTTAAAAGAAGAAAGGAAATAATGATTAGGGCAAAAATGAAATAGAAAAAAGAAAAACAGAAAAAATTAAAGTGAAGAGTCGGTTTTTTGAAAAAACAATTTGACAAATTTCTAGACTAAGAAAAAAGAGAAAAGGCTAAAGTCAGAAATGAAAGAGGAGACATTTCAACTGAGACTACATAAAAAAAGGATCATAAGAGACTACTATGAACAATTACACACCAATAAACTGGACAACCTAGAAGAAACAAACAATTCCTAGAAACATGCAACCTACTAAGACTAAATCGTGAAGAAATAGAAAGTCTGAACAGGTCTATACTAGAATGGATATTGAATCAGTAATCAAACACTTCTCAACACAGAAAAGCTCAGGAAAAGATGCATTTACATGTGGATTCTAGCAAACATTTAAAGAAGAATTAATGCCAAGTCTTCTCAAACACTTTCAGAAAATTTAAGAGGGAAGGAACACTTCCAGGCTCATTTTATGAGACCAGCATGACTCTGATACCAAAGCTAAGCAAAGATACCAGAAGAAATGAAAACTACAGGCCAATATTCCTGATGAGCGTAAATGAAAAATTCTTAATAGTAGCTAACTGAAGTCAGTAGCACATTGAAAGGACAATACATCATGATCAGGTGGGATATATAGCTGGGATGCAGGATGGCTCAACATATAAAAATCAACTATTGTGATACAGTACATTAACAGAGTAAAGGATAAAATCACATGATAATTTCAATAGACACAGAAAAAGTGACAAAATTTGACTTCCTTTATGAGAAAAACTCTCAAAAAATTACGTAAAGAAGAAACACACTTCAACATACTAAAGGCCATATATAAAAAGGCCACAGCTAATATAATACTCAATGGAATTAACAATGGGAGTGGCTTACACCTGTAATCCCAGCACTTTGGGAGTCCAAGGTAGCATTTTGGGATCACTGAGGCCAGGAGTTTGAGGCCAGTTAGGCCAACATGGTGAAACCCCGTCTCTACTAAAAATACAAAAATTAGCTGGACGTGGTGGCGGGCACCTCTAGTCCCAGCTACTCGGCAGGCTGAGTCAGAAGAATCTCTTTAACCCAGGAGGTGGAGTTTGCAGTGAGCTGAGATGGTGTCACTGCACTCCAACCTGGGCAACACAGTGAGACTCTGTCTAAAAAAAAAAAAAAAAAAAAAAAAAAGAAGAAGGAAATTGGAGGCAGCAAGTTAAAGCCAACTATTTTTTAAAAGTTTTACTGTAAACAGAAGAGAGAAAATGGGTAGTAGATGGAAGAGAAAGTGGAGTCAAGGGAAAGAGAACTTTTTTTAAGATGGGGAAATTAAATTGTTGCATGCTTATGAGAATTATGCAGTAGAGATAAGACAGAGAAAGACTGAGAGAGAGAGAAACAGAGAGAGTAAATAGTTCATCCATAGTTGAGAGAAGGCAGAGGATATAAACCAGTTGCAGGTAAGGGATTAGATGTGATGGAGGAAATTTGGAATCTGTTGCTTCATATTTCTTAGTGAACTTGCAGCAAAGTCATAATTTGGGAGTGAGCTATATATATTGGAGGTTTGAGAAAAGAACTAATGTGAAATAGTTATCTAATAGAGTAAGGGAGTGAATAAAGCTGAGGAATATGGATTGATTGCTAAACAGTATACATGAGATTTGGGATCATAAATTTAAAATTAGATCAATAGGCAGGGTTGTATGCTTTTCTAGCCATATTCAGCTGCTAAAATGCAGACAAAGAGTAAGAGAGAGTTGGAACTACCTAGGGTTATATTTTAGCAAAATGAGTATCATTATAATAAAATAAAAAGGAGACAATGGTGTTAAGAGTGTGCATGATGAGTAATTACAATCCTTGACCATGGAGTTCATTCTAAGAAAGGAGATAAAATAAATATCCTATGCTATCCAAGTAGGATAGGATAAATGAATTGAGGCTCTCAAGGTAAGTCAAACGATTTTGTAATTGAAGTGCTCACAGGTATATGCTGGAAAGATGGTAGATGATAGAAAGGCCGAGGCAGGTGGATCACAAGGTCAGGAGATCAAGACCATCCTGGCTAACACGGTGAAACCCCATCTCTACTAAAAATACAAAAAATTAGCTGGGCATGGTAGCGGGTGCCTGTAGTCCCAGCTACTTGGGAGGCTGAGGCAGGAGAATGGCATGAACCTGGGAAGTGGAGCTTGCAATGAACCGAGATCGCACCACTGCACTCAAGCCTAGGCAACAGAGCGAGACTCAGTCTCAAAAAAAAAAAAAAAGAAAGAAAAAGAAAAAAAACAATGTGCGATGTTTTAAATTGAGATTATGGAGGTGTTGTAATTATTGGTAATGCCAGGATCATGATGACCATCAGCGAGAGACTGAGAGAGAGAGGAACAAAAGATCACCGGATGGCAGGTAGTCTAGGGCCTATCCAGTCAAAGTGATAGAAGAATCACCTTTGCATATATTAAAATCACCAAGAGGACCAGGTATGGTGTCTCACACCTGTAATCCCAGCACTTTAGGAGGCCGAGGTGGGCAGATCACTTGAGGCTAGGAGTTGGAGACCAGCCTGGCCAACATGGCGAAACCCCATCTCTACTAAAAAATACAAAAATCTGCCAGGCATGGTGGTACAAGCTGTAATCTCCACTACTTGGGAGGCCAAGACATGAGAATCACTTGAACCTGGGAGGCAGAGGCTGCAGTGAGCCAAGATTATGCCACTGCACTCTAGCCTGGGGCAACAGAGCAAGACCCTGTCTCAAAAAAAGTTTAAAAAAGTAAAAAAAAAATTTTAAATCACCAGTAGTTAAGACAGGAGTAGCAGCACTGAAGATAAGTTGATAATCTTGAAGTTAAATATTCAAGGGATGAGGGGACGTGACCTAGGGAATGGTAGATTATTGATTGCATGAGAGAGAGATCATAGGTAGTATACTCTGATGACATGAAATTTAAAGTCGTATGTTTTTATGAAGAGGGGAAAGATAATGGTCTGGAGGCAATACTAAAGAGAAAGATAGACACCTACCTCTCTTCCTGGCCTAATCATGTGAGGGGTATGGAAAAGAAAACAGCCGTCACATGAGTAGCCTGCACAAGAGGCATGTACAGCAGGAATGTTACACATTTTATAATTTATTTTCTCCTCTTAAAGAAATAACTCACTTGGGAACTTACAGGAATGTATATAGGAAGAAGCTACCTTGCCTCTAAATGCATCATGTAGTACTCAATGCAAAGTCGCTGGAGACCCAACTCCTTAAAGACTATGTTGGTCCACAATTGAATACGTTTTGGAACCTATATATCATAACACTCTGGATCAGATAGAGTTAAACCCAAGCAGGAAAGGAGGCATCCAAGCCAGATCTCCAGCCTAGTAAGAAGGGGAAGGGTTGGAGCATCGATACAGGGGAACCTTGGTCAGCTGGCCCTGAGTTGAATCCAGTGAGATGGCTCAGAGGTTAAATCTAAGGAGAAGCTGTGATGGAGATGCAACAGAACCCACGGTACTGTGAATTAGAGCTAAGATGAAAGAGTAGAAGGATATGACAAACCTCAAGCAGAAATGCAAAGGCAAGTCCAATATGATCTGTAGATAAAGCTGGGGGAGTTTCAAGGGCAGGCAGAAGCTGGCCAGAACAGCCAGGAGTCAGAGAAATCCCAAATAAGATCTATTAATTTTTTCCTTCCTCTTCTTACAAGACCCTTGCTGTTTTTGGGTTAGGGGATCTTAGGACTTTCCTTGAAAGAAGGGAATCTAAGACAATAATCATGAGTCCTGCTCCAGTCAAATGTGCAGAACCATTTGGTTTATTTGACTGAGATTTTACTTTGTAATTCAGCTAAGAGAAAAAGTCACAGGTAATAATAGCACTAGTATACCTGTGCTTCTAAAGCCCATCCCTGAAATGTTCAAAAACTATTACTCAACATAAATACAGATATTTTTTGTTACTATCTTAACTTATGGTTTAAGTGTTTTAGCAAATTTAAAGCAACTTTTAAATTATTTATATTCATTGGTTATTTTGACAAAATTTTATGCTCTGAATTATAGTTTTGTGTATTTGGTGTTCTTCAAATATTCTAGAAAAGTCATACTTTAAACTTTCTCCCATGACATGCTGAAAACTTATACAGACAGTATATGAAGGCAGAGTGAGATGCCCCAGAGAATTTAGAGGTAGGAGTGACAACATTGTCCTTTGAGAAATAAACTACTTAAATCAGCACATGATGGGAGGAGACAGAATGTCTCTGAGCCCCGGAACAGCTCCTTGACTAGGGACAACTAACTTGGTTCAATCTGAAATACTTATATCTAAGTAAGAAAGTATCAGGGCCAGGTGCAGTGGCTCATGCCTGTAATGGTAGGCCGAGGCAGACGGATCACTTGAGGTTAGGAGTTCAAGACCAGCCTGGCCAACATGGTGAAACCCTGTCTCTACTTTAAAAATACAAAAATTAGCTGGTGCTCGCCTGAAATCTCAGCTACTCGGGAGGCTGAGGCATGAGAATCACTTGTGCCTGGGAGACAAAGGCTGCAGTGAGCTGAGATAGTGCCACTGCACTCCAACCTGGGTGACAGAACAAGACTGTCTCAAAACAAAAAACAAACAAAACAAAACAAAACAAAAAAGGAGAAGAAGAAAGTATTAACCCACAAGTTGAGGACAAGCAAAGAAAATGAAGCAGTGTCTCAATTTTGGGAGCAGGGTAATTCTAGAGCGTGTTCTTTGCTGTAAGGTCAGCACATTTGTTAGTCAGATCCTCCTCAGGAATACCAGCCTCTTTTTGCCTTATTCCTTGCCAGGACAGCCATGTTCTGATTACTCTTTTGGGACGCTTTGAGTAGTGTCATTGATCATTTTGGTCACTGAAAAAAGACTGTCCGCTTTTCTATGAAAGAATTCATTGTATTCTGGTTTACAAAGAAGTCTGCAGTGAGGTTTGGTTAACATTAATCCATCAGCCAGAGACTGGTAACCAACTCCTGATAAAAAGTTTTGTTTTAAAGCATGCAATGCTGAGGACCAGATGCTGGACCAAATGGCATCACTAGGTTAACCCCACCCAGTGAGGCCTTACAGGCTGCCAGCAAGCCCTCCTGGTGATTCATCTTCATCTTCTCCCGAGTGGGCTTTCTTCCACATATAATTCCCATCCACACCTTCATAACCCCCAGGTTAGTGATTAACCCACAGAGCATTCCGTGAAAGAAGTAGACCACAATTATTGAGAAATGCTTAACGCATGTGGATGGATATGTGAATTAATAATTAATTTCTTGTTGGAAAATAGAGATTAAGACATTTTCCTCAGGTTGCACGGAAAGCCAATTACAAAGGCACTGTTCAGTGATTTTATCTTTATGTCTTTTCAAATGGATTTCCCCACCACCCTCGGTAAAATGGAATATCAAAGGCAGTTTCCTGTAAACCCTACCAGAATGATACTTAGCGTGTAATGCATTCAGAGACCCTCAAGGAGTTTAGTAGTTGATTCTGGTTCATTTCTTCTTCCAATCCTAATCTACTTAATGATGATTAATAGAATCCTTAAAGATTCATAAAGTAATTTCTTCCAAGAAGTGGTGTTAGAGTATCCAATAAGTATCCTTAGGATTTTCTTATTTTAATATTTTCTGCTGAATGTGAGAGAGAAAAATAACTTTTTTTGTTTTGTCTATTTCTTAAACAGACTCTGAAATGTATTAGTGCAGATATAGCAAAAGAATAAAATACATACTAGTAAGCCCCCATTAAAAATTCACATAATCAGTCTCTCAATTTTATGGAAGCATAAAAATATAAAGTGTTCCTTTTTTAAAGGGTTTTAAAAATTGAAGTTTAGTACGGTATATTTAGGGAAAACATCAGAACAAAGTTACTATTATGCCTTGTAATTTAAATATTTCTCTGAATTTTCTTACTAGCAGTTACTAATCCTTGGACAGTGATGGAACACTTACATTTCTCAGTGAAAATACATCGGTACAAAAACGAGTAAAATTATTTAACAGTATCAGGATGCAGCCTTTATTTTAAGTGAAGTTTACTCAAAGAGAAAGAAGGTGAATTGTGCCTTACTGTATTTTTCAGATGCACATTTGGACTGATCTTTCTTTGTCTCGCCATAGAAACCTAAATGTTCATTCATGAAATATCTAAAAATGTTCATGTTGTTTAAGGAGTTGTACCTGACTCAAATGTGCAATTGAGTTCCAGACAGACAGACATTCTCTAAACAATATGCCTGTCCGAGGAATTATGAGAACATTATTGCATTCCAATTTGATCATTTTATTTTTTTAAATAGTTTATTTCTCAGGTTAAATGAAAATATACTTTAAACTACATTTCTCTTCATTTCAAACTTCTTCCTAGATTTTGAATTAGTCCTGATGAAATTTTAGTAAAAATTTCAAGTGTAAAGCATTGCTTGCTTTAAAACAGAACTAAATTTGACTTATGGTATTTTGGTTTCAAGTATAACGTTATAAGTCACAGGATTTTTTTTTCTTGGTTTTTTTTTTTTTTTTTTTTTTTTTTTTTTTTTTTTTTGAGGCAGAGTGTCTCTCTGTCGCCCAGGCTGGAGTGCAGTGGCTGGATCTCAGCTCACTGCAAGTTCCGCCTCCCGGGTTCACGCCTCAGCCTCCCGAATAGCTGGGACTACAGGTGCCCGCCACCTCGCCCAGCTAGTTTTTTGTATTTTTTAGTAGAGACGGGGTTTCACCGTGTTAGCCAGGATGGTCTCGATCTCCTAACCTCGTGATCCGCCTGTCTTGGCCAAGTCACAGGATTTTAAAATGTGTTTTGACTAGAATGGCATTTTCCAGTTGTTGAGAAAAATTTAAATAATATAACAAATTTTTAACACTGAAAGGACCTTTGTGTCTATTTCAATCTCCTATATAAGATATGAGGAGCCAGGCACGGTGGCTCACACCTGTAATCCCAGAACTTTGGGAGGCCAGGGCAGGAAGATTGCTTGAGCCCAGGGGTTCAAAACCAGCCTAGGCAACATGGCAAACCCTGTCTCTACTAAGATTACAAAAAATTAGCTGAGTGTGGTGGCACGCACCTGTAGTTCAGGCTACCTGATAGGCTAAAATGGAAGGAACACCTGAGCTCTGGAAGTCAAGGCTGCAGCGAGCCAAGATTACACCACTGCACTCCAGCCTGGGTGACAAGAGTGAGACCTTGTCTCACACAAGCACACACAAAAAAGACAAGAGAGATAATTAAAGTCTCATAGAAGATTAGCAAATTACTCCATATCACACACTAACTCAGGTTTGTCACAGTTTCACCATTGAACTTTCATTGTTTGACTCCAAGTATCATGATAATTTCATTATAGCATTTTTGCAAAAAAAAAAAAAAAAAAAAAAAAAAAAAAAAAGGTATTCTAGAATTTAGATAGAATATTCTGAGATATTTAATTTTCCTTACACATTTTTAACTAAATGTTACTCCAAGGAGTTTCCTTGCCATTTTCACCATCAGAGGCCATTTAGTGAGCTCTGTTTTCATGCTGCTGACATACTTGGCCATGCAGAGACACTTTTCAGACCCTAGGGATCACCACCCAAAACACCTCTTACGGGTGAGAACCATTATGTTATGGTGGAATTTGCTCATGCTACTTCAGCAAAGAATCAAATGGATGAACCAGAATTTTAAACTGAATACTCTGTAGGCTGGGTCATTTGAAGTGATCCAAGTCTTGGTTAGAACTTGTCATGGAGCTGAACTGCATGTGTTCTAGTCCTATCTCTGGGACCTTAGGCAAGTTATTAGAGCGTTTTAAAACTTGGTTTCCTCATCTTTAAAATGAGGTTAAAGTAGCTACCTCATCTCTATTCAATAAGTGAATATAAGTAAATATATACAAATGGCATAGACTAATCTCTGTGTTGAGTAAATCTCATAGAAGTTCAGCAAATTACCGGGTATCACACACTAACCCAAGTTTTTAACAGTTTTGTAATGCAACTTTGTTTGACTCCAAGTATCAGATAATTTCATCTTAGCATCTTTGTAAAAATATATTCTGGAATTTTTAAAGATGAATATTATGATATACTTAGTTTTCCCTACAAATTCTTAACTGAATATGACTCCAAGAAATGTAAGTGATCAAAAAATGTTAACTATGATCATCATTTTTATTATTATATAACTTTTATTGTAAAACTTCACAGGTAAGTCACATACTCTCTATAGGAAATCTGTCCCACTCTTAACATAGAAAAAGTCATTATCTCTAAGGTAAATAGTTTTATGGAATCAGAGTTAAGAAACTATTAAACTTAAGGAAAAAATGCAAAGTATCTCGGTTCAGTTGTATGAATATAAAGTTGTAGATTATAAGTTCTTTGTACCACAAAACAACACATATACAATGAAACATATCTTTCATTACCTTATTCAAAGCAACTGTTCTTACATTTATATTGCTACTACTGGCCTGTGTCACAGGTCCCAGGCAAGTAATTTGCTACAAAACAATACCCATTAAGAACATAATTGTTATGGGAAAATATATATTGGCTTGACCCAAGGTGATGGCCTTTTAAAAATATCTCATCCCATGTAATCTCATTAGCTATCCACTCAAAATTAACTTAGTGATGTTCATTTGAAAAAAGTAAGAGGTTAATTTCCTTTGTAAGCTAACATATGCTCTGCACATGCAGTCTAAATATAACTTTAAAATGTTGAATTGTCACGAAACAATTGGACATTTGATAATTCTAGCTTTTCTATACAAATGGGAGTAACAGAAGTATCTCAACTTTAGATAAAAGAGGTAGAGATTGATAAATTAGCCAATTTTCTGTAAGAAATGAATAATTACCAAATGAGAACATTAAACCTGATATTGTATTAGAGATAGATATCAATGGACCAAGTTATACAAAGTTAACAGAAATAAAGGGGAAATATACTTGTGTATCTAAATAAGCCTACATTTTAGATTGGAAGATTCTCACGATGTCACATATCTATGAATTTCATGTTCTGGAGAACTAGGTGACTGGAGAAGAAGATACTCAAAATTGAAGCAAAAATAAATGAAGAAAACTTGCCTCTGAGGGCTGTGCCCACAGCAAAAGCCCTCCTCCTTGCATGACACCACTGAGGGTGTTCCACCAAGAAGATAGGGAAACCTATAAAAATGAGAAAAAAAAGAAAAAAAAATCAAATGATTGTTCATGTCTTGTAATTTAAATTTTTCTGACTTCATGAAAATATGCTTTTGTTCTGTTTCAAGTTTAATGATTGGGAGACTATTGATCTTAAAATTCTGACATATTAGTCATATTAAGAAGTTTTAAATCACTACAAAAGGGATGGTGATTACATATTCAAATTATTGACAGTTAATCAAAGCAAATCCACCATACTACTGAATGTCCTGACAAAAAGTGCATGAACAGCCTCCTTTACTATTATAGGGCAATCAAGGATCCCACTGAAAGCTGTCAAAAGAAAAGAAACTTTATCCATGAATTGGTGTTGCTTGGGAATAATCTTTAAGTTTTATAAGCCTCAATAGATTTCAGATCATTAAATACTTCCTATTCTATATATTTTCAAATGTAAGTGAAAGGCTGTACATGTAAAAATTTCTAAATGAATCTCTGGATTCTATTTTAATTAGAAGTAATAGATACTAAAAATAATTTTCATTTAGCTTTTTTTAAAGTCAGGCTTACTGAGGTATAACTTACATAAATTAAAATTCATCCATTATACTGCTCAGTTCTATGTTTTGTCAAATGCATATAGTTGCAAAACCATCACTATAATCAAACAGAACAGTTCTTCAAAACAATCTTCTCATTTTCCTTTTTAGTCAATCTCTTCTCTCCTCCTCCATTGCCTATTAACCACTGATCTGTTGTCTGTTCCTATAATTTTGCTTTTTCTGGATTGTCACATAATGGAATCATAGAATATGTAGGCTTCTGAATCTGGCTCCTTTCACTTAGCTTTATACAATTGAGATTCATCTATGTTGCTGCATGTATTAGTACTTTATTTCTTTTCTTGCTGAAAAGTATTCCATTGTGTGGATGTACTAGTCTATTATTCATTAGGTTTTGAATACTTTTTCTATTTCCATTTGATTATATGTTTTTCTACCATTCTTAAATTATATATTTGAATTAAAATAATATAGGAACACAAAGGAAACTCTTGCTCAGCTAGCTTCATCTTTCTTCCTTGTATCTCTCTTTATCTTAGAAAGAAGCAAAGTCTTTGCTCCATTCAGCAAGATAATGTCTTACCTGAACACCACTCTGGATTTTCCATTTAATCTCTCTTTCTGAATAATACTCAAAATAGAAAACACAAATTAAAGACACAGCCAATTAACCACAACCTTGGCTTCATAGTCCATAGAATTTCTAGAGTTAAAAAGTATAATAGCTGAAATAAAAAATTCACTGGAGGCACTCTACAGCATATTTGAGGAGTCAGAAGAGAGAATCACCAAACTAAAAACTAGTCAATTGAAATTTACTGAATCTGAGGAGGAGAAAACAAAACAAGCAAGCAAAAAACAAGAATAAAGACAAAGGAACAGAGCCTTAGAGACCTTGTGGGATACCATTAAGCATAGCAATATAATGGGTATCCCCCCAAAAGAGGGAGATAATATTTAAAGAAATAACAGCTGAAAACATCTGAAGTTTGATGAAAAACACTAACTTACTAATCCAAAAATCTCTAAAAAATCCAACTAGTATAAACTAAAATAAATGTACATCTAGGCACATTATAGTCAAACCATCAAAAAAGAAAGACAAACAAGACAGAGAGAATCTTGAAAGCAGCAAGAGAAAAGTGACTCATCACATAAAAGAGATACTGAAAAAAGATTAACAGCTAACTTGTCATCAAAAAGTGCAGAATCCGGCAGGAAATGAGTTGACATATTCAAAGTGCTGAAAGACAAATACTGTCAACACAGAATTCTTCATTCAGCAAAACTATTCTTTCAAAATGAAGGAGAAATTAAGACATTCTCAGATTTTAAAAAGCTGCAAGAATTTGTTGTGAGAAGACCTATAAGAAATTCTAAAGGAAGTCATTCAGGCTGAAATAAAAAGACCTTAGGTAGTAACTTGAATCCAAATAAAACATGAAGAGTCATGATAAGGGTACCTATGTAGGTAAATATATAAGACAATATAAATATAGTTTTGTTTGTAATACTTTTTATATCTGATTTAAAAGACAACTGCATAAAGCACTAGTTACAAAACTGTGTAGATAGAATTGTAATAATGTAATTTGTGACTGTGGCTCCTTTCTGAATTCTATTAATTGAGCAGAAGACATTGAGGAACGATGGTCTCAGTTCAAAACTTACTGATCATGTTGGGGAAGGGGTAGGCCTACTCTGACTGAGTGGGAACTTCCCCTTGGGTCCTATTTATATAATTAAAGAGGACTGCGAAAAGCAAAGGTTGCTCAAAGTGTGGGTCCCTTCTCAACCCTCCTCCTCCTCATCATCATCATCAGCAGCAGCAGCATCAATATGACCAAGTTATGATAAGTTTTTCACATAATAGTCATGCTCCTATTTGGAAAAATGAAAATGACAGCCTAGTTAAATCAATTGTATTATAAATACGTATGTTATTTTCACTTAGTGGAGAATGAGTTCTTTGCTTATTTTATAGCATTTACAGCAAATTATGAACACTTTATAAACATTAAATACTGAGAAATAAATACAATATTGTAAGCTGAATTACTAAAATTACATATATTAAGATAAACTACTTCAAACAGAAGTGTCATTACATATAAAAGAATCTGAGTAGTCTTTAAATTCACTCCCAGTGGCCCTTAAATTAACCATGTATCATAATATTATATTATATAACATATCTGTATTTACTGTTTCATTCATTTGACATTTGTTTATTAAGCACTTATAGGTCTACATTATTTGAGGTGTTAAAGTTTCAGTAGTAAAAAAACACAAGATATCTTATCTCATGATACTTGAATTATAGAGGAGGAGTTAGACAACAAACAAATAAGTAAGTGATGTCAGATAAGTGGTCTGAGAAAACATAATGCAGGGAAAGGCAATAAAGCCTGACATGGGGTGGAAGGAATGGAGAGGAAGGTGCTATTTAACACTGAATTGGTGTGAAAGTATAGGGCATAAGAAAGAATGAGTGCAAAGGCCCTGAGCCAGGGCTTTCAGGAGGCCAGGTAGGCTGAAATGGAATTAAATAATGCAGTGAGTAGTAGAAAATGAGAACAGGGAATGATGGTGAAGAGTCTGTCTTACTGTGAATGAAATGAGGAACTATCAGAGAGTTTTGAGCAGAAAAATTACATGATTTACATTGCATGTTTACTTTATAAACAATGTCTCCATGTTTACTTTGACTGCTATGCCAGGAATACATTGTAGGGAGCAAGGGCACCATCAGAAAGACAAATTTTGAAGCAGTTAAAATAATCCATGTGAGAGATGACAGTGACTTGGACAAGGTTGATAGAGGAGAGGTTGTAAGAAGTGGTTCAATTTTGAATCTATTTCACAAACAAGAGGTAACAGGAATTGTTGATGGATTAGCTGTGGAGGTGTGAGAGGGGAAAAAAAAGAGTAAAATGGACATTGATGTTTTAAGCATAAGCAGCTAAAAAAATACATTTGCAATTCATTGAAATGGGAGGGACTGAGGAAGAAGCTGTTTAGGGAAGAAATCAAGAGTTCATTTGAATATCAAGTGAAGATGTCAAATGAGCAGTTGGATATGAGGGTCTGGAATTTAAGGGGAGAATCTGAGTCTACAAACAGACATTTGGATGTCGTTAAGATGTGGAAGATATTAAAGCCGCAAGGGCTAGAAGAGATCGAGAGGTGAACATAAACAGAAGAGGCCTGAGGACTGAGCACCGGGACATTCCAACACAGGAAGAGGAGAGGGTTTGCCAAATAGAAGAAAGTCTAAAAGTGATAAAAGGACATTTTTTAATAATCTAAAAGTTATCAGAAAAATATGGGACCTGTCACACTTGTCATGCAGATATGGAGAGAAAGGGTATTATAGAGGCAGTAATAGAAAAAAAAAATCCATTGTAATTTTATCATATTATGTTCTTATATTCGCTCATATATATTATATAGTATATTAATTTATAGATGTATATTCACATATTCATGAATGAATCCATTACAGTGCCTGTTATAACCAATGTCCCTTTCTTAGGACACTTTAAAAAAAAATCTTCAGCCAGCTACTAACAAAATGACCCTTTAGGCTGACGTAAGGGTCTGTGACTCTGAAGAAGTTACACATGAGAAGGATGGAAAATGGAAGTCCTGTAATAAAGTGAAACAAGCTCCAGAGTGAAGAGAGAGGTGGTAGGCTGATCACAACCCGAGGCAGATGGTTATGGAGTCATCATAATAGTGAGTTTTGTTGGCCAGGTGCAGTGGCTCATGCCTGTAGTCCCAACACTTTGGGAGGCCTAGGAAGTGGATCTCTTGAGCCTAGGAGATTGAGACCAGCCTAGGCAACATAGCGAAACCCCATCTCTAAAAAAGAAAAATTTTAAAAATAGTGTTGTAAGGTCTGCTAAGGGAAAAACAAGATAGACTTGTTGCAAGAGAATATTTGGATTTTTTCTGATTCCTAAAGTACGTAAATTAGTCCCTATGATGAGACTGGTGTAGATAGCTGTCTACCTATGTGAGATTTCTGTTGCTCTTGCTGTCATGAGTGCTTTCAGATGAAACTCATTAGTGTTTTCACTGAGGAAGGGTTCTAATCTTTGCTTCCAGAAAGATCTTGGTTTATCCTCGAAATTAAATATTTACACTATTTGTTGTTGATAAGTCAATAATGCCAATAAATATTGATTTAAAAGTCAAAAAGAATCATTAGTCATTTTCTGTGCTGATATCCCAAGAAATAATAAAGTGCATTCATGCTAAAATTGTAATTAAAATTTAGTATGGTATTCACCATTTTAAATTAAATTGGTTTTACAAATGTGTGGTAGATGATATTCACAGCAAAATAATTTGAAACTAATTTCTTTCAAGATTTTAAAATGAGTACGGTTTTAAAACTTAAATGAGTATGGTTTGAAAAAGAGTAGTGACTCCCAAAATTCTAAAGTGGGAATCTGAAGACTCAAGTTTTAATCCCAGCTCTGCCACCAAAAGCTGTATGTTATTCAGCAAGTACCTAATATTCTTATTTGTCAATTATACTTCAATAAAGCTGAAAAAAAAAAACAACTAAAATTCTGCCTCAGTTTCTTTAAAATGAGGTGATTGAAATACACGATTTTTCAAGTTTCTTTAAGCTCTGTATAACACACATTTCTCTAGGAACATAATGTAAATTGAAACTTCTTCCAGAATAAGGCTATCATATGGATAGGAACTAGGAAGCTCCGGATGTTTGAATAGAGTTGTTAGAAGTAGCAGAACACAGTCACTCCTTCCATGTTAAGATACCTTTAAAATATGTACAAAGGCTTCGTACTTTGTGTAGGCCACCAGATAAACCTCTGACCATGCTTAGGGTACTCAAGTTAAACTTGCCTGGGCTAAGCAGTCTGGTAAGGTTTTGATTGCCTGAGGTTGAAATATGCCTCATAGACGTATGCCTCATATGCCTTAGACCACCCTCACTCAACTCTGCTAACAAATGTTCATTGAGCTGCTATTGTATGTTAAGTCACATGTTAGGTTCCAGGGATTCAACAATGAACAAGAGCACAGCACCTGTTTGAGGTGATAAGTGATGAGTAATCAAAAAATTACAATTATGCAACAAATACCTTGACAGAGAAAAGTACTATGGAAGCACCAGGTAGATGTATCTTGGTTAGACCAACGGGATAAGGGAAAAGTTCAAAAGGGGAAGATTATCTGAACAAGACCTGAGAGTCAAATTATTGGGACAGGGAGAAACAGAAAGAACAGAATGTATTGAGATCTGAAACTAAGTGTGAGGGCAGGAGTTATAAGAGATGAAGCTGGAAAAGTCAGGGGTGTGAAAGGAAAATAAATCTTGGGGCCCCAAAATCACTAAACCAAAGGGAAAAGTGGAGCTGGGAACTCTTCAGGGCAAACCTGCCTCCCATTCTATTCAAAGTCACCCCTCTGCTCACGAGATAGATGCATATCTGATTGCCTCCTTTGGAAGGGCTAATCTGAAACTCAAAAGAATGAAACCATTTGTCTCTCATCTACCTATGACCTGGAAGCCCCCTCCCTGCTTCGAGTTATCCTACCTTTCTGGACAAAACCAATGTACGGCTTACGTATACTAATTGATGTCTCATGTCTGCCTAAAATGTATAAAACCAAGCTGTGCCCCGACCACCTGGGGCCCATGTCGTCAGGATCTCCTGAGGCTGTGTCATGGGTGCATGTCCTCAACCTTGGTAAAATAAACTTTCTATATTAACTGAGACCTGTCTCAGATATTCAGGGTTCACTGCAGGGTGAAGAAAATGCCTCCTAAGCCATATTTTAAAAATTAAACGTTATGGCCAGGGGTGGTGACTCACGCCTATAATCCCAGCAGTTTGGGAGGCCAAGGTGGGTGGATCGCCTAAGGTCAGGAGTTTGAGACCAACCTGACCAACATGGTGAAACCCCATCTCCACTGAAAACACAGAATTAGCCGGGTGTGGTGGCAGGCGCCTGTAGTCCTAGCTATTCGGGAGGCTGAGGCACGAGAATCGCTTGAACCCAGGAGGCGGAGGTTGCAGTGATCCGAGATCGTGCCACTGCACTCCAGCCTGGGCGACAGAGTGAGACTTTGTCTCAAAAGAAAAAAAAGAAAAGGAAAGAAAAATTAAACTTTGTCTCATTGTCAATGGGGAGCTAGGGCCATGTTCTAAACAGGGGAGAGATAAGATCAAATTTATAATTTAGAAATGTAATTGTTCGCAGAGATAAAAATGGATGGGAGAAGACTAGCTCCAGAATTTGCAAGGCTGAATTAATAATCCAGTTGAGAAAGGAATTGTATTGTTAATTAAGAGAGTGGTAGTGGTGATGTGAAGAATTCAAAAGATTCTCGAAGTGCTTAGGGTGCAGAATAGACAGGATATAGACGTGGAGACAAGGAAGGTAAAAATAAAACCCAGGTTTATGGCTTAGTCAATGCAGATCTTGGTGTTATCACTCACTGAAGTAGAAACATAGGGCAGGAACAAGTTGGTTAGAACAAACAAAGCAGAAAGAAAATAAAATAAAGAAATAAAGAAAAAGAAAAAAAAGTAATGAGCTAACTTTTCAGCATGCTGACTTGAATGTCCCATGGGTTATGTGAGTTAGGTGATGTAATAAATCAGTCATGATAAGCACTTATTTCAAAATGAGAATCTGTTCCAAAGCATTTGACATATTAGGGAACAATTTGAGTATAACATGATTATCACGTGCTTATGCATGAATGAAGAAACCTGAACCCCACTGATTTGAACCAGGGGAATGCACAAAATGCTCACTTGCACACACCAGAAACTGCCACCTCCACTCACCTTGTGTATTTTCCTTGAGTTTTGCTATTCTTTTGCATTTGTTAATTATCTTGAAAACCACTCACCCAACTTCCCAAACTGTCAAATCTTACTGGTTTAAAAAGGCCAAGCAGGGCCTGGCATAGTGGCACACGCCTGTAATCCCAGCACTTTGGAAAGGCAAGGCAGGCGAGGTGAACCCCTTGAGCCCAGGAGTTCAAGACCAGCCTGGGCAACATGGTGAAATCCTGTTTCTACAAAAAATAAAAAAATAATTAGCCGGGTGTGGTGGCACACACCTGTAGTCCCAGCTACCAGGGAAACTGAGGAGAGAGGATCACCTGAGCCCAGGAGGTTGAGGCTGCAGTGAGCCATGATTGTGCCTCTGCACTATAGCCTGGGAGACAGAATGAGACCCTGTCTCAATAAAATAAATAAAATAAAATAAAATAAAATAAAATAAAATAAAATGCCAAGCAGTGTGTGCATGGAAAGCTTCACATTTTCAGGAGCAAATTGAAATAATACAGCATTTTGAAAAAAAAAATGAGAGGCCTAAAGCAATGAAAAACATTTCTTAGGTAGAAAGATTGTTGGACATATAGATTGAAGAACAACAGCAAAAAAGAATCAGGAATAACTTTTCTTGCAATATAAGTGAAAACCCCCTCTATATAAGAAGACTTTACATAGAAATTGCCAAATCCTGCAAAACTGGCTCTGTTTAGTGGTAGTATTAGCGTGTAGCTTGTTTGGTGGTTTCCAACATCACTACAATTTCCGAAGTCATCAGTTGGGCAAAGCCACAAGTGCAGATGAGAATGCTGCAATGCAAAATAGCTTCCAGTACTGATAGGGAAGTTAATTGAAAAAGAAGGCTATACATTGAATCAAATTTTCAATTTTGATGAAACAGGTATCTATTATAAACTAATATCTTTATTTTATTTTATTTATTTATTTATTTATTTATTTAAATTTATTTATTATTATTATACTTTAAGTTGTAGGGTACATGTGCATAACGTGCAGGTTTGTTACATATGTATACTTGTGCCATGTTGGTGTGCTGCACCCATCAACTCGTCATTTACATCAGGTATAACTCCCAATGCAATCCCTCCCCCCTCCCCCCTCCCCATGATAGGCCCCGGTGTGTGATGTTCCCCTTCCTGAGTCCAAGTGATCTCATTGTTCAGTTCCCACCTATGAGTGAGAACATGCGGTGTTTGGTTTTCTGTTCTTGTGATAGTTTGCTAAGAATGATGGTTTCCAGCTGCATCCATGTCCCTACAAAGGACACAAACTCATCCTTTTTTATGGCTGCATAGTATTCCATGGTGTATATGTGCCACATTTTCTTAATCCAATCTGTCACTGATGGACATTTGGGTTGATTCCAAGTCTTTGCTATTGTGAATAGTGCTGCAATAAACATATGTGTGCATGTGTCTTTATAGCAGCATAATTTATAATCCTTTGGGTATATACCCAGTAATGGGATGGCTGGGTCATATGGTACATCTAGTTCTAGATCCTTGAGGAATCGCCATACTGTTTTCCATAATGGTTGAACTAGTTTACAATCCCACCAACAGTGTAAAAGTGTTCCTATTTTTCCACATCCTCTCCAGCACCTGTTGTTTCCTGACTTTTTAATGATCGCCATTCTAACTGGTGTGAGATGGTATCTCATTGTGGTTTTGATTTGCATTTCTCTGATGGCCAGTGATGATGAGCATTTTTTCATGTGTCTGTTGGCTGTATGAATGTCTTCTTTTGAGAAATGTCTGTTCATATGCTTTGCCCACTTTTTGATGGGGTTGTTTGTTTTTTTCTTGTAAATTTGTTTGAGTTCTTTGTAGGTTCTGGATATTAGCCCTTTGTCAGATGAGTAGATTGCAAAAATTTTCTCCCATTCTGTAGGTTGCCTGTTCACTCTGATGGTAGTTTCTTTTGCTGTGCAGAGGCTCTTTAGTTTAATTAGATCCCATTTGTCAATTTTGGCTTTTGCTGCTGTTGCTTTTGGTGTTTTAGACATGAAGTCTTTGCCCATGCCTATGTCCTGAATGGTACTACCTAGGTTTTCCTCTAGGATTTTTATGGTATTAGGTCTAACATTTAAGTCTCTAATCCATCTTGAATTAATTTTCATATAACGAGTAAGGAAAGGATCCAGTTTCAGCTTTCTACTTATGGCTAGCCAATTTTCCCAGCACCATTTATTAAATAGGGAATCCTTTCCCCATTTCTTGTTTCTCTCAGGTTTGTCAAAGATCAGATGGCTGTAGATGTGTGGTATTATTTCTGAGGCCTCTGTTCTGTTCCATTGGTCTATATCTCTGTTTTGGTACCAGTACCATGCTGTTTTGGTTACTGTAGCCTTGTAGTATAGTTTGAAGTCAGGTAGTGTGATGCCTCCAACTTTGTTCTTTTGACTTAGGATTGTCTTGGAGATGCAGGCTCTTTTTTGGTTCCATATGAACTTTAAAGCAGTTTTTTCCAATTCTGTGAAGAAACTCGTTGGTAGCTTGATGGGGATGGCATTGAATCTATAAATTACCTTGGGCAGTATGGCCATTTTCACGATATTGATTCTTCCTATCCATGAGCATGGTATGTTCTTCCATTTGTTTGTGTCCTCTTTGATTTCACTGAGCAGTGGTTTGTAGTTCTCCTTGAAGAGGTCCTTTACATCCCTTGTAAGGTGGATTCCTAGGTATTTTATTCTCTTTGAAGCAATTGTGAATGGAAGTTCATTCATGATTTGGCTCTCTGTTTGTCTGTTACTGGTGTATAAGAATGCTTGTGATTTTTGCACATTAATTTTGTATCCTGAGACTTTGCTGAAGTTGCTTATCATGTCATCTGCAAACAGGGACAATTTGACTTCTTCTTTTCCTAACTGAATACCCTTGATTTCTTTCTCTTGCCTAATTGCCCTAGCCAGAACTTCCAACACTATGTTGAATAGGAGTGGTGAGAGAGGGCATCCCTGTCTTGTGCCAGTTTTCAAAGGGAATTTTTCCAGTTTTTGCCCATTCAGTATGATATTGGCTGTGGGTTTGTCATAAATAGCTCTTATTATTTTGAGGTACGTTCCATCAATACCGAATTTATTGAGCGTTTTTAGCATGAAGGGCTGTTGAATTTTGTCAAAAGCCTTTTCTGCATCTATTGAGATAATCATGTGGTTCTTGTCTTTGGTTCTGTTTATATGCTGGATTATTTTTATTGATTTGCGAATGTTGAACCAGCCTTGCATCCCAGGGATGAAGCCCACTTGATCATGGTGGATAAGCTTTTTGATGTGTTGCTGAATCCGGTTTGCCAGTATTTTATTGAGGATTTTTGCATCGATGTTCATCAGGGATGTTGGTCTAAAATTCTCTTTTTTTGTTGTGTCTCTCCCAGGCTTTGGTATCAGGATGATGTTGGCCTCATAAAATGAGTTAGGGAGGATTCCCTCTTTTTCTATTCATTGGAATAGTTTCAGAAGGAATGGTACCAACTCCTCCTTGTACCTCTGGTAGAATTCAGCTGTGAATCCATCTGGTCCTGGACTTTTTTTGGTTGGCAGGCTATTAATTATTGCCTCAATTTCAGAGCCTGCTATTGGTCTATTCAGGGATTCAACTTCTTCCTGGTTTAGTCTTGGAAGAGTGTAAGTGTCCAGGAAATTATCCATTTCTTCTAGATTTTCCAGTTTATTTGCATAGAGGTGTTTATAGTATTCTCTGATGGTAGTTTGTATTTCTGTGGGGTCGGTGGTGATATCCCCTTTATCATTTTTAATTGCGTCAATTTGATTCTTCTCTCTTTTCTTCTTTATTAGTCTTGCTAGTGGTCTGTCAATTTTGTTGATCTTTTCAAAAAACCAACTCCTGGATTCATTGATTTTTTGGAGGGTTTTTTGTGTCTCTATCTCCTTCAGTTCTGCTCTGATCTTAGTTATTTCTTGCCTTCTGCTAGCTTTCGAATGTGTTTGCTCTTGCTTCTCTAGTTCTTTTAATTGCGATGTTAGAGTGTCAATTTTAGATCTTTCCTGCTTTCTCTTGTGGGCATTTAGTGCTAGAAATTTCCCTCCACACACTGCTTTAAATGTGTCCCAGAGATTCTGGTATGTTGTATCTTTGTTCTCATTGGTTTCAAAGAACATCTTTATTTCTGCCTTCATTTCGTTATGTACCCAGTAGTCATTCAGGAGCAGGTTGTTCAGTTTCCATGTAGTTGAGCAGTTTTGATTGAGTTTCTTAGTCCTGAGTTCTAGTTTGATTGCACTGTGGTCTGAGAGACAGTTTGTTATAATTTCTGTTCTTGTACATTTGCTGAGGAGTGCTTTACTTCCAATTACGCGGTCAATTTTGGAGTAAGTATGATGTGGTGCTGAGAAGAATGTATATTCTGTTGATTTGGGGTGGAGAGTTCTATAGATGTCTATTAGGTCTGCTTGCTGCAGAGATGAGTTCAATTCCTGGATGTCCTTGTTAACTTTCTGTCTCGTTGATCTGTCTAATGTTGACAGTGGAGTGTTGAAGTCTCCCATTATTATTGTATGGGAGTCTAAGTCTCTTTGTAAGTCTCTAAGGACTTGCTTTATGAATCTGGGTGCTCCTGTATTGGGTGCATATATATTTAGGATAGTTAGCTCTTCCTGTTGAATTGATCCTTTTACCATTATGTAATGGCCTTCTTTGTCTCTTTTGATCTTTGATGGTTTAAAGTCTGTTTTATCAGAGACTAGTATTGCAACCCCCACTTTTTTTTGTTCTGCATTTGCTTGGTAAATCTTCCTCCATGCCTTTATTTTGAGCCTATGTATGTCTCTGCGTGTGAGATGGGTCTCCTGAATACAGCAGACTGATGGGTCTTGACTCTTTATCCAGTTTGCCAGTCTGTGTCTTTTAATTGGAGCATTTAGTCCATTTACATTTAAGGTTAAGATTGTTATGTGTGAACTTGATCCTACCATTATGATATTAACTGGTTATTTTGCTCGTTAGTTGATGCAGTTTCTTCCTAGCCTCGATGGTCTTTACATTTTGGCATGTTTTTGCAATGGCTGGTACCGGTTGTTCCTTTCCATGTTGAGTGCTTCCTTCAGGGTCTCTTGTTAGGCAGGCCTAGTGGTGACAAAATCTCTAAGCATTTGCTTATCTGTAAAGGATTTTATTTCTCCTTCACTTATGAAACTTAGTTTGGCTGGATATGAAATTCTGGGTTTAAAATTCTTATCTTTAAGAATGTTGAATATTGGCCCCCACTCTCTTCTGGCTTGGAGAGTTTCTGCCGAGAGATCTGCTGTTAGTCTGATGGGCTTCCCTTTGTGGGTAACCCGACCTTTCTCTCTGGCTGCCCTTAAGATTTTTTCCTTCCTTTCAACTTTGGTGAATCTGGCAATTATGTGTCTTGGAGTTGCTCTTCTCGAGGAGTATCTTTGTGGTGTTCTCTGTATTTCCTGGATTTGAATGTTGGCCTGCCCTACTAGGTTGGGGAAGTTCTCCTGGATGATATCCTGAAGAGTGTTTTCCAACTTGGTTCCATCTTCCCCCTCACTTTCAGGCACCCCAATCAGACGTAGATTTGGTCTTTTTACATAATCCCATACTTCTTGCAGGCTTTGTGCATTTCTTTTTCTTCTTTTTTCTTTTGGTTTCTCTTCTCGCTTCATTTCATTCATTTGATCCTCAATCGCTGACACTCTTTCTTCCAGTTGATCGAGTCGGTTACTGAAGCTTGTGCATTTGTCACGTATTTCTCGTGTCATGGTTTTCATCTCTTTCATTTCGTTTAGGACCTTCTCTGCATTAATTACTCTAGCCATCAATTCTTCCACTTTTTTTTCAAGATTTTTAGTTTCTTTGCGCTGGGTACGTAATTCCTCCTTTAGCTCTGAGAAATTTGATGGACTGAAGACTTCTTCTCTCATCTCGTCAAAGTCATTCTCCGTCCAGCTTTGATCTGTTGCTGGCGATGAGCTGCGCTCCTTTGCCGGGGGAGATGCGCTCTTATTTTTTGAATTTCCAGCTTTTCTGCCCTGCTTTTTCCCCATCTTTGTGGTTTTATCTGCCTCTGGTCTTTGATGATGGTGATGTACTGATGGAGTTTTGGTGTAGGTGTCCTTCCTGTTTGATAGTTTTCCTTCTAACAGTCAGGACCCTCAGCTGTAGGTCTGTTGGAGATTGCTTGAGGTCCACTCCAGACCCTGTTTGCCTGGGTATCAGCAGCAGAGGCTGCAGAAGATAGAATATTTCTGAACAGCGAGTGTACCTGTCTGATTCTTGCTTTGGAAGCTCCCACTCAGGGGTGTACTCCACCCTGTGAGGTGTGGGGTGTCAGACTGCCCCTAGTGGGGGATGTCTCCCAGTTAGGCTACTCAGGGGTCAGGGACCCACTTGAGCAGGGAGTCTGTCCCTTCTCAGATCTCAACCTCCGTGTTGGGAGATCCACTGCTCTTTTCAAAGCTGTCAGACAGAGTCGCTTGCGTCTGCAGAGGTTTCTGTTGCGTTTGTTATTGTTTACTGTGCCCTGTCCCCAAAGGTGGAGTCTACAGAGACAGGCAGGTTTCCTTGAGCTGCTGTGAGCTCTACCCAGTTCGAGCTTCCCAGCAGCTTTGTTTACCTACTTAAGCCTCAGCAATGGCGCGCGACCCTCCCCCAGCCGCGCTGCTGCCTTGCCGCGAGATCGCAGACTGCTGTGCTAGCAATGAGGGAGGCTCCGTGGGTGTGGGACCCTCCCGGCCAGGTGTGGGATATGATCTCCTGGTGTGCCTGTTTGCTTAAAGTGCAGTATTGGGGTGGGAGTTACCTGATTTTCCAGGTGTTGTGTGTCTCAGTTCCCCTGGCTAGGAAAAGGGATTCCTTTCCCCCTTGCGCTTCCCAGGTGAGGCAATGCCTCGCCCTGCTTCAGCTCTTGCTGGTCGGGCTGCAGCAGCTGATCAGCACCGATCGTCCGGCACTCCCCAGTGAGATGAACCCAGTACCTCAGTTGAAAATGCAGAAATCACTGGTCTTCTGTGTCGCTCGCGCTGGGAGTTGGCGACTGGAGCTGTTCCTATTTGGCCATCTTGCTCCGCCCCCTATTTATTTTTTTTTTGAGATGGAGTCTTGCTCTGTCATCTAGGGTGGAGTGCAGTGGTGTGATCTGGGCTTACTGCAACCTCCGCCTCCCAGGTTCAAGCAATTCTCCTGCCTCAGCCTCCTGAGTAGCTGGGATTACAGGCGCCCGCCATATGAACTAATTTCTTTAAGAACCTCCCTCTCCAAGACAGAACACCATTCCCCATAATTTAAGGCTGCAAAAGCTTAATTGTGATGTTCTGTGTGATAGCAGAATTTAAGACTTTCTTTTTTTTTTTTTTTTTTTTAACTTTTATCTTAGGTTCAGGGGTACGTGTTAAGGTTTGTTACATGCATAAATTGTGGGTTGCTGGGGTTTGGTGTACAGATTATTTCATCACCCAGGTAATAAGCAAAGTATTCAACGGGTGGTTTTTCTATTCTCACCCTCCTCCCATCTTTCACCCTCAAGTAAGCCCTGGTGTCTGTTGTTTCCTTGTTTGTGTCTATATGTATTCACTGTTTAGTTCTCACTTGTAATTCGAGAACATAGGGTATTTGGTTTTCCATTCCTGTGTTAGTTCACTTAGGATAATGTCCTCCAGCTGCTTCCATGTTGCTGCAATGAACATGATCTTATCCTTCTCTATGGCTGCATAGTATTCCATGATGTATGTGTACCATATTTTCTTTATGCAGTCTCCTGTTGATGGGCATTTAGGTTGATTCCATGTCTTTGCCATTGTGAATAGTGTTGCGATGAACATATGTGCATGTGTCTTTATGGTAGAATGATTTATATTCCTTTGGGTATATACCCAATACTGAGATTCCTGTGTTGAATGGTAATTCTGTTTTAAGTTCTTTGAGAAATCATCAGACTGCTTCCCACAATGGCTGAACTGATTTACAGTCCCATCAGCAGTGTATAAGCGTTCCCTCTTCTCCACAACCTCGGCAGCATCTGTTATTTTTTGATTTTTTAATAACGGCCTTTCTGACTGGTGTGAGATGGTGTCTGTTAACATTTAAAGTGAACATTTAAGAGATACTAATTGCTGCTACTGACAGTGAGAATGAAGAAAGTGTTGCAGAATTTTGGAAGAGATTACTGTCAAAATGGACATTGTAGAGACCCAGAATGATGTAATAAAAGAATACTTGCCTTGTATGTGGTAGAAAACTCTCCATAACTTAATTCATGAATTTGAAGGATTTGAAGTTTCCAAGCAATTTTATTAAAAATTAAGGCAAGCTGTGTTGACCTAGCAAAGCAGGCTGAATTGGAGGAGATAGAAAATGAAGATGTGGAAGAGCTACAAGACTCTTACCTTGATGATCTAACCATAGAAGACTCGAAACAGTGTATTGCTGTTGGCCAAGTAGAGGCAGAAGATGATGAAGATGACGATGAATACAAAAGCCAGAAAATAGCTTGACAATTTTATGTTTTATAAATAATTTTATAACAATGTATAATTTGACTCTCAGAGCACAAACTTAATTGTAAGTTTTTCAGGGACACAACCTGGAGAAAAATTACTCTTAAACAAATTTACCAAATGTTCTACCTTCAATGGGATAAACTTTTTTTTTCTGACTGCACAGTATGTACGTAACTTTGGTTATTCCTTGAAATGTACCCACAAGCATCTCAATGTAAACTTCTACATTTTTCTCTAGAACTGCCATATTAAAAATAGGCTACATTTTATTAGTAGGCCTTTAAAATATATAACAAAAGAAGAATTTTTCATTTTCAGCATAGTAAAGTTTAACAAAATACATTACAATAAAACTGAGATAAGAAACACTCCAATTTGGATTTTCCAAGATAAAAATAACTCTGTGGCTGGATCATTTGTTATTAATTTTAAACATTAAATGTAGTGAAATTGAGTCTGTCATCTTCTCTTTATAGAAAATTAATGTCGATAACAATACAGGGAAGGAGAACTCATTCTAACTCAATCATAAATGGCTAACATATGGTTAATATGTGCCTGTCTGCAAGACAGTCAAATAGCAGTGTAGTTATTGAAGGGGAATCCCTGAAGCTTACACAACTGATTCATACTTATAATTCTATACTTAACACTTTATGGAAGCAATGAATGAAAGGAAAAACAATGTTATTTAAATTTAAAACTGCATGCCAATGACTTTTAAACATCAAGATTGGAAAGTTCCCAAACAAGGAATTTTCAGATTCCTAACTCCAGTAAAACTAACTTGGAAGTAATTCTACGATATTTTGTAGAAGGGTGTACAAGGTTGAAAATGCTGTTTTGTGCTGATGATAAACTGCCCTTGTTCCTGCTCCCCAAACCTCTCCATGCGTGTAGACACATTAGGCTGCTGGCAAGTGATAAGGGATAATAATCCTTGCCACCTGCCTGTCTCACAGCAATATTAGGAATACTAATGACAGAATTGAGAATGTGCCTAATGAGAGCCTCTTGAGAGATTTTGAAATCCACAGAAGAAATATCAGCGTAATTATTTAGAGATGCATCCATTAGGTATATGTATCAAGATATAATTTGTAAAATTTTTGGATAGTATTTTATCATATGGATATAACACAATTTGTTTGTCCATTCATCTGTTCATGAACATTTGGGTTGTTCTCAGTTTTGAGTTATTATTGTTTTTAAAGCTGCTTTGAGCATTCAAGTACAAGTTATTGTACGGACGTTTTGCTTTCATCATTCTTGGGTAAATATCTAGAAGTGGAATAGCTGGATCATGTGGTAGGTGCATGTTTAACTTGTCATGAAACTGCCACATTGCTTTCCAAAGTGGTTGTACCATTTTATATTCCCATTGGCTGTATATGAAAGTTGCAGTTTTTCTACATCCTCACCAAAACTTGGATGTGATCAGCCTTTTTAATTCTAAGCGTCTGCATGTAGGGATGTTTCATTATGGCTGTCATTTGCATTTTCCTAATGACTAATGACGTTGTGTATCTTTTCATGTGCTTATTTTCTCTACACGCATCTTCTCTGGTGAGGTGCTTGTTCAAATATTTTGCCCATTTTATGAGTAAATCATATTATTAATGAGTTTGAAAGGTCTTTATGTATTCAGAATACAAGTGGTTTTTTGTTTTTGTTTTTGTTTTTGTTTTTGTTTTTGTTTGAGACAGAGTCTCACTCTATTGCCCAAGCTGGAGCGCAGTAGCATAATCATGGCTCACTGTAACCTCCACCTCCTGGGTTCAAGTGATTCTCCTGCCTCAGCCTCCTGAGTAACTGGGATTGCAGGTGCACACCACCATGCCCAGCTAATTTTTTGTGTTTCTTTTTTTTAGTAGATATGGAGTTTCACCATGTTGGCCAGGCTGGTCTTGAACACCTGACATCAGATGATCCACCCGCCTTGGCCTCCCAAAGTGCTGGGATTACAGGTGTGAGCCGCCTCACACGGCTGGATACAAGTTCTTTATCAGATATGTGCTTTGCAAATTTCTGTCTTAGTCTATGATCTGTCTTTTCATTTCTCTCAGTAATGTTTCTTAGTTTTCAGTGTACATGGCTCCTTGTCTTTTGAAAGATTTATCCCTAAATGTTTAGTATTTCTCAGTTGTACTAGTCAGTTTCAAATGTTCAACAGCAAGATGTGGTTAGTGGATTTATTAGACAGCACAGATACAGGATATTTTCATCTTCTCTAGAGTGTATATACGTATTTGAGACTCCTCTGTATTTCACATCTGTACCCAACACTAAAAATAATCTATGACTATTTTGTGATATTAACAATGCTTTGTAAAAGATATATGACATTAGATGTTTTTCAAACAAAAACAAAACTAACCTGGAACCTAGTCTAGTGTTAGTTTTTCAGTTATAGACCATTGAGTTATATTTAACGTAAGTGGATTGCTAAGACAGTAGATCTTAAAAATTCTCACCACATACAAAAAAGGGTAAGTATGTGAGGTGATGAATATGTCAATTAGCTTGACTGTGGTAATCATTTTACTACTCATTAAAAACTATTTTGTACACCTTAAATATATACAATTTTTATCTGTCAGTTATGCCTCAATAAGTCTGAGGGGAAAAGATAATTCAGATGGCAAAAAACTTTTAAATTATCTCCTCAGATACTTCATAAATATTTACTTTGTTATGAAATACCAAATTGTACATTTCCTTTTCTTAAAAAAAAGTTAAAACCTAACATAAAATAAAATTAATTATGAGTTTTAGGTATGTGACTACTGGATTTAAAAATAAAAATATAGTAAAGAATTCTTACCCAACAGTTGAGACTAAAATAGGATAGAGAGAAACAAGTACTGATTTTTATATATATTTTTTACCTTTGGAAAGCAAAGGTTCAAATTTGCATAATCATTAACTTTACCTATTTCTGGTCTTAGCTGGTCTTTTGACATACTGATGTTGTTTGATGTGGGTTCCAAAATATGTTTGGGAAACAAACGTGATAAATGTTTACCATGACACCACTCCAAACTTACACGGTGCAAGCTTTAATAACCTTCAATGACCTAATTCATTCAAAAGTATGCTTCTTGTTGAGAGTGCTTTAATTATTCCATTGCCATTTATACTTTCTGTATATCAAAGCGCTAATTTAACATGTGACCTTTACAGTAAGCATCAAACATGATTTCAAAATAGCACACAAATATTTTTTTCCCAGTCTTAATCTGTGTCATGCTTCGATGTGTGTGGATAGCTTTAAAATAATTGATCTGTTTTTCTGTGTATCCACTGCCCTTGCTGAAATTTGTACTTAGAATCTATTTACTTGTGCTCTCCATGGCTCTGATTTTGAAATTCCAATTTGGAAAGCTTTATTTATTCACATCCCATAATGCTAATCTGGTGGTTGTAAAGAGCAGGTTTTTTTCCTTCTCATATAAGGGTTATGGAAAAGAAGGCATAAAAATTTGTTCTCAGGAGGCTCTCCATGTTCCTATTGGTCATGGAGTAATAGGGCAGAGTATGCACAAAACAGGAACAAACCTGTCTCCCAGTTTGTTTTTGCTTTTCTGTGATACTTCCCTGTACATCGCATGTTGATGCATCAGAAATTTTATGCAGTTCATAATATAAATTGTTCAGCTTGATGAAGTAGATTGAGGAAACTTCTACCATCAAAGTTTCTAGCTGAGCTGCCACAGTGTAATGTGCGGTCTGCAGTGACAGTGGCCAAGGGCCATTGATTTTGAATAATGTTTGTCCAGGATTTTAGACATAAATGTTATCAGGAACTCTGTCCATCCACCTGATAATTAAGGAAGGGTGAGGAGTCCTCAAGGGGCTCCTAAAAAAAAGGTCACTGTGGACTTGGTTGACTTCCACATTTATAAGCAGCACTTCCTTTCTCTATGCATGTGGATAATACCATTCTTCAGTGCACTTAAGTATTAAGCACTTGGTGCTTCTGTGGCATTTGTAGCCAAGAAGATTTATTGAATTTCATCATAACATATTGCATACATTATACATACAAGGCAGTACCTTATTTCTTATTATTATGCAACTAAAATATTCATATAGTTAAAATTTTAAACAGCTCATGTAAACTTTTTTTAAACAGCCTATAATGAAAAATGAGTTTCCCTTTATGTATTCTGAAATTTTACATTTAATAAGCATAGATAGATCAAGATATTCATGTATCTATAGATAGATGATAGATAAATAAATAGATGATAGATGGACAGGTATATAGATAAAAGCTTATTCATACAAAGCAATATTCTAAAGCTGTTAAAAGAACAAAGATCTCTAGATGCCGTCATTTCAATAATAAATGTTAATATAATGTATAAATGCTTTTTCCACCTAATTATTTTTTAAATTCCTTTGTATGGATCTATTCTAATTTTTAACCAGTTTTATTTTGATGGGCATTTAGATATTTCTGATATTTTATAGTTAACACCCTTGTACAGTATCTTTATATGCCTGCAAGAGTATTGGTTTCTGGGACCTGAATTACTGGACCAAAGAGCAGAGCATTTTTGATAGATGGGCCAAATTGCTGTCCGAAGAGATCCTGTGAATAGCATTTGAATAAGCCTGATTTTCCACATTCTTGCTAGTAACTTATATTATCAAGTGTTTTATTTTTGCTAATTTATATTACCCTATTACCACCCTATTTTGGTTGATTGATATTACCACATTATTTACTAACATCTCCATAAAAACTAAAATGAAAATTGAAATTGCAGAATAGTTAGAATAAAACAAAGATAAAAATAGGTTGAATGGGAGTCAGGCTAGATAATTGCTTTTATTGTCTTAAAATTTTCTTTTAGATGAGATAAGAAATTTCTTTTATTGTCTTAAATATTTATTCATTGGATAGTCATACATATCCATGTCAATATACATATATACACCATTTGTCTTACTATATGGATCCTTTTTGTCTTTTCTTATATTTTGTCTACTTTATTTGCATATCTGTTCATCCTATTTCCAGCAGTTTTTGACTTAGTTTTGATGTCATTCAAAAAAAATTCTTGAGTTAATCTTCATTGTAGATTATACCCTTTATCACTGCAAAATGCCCTTCATCTTCTTTACTCATTTTTGCCTTGAACTCAAACTTTTCTGATATTCTTATCATGTCCTCTGCTTTTTTTTTGTTTGCAGTTTCCTGGTATGTGTTTGCTGTGGTATTCTTTCTGTATCTGTGAAGTTTAAAAACTTGATTTTCCCCTCTTCTGGAACACAATACATTTTATTTGAAGTTAAATTTTTTCTCATCTCAGAGATATTTTTCTATGTTGTATTTTTGAATATTTTATCTTGTATTTGTGGGGTTCTCCACATCCCAGACATTATGTGTCATTGTTTTGGTTCTTCTTTATCTGACCTGCACATTTATTGCTTTTCCTTCCGTTTCTTTAATCTTATGATCTTTTGCATTTTCATGCACTAAAGGATTTCTTCCACATCAATCATTGTATTTTTAGCTATATATTTTGCTTCACTGTTTCTAATTTGAGTGTTGCTTGTATAATAATGTTGGTTTGATTCTTAATTTGTTTCTTACATCTAAAACATCTACAATGTTCTTTTTTGTCTCATTCTGTTATCCTGTATCTATTATTTGAATGCTCATTTTATTGACTTTGGTTCTTACTCATAAAGCACTGGTGGGAATTTCCTTTTGTTTCTTGGAGCATGTTTTTCTCCAGACTTAATTGTTCATCTACTATTTCCTGGATATGTTGTTTTCCCTTTCTTTAGTATGTTCATATTCTGTGTGTGTGTGTGTGTGTATACACACATATATATGAAATACATATATATATCTGAGCAGTGGTTGTGGTAGAAAACTTTGATGAAAATTGAGACACTAGAGTAAGACTTAAAACTCTTGATTTTTTTGCCTTCTTTTAACTCAAATGTACGTTAGAAGATGCTCTTACGTATGCAATAGTACTCTATGCTTAACCTTACCTTGGAGCTTACATTTCATTGTAATTGCTTATTTGTCTGTATTTCCTATTAGATCATTGTTGCTCAGAGGATAGTTACAATCAATCTGCATTACGGCCACCCCAGGGGCTTATTGAAAATAAAGATGCTTGGGTTCCTCTGCACCATTTCTGAATCTAAATTTGTGAAGATAGATCTTAGGAGTCCTGTATTTGAAACTCAAGTCTTGAGAAGTCCTTTTGCATAAACTCTGAGCATCTTGCTCATCATGGTGTCTCAGGCTTTAGCAGTGCCAAACAAGAGTAGGAAATCAAAATATACATATTAAATAAATAAGTAAATGAATAAACAAGTTAGAAACTACATGTATTTTACAGCATATGTATTAGCCAAAGGAAAGGACAGCAATAGTTAAATTTCAGTTTTCTTTATTCACTGTGTCTAGTGAAACAGTGTAATGTTTTATGAAGTCTTCCCATAAATTCTTTCTCTGGTTTGTCCATCATCAGGATCCTAAAACATTGTTTCAATGAAAAACAGAAAAAATGTTTAATGCAATGAAAATCTGAAACTGAAATCACTTGACCTGGAATGTCATTTAGTGATGGATAACTATTTGGCTCCAGAAGTACCATCACCAGCAATCAACTGTTGATAAACTCTGACAGATTTAGGTTTGGCAAATACCTTTCCCTTAGTTGGAACAAAAAGAAGTTGATTGCAGTGACCATAATATTGTAAAACACGTTGGCATTAGAGTCTCTCGGAAATATATTTGAGTCTCATCTCTGTCTCCTGCTAAATAACTTTCAGGAGCTGTTATGATGATACAATGAGGCTTTATGTATGTAAATATTTAATCATGAAGTATATACTTATAAGTAATAATGAAATATTAAAAAAGAAATATAGATAATCTGATAATCAATTACAAATACATAAACAATTAGTTTGGAAGGTGCTGTGTTTTAATAATTATAGCTATAGGGAAAGATCATATCAGTATAAAATATTAAATTAATTATGAAGAAAGATAATTAAACATTTGTAAATTTTACCTATATAATGCACACTTGGAAAGTGGATAAAGGGTAATAAAGGAGAAATCTGAATTTTTGGATCAAAATGTTTTTAATTAAAAGGATTCTGGGAATTATCATGAGACTCATTCCAGGTGCCTGTGCGGCAATGATGGAGGAATGGAGGGTGTTGCTTAATTTGGCAGAAGACTCTGTTCTCTTCAACAAAAACAATCAAAACGTCAGTCAAAACAATGGATAGGATATGTTGAAAGATCAGAAGCACAGGACTTTACAAGCCCTGTTAGCTTGCGCAATTTTAGAGACAATGTTAGAGACAACTTCCACATCAATATGAAGATAACCAACTTTGCTGTCCTTCTTTATTTTGGTTCCACTGGGAATCTGGTTCCTGGTTAATGCTACCATCTACAATAAACACAAGAATCAAATATAAAATGTGGCAATAACTTTGATGGATTATGTGATGGAATGAGAGCATCCAATGGAACTTTGCATCAAATATTCTGATATCTGTCTAAGCTATCCTTCTAGAAATTTAGCCTTCTATATATATCACGTTTTGGAAATTTCCATTTGATTTGCTTTGACTAATCTAAACTTATCCTTAAATTTCAATGCCAAAGCAATTGTGTAGCTTCCTGTTTGATTAATCATTTTTCTTTTATTGTCTTAAGGAAAAATAAAATTTGTAGCTTTTAGTTGAATTCATACAGAGGCTGAATTCAGATAATTTTTTCTTCTTCCACCATGTAAATTTCCATTTCCTTAGAGAATACCAGATAGTAATACATTGGGTACTCTTTACCATACCTTCTGTCTTCTGTGATGCTGTTCTGACTTTTTACTTTCCATTAACATTCATTTTAGAAAGTACATCAATCATCTGTGGAATATTCCCTTCCTCTCCCTTCCTCCCTTCAACCCCAAGGTTTACTTGCAAAAATAAGTTACAAACCAAGCATTGCAAATAAGAACAAATAAATATATGTTTTTAATGAAACACCGTATTTCTTTCTCAAACATACAGATTTTCCTCAGGTCTGAAATTCCACAACTTAATTAAAATGTACGTTGTATCTTAATAGTTGAGCTCAGAAATATCCACTAAGATGGAAAGTTTCTTAGTTCTTCTGAATCTACACCTCCAGGTCCAAGTTTATTCTGAAATCAGTTTTGCCGTAGATGAAAAATTTTTAATTTTTAATTCACAGTGTTTCTAATCATGAGTGTTTATTTGTAACATACTTATACATTATTTTTATCTTTATAATCATGTCATTTATCAAGCATAAGCACCGTATTAAATTCTTTACATGCATAATCTCACTGTTTTATTGTGTCTTAACTTCCCTTATCCCAGTGTGAAGCAGAGTACAATGTTTGCTGAATAAATTACTGCATGCATGAATGCAGAACTAAGACACAGAAGCTTGATTTTAGATCATTTATATTTTTGAAGGTCCAACTAAGAATGGGTTCTTTTTCTTCTAAAATTAATGTAACATTGATTTTTATCTTAATACTTACACTTGTTACACAACAGGCACTGTTCTATATTCTTTACATGTTTTATCTTGTTTACTCCTCAGAGCAATCTTATTAGGTACATACCTCTTGTGAAAATAAAGAAATCAAGGCAGGTTTGGCTGTTAGGTTAAGCAATTTGCTCACAGTTCTAACATTCACATGCAGTGAAATTAAGATTATGAACCCATGTAGCCCAGCACCAGAGAACACTCTTAGCCAGAGTATATAACCCTGCCTCCCAGAGGCAACACAGTTGGGATTTGTACAAAAAACACAGTTCTCTGATGCCAAAACTATCATTGCTAGCCCCATTGAGAAAGAAAGGAAAGAAACATTTGCCCTGACATCTTCCCTCCTGGCAGGACTGGCCATGCCACTAGTAGCAAAGAGGAGGAATGAGTTGAGCCATCTAGTAAATCCCTGTGAAGAGTGGGTCCTGGCCCATCTGAACATCTGATCAGAAACCAGTGGCAGTAGTTGTAGAACTTGGTATATGCATGTGCTTCTCTTTTTATGGAATCAGGGTGCCCCAGACAGAAAACGAGCCCAGTTTTAAAGGGGTTAATTGGGTATCGTCTTGATTCTTTGTAAGATTGCTTATGTATTCAGGAATTAGGTTGACCAGGCACTAGTACCTGCCGACCTTTGTAAAATATTCTACTCTACAATGTCATTCACATCTGACATTTAAAATATAGCAGTGGAGAATAAACTTAAACTGCTGTGTTATTATCAAGTTGAATATGCCAGACTCATATTTAAGATAGGCATCACATAATTCAGAATACAGCCAGGAGAGAGAGCTTCCATATAAGGAGGTAACTGCAAGAGGAACCCAAGATCATAAAGGATTTTTTTTTTTTTTCTGTGACAGTCTTCCTCTGTTGCCCAGGGTGGAGTGCAATGGCATGATCTCAGCTCACTGCAACCTCCACCTCCTGGGTTCCAGTTGTTCTCCCACCTCAGCCTCTCAAGTAGCTGGGGCCACAGGCACGTGCCAACCTGCCCAATTAATTTTTGTATTTTTAGTAGAGACGGGGTTTCACCGTGTTGGCCAGGCTGGCCTGGAACTCCTGACCTCAAGTGATCCACCCTGCCTAGGTCTCTCAGAATGCTGGGATTACACGCGTGAGCCATCACGCCTAGCCCCATAAAGGAGTTTTTTGTTTCCCCTTGGATACTTTAGCAATACATTTTCTTTGTGTGGTGAATTATCCAAAATAGAAACCCTTCAGCAAGAGAGTGATACAAAGGAACAATTTCTCATATATGAGTTCTAAATTAATTTTTCATTCAAAAGAATAACATTCATATCTTTTGATCTAGTAATTTTAGCTTTAGGAGCTTTTAGGAACATCATTTAAAGAAATCGTCAGAGTTACAAAGATTTGTGTTTGATGCTATTCATTGCAGCACTACTTGTAATAGAGACAATTAAATATGAAAAATTTTAGTCATGTATACAAAGAAATATTCTATGGCTAGTATAAATCATGGTATCAAAGAATATTTAATAACAATAAAAATGCTTCTGATGTTACACCAAGGTTTAAAAAAAATGACACACAGCATGATCTCAATTTTGTAAAAAATAAAATGTATATTCATCAAAAGGACTGAACAGAAAATATATATCAAAACATTATATTGGATATCTCTAGATGATGATTTCTATGTCTATTTCTATTTCTTTTACACTTCTCAGTCTTTCTCAATTTTTCTCTAAAGATGGTATACTATTTTTTACATTGGTAAAAATGCTTCAATAATCTAGTGGTTTCGTGATGAGTTGCTGTGTGTAGGCTTCTCCAAAGCAGAGTCAGGTATAGAGTTATGAACCACGACTTTGCCTAGTTTTTGTAAAAGGTGAGGAGACTGTGTTTATTCTATCTTTCACTCTACAAATATCTGTGGAGGATGCAAAGATTATAATGTGGTCACATGTGTTAGAAAGGAGTAAAATTCACATTTCTGTTATTCCTACAACATGAACAATAACACCACTAATTTTTCTTTGAGCGAATCTTGCTTTATCAACTAGGAAAACAGCTTTTTTTCAATGTTTTATTATGCAGTTGATATTTTAAACATTTATTCCTACAAGTAATACCAGATTCCTTTGTGTACTTTTTTACTTCAGATAATAAGAACTGACTCAATGGAACTGAAGGGCATCAATTACTAGTGACAGAAATTAGTTGCTTCCTTAAAGGCTTTACTACAACTTTCATACAATGAAGTATGGAAACTTCAAGTGTACATTTTACAACAAAGCTTCTAGCTGTGTAATCATGGTAACTGCTGGGCTTTACAACTTTGGGAAATATTTTTGGCAAGGAAATATTTGGAAGCATCATAACCAGAGGCTTCATAACCAGATGTAATATGTGCACATATTGGGTTTTAATTCAAGAATAGTACAGCAAACATTGCAGTTTTGAAACTTTTGCATATAATCAATGCATAACATTAACTCTCAATCACTTAGATGTTCTTTTAATGGCTTACAAATGCTACAGTTTCTCAAAGTGTCATCCTCTTAGATAATCCTTGAATACGTAAATAGACTGTTCATACAACTCCTCCTCTCTTGAGCAGAGGTTGGTATGTGTGAACTAAGAGACAATTCATCAAGTAGGATTATGATTTCCTTTATTTTAAAACATGTGTGCAAGAAATGGCTCCTAAGATTTCATTCACAAGTGATACAGTTTCACAGACTTTATTATGGGCTGTTACACATGCCAAACTGAGTTCCCTTAAAAAGAAGGAATCCAAGGATGGCACATTCAGTCATATCTTATGATGCCTTTGAGAAATTTCCAGACAAATGGCATGGTTTTCAAGATTAAGTTTGATTTTGATGTAAAACAATCAATAATCTTTTGCTGGAAGCGAACCTACTTAAGATCAACCGCTTTCCAAATTACTGCAGCAAAACCCACAGAAACTCAAAAATGAACAACATTAAACTGTACTGTTTCATCTCTTAGCATACCTAGCATAGATGATAGCTTGTGTTCTTCTTGGGATAGAATTTATGGCTCCATAGCAATTACCATATACTGAGTGCCTACACTAAACTCATTACCATAGTTAGGATTTAAGAAACTTGTCCCCAAATCATACAACTATTAAGAGGGAGCACCTCAAAACTCACATCTATTGATTCCTAAGTCTGTGCTCTTCCCAAAAACCTAGCTTTATGATTTCTTACTATCTCAGTACTCAGGTTATCCCTAAAAAGTTGTGGGGGACAAAGGAAGGGTCACTTTTACCAGAGCTAAAATCAAGGAGGTTGTTTGGTTTATTTTAAAGAAAGAAGACAATACTTCACTCCTTTGATTCTTGATGCTTTTATTCCAGTGGTGAGGGAAATGGTCTTAATGTAAAGTCTATGTTTGCATTCATAATATAAAATTGTTCTCAGATACTCATTCATTAAAATAAGGGTTCAAATTAACATACAACATGTTATGCTGTAACATACAAGATGCTATAAAACCAGTGGTTGAGAAGTTAAATAGATTGCTTTCGCAATCCAGAGAAATGGTTATTGCTATGTAGCTTCCTTTTATAAAATAGGAAATGGAGGCACTTTGACCAAGTAATTTGACCATAGCTAATAAGTTGTAGATCTGGGTTTGAATCTAGGTACTCATTCTACTGATTCCCACTGGTGGTGAGAATAATTGACCCAAAGTTGTAACTGCATGGCAACCCTAAACTTTCATATCAACTTTAAAAGTATACCAAGCTAAATAATTTATGCTGCAATGCATTTTAAATACACAAGTGAATAAATAATGTACATAATCCTTTAATCTAGGATATATGTAAATAATAATTGAAATAGTGTAATTATATAAGTAGTACAAGTTCCTGCTTTGAAAATATTTCAAAATGTATCATCTGATGAAAAATAAGTTAATTTTGTCAATTTAGTGATTTTTAATTTCTGGTATTTCTTTTTCCAAGTTTCCTTAATTAATTTTCAATAGTATGTAGGTAGAATACAAAACATGTAAGGCAAAATCAATATGCAATGCTTTTTTGGAAAGTTTGATTGAGAATAAATGTTTAGAGTAGATTCTGAGCCATAAATTCTATCACAAGGAGAACACAAGCTATCATCTATGCTAGGTATGCTAAGAGATGAAACAGTACAGTTTAATGTTGTTCATTTTTGGGTTTCTGTGGGTTTTGCTGCAGTAATTTGGAAAGTGGTTGATCTTCAGTAGGTTCGCTTCCAGTAAAAAATTATTGATTGGTTTACGACAAAATCAAACTTAATCTTGAAAACCATGTACATTGCAATTGCTAATAAAATCAGAGAATAGAGAATGTGTTTTGAAATGACCTAGATGAGTACAAAGAATACTTTGGATGAAGAATAGTTCGGGGAAAAAAAAAGATTAACCTTAAATTAGTTTTGCTTAAGAAGAATGGTACTGACATTGAATGTGAAATAGTGACTCATTCTTTATCATTTTGGTTGGTCTGGAATGCACCATATGGATCTTTTGGCATGATATTTTATTTCCTGATTCAGTTTTTCTAAGGACCAGTCTAAAATCAATTTCTATTTTTTGGACCAGAGAAACCAATGGTAAAGAAAAGCAGTCAGCTGTATTTAAGACAGAAGGAGGAGGTCAGCTGAGTATTTATATTGTAGATTACCATTGACCTGTGTCTTAGAATTCCAAATATATGTGTTCTGTATACCAAACCACGTTCTCTCAGGGCTGAACTGGATGTAGAGCTACTCTTTTATAACCCAATTCACCAAAACTACTATACTGAAACAAATGGAATAAGAAGAGTGGTTCCTTTAGTTGTAGAAACCTACTCTTAATCTTTCTTTCCACCCCAATACAAGTAGGGATATGACACCTCTCACTGTTATTAGTGGGCCACCAGAATAGAGATCTCATGAGAAATAAGGGGAACTAGGAGGTATATCAAATCCTGAAGGGAAGATATATGTGTTTTTAAAATCCCACCAAGGGGATTCGTATATACTGCCTAGTTCATCTTAGCAAATGATTCAATGATAAGTTAATCTTCAATGAGCAAAATTCTCTACATTCAATGAACATTCTATAAATATTCATCATAGATAATGATGATAGCAATTATTCCCACTCATAACAGTTATTGCATCCTCTAGATTATTTTTAAATTTAGTACTATTAATATAATTATTACAAACATTTGTGCTTCTGTTTTAAAGACCTTTTGTTTTTAAGTTTATAAAGGCCTTATAAAATAAGAACCTATACAATTATTAAAAGATAATTTCTATTTAATTTTGCTGAATTATCGCCTATACTAGAGATCTGGAGAGACACATGCTATTTCTCAGTTATTTTACATGCGCTACCAAAAACAATGTATCTTAGTCCACTTGGCCTGCTATAATAAAATGCCATAAACCAGATAATTTATAAAAACAGATATTTATTTCTTAAAGTTCTGGAGGCTGGGAAATCCAAGATCAAGGTATAAGCAGAATCAGGATTTGGTGAGGGGCTGTTTCCTGGTTCATAGATGGCCGTGTTCTTGCTGTGTCCTCACATGATAGAAGAGGCAAGGAAGCTCTCCAAGGCTGCTTTTATAAGGGCACCCATCCCATTCATGAGGGTTCTGCCCTCATGACCTAATCATTTCCCAAAGGCTCCATCTCCAAATCACATCAGTAATTAGGTTTTAACATATGAATGGAGGGGGAAGACAAACATTCAGACCACAGCATAATAGTACACAAAATTCAATAATAATATTAATGATAATACATTATTTTGCCTACAAAATACCTTGAATAAAGAGGGTGTTTATAAGTCCCTTATTATTTCTACTACTGTTTGTGATAGTATTTTATATAAGGCCTTAACTAGGGAATATAAAGGAGAAATATTACTTAAAAAAAGACATTAAAAACAGGAACTAAGAGCATGATGATACATTTTGTAGTTTGATTCTAACCAAGTCCTTGGAATTTTTTGGCAAAGTTTCACCTTATGGAAGTGACTGCCTTTTCAGTGAGATTCTTTTAAAATTCATAAGTAAATGACTTTAAAATTAAGTCCATCTAAGATGGGCTAGACTTATATAATTCCTAAGGACTTTTTCTTATTAACTAGAATTCTCATTCATTCTTTTTCCCTATTGTCCTTTTGCTTTTTTTTTTTTTTAACTTTTCTGAGGAGAAAATACAACTTCTGTGCTCATGTAGATAAGTATCATTTCGACCACCTCCCTGCTAAGTAGACAGCCTCTTCAGGATGAAATTGCTTCGATATCTAAAGATATATTAGCTAGTGGCACAACATTTTTTAAGAAGGGAACATAAGAAAGTTATTTCAAGTTAATTGTGTCATAGAAAGTAATTTTTTATATTCCTTTTGCCTTCAATAGGCCCCAAGCAGTCTATTATGAACAGGTGAAATCAAGGGATGTGAGCAATGAGACACATGATTGTGGAACCTAATGTTTTGTAAACTAAACAGGTTTCCAAACATCTCAATTAGTTCTCTCCCAAAGATAGTATAATATTTAAGATCATCTCAAGTGTTCTTCAGAATAAAATTAGGTTTAGAAGATCAGGGGAAACAAATGTAATTACTTCAATCTTCTCAAAAGGTTTTATATAGAGAAAGAAAACATGCAAAAGAAAAAAAAAAAGAAAAAGAAAACATGCATATGTAATTTCGGTATTTCTTTAGGGACATTTTATTTTTGAACCAATGTAAAATCACTTAGATCATACAAACTTTCTTATGTAAAACTTGAGAGACTGAACAAAAGGTTTAATCAGAGAGGCAAATGTTATAACTTCTTTAAACAACCAAGCTCCACTAATGATGCAGGTGATGTGTGCTCTATTCTCTTGCCCCATGCATAGAAGCCCTTAGATTCTGTCCAGATATTTTCTTTATCATAATTATACAAATCATTTATAATATAATTGTGAAATTATGAGAGAATTAAACATCATCTATGCTCTATAAGATATTACACATAATCTGAAATTTTCTATTTTTTTCACTGTTTCATTGTGAGTAATTCCCCAAATCTACTTAAATAATTCAATAAAAGTAGTAATCCTAATCTTATATAAAAAAGAAATGATATGGACATAAATCAAACATATATGATTCTTCTTGTTCTACTATATTTCCCGCATAGACTTGTATTTAATTTTCCTTATCCTAGGTTGTGACTTTTTAAGATTTATTTAGTGATTTGATAGAAGTTTTTAATCTATATTATTAAACTAGGCAACACTCACCATGCCTGGGTCAAGAATGAATTTAGACAATGCCCTTTCTGGTTTTATAGCATCATTTGAAATTAATTTGGATACTATATGGAATTAATTCATCATTTATTCATTCAAAAATACCTAGTGAGCAATTATTATATGCAAGAACTGTTGTAGGCACTGGGATACAGCAGTGCCCCAGGTCCCTATTTTTAGATGGAAAGACACTATATATATATATATATATATATATATATATATATATATATATATATATATATATATATGTTGGGTGGTGAAGTTTTATGAAGAAAAATAAAACAAGTTAGGAGTGGCTTTTGACACTATTTGGAATGATCAGAAAATGTTCCTGTGATAACATGTGAGCAAAAGTCTAGAACCAGGGGTGTCCAATCTTTTGGCTTTCCTGGGCCACATCGGAAGAAGAATTGTCTTGGGACACACAAACACACTAACACTAGTGATAGCTGATGAGCTAAAAAAAAAATCACAATAAAAATCTCATAATGTTTTAAGAAAGTGTAAGAATTTGTGTTGGGCTGTTATTTAAAGCCGTTCTGGGCCATATGCAACTTATGGGCCATGAGTTGGACAAACTTGGCCTAAAGTGAAGGAGGGAGCCATGTGGACATCTGTGGAGTTATCACAGCAGCTTAAACAGTTTACTGCAAGACCTGAGGTGAGAATGAATATAACATGTTTGAGAAAGAGCAAAGAGGTAGTGCTGGAAGTAGAGAGGAGGAGAAAGATGAGAGATGAAATCAGAAGGTAGCCTCCAGGATGGTCCCCACTAATACCCACCTATAACCACACCCTTGTACTACCCTTCCCACACTGAGTAGAGTGACCTATGTAACCAATAGGATATCATGGAAATAATGATGTATGACTTCTAATATAAGACATTGAGACTTCCACCTTGCTTGCTGTTGAATCACTTGCTCTGAGGTAAGTCCACTGTCATGTTGTAAGGACAGTCAGTCTTAAGGAGAGGTCCATGTAGCGAGGGACTGAGGTCTCTTGCCAACAGCCCACTTTAACTTGCCAGCCATATGAGTGAGCCAGGAAAACCACCTGGCACTAACTTGCCAGCAGTGTGAGTGAGCTTCAGGTGACTGCAGCCCCAGCTAATGTCTTAACTGCAACCCATGAGAGATCCTGAGTGAGACCCACCCAGCTAAGTTTCTCCAAAATTACTGACACACAGAAACTGTGTGAGATAATAAATGGTTATTATTATTTAAAGGCAGTAAGTATGGGGGATAATTTGTTGTGTAGCAACCAATAACTAATACAATGGGGCTTTGCAGACTATAGTAAGGACTTCAGATTTTATTTTAAGCAAGAATGGGAAGATATTGGAGGAACTTTGTCTAACTTAGATTTTTAAATAATCACTTTGGCTACTGTGTGGGTAATAGACAGTAAGGAGAAGGGGATGGAAGCAGGGAGACCAGATAGAAGGTCTCTAATGGCCCAGGAGAAAGATGATTGTGACATGGACTAGGATATGGAAGTCCCATCATAGTGGACATAGTCAAAGGATATATTGGATATATTTTGAAGGTAGAGCTGAAAAATTTAACCGTAGGGAGATTCTGAATTTGCTACTACAACATAAATGTATAAAACAATTTCTCTAAAAATTCAAAATACAGAATTCTTCAAAAAGCAGATCACTCACATTTATCCACCATACTTCTACTCATCATCTCCACCTTATTTTTCATAAATTATTAGTAGATTATATGGTTTGGCTGTGTGTCCCCACCCAAATCTCACCTTGAATTGTAATAATCTCCATGTGTCAAGGGTGGGACCAGGTGGAGACAATTGAATCACAGGGGCGATTTCTCCCATGCTGTTCTCGTGATAGTAAGTAAGTTCTCACAAGATCTGATAGTTTTATAAGGGGCTTTACCCTTCACTCGGCACTCACTCTCTCTCCTGCCACCTGAGAAAAGGTGCTTTCTGCCATGATTGTAAGTTTCCTGAGGCCTCTCCAGCCATGCAGAACTGTCAATTAAACCTCTTTTCTTTATAAATTACCCAGTCTTAGGTATTTCTTCATAGCAGTATGAGAATGAACTATTACAGTAGATAAATTATAAAAGTTTTCAATGATAATTGTTGCCTATTAGAGTGTATGATAGAAAGTTCATCACCAAGTCTGTTCATTAATAAAGTGGTAAGTTAAATGGTTTAATGTAACTTTACACCTCTGAATAACAACTTTGCATGCAAAGGAATAGAATTGCTATTGTAAAAATGTGCCAATGAATCTAGATTAGCAATGTAAAATAATAAAAATAATATAAATTCATTATAGTAATTTACATGGTTTAAATACATTTAATGGTGACAATCAGTTTAGTATGTATATATTTTAATTACTGTAATAGAAATGATAAATGTCAGTTCTGGTTTTATTTAAGAACCATAAGAATTAGCAAATAAAATTAGCCTATAAATCACCTAGATATTATCTGCCTAGGAACTGTTTGAAAAGAAAAGGAGGAAACATTTATGGAAAGGGAAGGAGAACCTAGAATAACCAAAGAAAAAGATAAAAAAATTTTTTTAATTGTAATATACTGCTTCCAGGTTGAAGAAAAAACTGCTGACTGTTCCTTAATATTAAGTCTTCCCTTTTTCCATTTAACAATAGACTCCCCTGTATTCTAACTGGGCCTATGCCCACCAATCTTACAAAATATGTATTTCAGAGGCCTCCTTGTAGCTGGGTGTGAACATGTAACTACATTTGTGCCAGTGACATGCAAATGGAAGTGTTGTGTGCAATTTCTGTGCTATCTTCTTGATAAGATAGCTGCCTACCACTTTATCTTTCCTACTGACTAGAACGTTGACATGGAGGTGAGCTGGCATCAACCACATGGGCAAGAACAATGCCTTACAACATGGCAGAGCAGCAATGCAGAATAAATCTGGGTTCCTGGATGTACATCAGAGGCCCTTCCAGCCTGGCAATCTCATCTCCCCTTTGAACATTTGGGAAAAGGAAATATATCTCTATCCTGTTAAAGCCACTGTTATTTGACTCCCTTTGGTAAAACAACTTATTTTGTACCCTAACTCCTACACTAGAGAATCAAAAAAATTTTCTCAGTCTGTTAACCATTATTTAAGTGGCCTTTATGCATGTTAGGCACTGGGGATAAAATGATGACAAAATCTAATTTTTGCCATCAGGAAGCTTAGACACCAGTGGAAAGGAAACATATAAAACAAGTAATCATGGAAATAAATGTAAATTTACAAACTTTGACACTCATTCTATTCTTTAGGAACATTCAGAACAAGTCTAATTCCTGTTACAAATAATGACTCTCAAAATATTTGAAATCTAGAGCCCTTACTGTTTCTTCAGTAGAAACAGTTATTTTCAACATTTCTCTTATGATACGGTTTGAAGTTTCCTTATAACTAGGATGGACCTCCAAAATACGCACATTCTTCTTGATGTGCAACAACCCAATGGAATTTATAAATTCAGATGTGTTCTAACTGGAATGGAGTTTGAGTCTATCTTATTGTTCTGTGTCTACTGTACCAAATGACCACAAACATAATGCTTAAAACAATACAAATGTATTCTCTTACATCTCTGGAAATTAAAAATGAGTCTAACAGGGATGAAATCGAGGTGTTGGCAGGGTTAGTTCCTTCTGAGGCTCTAGGGGGAACCTGTTTACTTGCCTTTTTTAGTTTCTGGATGCCACCTGCATTCCTTCTGGATGCCCCTTCCTCACATCACATTGCCTTTTCTCCCCCTGCTCTTATTATCACATCACATTTTTCCTCTTCAAGTCGCTCTCTGCCTCCTTCTTATAAGGATTCTTCTCATAAGAATTAAATTTAAGGCCCACCTGAATAATCCAAGATTATCTCCCATCTCAAGATCCTTAATTTAATCATAAGCCTTTAAAGTCCTTATTAACCATATAAGATCACATTCATAGGTTCTAGGATTAACAGCTGGATATTTTTGGGGGCTATTATACAGTCTACAATGTAGTCACACTCCAGACTAGAATTAAATTTATTAGCAGAAAAAATTAAATTGTTTATACATGTTGTTAAAAGGCATCTGTTTAACGCTGTACTTATGCACTTGAATTTTTAATACTCAAGTGCAAGACCAGATATTCAATACCCTTATTAAATTCTATTTGTTAGATTTAATCCATTGAGGTAGTCATGGAGAACTTTCTGAATCTATACTCTGTCATTTGATATACTTAATAACTTATCCATTTAATTTCTGAAGTGTCAAAGAATTTCAACCCAACATGACTCTTTTCTGTTTTTAAAAGTCCATTGTAATGCGGTTTTGGTGTACATGTGCAGGGGATTATCATAGCTCAATAGTCCTGAGATCAAGGCTGAGGAAACTAACTCAGCTTGCAAAAATGCTTGTTGAAGAATGTTGCTGGAAGTTTAGTTCACAGTCTCCAAAGGGGCATTGACTTGGCTCTAATCCAGAGTGGACCATGAAAATGGTAGAAGTTTCTTAGCAGGAATAGCTGAAGCCAGTAATTTCAGGGCTGTATTTACAGCAGAATCTGGTCTGAGGCTGAAGGCATAGAATTCAACCTTCCCAGGATAGAGAGCTAGCAAAATCTGAATGAAGAATCAGCCTAATTGAGGTTCAGACTAGAGCCGCTATTCCTGTGAGAAAGACTGCTCACCAGAAAACCAAGGCAGAAGTCCAGCCGTGTTTACTGTGCCAACTTGCAAGTGGATACCTTTCCATGACATGCACCAGGCAGAGATTGGGTAGACTGCTTTGAGATCTCTCTTTTGGATGCATTAGTCAGAACCAAATCAGAAACTAGAAGACTGAGACTCCAAGTTGGAATGCTCCTAGACTGTAAGAAGTGTGGTAAAGGCTCTAGTTCATTACTTTCACTCCTTGACATTAATCTACCCTTGAAACCAACCTCTTTGTTAGAGTTGGAAAATTATCCTTCTGTCCCTAAAGGGAGAAAGTCTGGCAAGCTATATAGGGTCTTCAGGTAATAATGATGACGAGTGCATATGGGAGGCTTCCCACATGCTTGGCACTCTTCTAAGAGCATTGAAGTACATGAGCTTATATTTCATTTTCATAACCTATGATTTATTATTTTGTGGATAAATAACTGAAGTACAAAGAGACAAAGTAACTTGCTGAGGGTTGCATGGCTACTGAGGACGTGAATGCAGGCACTTTGCTCCAGAGCTCATGCCTGTAGTCCCACAGTGTGCTGCCTCCTCAGTGCAATCCCCTTTTGTGCCCCTCACTGTGTGTAATCTCTTGCACATAATCAAAGTCCAATAAATATCTGTTGGACAGACAGATAAAGGGGGAATAAATTTATGAGTAGATGGAAAAAATTCGAGCTGGGAGAATACCAGTTTTATTTAATCAAAAAGCATAAGAATCCTCTCATTATAGACCACTTTATAAAGCAGAGCACCATCACTTCACTAATAACTAACCCTTCTCCATCTTTTATGACTAAATGCTTTCTGTGAAACTCCCACAAATAAAACAGGACCCAAACTGGCTAAGTGCCATAGACAATATGTACAACTCTTTTTTTCAAATTCAGAAATGAAAGGGGACATAAGAATAAATGAAACAAGAGTGTTCTGAGCCCAACATAGTAAATTGCCTACATGCTTTCATTACTCTGTTTTTATGAGTCAAAGTTTGTCTTTAAATACTCATTAATCATATTTCTAAAAGTAAAGACATAGTGTTTGTTACATTCTGACTTGAATGAAAGGAGGAGGAAAGGAAACTTTGCCATTAATATCTTCCCTTTAGATATTTTTTCATTATATTGTAAAATTAAGTCTAGGGTTAGAAATAATTTTTTGGCACTTTACAATACTTGATAATGGACAGCCCTGCTCTGGTTTGTGCTTGTCTTATTTTAGTATTTTGCTGGTATTTTCACTGAGTGTAATTCTATTAGAAGTGTTCTTGACAAATAAGGAAGTTGTCCCATGTATCTTTTATGTGACGCTTATAAGAACACATTTTTTGTTTAAAGTAGTAATTCTAACCCCAAAAAATAATTATCTGACTGGGCTTGATTGAAAATTTTCTTTCTACTTCTAAATCGAAATTTCTTTTCACCTCAGGTAGGAAGAAAATTTATAGGGGAGAGAAATCTGATATTTCTTTACGTATGTAAGTTTCCATCCAAGTATCATTGACCTAGTTACTTAATGCATGGCAGATTGTTTGAACATATCTAAATTTTAGAGTTGTGGCAAGTTTTCAAATAACTGAAGGCTGTATGATGCCCTTGAAAAAAAAAATTACTTTGTACAGAGAGTCTGTGTGAATCAACTATTGAGAAATCATTTGCCAAAAGTTTTATGACTTTTGACTTCCAGCCCACTCAACCCAGGCCTTGTCTGGTCATCTAGTCATATTTTCACAACAGCTTAAGTGATAGGATCTCTTCCAGTATCATTTGAAATGCCTTGCAGCTGTCCTTGTTAGCCTTTCTATTGATTTACCCAGACAGAGAGCAAAGGGCAAATTGTTTTCTCGGTTAAACTGAAGAAACAGCACTAAAATTTTCTTTATTTTTGGTTTGAGATCTCATCTGGGTCATATATGAACTCATTATTTCATTTATTTATTTATTTATCTATGTATTTATTCATTTATTTATTTATTTTATTTTTTTTGAGACGGAGTCTCGCTCTGTCGCCCAGGCTGGAGTGCAGTGGCCGGATCTCAGCTCACTGCAAGCTCTGCCTCCCGGGTTTATGCCATTCTCCTGCCTCAGCCTCCTGAGTAGCTGGGACTACAGGTGCCCGCCACCTCGCCCGGCTACTTTTTTGTATTTTTTAGTAGAGACAGGGTTTCACCATGTTAGCCAGGATGGTCTCGATCTCCTGACCTCGTGATCCGCCCGTCTCGGCCTCCCAAAGTGCTGGGATTACAGGCTTGAGCCACCGCGCCTGGCCTCATTCATTTATTAACTAGTGCATTCAATACAATTTCACTGAGTGCACAACATGTATCCAGTTCTATCACACAAAAGTAGATAATAGCTGATCACTGTGCTTGAGATTTGGCAGTCTAATACAAATAAGAGAAGTGTAAATAAGCACTAAATATCACATGGAATGTGATATTATAGAGGTAAGATGAGTGTTACAAGATCTCATCGGAGAAAGCAATTAGGGTGACGGAGAGTGGAAGGGAGGACTAAAAACTAACTTTGCGGTCATCAGTTGCCTATTTGTGTTTGGCTTTTATTCTAACATTTTGACTTTTAGAGGCTTTTCCATTATTTTGCTTGATTTATATCATCATCAATTTATATACGAGGCAACACAATACACCAGAAGAGAACAGACTTGAAAGACAGTTCTGTCACCTACTTTGTGTCTTTGACTAATGAGTTAACCCTTCTATAACTGGTGCAGTAGACTTTTGCCAGTACAGTGGCTGATCAACTTCCAAACTTCCCTTTCTATTTGAAAGAATTTTCTTGTTGCTTGCATCTTGGTATTAGTCAATTTGTGCTTCAAAAATTAAAGTAGCATAATACTTGGTCTCCTGTTCCCAGAAGCTAGTGCTCAGCTGATCTGATGCTCCCAGTGGAGCTTAAATTGCAAGCAAATGTTGTAAGGCAAAGCATTCCGTTCAGAGCAGTAGCACCCAGAAATCACTGAGGGCAGCAATTTCTCTCAGCCATAGCACCTGGTAGTGGTGCCCACGACAGTATCCAATCAGGTTTTATGGTTCCTGCCACCCAACCTCCAGTAGCACTTGCTCATTTTCAGAACCTGGTTCTCCAGCCTCCTTCATATACTTCCAGTAAATTCTTTTTCTGGTTAAATTAGCCAGACTTCATTTCTGTTGCTTGCTTGCTACCAAGAACCCAAGATGAGACACACAGTTAATAAATCAGTAAAACCCTATTTCTCAATATTTTGTTGATGATTTTAAAAGTTGAGCTACTTGTTCATACACCTATATCCATAGCACAATATCATTATCAGTCCCAACAAGACTTTTCTCCTATTTTCACCTAAATCTCGCCTTGGTTCTCAAGCATCACTTTCATTACTTTCCCCACATAGGCACCCACTGTAAGATGCTTGATGTATGTTCTTACATGTTTATGTCTGCTAGTGGATTATGCAGTGTTAGTGTGATTGTTGTTGGGGAAGTACTTCAATGTACATAGAGAGTATTTAGCTTTAAGTTTTTTCGTTTTCTGTCTGTGGTCACAGAAAATTCTGTTTAAGATCAATTCAGCTGTCTGCACATCTGGTGCTTCTCTTTTAATGACTGTGTAATATCCTATGGTATGAATCTACTATGTTCCATATTGCCATGGTGACTGATAACTAGGCTGGCACCCACACCAACTAAAGCAAACATCATAAGGACAAATACAAAATCCTCAATCCTATCCCTCTATTGAACTGTGCAAGAATTTCTCTGGGATACATACTCAGGGGGGTCATTACTAGGCTATGAGGAATAAACATATTTTATTTCTCTAATATTCTTTCCAGAGTAGTCATAAGCATTTACACTTCCACCAACAGGGCATGAGAGTTCCTATCTATCCGCATTTTGGGCAACATTTTGTGTCATTCATGTTCTAATTTTTGTCTTTCGAACAGGAATAAAGCAGTATTTTATAGATATTTGAATCTGCATTTTTATAATTACTATTGAGTTTGAGCATCTGTTGATGTACTTGTTAGCTCCTTCTCGTAGAGTAACTCTTCATAACTTTGGTCCATTTTTTAATCTGCTTTTCGGTCATTTGCCTTTTGATTTGGAGGAGATCTCTTTATTCTAGATATTAGTTCCTTATTTTTTTTACATACCAGAAAAAGTTTTTTTCAGTCTGCCATCAGTTAACATCTGTCTACAGTAGTCCACATTGATCTGAAATAATTTTATGTAGTCAGATTAATCTATTGTGTTATCATATAGTGTGTGCTTTGAAGGTATTGTTTAAGAAGTCTGCTCCAATCTCCAGGTCATATAGGTTCTTTAATATATTTTCCTTCTACCAGGTTTGTAATTTATCTTCCACATTTACTTCATTAATTTATTTGCAGTCTACTACTAAGGTGTGATATAAGAAGATAAATCTAGCATAATTTTCTGCATTTCCCAACTGCTTTATGCCATCCTTCTCCCTTGTTTTAGTGGAGACCTCTTTATTGTATAGCAAGTACCCAAATATACATAGAACCATTACAGCTGTCTATTCTGTTCCACTTGGCCAGGTGTGGTGGCTCACGCCTGTAATCACAGCACTTTGGGAGGACGAGGCTGGCTGATCACTTTAGGTCAGGAGTTTGAGACCAGCCTGGCCGACATGGTGAAATCCCGCCTCTACTAAAAATACAAAAATTAGCCAGGCGTGGTTGCACATGCCTGTAATTTTAGCTACTCAGGAGGCTGAGGCAGGAGAATTGTTTGAACCCGGGAGGCAGAGGTTGCAGAGAGCCAAGATCACTGCACTCCAGTCTGGGTGACAGAGCAAGACTCTGTCTCAAAAAAATAAACATAAAAATAAATTTCTGTTCCACTAGTTTACTGGTCTATTCCTTAACTATTTTCACACTGTTTTCATTTCTATGATTTTGTTCTGTCTCTTAACGGGTAAATCTTCCCACTTTAGTCTTTATTTTCAAAATTAACATTTCATAAGCCTTTATTCTCCCACATAACTTTTAAAATGGGTTTGTTGAATTCCTCAAAAATATAGTAGAAATTTATTGTGATTCAATATAAATAATTTTATATTTGTTACTGAAAAATGTAGAATTTTCCATTTATCTGTAAGTTTATTTAATTCTGCTGTAATATTAATTTTCAAATACATATCTGTATTTTCAAATTAAATTTTAGATTATTTGTTTTGCCTAGTTATTTCCTCTTTTCACTCTATATATTACTCTATATATTTTCTTTGTATTTTCTTTTTTACAATTAAAAAATGTCTTATAAGAGATTTATTCATCTTATTGATCTTTGTAAAGAATGCTTATTTAAAGCTATATACTTTTCCTTCTAATCATTACTCTGGCTGTGCCCCACACAGGTTGACTGCTTTCATTGTCATTTAATTTAAATATTTTATTACTTCTCTATTCCTCTTTAACTCAAATTCCACAGTAGTTTGCTTTTTTCCTATTTAGTTTTCAGACTGGTGAAATTTTATTAACCATGTTTTTGCTATTAAATTCTAATTTTAAAAAATAATAGAGAATATAATCTGTATAATTTTAATTCTCTGGATATTATTAATAAGTCCCTATGGATTTGCATGTGATACATTCTTTGTGACACTTCTATGTGTGAAAAAAATAAACAAAAAATATATAATCACCTACATATATCTATTACTTCAAACACAGTGTTTTATGTCTTTGTTCATATATTATTTGACTGCAGTTTCCAAGAATTCATTGAAATCTCAAGTATAATTATGGGTTTATCTCTTTCTTCCAGTAGTTATTAATTATGTATTTTAAGGATGTGTTAATTTTATATATTCTTATCCTTTTTAACTATTAATGACTCTTTTTTATAATTTTTTAAGCCTTGAATATTATTTTGACACAAAATTACTAGTCAGGTTTGTCTTTTTCAATCCATTTACTTCAATATTCTGTGATCATTGTTTTAATTAGACATCATAATGCTGGTCTTTTTTTCTTTTTTTTTTTTTTCTTCCTGATCTGAAACCCTCTGTTTGAAACCATTATTTGTGATTAGTATTATGGCCACTACACTAGAACTTATGTCTACCACATGATTTTTATTTTCTATTTATGATGTTTTCTCTTTTCCTACCTTCCTTTGGAGATATAACATTTTCTTCTACTTGCTTGAAGATCAACTTCTTCTTCTTTTTGTTTTTCTTTTTAATTATGCTTTAAGTTCTGGGATACATATACAGAACATGCTGGTTTGTTACATAGGTATACACATGCCACGGTGATTTGCTACATCCATCAACTCGTCATCTACATTAAGTATTTCTCCTAATGCCATCCCTCCCCTAGCTCCCACCTCCAGACAGGCCCCGGTGTGTGATGTTCCCCTCCCTATGTCCATGTGTTCTCATTGTTCAACTCCCACTTATAAGTGAGAACATGTGGGGTTTGGTTTTCTGTTCCTGTGTTAGTTTACTGAAAATGATGATTTCCACCTTCATCCATGACCCTGCAAAGGACATGAACTCATCCTTTTTTATGGCTGCATAGTATTCCATGGGGTATATGTGTTACATTTTCTTTCTTTTTTTATATATACCTACGTTCTAGGGTACATGTGCACAATGTGCAGGTTTGTTACGTAGGTATACATGTGCCATGTTGGTTTGCTGCATCCATTAACTCGTCATTTACATTAGGTATTTTTCCTAATGCTAACCCTCCCTGCTTCCTCATCCCACGACAGGCCCTGGTGTGTGGTGTTCCCCACCCTGTGTCCAAGTGTTCTCATTGTTCAGTTCCCACCTATGAGTGAGAACATGGTGGTGTTTGGTTTTCTGTCCTTGTTATAGTTTGCTCAGAATGATGGTTTCCAGCTTTATCCATGTCCCTACAAAGGACATGAACTCATCCTTCTTCATGGCTGCATAGTATTCCATGGTATTTATGTGTCACATTTTCTTAATCCAGTCTATAACTGATTGACATTTGGGTTGGTTCCAAGTCTTTACTATTGTGAATAGTGTCGTAATAAACATACATGTACATGTATCTTTATAGCAGCATGATTTATAATCCTTTGGGTATATACCCAGTAATGGAATGGTTGGGTCAAATGGTATTTCTAGTTTTAGATCCTTGAGGAATTGCCACACTGTCTTACACAATGGTTGAACTAGTTTATAGTCCCACCAACAATGTAAAATTGTTCTTATTTCTCCACATCCTCTCCAGCACCTGTTGTTTCCTGACTTCGTAATGATTACCATTCTGACTGATGTGAGATGGTGTCTCATTACGATTTTGATTTGCATTTCTCTGATGGCCAGTGATGATGAGGATTTTTTTCATGTGTCTGTTGGCTGAATAAATGTCTTCTTTTGAGAAGTGTCTGTTCATATCCTTCACCCACTTTTTGATGGGGTTGTTTGATTTTTTTCTGGTAAATTTGTTTGAGTTCTTTGTAGATTCTGGATATTAGTTCTTTGTCAGGTAGGTACATTGCACAAAATTTCTCCCGTTCTGTAGGTTGCCTGTTCACTCTGATGGTAGTTTCTTTTGCTGTGCAGAAGCTCTTTAGTTTAATTAGATTCCATTTCTCAATTTTGTCTTTTGTTGCCATTGCTTTTGGTATTTTAGACATGAAGTCCTTGCCCATGCCTGTGAGCTGAATGGTATTGCCTAGGTTTTTTAGGGATTTTATGGTTTTAGGTTTAACATTTAAGTCTTTAATCCATCTTGAATTAATTTTTGTATAAGGTGTAAGGAAGGGATCCAGTTTCAGTTTTCTACATATGGCTAGGCAGTTTTCCTGGCAGCATTTATTAAATAGGGAATCCATTCCCTATTTCTTGTTTTTTGTCAGGTTTGTCAAAGATCAGATGGTTGTAGATGTGTGGTGCTATTTCTGAGGCCTCTGTTCTGTTCTATTGGTCTATATCTCTGTTTTGGTACCAATCTCATGCTGTTTTTGTTACTGTAGCATTAAAGTACAGCTTAAAGTTAGGTAGTATGATGCCTCCAGCTTTGTTCTTTTTGCTTAGAATCGTCTTGGCTATACAGGCTCTTTTTTGGTTCCATATAAAATTTAAAGTAGTTTTTTCTAATTCTGTGAAGAAAGTCACTGGCAGCTTGATGGGAGTAACACTGAATCTATAAATTACTTTGGCCGTATGGCCATTTTCACGATATTGATTCTTCCTATAAATGAGCATGGAATCTTTACATTTGTTTGTGTCCTCTCTTATTTCCTTGAGCAGTGGTTTTTAGTTCTCCTTGAAGAGGTCCTTCACATCCCTTGCAAGCTGCATTTCTAGGTATTTTATTCTCTTTGTAGCAACTGTGAATGGGAGTTCACTCATCATTTGGCTGTCTGTCTATGATTGGTGTATAGGAATGCTTGTAATTTTTGCTCATTGATTTTGTGTCCTGAAACTTTGATTAAGTTGCTTATCAGTTTAAGGAGATTTTGGGCCGAGACGATGGGGTTTTCTAAATATACAGTCGTGTAATCAGCAATCAGAGACAATTTGACTTCCTCTCTTGCTATTTAAATACCCTTTATTTCCTTCTCTTGCCTGATTGCCCTGACCAGAACTTCCAATACTATGTTGAATAGGAGTGGTGAGAGAGGGCATCCTTGTCTTGTTCCAGTTTTCAAAAGGAATGCTTCCAGTTTTTGCCCATTCAGTATGATATTGGATGTGGGTTTGTTATAAATAGCTCTTACTATTTTGAGATACATTCCATCAATACCTAGTTTATTGAGAGTTTTTAGCATGAAGGGGTATTGAATTTTATCAAAGGCCCTTTCTGCATCTATTGAGATAATCATGTGGTTTTTGTCATTGGTTCTGTTTATATGATGGGTTACATTTATTGATTTGTGTATGTTTTGAATCAGCCTTGCATCCCAGGGATGAAGTTGACTTGATCATAGTGGATGAATTTTTTGATGTGCTGCTGGATTCAGTTTGCCATTATTTTATTGAGGATTTTTGCATTGATGTTCATCAGGGATTTTGGCCTAAAATTTTTGTTGTTGTTGTTGTTGTTGTTGTTGTTGTGTTGCTGCCAGGTTTTGGTATCAGGATGATGCTGGCCTCATGAAATGAGTTAGGGAGAAGTCCCTTTTTTCTATTGTTTGGAATCGTTTTGGAAGGAATGGTACCAGCTCCTTTTTGTACCTCTGGTAGAATCTGGCTGTGAATCTGTCTGGTCCTGGACTTTTTTTGGTTGGTAGGCTATTAAATACTTCCTTAATTTCAGAACTTGCTATTGGTCTATTCAGGGATTCGACTTCTTCCTGGGAGTGTGTATGTGTCTAGGAATTTATCCATTTCTTCTAGATTTTCTAGTTTATTTGCATAGAAGTGTTTATAGTACTCTCTGATGGTAGTTTGTATTTCTGTGCAATCAGTGGTGATATCCCCTTTATCAATTTTTATGGTGTCTATTTGATTCTTCTGTCTTTTCTTCTTTATTAGTCTGGCTAGTAGTCTATCTGTTTGCTGATCTTTTTTTTAAAAAAAAAAACCAGCTCCTGGATTCATTGATTTTTTGAAGGTTTTTTCGTGTCTCTATCTCCTTCAGTTCTGTTCTGATCTTAGTTATTTCTTGTCTTCTCCTAGCTTTTGAATTTATTTTCTCTTGTTTCTCTAGTTCTTTTAATTGTGATGTTAGTGTGTCAAATTTAGATTCTTCCACTTTTCTCCTGTGGGCATTTATTGCTGTAAATTTCCCCTTAAACACTGCTTTAGTTGTGTCCCAGAGATTCAGGTACATTGTGTCTTTGTTATCATTGGTTTCAAAGAACTTATTTATTTCTGTTTTAATTTCGTTATTTACCCAGTAGTCATTCAGGAGCAGGTTGTTCAGTTTCCAGGTAGTTCTGTGGTTTTGAATGAGTTTCTTAATCCTGAGTTCTAATTTGATTGCACTGTGGTCTGAGAGACTGTTTGTTATGATTTCTGTTCTTTTGCATTTACTGAGGAGTGTTTTACTTCCAATTATATGGTTAATTTTAGAATAAGTGCAATCTGGTGCTGAGAAGAAAGTATATTCTGTTGATTTGGGGTGGAGAGTTCTATAGATGTCTATTAGTTTCACTTGGTCCAGAGCTGAGTTCCAGTCCTGAATATCCTTGTTAATTTTCTGTCTCGTTAATCTGTCGAATATTGACAATGGAGTGTTAAAGTCTCCCACGATTATCGTCGGGGAGTCTACATCTCTTTGTAGATCTCTAAGAACTTGCTTTATGAATCTGGGTGCTCCTGTATTGGGTGCATATATATTTAGGATAGTTAGCTCTTCTTGTTGCATTGATCCCTTTACCATTATGTAATGCCCCTCTTTGTCTTTTTTGATCTTTGTTGATTTAAAGTCTGTTTTATCAGAGACTAGGATTGTAACTCCTGCTTTTTTTTGTTCTCCATTTGCTTCATAAATATTCCTCCATCCCTTTATTTTGAACCTATGTGTGTCTTTGCATGTAAGATGAGTCTCCTGAATATAGCAAACTGATGGGTCTTGACTCTTTATCCAATTTGTAAGTCTGTGTCTTTTAATTGGGGCATTTAGCCCATTTATATTTAAGGTTGATATTGTTATGTGTGAATTTGGTGCTGTCATTATTATGCTAGCTGGTTATTTTGCCCATTAGTTGATGCAGTTTCTTCATAGTGTCGATGGTCTTTAAGATTTGGTATGTTTTTGCAGTGGCTGGTACCAGTTTTTCCTTTCCATGTTTAGTGCTTCCTTCAGGAGCTCTTGTAAGGTAGGTCTGGTGGTGACAAAATCTCTTAGCATTTGCTTGTCTGTAAAGGATTTTATTTCTCCTTCACTTATGAAGGTTAGTTTGGCTGGATATGAAATTCTGGGTTGAAAATTCTTTTCTTTAAGAATGTTGAATGTTGGCTCCCACTCTCTTCTGGCTTGTAGGGTTTCTGCAGAGTGATTTGCTGTTAGTCTGATGGGCTTTCCTTTGTGGGTAATGCGACCTAGTTCTCTGGCTGCCCTTAACATTTTTTTCTTCATTTCAACCTTGGCGAATCTGCTGATTATATGTCTTGGGGTTGCTCCTCTTGAGGAGTATCTTTATGCTGTTCTCTGTATTTCCTGAATTTGAATGTTGGCCTGCTTTGCTAGGTTGGGGAAGTTCTCCTGGATATTATCCTGAAGAGTGTTTTCCAGTTTGGTTGCATTTTCCCCGTCACTTTCAGGTATGCCAGTCAAACATAGGTTTGGTCTTTTAACATAGTCCCATATTTCTTGGAGACATTTCTTTTCATTCTTTTTTTCTCTAATCTTGTCTTAATGCCTTATTTTATTAAGTTGATCTTCAATCTCTGATATCCTTTCTCCCACTTGATCAATTCGACTGTTGATACTTGTGTATGCTTCATGAAGTTCTTGTGCTATGTTTTTCAGCTCCATCAGGTCATTTATGTTCTTCTCTAAACCGGTTATTATAGTTAGCTATTCATCAAACCTTTTTTCAAGGTTCTTAGCTTCCTTGCATGCTCCTTTAGCTCAAAGGAGTTTGTTATTACCCACCTTCTGAAGCCTACTTTTGTCTATTCATCAAACTCATTCTCCATCCAGTTTTGTCCCCTTGCTGAAAAGGAGTTGTGATCCTTTGGAGGAGAAGAGGCATTCTGATTTTTGGAATTTTTAGCCTTTTTGTGGTGGTTTTTCCTTATCTTTGTGGATTTATCTATCTTTGGTCTTTGATGTTGGTGACCTTTTGGTGGGGTTTCTGTGTGGACTTCGTTTTTGTTGATGTTTATGCTATTCCTTTCTGTTTGTTAGTTTTCCTTCTAACAGTCAGGCCCCTCTGCTGCAGGTCTGCTGGAGTTTGCTGGAGGTCTACTCTAGACCCTGTTTGCCTGGGTATCACCAGCAGAGGCTGCAGAACAGCAAAGATTTCTGTCTGTTTCTTCGTCTGGAAGCTGCTGCCTTTCTTTCAGGGATGTCCTGCTCAGAGAGGAGGAATCTAGAGAGGCAGTCTGGCTACAGCAGCTTTGCTGAGCTATGGTGGGCTCTGCCCAGTTCAAACTTCCTGGCAGCTTTGTTTACACTGTGAGGGGAAAGCCACCTACTCAAGCCTCAGTAATGGTGGACGCTCCTCTTCCCACCAAGCTCAAGCGTCCCAGGTCGACTTCAGACTGCTGTGCTGGCAGCGAGAATTTCAAGCCAGTGGATCTCGGCTTGCTGGGCTTTGTGGGGTTGGGACCTGCTGAGCTAGACCTCTTGGCTCCCTGGCTTCAGGGGAGTGAACAGTTCTCTCTCACTGGCGTTCCAGGTGCCACTGGGGTATGAAAAAAGACTCCTGCAGCTAGCTTGGTGTCTGCCCAAACAGCTGCCAGGTTTTGTGCTTGAAACCCAGGGCCCTGGTGGCATAGGCACCCAAGGTAATCTCCTGGTCTACAGGTTGTGAAGACCATGGGAAAAGCATAGCATCTGGGCTGGAGTGCACACTTCCTCAAGGCACAGTCCCTCATGGCTTCCCTTGTCTAGAGGAGGGAATTCCCTGAATTTTGTGCTTCCTGGGTTTTGGATGAGCCAATGCCCCACCCTGCTTCAGCTCACCCTTTGTGGGCTGCACCCACTGTCTAACCAGTGCCAATAAGATAAGCCGGGTACCTCAGTTGGAAAAGCGGAAATCACCCACCTTCTGCATTGATCTCGCTGGGAGCTGCAGACCTGAGTTGTTACTATTTGGCCACCTTTCCAGCTGGGTGCTGAAGATCAATTTCTTAAACTTAATGCCTTCATCTTCCCCTCAAGGAAGACAAGTACTTTAGCATGCTTATTCTCTCCCTCCCCAGCCTCCACCTTCAAGAATGTCTGTCTTATCAATAGTTCTGGAATGTCATGAATATACTTTGTTTGTGGCTTCTGCTAATCTTCACTAAATTATTTACACAACCTTTCCTTCCCATATAATGTGCAAATTCCTCCTGGAATCTCTCTGCTGTTACACTTCTAATAAAACTGCTTTCATCTTTACATGGAAGGCCTTCTGAGGGTCATTCTTTGTCTGAGAATATCTTTATAGCAATTCACATTTAAATTACTGCTTAACTGGATAAAAAAATTCTAAGTTCAAAGTTTTTGTTTTTCAACACCTAGAAAATATTACTACACTATCTTTCTCTTTCCTGTGTCTCTGTTCCAAAATTTTATAACAATGTTATTCTGTTTTCTTAATGTGTTTTTCTCTTTCTCTCTGGAAACTTAAAAAATGTTCTCTGATGTTTTCAAATTTCATGATATTATGTTTATGTGAGGTACTTCTTTTTCTGTCTGTTTTGATACAGAGATAGTTTGGCTCTTAATTTTTTCCATATTTCCTATATTGTAACATATAGATCTTCAGAGTTTCTCTTTCACCACCATGTTCGTTAACCTTACTTTAAGGAAATTCCTCCTTCTGACAACATTTGGGAGAATTCTTTGACCAGCTCATTAGCATACTTGAAGTATATTCTTTCCAATATTTAGCCCAGCTTTCTAATATTTTACCTCTACTGTAATATTTTTCATATTCATGGTTTCCAACTGGCTCTTCATTTTTCTTTCTTTCTTTCTTTCTTTTTTTTTTTTTTGAGACTCAGTCTTGCTGTACCCAGGCTGGAGTGTAGTGGCACAATCTCGGCTCACTGCAACCTCTGCCCCCCAGGTTCAAGCGATTCTTCTTCTTCAGCCTCTTGACGAGCTGGGACTACAGGCGTGTACCACCATGCCCAGCTAAGTTTTGTATTTTTAGTAGAGACAAGGTTTCACCATGTTGGCCAGGCTGGTCTGGAACTCCTGACCTGAGGCAATCCTCCCACCTTAGCCTCCCAAAGTACTGGGATTACAGGCATGAGCCACCACACCTGGCCTCATTTGACTCTTCTTTATAACTGAATATTCCTGTTTCTTTTTAATCTCTTGGGAGAAATGTATTATGTTTATTTTGAAGTTTTGTTTGGTCTGGTTCAACAATTCTACCTCATCTAGAACAAATTATTCATCTGCTATGTCCTTTATAAAGTGGTCGTGTTCCTCGTATGTTTGCTTATTATTCCTGAGAACTCATTTTCCCCTGGGGGTATGGGCTGCTTAGGCTGGCAATGGGGTAGGGGTGCAAAGCACAGGCCCCAGCTTATTCACTCCTGTGACTTTAAGTGGCCAGGGAGGGGAGATCGTTTTCCCCTCAGAGAACCTTCCTATTTTTTTACCTACTCATTGCTCTTTTCCAAAACCCTAATGCCCTATGATCTCCTCTAGGCTGCCTTTCCTCCCTAGAACACAACTACCTTCTGTCTCCCTACTTTATCCTTGGTCCTTCAGATTTACACACTTTCCTCTCACTTTGAAATCATCCCTCAGTGTTGGGTAGGAAGATGGAGCCTTCAGCTTGTGCTAGTTGGCCATTGTAACATTGTGTCTACTCATCTCTAGCACACTTTCATTCCTCATTCTTCCCCCATTGCTCCCCTCCTCTGCCTTCAAAGAAAACATACACAGAGGCACACATTAGGATAGTACTCTTCATTTGACCAGGCACGGTGGCTCACGTCTGTAATCCCAGCACTTTGGGAAACCAAAGTGGGTCAATTACTTGAGGTCAGGAGTTTGAGACCATCCTGGCCCACCACCAACATGGTGAAACCCCGTCTCTACTAAAAATGCAAAACTTAGCCAGGAGTAATGGCAGACACCTGTAATCCCAGCTACTGTCGAGGCTGAGGCAGGAGAATAGCTTAAACCCAGGAGGAGGAGGTTGCAGTGAGCTGCAATCGTGCCAATGTACTACTCCAGCTTGAGCGACTAAGCGAGACTGTGTCTCAAAAAAAAAAAAGATAGTGCTCTTCGTCCAAAAACCTGGTGGGGCAGTGGGAAGGAGTAGAATGAAGAAGATATACATAAAAGAAGAAAAATAAATGGATTGTGTTCCCCTGCAGCTCAGTGACTCCTATTTTGTGGATTTCTACTCAGAGGAAATTCATTTCAAATGTGGTTCTCAACCTCAGCTACACATTATAATCATCTGTAATTTCAAAAGCTTCCTAGGTGATTCTAATGTGCAGTCAGGACTGAGAATCACCTGACATATAGCAGCCAGGTATACCCTATCTTAACCTTTGCTGTTCTGGACAGAAAGGAGCACTAGATATTCCAAACTGGCTTCAACTTTGCAGATTTGAAAGTTTGGGTGAAATCAGATAAGGCAGGACACACAGGTAAGGAGTCACTAGTACAAACATCAAGAGACAGATATTCCCCAAAGTCATTTTTGGAATCGCACCACATGGTAACAAATTTATAGTAGGAAACTTTATAAGAATGTAGAAAATCCCGGCTGCTCTGATATAAGACAACATCCTTGATATCAGTCGAGTAGCACTTAAAAACTGCCATCGGGATGTGGAACAACACCAGACAGCCAAATTAGAAGGCAAAGTATTTACTCTTTATGTCAAGTGAAGACACAAGATTGTAATAAATACATCTTTTTTAGTCAAGAACAAAAATGTGAATCTCTTTGGTTCCATAATTTTCATGCTTATAAAATTACCCTATTCATTTTATGAGGTGTTTTAAGTATTCTTACATTAGGGATGTCTGGTGTTTCATGTTATATCTCAGACAATTCATGTGGCAGTTTGGTCTGTAATGTGAGAGTCTTGCTATGAGGTAATGCTCTTTACTTAATGTGAAGTGGATCACCTGACGTGGCCTAAAAGAATGTGATGTGTGAAAGCAACACTGAAGTTTCTCAAAATATGTCTCTGTGGCTGAGAAAGAATTGGGCGAACAGAATTGGCTTTCTTCTAGATCTAGATATTCATTTTGAACTGTGTTATCAGAGTTTCAGCAAATATTTATTTTAGGCTTGTGTCGTATGAGGCTCTGTGCTGGGGACTACAGGTCAGGTATTAAGCAGCTTAAAGTCCTTATTATTTCCTAAAATATCATTATAAGTGTGCTGTCAGACCTTTTGATTTTATTGGATTAACTCAGTCTTTTGGGGAAATAGTCTGATAATTCAAAGTTCAAGTTTCCTATCAAGGATGCTTCTATCCTTTCAAAGAGTCACGCTCCCCTCCTCCTTCCCATGATGATGCCTCGTTCAAAGGGATGCCTGTGGACCGTACACCATGAGACTTTGGGAAAGGGGACCCTTGGCCTCTACTGGTTCCCACTGGCCTCTGATTGAGGTTTAACTTACATTTCTTGGCCTCTCTATGTGAAGCCTTGATGATTCTCCTGCTAAAGTTCTGCAGCTGGTGGAATTTGGGGTGTGTCCTCTCTGTATGATGAGGGAATTCCAGCCTCCTTCCTGACTTGCTTTGCTTCCATCATAGCTTTCATTGATGCTAAGATGCTTCAAGTCTCAAGCTCGTCCTCCATTTGTCCACTGGCTTAGGCTGCCCATGTCCCTAGACTCTGCCATGGAGTCACCTGAACTGTCAGCCACTGGAGCATACTGGAGCTGCTGGCTCCTGCCCGTGCTACACAGGAGCATTTTTCCATCCTGTTTCTGGCAGCACACCAATTTACTAAAAGCCAGTTTGCATAAAGATCGATTTGTATATTTTCCTAACCAGCTTTTTATTGACTGCCTTTTTTGTTTTTATACCATAAAAGCAGTTTAATAAGTGTTCATTATATATCTGCCTCAGCTTCTTGTTCTGCAGTTGAAGACTGAGAAACAGATGAGTGACAGAAGGATGGAGCAGTGGAAAAATCAAGGGATATAAGAAAATCACATTCAGAAAATTGTATCTTCTTATATCTACATGAATATGTAGATATGAATACCCCCTTCATGAACACAAAAATACAGATACACGTATAATAATATATTACAGCATTTCTCAGAGCATTTAAAATGCCATCAGAGTCTCTGAATATTTTAAACTTATTTCACCATGGATATTTTATATTGCAGAGGTTTTGTTTTAAGAAGTATTGTTCTATGAAATATATTTTAGGAAAACTTTCAGTAAATGAGGGTAAGGAAGTTTTCTCTTTCCTTTCATATTTTAAGAAAAATCTTATAAAATTTTATTAACTTTTAAATTTAATAAAATTTAATGAAAACTTTACACTAAATCTAATAAAAATTATAAAGCAATTTTGCTGTTGATATGCCTAAAAGTTTATCTTTCCTACACCCAGAATACTTCTTTGGATTCAATAGATATTTATTAAAATCAGCAACAAAACTTTTTCTAATATAAATATTAGAATATATATATATTTATTTATTTATGTCAGATATATATATATATATATATACCTTCTTTGGTTCCTAAGCTGTTATTCTGATCTGAATTCCAGTTTCCATTTACATGTTACAGAATGGAACATAAAGGAGGAAATCCAAAATCTGACTTGCCTAGGATGGTTCCACGTACAGAAACCAATAAAGTGATTCACCATATTATCAGAATGAAAAATAAAAGCTATATGATCATCTTGATAGATGCAGAAAAAGAAGTTGACAAAATTCAACACACTTTCATGATAAAAATTCTCAACAAATTAGGTATAGAAGGAATGTACTGTAACACAATAAAGGTCATAGATCACTAGCCTATAGCTAACATCATACTTAATGGTAAAAAGTTGAAAGCTTTTCCTCTAAGATAGGGAGCAAGACAAGGATGTCCACTCTCACACTTCTATTCAATATAGTACTGGAAGTTCTAATTGCCAGAGCAATTGGGCAAAAGAGAGAAAGAAAAGAAAAAAGAAAAAGAAAAAAAGGCATCCAATCAGAAAGGAAGAAGTGAAATTGTCTCTATTTGCTGACCAGATAATCTTATACATAGAAAACCCTAAAGATTCCACCAAAAACTGTTAGAACTAATAAGTAAATTTAGTAAAGTTTCAAGATACAAAATCAACATACAAAAACTACATGGAAAATACTTAGAAGTAAATTTAGCCAAGACAGTCAAAGATTTGTACACGAAAAGTCTGAAATATTGATGAAAGAAATCTAAAATGACATAATAAAAGAAAAGATATCCCATGTTTGTGGGCTGGAAAAATTAATATTGTTGAAATATCCATACTACCCAAAGCTATCTACATATTCAATGCAATCCCGATCTAAATTCCAATGCCATTTTTCACAGAAATTTGATACCTGTCATGGGGTGGGGCAGGGGAGAGGGGAGGGATAGCATTAGCAGATATCTAATGTAAATGACGAGTTAATGGGTGCAGCACACCAACATGGCACATGTATACATATGTAACAAACCCGCACGTTGTGCACATGTAGCCTAGAACTTAAAGTATAATAATAAAAAAAATTTTTAAAGAAAAATAAATAAATAAATAAATTGCCACAAGGGATAATGGAAATAAATAAATAAAACCCCAAAACTCATGTAAAACCATAAAAGACCCCAAATAGCTGCAACAAATTTGGGCCAAAAGAATAAAGGAAGACATTGCATTACCTCATCTCAACATATATTATAAAGCTGTAGTAATCAAAATATCATAATATTAGCCTTAAAAACAGAAACATCAACCAATGGAACAAAATAGAGCACCCAGAAGCAAACCCACACCTACTACAAGAAAACATAGGAAAAAGCTCCATGACATTGATCTGGGCAGTTATATATATCAAACTGGGCAGAAATGTATATCGAACTCAAGCAACTCAATAGCAAGAAAACAAATAACCTGATTTAAAAAATGGGCAAAGGACCAGAATAGATATTTCTCAAAAGAAGATATACAAATGGCCAACAGGTATATGGAAAAAAATGGTCAACATCATTAATTATCAAGGAAATGCAAATCAAAACTACGATGAGATATTACCTCACTCCTGTTAGAATCGCTATTGCAAAAAGACAAGAGATAACAAGTGTTAGCAAGGGCATGAACAAAAGGGAGTCCTTTCACACTGTTGGTGGAAAAGAAAAATTAGTATACATATTATAGAAAACCATATGGAGGTTCCTTAATAAAGTAAAAATAGATCTACCATATGATCCAGCAATCCCATTTCTGGTTGTATATCCAAAGGAACTGAAATCAGTATGTCAAAGAGGTATCTCCACCCCAATATTCACTGAAGGATTATCCCAATAGCCAAGATATGAAATCAATCTAAGTGTCTATCAATGGATGAATGGAATAGGAAAACATAGTGTGTGTTTCTATATATTGTTTAGCCTTAATGAATAAGGAAATCCTGTCATTTGCAACAATGTGGATGAAAATGAAGGACATTATGCTAAGTGAAGTAAGCTAGGTACAGCCACACAATTGCTGCATGATATCACTCATATGTGGAATCAAAAAAAAAAAAAAAAAAAGAGCCAAATCTATAGATGTAGAGAGTAGAATGGTGTTTGGCAGGGCCTGGCTGTGGGGGAAAGGGAAGATGTTGTTCAAAGGATATAAAATTTCAGTTAGATAAGAGGAATAAGTTTTACTGGTTTATTGAATAGCATGATGACTATAGTTAATAATGATGTATTATATATTTCAAAATTGTTAAAAGAGTGTATTTTAAATGCTCTCACCACAAAAAAGAGTATATGTGAGTATATGAGGTGATGGATATATTAATTAGCTTGAGTTAATCATTCCACAATATATACATATATCAAAACATCACATTATACCTCTTAAGTAAATATAATTATTATTTGTCTATAACACTAGGGTAACTGCCACTTAGTAACTGATAACTGAACGGCATTAGATCAGCAGTGGTACTGGACCATTTGGGGGGCAATCTTTTCTTGTTTTGCTCCCAGAAGTCCTCCACAGGCAGGATGTCTCCACATATTTCACCATTGTTTTCCTTCTTGCTTCCATCTCCTTTCCAGTGCCACACATGGATTTCAAACCATCTGGGGTCTTTTTAGCTCAGCATTTATATTTACCAGACCCATAACTATAGTTTGTGTTTATAGCATCTCTGATCATTTCAAAGCCATTTACGAATAAAATATTTTGACCCTCAAAAAAAACCCATGTTACCTTTACCCTTAACATTAATATCTATGTTTCTATACCATTTATCATTTTAATAGTATTTCCTCTTGAGTTGAAAAAGACTATTAATTTGCCCCTCACCACACTATGAATTGGCCAAGCCAGAAACATTTTTTTGAGTTTTTAAAAGAGTTTTTTTTTTTAATAGATTTTAAGAATTTTTAAAGGGGGAACTGAAGTTCAGCCTGATTAAGGAAATTTGCCAAGGTCTCACAGCTCATAAGTCAGAGATGGGACTAGAGCCTAGCTCTTGGCTCCTCATCCAATCCATATCCATTGCCCAGTGCTTCCATTCCAACCTGGATGTCTTTATATCTTTATATTGCATTACTATAATTGTCATGTAAAACAAACAGAAGCAAACCTTTAAATAAAATTTCCAGGACATTGGAACAGTATCCTTAGTTGATTAGTGAAATAAATATTTTGTATATCTTTACTTGGAATTCAATTTTAAGGGCAAATGGCCTAAGTTGGTCAATAGAATCATTTTAGTTATGATATATTATCTCAACCAATGCACTCAATGTATTTGAAAATTCTGAAATAAAAAAGAGGCATATGATGCCTGGTGTGATTACCTGACAATGAGAAGGCATAAAATTCCACTAGTGTAAACATCTAACTATCCCCTGTATATAAATACCAACTATGATAATTAACTTTAAAAGGAATAAATGAGCTCTTCCATAATGACTTCTATATTTTTTTAAAATTCGCCTATTTATTTTAGAGCTGTACTGTGTGTAATTTAATGTACCTCTTTCGGTAAGAAATTATACCAGAGTTAAATCTTCCTTTTCAGAAATCAGAGATGACACAAAGGCTAAAACATTCTATGATAATGGAGAGGAAGATCAATATTGTTAAAATGGCCATCCTCTCTGAAGAAATTTATAGATTCAATGTTATTCATATCAAATTACCAATGACGCTTTTCACAGAATTAGAAAAAAACTATTCTAAAATTCACATAGAACCAATAAAGAGGCCAAGTAGCCAAGGCAATCCTAAACAAAAGGAACAAAGCTGGAGGCATCACATTGCCTTATTTCTAAATTTACTACAAGGCTACAATAACCCAAACAGCATGATACTGGTACAAAAGCAGGCACATAGATCAATAGAACAAAATAGAGAACCCAGAAATAAAGTTGCACACCTATAAACCATCTGATCTTTGACAAAACTGACAATAACAAGCAATGGGGAAAGGACTCTCTATTCAATAAATGGTGCTGGGGTAACTGGCTAGGCTTATGTAGAAGACTGAAACTGGACCCCTTCCTTTCACCATATGCAAAAATCAACTCAAGATGTATTAAAGTCTTAAATGTAAAGTCTAAAACTCTAAAAAAAAAAAAAAAAAAAATCCCAGAAGAAAACAGAGGAAATACAACTCTGGACATAGGCCCTGGCAAAGATTTCATGAGAAAAACTCCAAAAAAAATTGCAACAAAAACCAAAATTGACAAGTGAGACGTAATTAAAGAGCTTTGCATAGCAAAAGAAACTATCAACAAAGTAAGCAGACGACCTACAGAATGGGAGAAAATATTTGCATAATATGCGTCCAGCATAGGTCTAATATCAAGAATTTATAAGGAATTTAAGATATTTACAAGCAAAAAGCAAACAACCCCATTAAAAAGTGGGCAAAGGACATGAACAGATACTTTTCAAAAGAAGACATACACATGACCAACAAGCATATGAAAAATGCTCAACATCACTAATCATTAGAGAAATGCAAATCAAAGCCACAATGAGATACCAACTCCCGTCAGTCAGAATTGCTATTATTAAAAAGTCCAAAAATAACAGATGCTGATGAGGTTGTGGAGAAAAGGGAACACTTATGCCCTGCTAGTGGGAATGTAAATAGTTCAGCCACTGTGGAAAGCAGTTTGGAGATTTCTCAAAGAACTTAAAACAGAACTATCAATCAACCCAGAAATCCCATTACTTGGTACATAATCAAAGGAATATAAATCATTCTACCGTAAGGACACATGCATGTGTATGTTCATTGCAGCACTATTCACAGTAGCAAAGACATGGAATCAACCTTGATGCCCTGATGCCCATCAATAGTGGACTGGAAACAGAAAATATGGTACATATACAACATGAAATATTATGCAGTCATTAAAAATGAGAGCATGTCCTTTGCAGCAACATGGATGCAGCTGGAGGACGTTATCCTAAGTGAATTAATGCAGGAACGTAAATCCAAATACCCCATATTCTCACTAATAAGTAGAAGCTAAACATAGAGTACACATGGGCACAAAGAAGGGAACAATAGACACCTACTTTATGGTGGAAGTTGAGAGGAGGGTGAGGATTGAAACACTACCAAAAATGTTGGTACCTGATCACCATTTCATCACCATTACCTGTGTGATGAAATAATTTGTACACCAAGCCCCAACAACACACATGTAACAAATCTGCACATGGATCCTCTTTACTTATAATAAAAGTCGGGGGCCGGCGGGGGAAAGTCTCCCTTTTCATCTTACGTTATCTCCCAGCATATTCTTTGTTTCATTATGTTCTGTTCTTTGCTTCAGTTAAAATAGGGAGAGTTATTGCTTTATTTCTGAACAATCAATAGAAATCATTTTTTCTTTACACCATGAGTCTGCCTACTCACAGCAATGTATGGCCCAATAATGCAATAAAAAATATCTCATTAGAGTGGGGAGAAATGTCATCTTCTCACGTAGAAAAACAATTTGTTTTGGCTTTACGTAGCAACCTGCTGACTCCAAATATGGCTTAATAGAATTATTTGCTGGGGTAATTCTCCTAAATTAGCTGTAGATCTGAAAAGTTATTGACTTAAAAGTTATATAACAGAAGAAGGAATAAGTTGGGTTGGTCATGTGTATCCAGGATATATATTATAATCTCAATTTTATGTAGAAGGAGAATCTGGTAAGGTGGGAAGTGTTCCAAAAGCACTAATAGTCTATGGTGGGCAGAACAGTTTTTTGGATTCAGGTTTTGGACCTAATTTTGCCTCTTATCATTTGTGAGACTTGGAAAAGTCACATCCTGCCTAGACTTGAACTCCCTCATTTCTAGAGGAAGTATCTGATCCAGAAGGTGTCTCGGACCGGACTCTGCTGCCTTCTCTCCCTCGTAAGTGGGGCTGGCTTCTGCCTTAGGTGATCACGACTAATCCTCATTTTGGCAATAGAGATGTAAACTTCATGATTCCAGTACTCCCATACTCATCCTCAAGACCGTGACTCTGCCTGACTTCTTCCCTACCATACTGTAGCCTTCCGGGTCCTGTGCTATGGTCTCTTAACTGACACTCTATCTGTTCTCACTCTCCTCCATTCATTTGCACATAAAGCCAGAGTATTCTCTTTTGAAAGATACAAAAATGATTATGCCTCTCCCTTGTTAAAATTCCTTTAGACTTTTCCCTTTCTTGTAGACCAAACCCAATATCTTTAATGTGACCTACGAGACTGCATGATTTGCTCCTGCCTAAGCCTTCAGTTTCATCCTGCTACAGTGCTCCCATCACATGCTCTTTTTGTTCCCACAAAATAATCCTATTCATTCCTCAAAAATTGTCACTGCCTGTTCTGTCCTCCTTAATATCTTTGTTCCTGCTTGGAATATAAGCTTCCTGAGCTCCTATTTCCTTCAGCTCTTTATTCAATGTTTTGAACATGGTAAGTATCAGTAAAACACTTTTGGATAAATTATTAGCAAAGTCACCTTGGCTATTATCTAGTCAGAACTTTGTGGCCAAATTCTGATGACTGTTCTCCCTGTGACTTAGTTTCTGTCAACAACTTTCCTAGTTCACCAGTTAGATTCATCATCACAATTTTCTGCCCTTACCAAAAAGAAAAACAAAGATAAAAATAAAGAACTATTTTTTACAATACAGAATATTTACTTCACAATAAGATTTACAACAGAGTTCTCCTAGAATAATTTATGTACTTGATTTAAATTATTATTTGATTTCCCCAAATTCAATTTACATTATGTTCTTTGAAAACAAATAATTGCATGCTTAAACAAGATGCAATCTTAGGACTTTCCCATGTTCTCCATTGTCAAATGAAGGAACCAATGCCCAGAGAGGTCTCAAGGCTTGGTGATTTGTCTGAGATTGCCCTGGGCCAGTAGACAACCTACTAAGAAAAGGCAACATTGTATTTAGAAAAAACTTTAGAGATGCTATTTTTAATAAGTATGCTTAATCCATAAATATTCATTTAAAATAATTTACTTAGAGTTGATATACACAAGCACAGCAAAATGGGTGCATATAACCAGCCAGTACTGAATACATGCTCATTAAACACTTGCTGAGTTAAGGGTGAAAAAAGGAAGTGAGAGTTGACAGCTGAAAACAAAGCATTAATTTGTAGAATATTCTGAAGTTTCTATAAGTCAGGTAAGCCTAAGTAGAATATGCTAAGACTGATGGAAATAAAATAGACAAGTTATTAGAAATTTCAAGAGGGGGGGAACTGTTGCTAATCATTTAAATATAAAATTTAGAGGACTTTTCCCCCCTCTTTTGTTGACCCTTAAGATAAATTAGCTACATTTTTCGTGCCAAATAGAAACTGTTTTAGAAGAAATATAACTTAAAAAGATAATCAACTTTATCTCTAAATAAGTATGAAAATGTCTGCCAAAAGTCAATATTCTTGCATAGTGTTCTAACTGGAAAGCTCACCTTGCCTGCTTCAGTCCTAACTTTCTTCAGATCTCATCTGACATCTGTTCCCCACCTAAATTATATTTTATAATTCATGTATAAAGTATAGTATATAATTTATATAAAATATAATAATCATTAATTTTATTATTGCTATGCCACCCATTGTCTCCATTTTCTGGACACAAAGTGCTTATTATTCATCTTACACATTTTAAAAGTTGTTTGTTTTGTGAAGTATTACTCTTTAATTGCATTAGGTTTATATGTTTTGTTTTAACTATATTAGAGAAATCCTTTGAAAACAGAACAGTTCATTGGGTTTTATATTCATCACAGCGTCAAGCACAGTGGGCCCTAAATAAAGACTGATAAATCCAATTGAACAAATGACAACATAGCAGGGAGTGCCATGCTCTTTATTTGGGGATGACACAGCTGGAATCATTTTAGAGAGGGAAGTGTTGAGACTAATGGTCACTCACTGACATGACCAGAGTTCAGATGCTTAGATTAATATGTTTCCAGGAAACAATGACTTTGTTCTTTTGTTACGCAAAACCAAAATGTTTAGTGATCAAAACAGTTCCAAAGTTTCTTCTTTACATTTATACTAGAATAAAATATGAATATGCATAAATTTATTTATAGGCATACCACTGTGATTTGGGTTGTTTTGGCTATTTATTTGTAGTAGTCCATTTTCATATTGTGAATAAAGACATACCTGAGATGGGGTAATTTATTGAAAAAAAAAAAGAGGTTTAATGGACTCACAGTTCCATGTGGCTAGGGAGACCTCATAATCATGGTGAAAGGTGAAAAGCATGTCTTACATGGAGACAGGCAAGAGAGAGAATGATGAGAGCCAAGTGAATGGGGAAACCTCTTACAAAACCATCAGATCTCGTGAGATTTATTCACTACCACAAGAACAGTATGGGGAAAATCGACCCCATGATTCAATTATCTCCCAGCAGATCCCTCACACAACACGTAGGAATTATGAGAGCTGTAATTCAAGATGAGATTTGGCTGGGGACACAACCAAACCATGTCAACCCAGGGCACCTCCTAAATTTCATGTCCTCACATTTCAAAACCAATCATGCCTTCTCAAAAGTCCCCTAAAGTCTTAACTAATTTCAGCATTAACTCAAAAGTCCACAGTCCAAAGTCTCATCTGAGGCAAGGCAAGTCCCTTCTGCCTATGAGAGTGTAAAATCAAAAGGAAGTTAGTTACTTCCTAGATACAATGGGAGTACAGGCATTGGATGAATGCACCCATTTCAAATGGGAGAACTTGGCCAAAATGAAGGGACTCAAGGCACCATGCAAGTCCAAATTCCAGCAGGGCAGTCATTTCTTAAAATTCCAAAATGATCTCCTTTGACTCCATGTCTCACATCCAGGGCACACTGATGAAAGAGGTGGGCTCCCACAGCCTTGGGCAGCTCTGCCCCTGTGGCTTTGTGGGGTATAGTCTTCCTCCTAGCTGCTTTCATGGGCTGGGGTTGAGTGTCTGTGGCTCTTCCGGGTGCACAGTGCAAGCTGTCAGTGGATCTACCATTCTGCGGTGTGGAGGACAGTGACTCTCTTCTCACAGCTCCACTAGGCAGTGCCCCACTGGAGATTTTGTGGGGGATTTTCAACCTCACACTTCCCTTATGCACTGCTCTAGCAGAGGTTCTCCAAGAAGGCTCTGCCCCTGAAGCAAATTTCTGCCTGGACATCCAGGCATTTCCATACATCCTCTGAAATCTAGGCAGAGGTTCCCAAACCTCAATTCTTGACTTCTATGCACCCCAGTCTCAACACCATGTGGAAGCTGCCAAGGTTTGGGCTTGCCCCCTCTGAAGCCACAGCACAAGCTGTACCTTGACCCCCTTTAGTCATGGCTAGAGCAGCTGGGATGCAGGGCACCAAGTCTCCTGGCTGCACATAGCAGGGAGACGCTGGGCCCAGCCCACAAGACCATTTTTTCCTCCTAGGCCTTCTGGCCTGTGATGGGAAGGGCTGCCATGAAAGTCTCTGATATACACCCCCAGAGACAATTTCCCCATTGACTTGATGATTAATATTTGGCTCCTCATTACTTATGCAAATTTCTGCAGTTGGCTTGAATTTCCCCTCAGAAAATGGGGTTTTCTTTTCTATTGTGTCATCAGGTTGCAAATTTTCTGAAATTTTATGCTCTATTTCCCTTTGAAAACTGAATGTTTTTAACAGCACCAAAGTCACATCTTTAATGCTTTGCTACTTAGAAATTTCCTCTGCCAGATACCCTATGTCAAGTTCAAAGTTCCACAAATCTCTAGGAAAAAAGGCAAAATGCCACCAGTCTCTTTGCTAAAACATAGTAAGAATCATCTTTACTCTAGTTCCCATCAAGTTTCTCATCTCCATCTGAGATGAGAAGCATTTGGTCAAAGCCATTCAACAAGTCTCTAGGAAGTTCCAAACTTTCCCACATATTCTTGTCTTCTTCTAAGCCCTCCAAACTGTTCCAGCCTCTGCCTGCTACCTGGTTCCAAAGTCGCTTCCACATTTTTGGGTATCTTTACAGCAGCACCTCACTGTCAGTACAAATTGACTGTATCAGTTCATTTTCACTGCTGATAAAGACATACATGAGACTGGGTAATTTAAAAAGAAAAAGAAGTTTAATGGACTCACAATTCCACGTGGCTGGGGAGGCCTCACAATCATGGCAGAAGGCAAAAGATATGTCTTTTTTTTTTTTTTTTTTTTTTTTTTTTTTTTTTTGAGACGGAGTCTCGCTCTGTCACCCAGGCTGGAGTACAGTGGCCGGATCTCAGCTCACTGCAAGCTCCGCCTCCCGGGTTTACGCCATTCTCCTGCCTCAGCCTCCCGAGTAGCTGGGACTACAGGCGCCCGCCACCACGCCCGGCTAATTTTTTGTATTTTTTTTAGTAGAGACGGGGTTTCACCGTGTTAGCCCGGATGGTCTTGAACTCCTGACCTTGTGATCCGCCCGTCTCGGCCTCCCAAAGTGCTGGGATTACAGGCTTGAGCCACCGCGCCCGGCCAAAAGATATGTCTTACATGGTGGGAGGCAAGAGACAGAATGATGAGATCCAAGCAAAAGGGGAAACCTCTTATAAAACCATCAGATCTCATGAGAGTTATTCACTACCATAGGAACAGTATGGGGAAAATCGCCCCCATGATTCAATTATCTCCCACCAGCTTCCTCCCACAACACATGGGAATTATGAGAGCTACAATTCAAGATGAGATTTGGGTGGGGACACAGCCAAACTATATCACTATTATTGCATAAAACATAGTAGCCTTACACAGCAATTTATTTTGCTCATAATCTTGTGGGTTAGGAATAATGAAACTATTCAGTAGGGTAGCTTGTCTCATATCCCCATGTTGTCACCTGGAGTAGCAGGAGGATCCCAACATAGAAGATGACTTCTTCACTCACATATTTTGTGTGTTGGTGCTTTTCAGTCTCTCCCTCTCCACATAGCATCTAATCCTATAGGGGTTCCCCAGATGCCTTGGGCTTCTCACAGCATGGTAGTCTCAAGGTATTAAGATATCTTACAGAGCAGCTGGCTTCCAAGAGTGTTCCAAGAAAAAGAGAGTAGAAACTATCAGTCTTTTCAGGCCCTGGCCTGAAATTTGAACAACATCATTTTTGCTGTAGCCTTCAGTCAAAACAGTCATGGAGCCTGTCTATATTCAAAAGGACATAGACCTCTCCTCTCAGTAGAAGGAAATCCAAAGAGTTATACTCTTTTAAAATCTGTCATATGGGTTTGCTATCTTTCTATTAAATGAAACTTCTGTGTAGAAAGTGTCACCTTGGTTCACACATGGCCTTTGGAGCTTCTGCCCAAATAAATACTCATATTAAACTTAAATTTCCTGGGTTAAAATATAAAACTTTTCCAGCCCTGCTTTGAAGTGGATAAACCCAAAATGTACCACTTCTGCATTGTCCCAACCTATTCTCAACATATTAGTCTTTTTTATATCTTTCTGTTATGTAACTCAGTCTTGTAAGCTAGAATTTATGGACCTTCAGGAATGACATTAGGGGTCTAGAATCCTTCAAAGTTGTAACTAACCTCTGTGTATATGCATTTTGCAAAGAAAAGTCCTATTAGTTTCATCAACTCTTTGGAACATTTTTTATTTCCCTAAAAGAGTTAAAAGTAACTCTGCCAGAGGGATCTATGTTCATTTCCCCCTCCTTAACATTATTAGTCTGTTCTCACAGTGCTAATAAAAATATACCCAAGACTTGGTAATGTATAAAGGTTTAATTGACTCACAGTTCACCATGGCTGGGGAAGCCTCAGGAAACTTACAATCATGGTGGAAGGGGAAGCAAACACATTGTTCTTCACATGGTGGCAGCAAGGAGAAATACAGAGTGAAGCAGGGGAAAAGCCCCTTATAAAACCATCAGATCTCACGAGAACTCACTATCATGAGATAAGTATGGAGGTAACTGCCCCCATAATTCAATTATCTCCCGGGGGTCCCTCCCATGATACATGGGGATTATGGGAACTACAGTTCACGTTGAGATTTGCATGGGGACACAGTTAAACCATATCATTCTGTCCCTGGGCCCTCCAGAATCTCATGTCCTCACAATTTGAAATGCAATCATGCCCTTCCAACAGTCCCCTAAAGTGTGAACTCAGAGGTCCAAGTCCAAAATCTCATCTGAGACAAGACAAGTCTTTTCTGCCTATGAGCCCATAAAATTGAAAGCAAGTTAGTTACTTCCTAGATACAATGCGGGGAGGGTGTATACAGGCATTGAGTAAATACAGCTGTTCTGAACAGCCCCCCTTTCTGGCTGTTTTCATGAGCTGGCATTGAGTGTCTATGGCTTTTCCAGGTGAACAGTGCAAGCTGTTGGTGGATCTCATGTCCTCACAATTTGAAATACAATCATGCCCTCCCAACAGTCCCCTAAAGTGTTAACTCATAAGTCCAAGTCCAAAATCTCATCTGAGACAAGACAAGTCTCTTCTGCCTATGAGCCCATAAAATTGAAAGCAAGTTAGTTACTTCCTAGATACAATGCGGGGAGGGTATATATAGGCATTGAGTAAATACAGCTGTTCTGAATGGGAGAAATTGGCCCACATCCAGGGAGCACTGATGCAAGAGGTGGGCTCCCACAGCCTTGGACAGCTCTGTCCCTGTGGCTTTGCAGGGTACAGCCCCCCTTTCTGACTGTTTTCATGAGCTGGCATTGAGTGTCTATGGCTTTTCCAGGTGAACTGTGCAAGCTGTTGGTGGATCTACCATTCTGGAGTCTGGAGGATGATGGGCCTCTTCTCACAGCTGCACTAGGCAGTGCCCCAGTGGGGACTCTGTGTGAGGGCTCCAACCCCACATTTCCATTCCACAATGCCCTAGCAGAGGTTCTCCATGAGGGTTCCACCCCTGCAGCCAACTTTAGCCTGGACATCCAAGCATTTCCATACATGCTCTGAAATCTAGGTGAAGGTTCTCAAACCTCAATTCTTGACTTCTGTGCACCTGCAGGCTCAACACCACATAGAAGCTGCCAAGCCTTGGGGATTGCACCCTCTGAAGCCTTGGCCTGAGCTTCAGGCCTTTTAGCCATGGCTGGAGCAGTAGGGGAGACCTGGGCCCAGCCCACAAAACCATTTTCTCTTCCTAGGCCTCCTGGCCTATGATGGGAGGGCCTGCCAGAAAAGTCTCTGACATGCTCCAGAGACGTTTTCCCCATTGTCTTCTACTCCTTGTTACTTTTGCAAATTTCTGCAGCAGGCTTGAATATCTCCCCAGAAAGTGAGATGTTCTTTTCTTTTCTTTTTTCTTTCCTTTTTTTTTTTTTTAAGACAGAGTCTCCCTGTTTCACCCAGGCTGGAGTGCAATGGCATGATCTCAGCTCACTGCAACCTCTGCCTCCAGGGTTCGAGAGATTCTCCTGCCTCAGCCCCCTGAGTAGCTGTGATTACAGGTGCCATGCCCAGCTAATTTTTTGTATTTTTAGTAGAGACAGGGTTTCACCATGTTGATCAGGCTGGTCTGGAACTCCTGAACTCAGGTGATCCACCCGCCTCAGCCTCCCAAAGTGCTGGGATTATAGGCGTAAGCTACCACACCTGGCCAAGATTTTCTTTTCTATTGCATCATCAGGCTGCAACTTTTCCAAACTTTTATGATGTGCTTCCTCTTGAACACTTTGCTGCTTAAAAATTTCTTCTGCCGGCCGGGCGCGGTGGCTCAAGCCTGTAATCCCAGCACTTTGGGAGGCCGAGACGGGTGGATCACGAGGTCAGGAGATCGAGACCATCCTGGCTAACACGGTGAAACCCCTCTCTACTAAAAAATACAAAAAAGTAGCCAGGTGAGGTGGCGGGCGCCTTTAGTCCCAGCTACTTGGGAGGCTGAGGCAGGAGAATGGTGTAAACCCGGGAGGCGGAGCTTGCAGTGAGCTGAGATCCAGCCACTGCACCCCAGCCTGGGCGACAGAGCAAGACTCCGTCTCAAAAAAAAAAAAAAAGAAAAAAGAAAAAGAAAATTTCTTCTGCCAAATACCCTAAACCACATCTCTCAAGTTCAAAGTTCCACAGATCTCTAGGGCAGGGGCAAAATGCCACCTGTCTCTTTGCTAAAGCATAACAAGAGTCACCGTTGCTCCAGTTCCCAACAAGGTCCTCATCTGCATCTGAGAACACCTCAGCCTGGACTTCTTTGTCCATATCACTGTCAGCACTTTGGTCAAAGCCATTCAGCAAGTCTCTAGGAAGTTCCAAACCTTCCCACATCTTCCTGTCTTCTGAGCCTCCAAGCCTCTAGGAAGTTCCAAACTTTTCCACATTTTTTCTGTCTTCTTCTGAGACCTCTAAATGGTTCCAACTGCTGCCTGTTGCCCAGTTCCAAAGCAGCTTCCACATTTTTGGGTATCTTTATAGCAGCATCCCACTCTCTGCAGTACCAATTTACTGTATTATTCCATTCTCATACTGCTAATAAAAACATACCCGAGACTGGGTAATTTATAAAGTAAAGAGGTTTAATTGACTCACAGTTCACTGTGGCTGGGGAGGCCTCAAGAAACTTACAATCATGGTGGAAGGGGAAGCAAACACATCCTTCTTCACATGGCAGCAGCAAGGAAAAGAGCAGAGCAAAGTGGGGAGGAAAGCCCTTTATAAAACCACCAGATCTCATGAGAATTCACTCACTATCAAGATAACAGTATGGAGGTAACTGTCCCCAGGATTCAATTACCTCCCACTGCGTCCCTCCCACAATGCGTGTGGATTATGGGAACTACAGTTCAAGATGAAATTTGTGTGGGGACACAGCCAAACCATGTCATTAACATTTTGTTTTGAAACGTATTCATTTTCAATGGAAGAAGACAGGCTGTGTTAATATTTCACTAGCAAGGCCAGCTCTCTATGGTTATAGCGAAGGTGTTACTGGTGCAGAATATGAATAGAATATGGCTTACTAATGGCCACTTGTGACATTCTTACCCTCAGATTGTCAAAACTTTAAACAAAACATTTCAGGACATAGGCATGGGCAAGGACTTCATGACTATAGCACCAGAAGAAATGGCAACAAAAGCCAAAATAGACAAATGGAATCTAATTAAACTAAAGAGCTTCTGCACAGCAAAAGAAACTACCATCAGAGTGAACAGGCAACCTACAGAATGGGAGAATATTTGTGCAATCTACCCATCTGACAAAGGGCTAATATCCAGAATCTACAAAGAACTTAAACACACTTACCAGAAAAAAATCAAACAACCCCATCAAAAAGTGGGTGAAGGATATGAACAGACACTTCTCAAAAGAAGACATTTATGCAGCCAACAGACACATAAAAAAAGTGCTCATCATCACTGGCCATCAGAGAAATGCAAATCAAAACCACAGTGAGATACCATCTCACACCAGTTAGAATGGTGATCATTAAAAAGTCAGGAAACAACAGGTGCTGGAGAGGACGTGGAGAAATAGGAACACTTTTACACTGTTGCTGGGACTGTAAACCAGTTCAACCATTATGGAAAACAGTATGGCGATTCCTCAAGGATCTAGAACTAGATGTACCATATGACCCAGCCATCCCATTACTGGGTATATACCCAAAGGATTATAAATCATGCTGCTATAAAGACACACGCACACGTATGTTTACTGTGGCACTATTCACAATAGCAAAGACTTGGAACCAACCCAAATGTCCATCAATGATAGACTGGATTAAGAAATATGGCACATATACACTATGGAATACTATGCAGCCATAAAAAAAGGATGAGTATATGTCCTTTGTAGGGATATGGATGAAGCTGGAAACCATCATTCTGAGCAAACTATCACAAGGACAGAAAACTAAACACTGCATGTTCTCTCTCATAGGTGGGTATTGAACAATGAGAACACTTGGAAACAGAATGGGGAACATCACACACTGGGACCTGTCATGGGGTGGGGGGAGTGGGGAGGGATAACATTAGGAGAAATACCTAATGTAAATGATGAGTTAATGGGTGCAGCACACCAATATGGCACATGTATACATATGTAACAAACCTGCACGTTGTGCACATGTACCCTAGAACTTAAAGTATAATTTAAAAAAAAAATTCAATAATAGCACCCACACAGGTACTGGGTACTTCTTTCCAGAAATATTTATTGGCTACTACTGAGACTAAATGATCATAATATAGGAATTTCTTTTATTCATTTTAATTAACTAGCATATACAGAAAAAATAAAAATAAAAAACACTGTAAATGATAAAAGTAAAGTCAGTACTTCTTCCCCAGTCACTTATGCAAAGAAAAGCTTGGATGAAATTCAGCCATCCATTGCAAGTCTGAGATCAACAGATTGGTTTTCATATGTGAAGTAAATATCTGTTATTTTTGCCAGCTTAGAATACTCTCCTTTTCTAGCAACAGAAGCATTCTTTCCTATGAGGAATCCATTTCATGCGATCCACATAAGGCTGTTTTCACTCTTTCCCTGCCCACAGGGATGGACATGGAACCCAGGCCAAGCCAATCACAGAATTCCATCTTGTTGTCTATTGTGGTTGGCTCAAGGATGAACATATGATCCAACCTGAACATAATACTCCCCAGGAATTTTCTGTTATGTCTAATGAGAAATATACTCTCTTTTCACTGTGGTTGCCAAGATGGTAGGATCTGAATCTTGGGCCACTAGGGACCAAGCCATAGAGACACTGTAAGAAATGAAAATAGATAGAGGCTTAATGATCTTATGTATGCCCCAGGATCCGGCTGTGCCTAAAGCTTTGTGCCTCTGCACTTTTCTTTTTTTGCTAAAACAAAGTTTTGAGTTTCTGCCCATGGACAAAAACGTACTTGTTAATGCAGTGGGACCTCCAAAATAATCTATAGTTGAATTGGAATTTGTCTAATGAACTTTAGACTTAGTATAAATCCTCTTTACACTTAACCAAAACACAAAACCTTACTGATGATTTATCTTGTAATAAGACTCCAAGAAAAAACATATGTAATGTCTTAGAATCATGAAATATGAAAACTTAGAAACTTAGAGACCGTATTAGTTGTCAATAACTGTTTTGGGGAAAAGGAAAGGAAGACTTTTACCTGCTTGCTGTGAGCTAGACTGGATAGATGCTTACTTATCTTTCCCTTCCTTGACACACAGGAGACCACATTTCCCAGCCTCTTTTGCAATTAGGTTGGAACCGTGAGATCATTCTGGCCACTAGAATGTGAAAAGAAGTCACGTATGTCACTGGATCAGGCCCCTAAAATTTCTCTTGAACGCCTTGGCTCTCTTTCCTGCCTTATCAATGTCCACCCATCTAAGGATGAATTTGGAAGTGTAAGATTCCGAGGAACTCCTTGATGGAACAAACATGGACCTCTGAGTCACTGCTTGGGGGAAAGCTGCTCAACTTGCATTAGACTTTGCATGAGTGAGAAATAAAATTTTTGTGAAGCCACTGAGGTGTCAGAATTGCTCTGTTACTACAGGACAGAGCCTGTCCTACCCTAATTAATACATTGGCTATTTACAGGAGTTTCATGTTCTTGTGGTTGTTATAAAGAATTTGAATTGGAGCAAAACGGAAGAGAAACTAAATATGTAAACATAATCCAAAAAGATTAACATGATGTAAATTAGAATGATGGGGTATGAAGAAAAGAAAGAGAAGAAAAGTTTCATGGGCAAAGGTTGGGGACTTGTTGAATGAGAGATTCAAGAGTGTATCTGAGTATGTAATAATTTGGAAAAAAGAGAAAATATTCTCAAAAAGTTTGAATTAGACCCTTTAATTGTTCATTGAGTTATAAAGGCAAAATTAGAATTTCTATCTAATAAATTTTGACTGATAGACTGAGCTTCCTTGAAAATAATCCTATACATAAAAAGTACCATGTAAGTTGCCAGCTTATACATACTGAGGTATTTGCATATGTATCTTCAATGTATTACTTACGTGATTAAGGAAAACAATAGGTATTTAAAATAGCACTTAATAGGAGAACATTGGTTATTTTAATTTTCTTACTCTCCAACCCCTCTTTCTCTCTGAAAGAAGAGAGTGCTGTGAGTAAGCAACCCAAATATCTAGAAGACTGTTTGGACAAGGGCTAAGTATCCACTTTGTGTCCTCTCAGGTAGTCTCAAGAAAGAATACAAAAACCAGAGTTAGCCACTCTGGCTCCACTTTATGTCATTTACAATTCAAAATAACCATAATATCAATGGATGTTATAGTTTTACTGGCACATGAGTGCCAGTAAAAGATCTTATTTGGGCTCAAAAAGGACAACCGGAGGCCTGGCACAGTGGCTCACACCTGTAATCCCAGCACTTTGGGAGACTGAGGTGAGTGGATCATGAGGTCAGGAGTTCAAGACCAGCCTGACCAACATGGTGAAAACCCTGTCTCTATTAAAAACACAAAAATTAGCTGGGTGTGGTGGTACACACCTGTAGTCCCAGCTACTTGGGAGGCTGAGGCAGGAGAATCGTTTGAACCTGGGAGGTGTAGGTTGCAGTGAGCCAAGATCGTGCCACTGCACTTCAGCCTGGGTGACAGGGCGAGACTCTGTCTTTAAAAAAAAAAAAAAAAAAAAAAAAAAAAAAAAAAAAAAGGAAGTTCAAAAAGGACAACCGGGAAATATTTAATGATCGATATTCATGCCTTTCATCAATACATGTAGTCCTCTTCCCTTCTCTGGGCACACAGAAATCTGCCTTCTTGGATTAGGTGTGGCTAACTGGCTACAGTTAATAAAACATCAGTGAAAGTGATGTGTGTCACTTTTGGGCAGAATTATTTAAGAGCTGGTACATGATTCTTTCTCTTCCCTTCTCCCTGCTACAGTAACTGGAGACATTCCAAATGATCAAGCCTCCTCACCGAGGTTCCTGAATGAGAAGCACATGGAGTAAAGCCCCAACTATGCATGATGAATAGTAGTATGAATAAGAAATAAATCTTGATTGCTCTAAGCCGCTGAGATCTGGTGTTTGCTTGTTACTTTAGCATAATTTAGCTTATCCCGAGTGATACATACACTGAACAATGGAGATGGGAAGATTGAGGACCCTACTTTAAAGCAGGGAACTGGAAGGACACTTTGTTTTATTGAAAACACCTTCCTTTGCCTACTGTAATCCTAAGTCTTTACACAATTACTATGAAAAGGGTATAAGCACTCTTATTTTACAACGAGATTAACTTCTTGTTAAAAATCATTTAACCAGAAACAGAATTCAAACAAGATTTCTCTGAATAAAAAGCCATGTGCTAATTAGCTAAATCATTGGTCATGCCAAGAAAGGAGTTATAAAAAAGTTCAAATTTGTAAGATGTCTGATAGTTCTAGAAAGGGAAGGCTACTCAGATTGAGCTAAAATTCAATTTCTGAAGAAGGAAATGTATCCATTGATGCAAGGAGACATCTAGAAGCCAATCAGAAAGCAACACAGCAAAGGAAATTTTCCAAATGGAAAATGTAAAAAAAAAAAAAGTAGAGTTTCAATAGGTAATTTAAAATAGTCTTCTAGTCTTCTTCTTCCTTCATAACAGCCACTTGAAATTCTTTTCCAGGTTAAAGCAGCACTCTAACAAGACCAGCAAGCTTGAAGACAAGAAGGCAAGAATGAGGAGCAGTTGACAAGGACATTCAGTCATGCTGATCTTTTGTTGAAATCCTTTAGCAGCAAATCAATTGACTTACAGAGAAATCATTACAGATGAACTGAAAGTTCACTAAATGCTACTATGCAATGAGGACTGACATTAAAAGACAAAGCTGGCTAAACATTTAAGAAACAGAGAAGGGAGGAAAAAAAATAAAAACAATATTACAGAAAGAAATGAGACTCACCAGTGTTTGTAAATAACCAGATGGACTACATAGAGACATGATATAAGAAAGTTTAGTTGTACAGATTAGTCCTCTATTGCACAGGCACAAGAAATTAAATGAAATATTCACAGTACAAAGCTCAGGGTATCATTACAACACTGAATAAGCACACCACTGAATTTTAAGAAATTGCCCTGAAACCACTAGGAGAGAGGGATATAAAAGAAATAAGAGCTGTCTGGCAATGGCAAAATGCATTAGGATTTTCTTTTTTGAGTGCATGCTAAAATGGGGATGAAACTGGTGCTCTTGTACGCTTGTTTCATCTCATCAGAACAGTGTGGCTTTTAAATTTTAATCTGAATGTTCTTGAGAAAGATGTGAACTTAGTTAGCTAAATTCCATTTCTCCCACTTCCTCTGTTCTATAACTCACATGTATATTACCTATTTGGCCCTTGAAGACATTTCCCTGTTTTAGAAAAAAATTAAAAAGACATTAAGACAGAGTCTTAAGTCAGAATGAGACCTCCTAAGACACTCGCTATGGGGTCGGTGGGACAGAGTGGGCTGGAATAGAGGAAGAGGAAAAAGGGAAAGAAAAATGAATAGAAATAGATGAACAAATATGTCCTTACTTTGATGTGTTCTGTGCTTTGCGTTTATAAAACCCCCAAAAGGAGGAACTCTCACAATGTTGAATGTCTATTTAAATGTCTCAGGAAAGACTTCATTGAGAATTTCAAATGTCAGGGGAAAGAGAGAATGTAGAATGCTTTTAAAATGTTGAGTTGCTTTTAATTAAAAGTTACTTTTTAAAAAACCTATAGCTTTTAGTATTTTGCTTCTGAATATAGCACTTCATGCACAAGATGAAGTGTTACATTTACTCCATTAAACTTGCACATCCTAAGAGGTTAGACTTCTTCCATGAGAACCAGTGGAAGGAGTTCCAGAAACATTTCAGAGTAATTTTCAAATATCACAAGACCTTCCCAATATGCTCTCTCTTTCTACAGTTCCCTAGAAATTCTGCTATGCTTCCTCATTTTTCCTCTCCTTGACAATCACTGTTCTAAAACAACTGTTACAAATGGGTGAATGTTAGGTCTCTTGGTGCTGTGGGAGGGGGAGAAAAGCTAACAAGCCTTAGCTTATGCCCTGGCATTAAATGTATTCGAATATCCAAAGCATTCCTAAAAGGGAAGTCCTTCTATGGTTCTTAACAAGAAACACTTAGAGAGTAAAACCTCATTCATAAGAGTTTATAATTTTTATTCATTTTGTTAGACATCTTAAGATAGAATTATTTTAAAATTTTATCCGCTTGAGAGCATTCAATTTATTATTTGCACTAAGAACATTCATACTCTCAGATATCTGGATCAAAATAAAAAGAATGATAGAAGCTTAATAGTCCATTTTTTAAAATCTGACACAATATTAACAGAGCTTTTGTACAACTCTTCACATAAAGTTCAAAAGGATGTTTTCTGAGATTCATTTAAGGCAACATTCAGAAGAAAGTGCACTGATACTATCTTCTCTTTTGAAAAGTAATGGTGTATGCAGAAGAACTTGAAAATATCAATTGATGCATTTTTTTATTCTCAGTAATTTCTAAAACTTTCAAGTCACATAGTCACTCCAGTTGTAAAAAGCATCATTTGTTGCTTTGTAAGTGTATGGGAAAGAGAATAAGGAGGGGAGGAGTAGAGAAAGGAGATGCAAATTTATACTGAAAGAAACACCATTGCTCAGCTTTAAAATAGAGCTAAGTCCATAGCAAATAAATAATATAAAATCCAAAGAATGTTTGATTGGCAAAAGCCAGAATCTTGAAAAAGAAGAGATTTTTAGGTATTCCTCTGTTTGCATTATAAGCAAATCCTGGCTGATGTAGAGAATAGAGCTTATCATGCCTCAAATCACAGAGTGAAAAGGATTCTGGAGTTAGGTTCCAAGATGGCCAAATAGGAACAGCTCCAGTCTACAGCTCCCAGCATGACTGACGCAGAAAATGGGTGATTTCTGCATTCCCAACTGAGGTACCGGGCTCATCTCACTGGGGCTTGTCAGACACTGGGTGCAGGACAGTGGGTGCAGCCCACAGAGCGTGAGCTGAAGCAGGGTGAGGCATCGCCTCACCTGGGAACTGCAAGGGGTTGGGGAATTCCCTTTCCTAGCCAAGGGAAGCCTTGACAGATGGCACCTGGAATATCGGGTCACTCCTACCCTAATACTCTGCTTTTCTAATGGTCTTAGCAAATGGCACACCAGGAGATTATATCCCATGTGTGGCTCGGAGGGTCCCATGCCCACAGAGCCTCCCTCATTGCTAGCACAGCAATGAGGTCTGAGATCGAACTGCAAGGAGGCAGAGAGGATGGGGGAGGGGCACCCACCATTGCTGAGGCTTTAGTAGGTGAACAAAGTGGCCTGGAAGCTCGAACTGGGTGGAGCCCACCACAGCTCAAGGAGGCCTGCCTGCCTCTGTAGACTCCATACCTGAACAAAAGGCAGCAGAAACTTCTGCAGACTTAAACGTCCCTGTCTGACAGCTTTGAAGAGAGTAGTGGTTCCCCCAGCATGGAGTTTGAGATCTGAGAACAGACAAACTGCCTCCTCAAGTGGGTCTCTGACCCCTGAGTAGCCTAACTGGGAGGCACCTCCCAACAGGGGCCCACTGACACCTCATATGACTGGCTGCCCCTCTGAGACAAAGCTTCCAGAGGAACGATCAGACAGCAACATTTGCCGTTCTGCAATATTTGCTGTTCTGCAGCCTCCATTGCTGACACCCACGCAAACAGATCTGGAGTGGACCCCCAGCAAACTTCAACAGACCAGCAGCTGAGGGTCCTGACTGTTAAAAGGAAAACTAACAAAGAGAAAGGATATCCATACCAAAACTCCATCTGTATTTCACCCTCATCAAAGACCAAAAGTGGATAAAATCACAAAGATGGAGAGAAACCAGAGCAGAAAAGCTGAAAATTCTAAAAATCAGAGTGCCTCTTCTCCTCCAAAGGAAACAGCTCCTCGCCAGCAACAGAACAAAGCTGGACAGAGAATGACTTTGACGAGTTGAGAAAAGAAGGCTTCAGACAACTGGTAATAACAAACTTCTCTAAGCTAAAGGAGGATGTTGGAACCCATCACAAAGCTAAAAACCTTGTAAAAAGATTAGACGAATGGCTAACTAGAATAAACAGCATAGAGAAGACCTTAAATGATCTGATGGAGCTGAAAACCATGGCACAAGAACTACGTGATGCATGCACAAGCTTCAGTAGCAGATTCGATCAACTGGAAGAAAGGGTATCAGTGATTGAAGACCAAATGAATGAAATGAAGCAAAAAGAGAAGTTTAGAGAAAAAAGAGTAAAAAGAAACAAACAGAGCCTCCAAGAAATATGGACTATGTGAAAAGACCAAATCTACGTTGGGCTGGTATACCTAAAAGTGATGGGGAGAATGGAACCAAGTTGGAAAACCCTCTTCAGGATATTATCCAGGAGAACTCCAACCTAGCAAGGCAGACCAACATTCAAATTCAAGAAACACAAAGAACACCACAAAGATACTCTTTGAGAAGAGCAACTCCAGGAAACATAATTGTCAGATTCACCAAGGTTGAAATGAAGGAAAAAATGTTAAGGCAGCCAGAGAGAAAGGTCAGGTTACCCACGAAGGGAAGCCCATCAGACGAACAGCGGATTTCTTGGCAGAAGCTCTACAAGCCAGAAGAGAGTGGGGGCCAATATTCAACATTCTTAAAGAAAAGCATTTTCAACCCAGAGTTTCATATCCAGCCAAACTAAGCTTCATAAGTGAAGGAGAAATAAAATCCTTTACAGATAAGCAAATGCTGAGAGATTTTGTCACCACCAGGCATGCCTTACAAGAGCTCCTGAAGGAAGCACTAAACATGGAAAAGAACAACCAGTACCAGCCACTGCAAAAACATGCCAAATTGTAAAGACCACCAATGCTAGGAAGAAACTGCATTAACTAATGAGCAAAATAACCAGCTAACATCATAATGACAGGATCAAATTCACACATAACAATATTAACCTTAAATGTAAATGGGCTAAATGCTCCAATTAAAAGACACAGTGTGGCAAATTGGATGAAGAGTCAAGACCCATCAGTGTGCTGTATTTAGGAGACCCATCTCATGTGCAGAGACACACATAGGCTCAAAATAAAGAGATGGAGGAAGATCTACCAAGCAAATGGAAAACAAAAAAAAGCAAGGGTTGCAATCCTACTCTCTGATAAAACAGACTTTAAACCAACAAAGATCAGAAGAGACAAAAAGGCCATTACATAATGGTAAAGGAATCAATTCAACAAGAAGAGCTAACTATCCTAAATATATATGCACCCAATACAGGAGCACCCAGATTCATAAAGCAAGTCCTTAGAGACCCATAAAGGGACTTAGACTCCCACACAATAATAATGGGAGACTTTAACACCCCACTGTCAACATTAGACAGATCAACGAGACAGAAAGTTAACAAGGATATCCAGGAATTGAACTCAGCTCTGCATCAAGCAGACCTAATAGACATCTACAGAACTCTCCACCCCAAATCAACAGAATATACATTCTTCTCAGCACCACATCGCACTTATTCCAAAACTGACCACATAGTTGGAAGTAAAGCACTCCTCAGCAAATGCAAAAGAACAGAAATTATAACAAACTGTCTCTCAGACCACAGTGCAATCAAACTAGAACTCAGGATTAAGAAATTCACTCAAAACCGCTCAACTACATGAAAACTGAACAACCTGCTCCTGAATGACTGCTGGGTACATAATGAAGTGAAAAGGATTCTGTACTATAAGACTGAAGAAGGGTTTTCCTACCTAATAAAGATCCTTACTACACAGTGGGGGAAGATCTGGAGAGGTTCAGGAGAAAAAAATTAAGGTTTAAATCTAAATATGGGTCCCTTCTTTCTGCTCACCTTGTTTTTAAGTTTGAAAGCACAGGGAGGAAAGGATAGAAACTCCTAGATAGATTTTAAAATCTAAAAGCAGAAGAGGATTGTGTCCCACTTCTAGCTTAGAATTCTGCAAAGAAAAGGCTTTGCAGAGTGTTCCTAGGCATACCCAGCGTGGAAGCAATAGCATAAATATGGTTGCTATGATTTGGATATGGTTGGTTTGTCCCACCCAAACTTATGTTGAAATTTGATCCCCAATGTGGCAGTGTTGGCAGGTGGAGCTTAGTGGGAGGTGTTTGAGTTATGGAAGCAGATCTCTCATGAATGTCTTACTGCTGTTTTCATGTATAAGTCAGTTCTTGCTCTAGTGAGACAAAACTACTTCTTGCAGGAGTGGATTAGTTCTCGCAAGAGTGAGTTGTTATAAAGCCAGGATGCTCCTCAGGTTTTCCCCTCTTCACCCATGTCTGCCTCTCCTTTGACCCTCTCCACCATGTTGTGAAGCAGCACAGAAGCCAGGACTATGCCCTTGAACTTCTCAGCCTGCAAAACTATGAGCTAAACAAACCTCTTTTGTTTGTAAATTACCCACTCTCAGGTATTCTTTTGTAATAATACAAAATAGACTCAGACAATGTTATTGGAGTATATTTAGGCAGAGAGGACTTGAAATAGCCATTCCTGTGATAGCTTGACTCCCTGCAATCCCTGTGAATGTAGATTAGATTTTAGAAGTTCCTGTATACCCATGGGGCAAAGAAGTAGCTATGTACTTACAGAAGGAGGCCAGGCAGTCAGTCTTCACAATGAAGGGGAGAGAACCCCAAAGCAAAGACTTAGGATAGTCAAGCTGGGGACAGACGGTGGATCTGAATAGATCTAAGTGAATGAAAAATGCCAGTAAGAGTGGAGAGGAACAAAAACAAGGGAAGATACTGAGTGTTCCTCCCTCACCGCAACCCTAGAGCCAGTACCATGCCTCACCTGTGATAGAACAGAGGACTAGCTAGGACCAGCTAGAGTAGCTATGGACATCAGTATGGGATGTGGCAAAGATAGAGACAGACCCCTGAGACCACACAGGGCTGCTATGTATAAATTTTATAAAGATAAAGTCATGACTGTCTTGCAAATGTAAAATGAACACATGCTACAGTTTTATTCAGCTTATTAATTAAGGATGGAACCAAGATGTTAAGACCTGTTCAGGGGAGAATTTGAAGAAGAGTAATACATAGGCAGTCAAGAATTCTGAAATGATTTTGCTAAAAGACGTAAGATTGATGATTATTTTTCTATTGGTTCATAAAACATAATGCTTGCAGTTATCTTTTATACTGGGCAGAAATCAATTACATTTCTATTGGAAAAAATTCATTTATGTTGTTATGGACAGCAATCACTTGCATTACTTTCAGTTTCCTGCAAGTGACTTTTTCAGAGCTGTAAAATAGACTACTCAGTAAAAAGTCAAACAGTTACACATCATGACAATGACAATGCACTTACTCTCCAGAAACAACACCCAGGAATCTCTTTTACCTAATTGCAAGTCTTGGACATTTTTTTCTGACGGTTTTTGCCACTCCTCAGCTGGAGCCAGCAGGAACTCCTGGCAGATGGCCTTCTACTGAAACCACAAAAGTACATAAGACTCCACAGATGTTAGATGACCCCAAGTAGAAGTAGGGAAAAGAAGTGGAGCATGAGTAGGGGTGGAGAGGCATTGGGTTAAGAAACTACATTTTGCACTAGAATTGACTGTGTCACTTGGGATTTGTCAGATTAAGTTTCTCACCTTCAGCAGATACATGATATTTTCGAGCTGCATAACGTCCAGTTATATTAGCATAAAGACTATCACATACCTCTGCTTTTGTGTTTCCATGTGGTGGTGGTTTCCTTGGCTTTTCCCCACACTTTAGATTCACATCCTTTCTGAAGAGAGGAGGATGATGAACTGGTGAGCTCACCCCGTCTGGGATCTGGCTGTTTTGCATATACCTTCTGTAGGGTAGGAAAAATATCCTATCTTAGGTTCATGACTAAGGCTCCTATAACAAAAGATGGATTAACAAGAGAAAAGCATACAAATGTATTTAACCTAAGGTTTATGGGAGCCTCTATAAGGAAATAAAGATCTAGAGAAATGTTAAAACCTGAGTATTTTTTAAAGTAGGTTTGACGAAGAGTGAATAGTCTGGAGAAATGTGATAGAGCAAAATGGTGTGATCTCATGGTGATAAACTGAGGGAGATCTAACAAGGCCTGCTATTTGCTGGCTCCCTGTGTCTTCAGAGATAACGGGGCTGCTTTCCTCTGGACATAGGGAGGTCATCTCTGACATGAGGGTATCATGACCTGCTTCAGGCGAAGGGCAGAAAATCCTTCTGGCACATGCTGTCTCTCAAACTTCTTTAGCTTAAAATATTCAATATGCCACATTTTGGGGGTATTTTGAGGGTGGTGTGCCCTGAAGCTCATCATTCCCCTCAGACAGGGTAGTGTCATTCTGGACTGCTCTGTGCCATGCAGAAAGCTGTCTGCCCACGAGACAGAGAATGGTGGCCGGATGAGTAGGTCTCATTCAAGAGTAAAGTATAAGAGTCCCCACTGGGGCTGTACCTCTGTTCCACATCTTCTAATCTAAGACTTATCAATTATTAAACTAATACTGTGTTTTCCATAGATCTGACTCTTGTGCTTATTTCTCAATTATTTCTGAAGACAAGGAAGACAGAGAAGTATTATTTTTTGGCCTCCTCAAACATCGACAATTACATTTTTATAGTCAATTTGGGACTGAGAAAATCAAAGGAAAATATTTTGATACAAGAATTCCAGTATTTAGTTGATAACTGAAAGAAGACTCACAGAAAATAAAAAAACAAAATTATCTATTATCCTAAATGTCAAAGCCCCCTGAATATTTTTTTAATTTTTGTTTTCTCTGACACTGGATAATTACAATCACTATCTTTTTAGAAAGTCCCTTGTCCTTCAGTTTCTTTGGCATGAAAAAGAAAAGAAATCATACAATTTTTTTTAATAGAACTTAGTCAGGAAAACAAAGATGACTAAGAGATAGACCCCATCTTCATATTTTCATCTTCTACAACATGACTTAGAAAACAAATATATAATAAAAATTGTATAATAAAGAGTTTTTGTGTAATTGTATAATTATATAATAATAAATTGTATAATTGTATAATAAATTGTATAAATACAATTATACTATTTGTATAATAAAAATTGAATAAAATATTATACAATTTTGTATAATAAATTGTATGATTGTATAATAAATTATATAATAAAAAGTTTATTGTATAATAAAAAGAGTAATAAAAGGCTAACTTTGTTACTGCTTTTTAAAGTTTTCTATAAATTATCTTTCTTCTAATGACTTAGTTTTGATATTTTACTATCAAAACCTTTTCCAGAAAAAAAAATGCACATAATATAAAACTTGGCTTAAAATAATTATGTGTCAACTAAAAATTTAGAATAAAGAAATGAAACACTTACCACAGGAAAAAAAATGGCAGAAGCATCATGAGAGAAAATTCATTGCAATACCAGATGAAAATGGTATTCTGCCACTTACATTGCAACATACATTGTTCTGAGACTCACATCAAATAATGTATTTTAAATGTTTTATGATACAAGGTAAAAAGTGGTAAGAGGTTACAAAAAATTGGTATATTTTCAAATGATATTACAATTAATTTTAAGCTACTACTGATAAGTATAGCACTTCAAGCTAACTCACAAAATCATAATTAATAAAAACATTTTTTACATTTATGTGATTAAAACATAATTATTCTCATATATATGTATTGGTTCAATTACCAAATCTGAAAGGTAAATTATAGCTTAGGCCATTTTGGTGTTAAATATATCCCGTTTGTTCTTTTACGTGTTCGTAAACAATTATATTTCAAAAGATTTGTTATTTTTAACTCTCTAATTGTAGTTTTAGTCAGATTCCTTTCAATAATTAAGATGCCTCTGTGACCTGACATTCTCTCTTTTTCTAAGCCACATCATTGATCTTGCAAATTACATTTTAACTAATATATTTGTTTGATTAAAACAAAGTAATACAACAAAACATTTAAAAAGCCAAAGACTCCTAGTTTAATTTTCTATGGGATTACTGTGCCCTAGAGTATACTCTGTTGCCAAAACTAATTGCTAAACCCAGGATATCCTCCAGTGAGTCCCTATTCTGGAGTTTCATAAAGGCAATATGAGGCTTACAATAAGATTTCAATTTCATAAGGTTTTGTCAGGGTAGAGTCGCCACACTAAACTGGCTAATACTGTTTTTCCCACTGAAAATCTCAGTCAACTCAGGAGGCAAGGTGAAGCTGGAATGGGTCCACATGAAGCAGATAAAACAGGTTTTAATTTGTCAACATTGTTAAGAGATGAAAAGGGAAGCTCTTTTAAACCCAGGAAACAGAATCTCAAGAGATCCTCAGATGGTCAAGAGTTACCATTGAAATTCAAAAGCCTCTTGCTCCCTTAGCCCTGTCCAATTATGAGGACAAATGAACTCTATAACAGCCATGGCAAGAATTATGGCAGTAGAAAAAAATGTTTTCTATCTAGACCAAGCTAGACAGCAAATGTGGAAAGAGTGACTCTATTAGAAACAAGTTAGTAGAGGGGAAGAGCACAGTCTTGGGAGAAAGAAAACCCAAATATGCCATCTGAGCAGAGTACACTACTGGCTGTGTGCTCTTGGGCAATTTATTTACCCTCTCGGAGGTCCACATCCTCATATGTAAAATAGTGGTTAGCCCATCTCATTAGATTCGTGAGGAGTAAATAAGATAATGTATGCAAAACCTGGATTACAGCTTCTGCTACTTATGGTCAATATATACCACGTATTATTTTTTCTGTATAATTTATAACAGCTCATAGAGAAGAAGTAAAAGTAAAATTTCTCATTTGAGCACTTTCTTTATCACAATTCAGCACTCTCAGATTCTGTTTGTAAGTTATAAGACATTTATGAAAATGTTTAACTCATTATTAATCGAGTAAATAATGAGACAAAAACGATAAAATATTTCTGATGAAATACATTAAAACAATCAGATACGTTATCAAATTTAGAAAGATTTTCTTTTCAATGGGGCTGTTCCATGTTCACAAAGCTGTGGAAAATGCGCAATCTCATTTATTGCTGATTAAGCATTAATTTGGATATATATATATATATATATATATATATATATATATATATATATAGGCTGGGCACGGTGGCTCAAACCTATCATCCCAACACTTTGGGAGGCCCAGGAGGATGGATTGCTTGAGGCCAGGAGCTCAAGATCAACCTGGCAACATAGCAAGATGCTTTCTCTAAAAAAAATTTTTTTTAAATACCAGCCATGCGTTATGTCACACACCTGTAGTCTCAGCTACTCGGGAGGCTGAGGTGGGAGGATCACTTGAGTCTAGGAGTTCAAGGTTGCAGTGAGCGATGATTGTGGCAGTGCATTCCAGCCTGAGCAACAGAGTAAGCTTCTGACTCTAGTTTTTAAAATGTGTGTGTGTGTGTATAAGTGATTTGAAAACCAGATCAAAATTTTACATAATCTTTGACCTAGTAATTCCACTTCCAGAAATTTAACCTTAGGAAATAAATATGAATATGAATAAAGAGGTATCTATAGGCAGCATGTGTACAAAAACAAGGGGAAAAGCTGGGAGGCCAACATTTTTCCAAAAATAAAGGGTGGGGAGAAAATAGAAAATAAAGTAGGCGCATTAATAGGAGAAAGAACTATGAATCCATGAAATTAATGATGTAAAAGAATATTTAAAGACATGGAGAGATGTTTGCATAATGCTACTAAGTTGAAAAATAAAAAATATGGTCTAATTTTAGTTTTATAAAAGATACACACACATACACACACTGAAAAAGGATTATAAACCTAAGCATATCATAAACATGATCACCTGTGGATACTAGGACTAGAATGAAATATTTTATTTATTTATTTATTTAGAGATGGAGTCTTGCTCTGTCGCCCTGGCTAGAGTGCAGTGGCACAGTCTCGGTTCACTGCAACCTCCACCTCCTGGGTTCAAGCAATTCTCGCACCTCAGCCTCCTGAGTAGCTGGGATTACAGGTGCCCGCCACCACACCCAGCTAATTTTTGTATTTTTCGTAAAGACAGGGTTTCACCATGTTGGCCAGGCTGGTCCTGAACTCCTAATCCGAGGTGATCTGCCCACCTTGGCCTCCCAAAGTGCTGGGATAACAGGTGTGAGCCACTGTGCGTGGCCTTAGAACGAAATATTTTTAAATTAAAATACTATTGTTCTAAGTAGTAAAATAGTTATTTTTATCATAAATGAATGCATATAGATTCATTTTTTTCCTTGCCTTATTCATAACCATAGTAAAAGTAATGTTGAAATGTATTACAGAGTTTTCTGCCAAATTTTCTATGGCTGAGTATGGGAAGTTACCATTCCGTTATGATAAAATAAATCCATACAGAATTTAGTTGTGTAAAGCATTTTTCTAAAATGCTTGCCTGGCAGTGAGAGATCATCATTGAAGGAATAGTTAAATTGTTGAGCAGATGGGCTAGCTATTCAAATACAAGGTTAAACAGAGATTCTGGAAAGTGTAGAAGCCTTTGAACATCAGTTACATATTAATTCTTCCCTTTTAATAGTGTCTTCAATGTAGACATGAATAAGGAGCACCAGCCATCCACCTGATTGCAAGTACTTAGGAAACTGCAATGATGACGTCTTTCTTATTGTTTCTTCCTGTTGACTTACCAGGTAATCAAAGAACATTTCCAGGTAAAAGACTGTTCAGGAACACTGAGGAAAAGTCCTAAATATTTCAAGCCTATTCCATTTCATGTCCATACTTTAAATATATTCAGAGAAATTAAATCTTAGAAACTTTCTCATGTACATTGAGGTTGCAATTCAATGGACTGAACCTCTTCTCAGGTAACACATCTGCTTTTTCTAAGTATAAGTTAGTTATAAATATATCATCATCACCATAGAATCCTAATAGAAAATAAAATGCAACATAGTCCATATTACTGGAGATAGGTAAAAAGGCTTTTGAAAAACTTTGAAGCACCTTGCAAGTGTGTAAGGTGACAGACAATAGGACATAGGAGTGGAGTAAAGAACAGAAATAGAATATGTTGCTTCAAACTTGGCAGTTTGTGGTTTTACTCTTATATTTTGCATTTTCCTGATAAAGGTTATATTAACAAATACATAATCTGATTATGTCATAGTGTTTTTAATGCAAGTTTACACATCATTAAAATATGCCTAGCCAGGCACAGTGGCTCATACCTGTAATCCCAGTACTTTGAGAGGCCAAGGTGAACGGATCACTTTAGCCCAGGGGTTTGACACCAGCCTGGGCAACATGGTGAAACCCTGTCTCTACAAAAAATACAAAAATTAGCCAGGCAGTGTCATGTGCCTGTAGTCCAAGCTACTTGGGAGGCTGAGATGGGAGGAACACCTGAGCCTGGAGAGGTTGAGACTGCAGTGCTGTGCTCACGCCACTGCACTCCAGCATGGGTGACAGAGTGAGACCTTGTGTCAAAAATAAATGGATTACTGAAATTAGCTTAAATATGCCTAAAAACAAAACAAAAAGAATATATTTTTAAAAAAACTAACCCCTGTCAAACCTGAAGAAAAATAGAGGCAAATAAGTATTAAAAAATTCTAATAAATAGTATTCACGGCAGATAAACAAAAAATGATAGTATCACAACTACTGTCTAGCACCCTTCAAACAATGCAAACCTTTTCACTTGTGAAAAACAAATTAATGAATACACAGAGGTAGCCTCAATGTTGCCAGCACGCTGAAAGAATGAGTCTTGATGATCATCAAATTTAGGCAGGATAGCAAAACTGCTGACCATGAAGATGCAGAACACCCAAATGAGTATGAATTCGTTAGGAGCAAAAGTCTTAAACTCAACCATTTAAATGATTTTAAATTTTAAAAAGCCATTTAAACTAAATCAACCATGTAATTTTAAAAGCAAACCGATTTTCTGAACATATAAATAATACTGATTTTAGAAATGGTTTTCTCTGGAGTTATTTTTCTACTAATACTGTAATGGCTGACTTAGGAATGAATTTGTTTGTTTTAATAAGTGATGAGATTCTAATATTTCATCAACAAACATCAGAATACTTAAGATTTTGTTGAACATGGTAGCCTCTTTTTAATGTCCTAGCTCTGCACTCATACATGTAAGCCCATCTTAGCAGATAAGAAAATAAAACTCCATGTCAGACAAAATGCTGTTCTCACTTTTTAATTTTACCCTATAAATAGTATAATGAAGACCTGATGTTTTTTCATGCTTGACTTGCAGCACTTTTTAGAATCCAGTACACTCTCACTTTCTCTCTCTCTCTCTCTCTCTGTGTGTGTGTGTGTGTGTGTGTGTGTGTGTGTGTGTGTGTGTGTGTGTGTGTAGTTAAAGAATCTCATTCCCTGGATAACTTTTAAAGCCACATATACACTTACCTGACCAGATTCCCAAGACAGAAGAAAGATGAGAACCATTTAAGTCCCTTCCAAATATAAACACTGACCCTCCTTTTTTCAGGGGAATACTGTAGAGATTTAAGTGCTGCTCAAAGGCAGCTACTCAAGAACTCTTCCCTAATTTATCCAGTCACTAAGCACTTTCTGAATTTTATATTCATTCAGTACTCGAAAGTAAGTTTCTATTACAACATTTGTTAACTCATTCCACAAAGATGTGTTAAGTGCTTTCCGTGTGTGGGAGGCATCAGAGTACGGAGGGGAGAGCCCAGGCCTTTTCTTCAAATGGACCTATGTGTGAATCCTGGCTCAGCCTTGTGGTTAAGTTGCTTAACCTCTGTAATCCTTGTTTTATTCATCTGTAAATGGGATAATAACTGTGTCCTTATACACAGTTAAAAGTAAATAGTATTTTAAAGATTATATTAAATAATGAATATAAAGCACTTTGCTCATGAAATAAGAACTTAGTCAATGTGTAACCCAGGGCTCCTGGATTTTTGGGTATGCACTGTAAAAAGTACCCATTTGTAACAACAACTCGAGTTCATGTTGTCTCAGAAAGTTCCAGGAAGAAGCTCAGCCCCAGCAAAACAAAAAACTGGTCATATCCAGAGATGCCTGATTGGAGATGAACTTTGGCAAACTCTCCTCATTATCATACTAAAAACCCCACCCGAGGAGGAGCTTATTTGTCATTTTCTGAACATGCCAGTATTTGGAAGCATGATCTGCATCTGTGCTGCCTTTAATCCACCTCTACATACAATGACTCAGCTAACCAGCCCAATAAAAGCCCTGTTTTCACCATTGTTAGGGGAGGTCACTGCTTTGGGAACTATCCCTGGCATCCTCCTTACTTATTGCATAAAATCTCCTTGTTAAATCCTTCTTGGTGCTGTGGTCATTGGACTATCATGCACTACGCCATTGACTTTACCTATTGCATAGGTAACAAATGTTGGTAAATTCATATTATCTATTATTCATATTATGTTCATATTATTATAATATGAACATATCTATGTTCATATTATCTATTATTATTGTCACTAGTGTCATTGTTATTACTACTCCTACTGTGATTGCGCTGTACTTGGTTTACCAAAGAGAAAACCAAAAATATGTAATAACCAGTGAAGATCTCCTAGTCTTTGTGAACCCAAAAGTATCTGAGACAGGTCTCAATCAATTTAGAAAGTTTATTTTTGCTAAGGCTAAGGACACTGCCATGACACAACCTAATGAAGTCTTGATGACTTGTCTCCAAGGTGGTCGGGGTACAGCTTTGTTTTATACATTTTAGGGAGATATAAGACATCAATTAATATATGTAAGATGTACATTAGTTCAATCTGGAAATGTGGGACAACTCAAAGTGGGGCTTTCAGGTCATAGGTAGATAAGAGACAAACAGTTGCATTCTTTTGAGTCTTTGATTAGTCTTTCACTGAAAAGATAATTTACATGTGAAGAGGGTAAAGGAATAGTCACTTATGCCTTCGTCTGGCTCAGTGAATCTGCATTTTTGCTTAAACAATAGGGCAGAGGAAGCAATCAAATATGCAATGAAACACAAAAAGTGGCTCAGCAGTCAAAGATAGGTTTATTTTGGAGAATAAACCTGAAAGGGGCTTCTGGCAAATTTCAGTCAGGAGCATTGTCTCTTACAGACTAAGAGTCATTTATTGGTTTTAGGGTAAGAGAACTTATCACCGGCGTGGAATGTTTCTGTATAAAGGAGAAGTCAGTTGCAGGGTTGGAATGTATCTGGTTGGAGGGGAGATTATCTTGGGGCTGACATGTCTCTGGTCAGGGAGGGGTTTGGAATGTTTCTGGTCAGAGATGTCATTTGTGGCTTATGGTCATTCTGGCCTTAGCCATTAGGCTGATGCCCTTTGGATTTAGGTGGTTTTTGAACAAAGTGAACTTTAAAATGGCAGTGCTTGTCCAAGATGGTGATGCTCCTGCTCTGTCACCTTGTCCTGTGACATGTTCATCACCATTCCATGGGGAAAGTAAAAGAATGGGGGGTTTCCATGGTAAAATAACCTTGGAAAACATTGATGAACAAGGTTAAATAAGTTTCTTTTCTGAAGTTTCTCAGGTCCTTTTTATGTACAAATCACCAGGAGAGGGTGGGATGCATACACAGTACTTCTCCAACATATTTAACCACAAAACTCTTCTCATTGCACATATGTAAATTGGGAATATGTTGCTTTAATTGGAAGGGAAAATGTTAATATGCAGGTAATATGGAGGATTTACATGTATGAAAAAAAATGTTTTGAACATTGATAAAATGCCAGAAATTTAAACAACCATTTATATAATCCTTGCAGCAACTGCATTGTGTTTAGTCACCAAGATTTTACAGATGAAGAATTTGAAACTTGAAGATGAAAACATAGTCTTACAGCTACTAAGTGAAGGAGATAGCTGCTTCCATGAATTGAAGTACTTCTCAAATATCTCGAATTACAAAATGAGAGAAAAGAAGATTGGTAAATGAAAGAGAATGATTATTCCAGGATATGTAAGAACAACTTCCTTATTTTTTTTTCATTATTTCACCCCTAAAATCTGTTAACTGAAATCTACAAAGAGAGGGAAAAGGTAAATCTTAATAATACAATAAGTACAGAGAAAATATAAATTGCTCTAAGAAAAAGCACAAGGTGCCACATAAAATATTGTTTGTGGTGTTTTCTTTTTCATATTTTAAAACCACAGGTATTTTACTCTCTATGGGGTAATTTTAATAGCAGGTCCAGTGAGGCACATGAGTAGTGAGTCTATATTGTAATAGTCCTGCTTTCCTTTGTATATAGAACCCGTTAAATTAAGTAAAAAACAGGTTTAAAACTATATGGCTTTTAAAAAAGGGACTGGTTCCACCATCTGCAGTGAACATTTTTTTCCTGCTTTCTAGGCCCCATGACATCCAGCACAACCAGTGACAGATAGATAGATGGATGATAGATAGATAGATAGATAGGTTAGAGATAGATAGATGATTGATAGTTGATAGAATGCTCAGATACATACATATACACATACATCTATGTATCAGGCATATAGACATTTAATATATATGGATAATTGGTACGGTTGTCACTGAACAATAATATCTTCCAACTGTATCCACCAACATAACCTGAGAAGTTATTTTTATAAATTGGATAATTGGATACAGTTTTATGATCGGATCACATTGTCTGACACAGATGATTTCCTGAGAGGCCACCACCCTATCTCCTGGAATAAGAACCTCCACAGAGATTTTGGTGAGCCTGTATTACAGATTTCCTCTCCTGAAAAATAACTAAAAGTGTGTAGGGCCAAGAACCACAAAATCACTAGGTTGTGGCCAACAGACCACTTTTGCAATACCCAGACACTAGGTTCCATCAACATTCTTTCTCATCAGGAGCACTAATAGTGTAATTTGTGACTTAAAAGAAGGTCAATTCTCTGTGTCAGTGACTATTACCTAATTGCTTGAAGGATTTTTTCCAGACAGGTGGTCTGGAATCCTTTTACCTATTACCTTCCATCCCTGAACCATTTCAATCTTCTGCCTTCTGGATATCTTGGAGAAAATGAACCAATACAACACAGATTTCAGTTTTTAGAGCATTTCCCCCATACAGAACATTGTCTTACTTGATCTTCCCAATGACCTCATCAACAGGAAAGGCAGGTTCTTTCATTTCCATTTATAAGACGCACAGACCCAGGATTATCTAGCCACAGGAAGCAGGACTCCAGATTTCAAGTCCAGCATCTTAACGTGACAACCTTGGTAACTGCATGAATGAACGGGATAGTAAAGTGGAATTATTACTGAGAACTGGAATGAATAAAATCTTTTGCATTTTTTGCCTGCGTTTCACAGAGGGCGATATTTTTCTGAGAAAATCAAATTTATACCACGGCCACAATACAGAAACGTTCTGACCAACAAAGTCACGCTTCTACATCTACACAGTAGGTAGAAAGGGCTTCCTTTCTTCCTTTCTTGTAAAATTGCCTGAAAACAGCTCCCCCTTGCTGTCCTTCGAGGCATATATTCACCAACGTTAAAACAGAGCTGAGGGAGGTAGCTTTTCTGCCTCCCCCCGGCCCTGCAGAGGGGCTCCAGCTGTTCAGAGTAAGGGATTAATAGGTAGATGGTGGTTTCTCCTCCTTCCCAGGGTCTCTTTCCTCTCTTGAGATTTCCTCTTTCTCACTTCTGCGCGCAGGAGCCGAGCGGGTTTTCTGTCCCTTGCCCTGGACAGCACTGCCTCGGTGGCCGCTGTCCGGCAGCTGATCTTTGTCCACCCAAAAAGGTGTCCCCACGACTCAGTAGTAACCGGACGGTGCCCGCGGACTACTGCGGCCAAATTTCCGCCATCCCCGCTGTGGGAATCAGGCTTTTCCCGCAGAAACCCCCAGGAATCTAGAGAAAACTCCCTAAGTCCCTAGTCTCCACAGAGAAAACCAGGAGACACTCCCCCCAAACCCCGCGGTTGAATACAGGAACAGCAGCCACGGGGGCTGCAAAGTGACTAATGCGTTCTTCCCGTAGCAAACACAGGGTAATAAATACGAGTGGGGAGAAATGTTTGCCCCGGGAAAATTTGCCTCGGGAATAAAAGTTGCCAGACTAGCTGCACGCGTGAGCTCGGTGAGACGGAAGAAACCCGGACTGGAGGAGGTGAGGTGGAGAGCCAGCTTCAGGTGCAGGAGCTAGAGCGCCGGTACATGGACTGGAGGTTTCCAGGTACCACGCTTAGCGTGCCTGTTGAAGTCAAATGCATGGTTAAGGAGGCTAGCGAGGAAGGCTAGTGAGAGAAGCTTGTGGAAAAGGCTACGAGCCCACAAAAGGCATGACGCGTCCAGTTGTCCAAGTTTTGCGAAGGGAAGGGCGGGAAAGCGCCACGATCCCGCCTACTGTGCGGAGGAATCTGCGAGTCTCCCAGCTCCACCCCCTCAACAGTGATGCAAAGAGGACAAACACCGACGTAGGGAGAAGAAAAAAATAAAAACTCCAGGGAGCGGGGAGTAGACAACCAGCAGTCTTCCGTCAATAGGGCGAGAGGGAGCGCGTCCCGAGGAAACAAGCACCGCATAAATACTTGAGTTGGGAACCCCGTGCTTCCGGAAGCTCGAGCTCACCTTCCCGACTTCGCCGAAGTTGAAAAAAGGCAGAGCAGGGACAGGGGCCGGCTCACCCTGCTGAGAGCTGCTCAGTGGGCAGGCCAGACGCTGCTCCGGGAGACGCCCACTGGAGGGATCGCAGAGCCAGGCAAGCGGCGAGCGCGCCAAGAACGGTGCGCTTCGGGCGAGGAGCCCAAGTCCTCCGAGGCGGGAGGGAGCGGCCCTCGAGGGCTGGGGCTCCGAAGAGGGCCAAGTAGGCGCTGCATGGACAGCATGCGTTTCTCCGCCGGTCCCGACGCGGGGCCCTCGGGCAACTCCAGCTTATGGTGGCCTCTGGCCACCAGCGCTGGCAACACGAGCCGGGAGGCCGAAGCCCTCGGGGAAGGTAACGGTCCGCCGAGGGACGTGCGCAACGAGGAGCTGGCCAAGCTGGAGATCGCCGTGCTGGCGGTGACTTTCACGGTGGCCGTACTGGGCAACAGCAGCGTGCTGCTGGCTCTGCACCGGACGCCGCGCAAGACGTCCCGCATGCACCTCTTCATCCGACACCTCAGCCTGGCCGACCTGGCGGTGGCCTTCTTCCAGGTGCTGCCGCAAATGTGCTGGGACATCACCTACCGCTTCCGCGGCCCGGACTGGCTGTGCCGCGTGGTGAAGCACCTGCAGGTGTTCGGCATGTTCGCGTCGGCCTACATGCTAGTAGTCATGACAGCCGACCGCTACATCGCCGTGTGCCACCCGCTGAAGACTCTGCAACAGCCCGCGCGCCGCTCGCGCCTCATGATCGCGGCAGCCTGGGTGCTGAGCTTCGTGCTGAGCACGCCGCAGTACTTCGTCTTCTCCATGATCGAGGTGAACAATGTCACCAAGGCCCGCGACTGCTGGGCCACCTTCATCCAGCCCTGGGGTTCTCGTGCCTACGTGACCTGGATGACGGGCGGCATCTTCGTGGCACCTGTGGTCATCCTGGGTACCTGCTACGGCTTCATCTGCTACAACATCTGGCGCAACGTCCGCGGGAAGACGGCGTCGCGCCAGAGCAAGGGTGCAGAGCAAGCGGGTGCCGCCTTCCAAAAGGGGTTCCTGCTTGCACCCTGTGTCAGCAGCGTGAAGTCCATTTCCCGGGCCAAGATCCGCACGGTGAAGATGACTTTTGTGATCGTGACGGCTTACATCGTCTGCTGGGCGCCTTTCTTCATCATCCAGATGTGGTCTGTCTGGGATCCCAAGTCCGTCTGGACCGGTACGTGACGTGAAAATAGAGGAAATTTTAGGGATAGGAGTGTGTTGTGCGTGTGTGTGTGTGTGTGTGTGTGTGTGTGTGTGTGTGTGTCAGAGTGAGAGAGAGGGAGAGAATTTGGCAATTTTCTTCATAGTATCTTCTAGGGCAGTAGTTTTTAAACTTCTGTGTGTATGTAAGAGTCGCACCTTGGAGGAACGCTGTTAAGAAAAAAAAAAAAAAGCAAATTCCTGGATTCCCCATGCAGACGTTCTAGTTAAGAACGTCTGGAATGGGGCTCAGGACTCTGCATTTGTAGTATACAATGATCCTAAGACAATTCCAGAAGCTGTGTCCCAGAGTCAGCCAGGCAACTACAAAGCCGAATAATGACTTTCTGCCAAATCACTAGCTACTGTATTAACACCATTTCAAGTCTGTTGGATTCAGGAAAATGCTTTACTATCACAACTGCTTTTCGTTGGATTGTGGAAAGTATTACAATTAATTTTAAAAATGTGTAGAAATGCCTCAGGGGCAAGGATAGAAGCAGACATATATTTCTAAAGAAAGCTGAAGAAAAATTATTTAGAAAGTAATTCCAATTTGGCATTTAGCTAATAATGTTCCTTTCTCGTTATAATCTGTTTATTTTTTTCTAACAATGATAACCTTAACACTTTTTTCTTGGTATTTCAAAACAGGATTATTGATAAATTCGTTAGACTGATTCATTAGTCTTTCACCAGTAGTTTGACCACACAGCTCTACACCTCTCCACACAACTCTTACAGTAGTTTACTGGAAATGTTCTCTACACCTACTATTGTGTTTGATTTTAATTCCTTCTCAAACTAAAAAAACTAACTTCACAGTGACTTGCAAAAAAAATTATATAATTTTGCGTCTTGAAAATATTTTCTTCTGGTAAAGACAAAAACTCAAACTAAATAAATTCCAATGCTTGTTGGAACTCAAACCAAATAAATTCAATGGTACAGTTGTTACCAGAATGTTTCTGGTAACAGGAAATAGGTATCTGGGAGTAGCTGTCTCCTTTTGCTTTTTGAAATTGGAGTAGGGGAGGTATGTAATATGCTTTGGAAGTTATATTTGCAAATAAAACATTTCAGTATGGATTTAACTTAAATATTCTTACAGACTACAATACCAGCGATAATGAAAAATATAATATAAACACTTTATTTTTTGTTTACTATTTCTTATCTTGCTTGATCTTAGAAGCCTCTTAATATTGTTAAATAAAGAAATTCAGTCTAATTATTGCTTTAGCAGGATTTACACACAAGTAATAAAAACTTCACTTGTGCATAGATATGTTGGTGATTTTCATTCTTTGTGAACACCATCTTATGATGGCTCCTGCTCACTTTTGATGGCAGCATCTTAGCACTCAGTATGATTAAATAATAACCTGTAATTGTTTTCTGGCATAACAAGAGTGAGAAGATCCAACTTTATATTTAATAATCAAGAAAAAGTCAGTGCTCATTGATTATTCTTATTTTTAGAAAAGGTATGTTATCAGCACAGTAGCTCCACTGTGAAAGGTTATAATATTTATGCAGTTTACCAGTGCTAATTATCATAAAATATTTTAGAATCCTGTTGGAATTTCCTAATTCTGCTGTTCTTCTTACATAATTTGTTTGAACCCCAGTCACAGACGGTTTTCTTTTAAAATCAAACCAAATTTCTAACCAAAGAAAAACAACTAAAGCTTATATCATTCAGGGACTTCTTCCGTATAGTTTTCATATTACAAGAATATTTAAAACTACTAAACTGGATCCCTAATGCAATATTTTTTCCTGAGTTATTAGGATAAATACAATTTGGTATACATGGTTATTATGGACCCTTAAAATTTCATTAAAATCGTAGCCATTCTGTAACTGCTGTGTCATTAGCACATTCTAGTTCAAGTATCAAAGATAGAGATTTTTTCAATGAATTATTTAATAGTCTTAACCTCATAAAATTCCCGCTCATTCTATTTAAATATTTTGATAGTGTTTTAAAATACTTGAATTAATTTTAAGGCATCTTGCTTACAAAAATATTTCATAGTCAAGCAATTTTCAAACACTCCCCATTTCCCTGATTGATAAACAAAATAGTTCATTTTCTATGCTAATCCAGAAGGTTTTTCCTTTTTAATTAGTTAATAGAAAAATGAGTTCATCTAGGGCTCAGTTACTTACATTACATAATTTCCCTTTATACTTTTCATGCAGAATCGGAAAACCCTACCATCACCATCACGGCATTACTGGGTTCCTTGAATAGCTGCTGTAATCCCTGGATATACATGTTTTTTAGTGGCCATCTCCTTCAAGACTGTGTTCAAAGCTTCCCATGCTGCCAAAACATTAAGGAAAAATTCAACAAAGAAGATACTGACAGTATGAGCAGAAGACAGACTTTTTATTCTAACAATCGAAGCCCAACAAACAGTACGGGTATGTGGAAGGACTCGCCTAAATCTTCCAAGTCCATCAAATTCCTTCCTGTTTCAACTTGAGCCTTGCGTTCATGCAACTTAACTCTTGTGATTGACTTTTTGGCCCATTAGCTGAATTGAGCTAGAAATCACAAGAACGAATGCACTTTACTGATATAACCATAAATCAATTCATTGGGTACAAGACTGTGTTTCTAGTTGCATTTTCACATTGCTACCAAAAACTAGACATTATTTTGTATGGAATATTAATGAAAACATGCTGTACTAAAATATGCAGGTCTAATTCCCAGAAATATAACAGAAGTTATATTTTTAAAGGAAAAATCGTAACCACCCTAGCTTTATATTTTGTTGTTGGTTTATTTTCATTTCTAACATAAGTAAGACTTGATTAGTTTAAAAGTCATATAATGTATGGCACTATTTCTGAACAAAGACAGCTCATCATCAGCCTCAGTATTCAGAGAAAACTTCAGAGAAATTATGTTTTCATCCAATAAAATTAATTTGTGCATCAGAAAATGCAGCCTTAAACGGTGTCCTGGAGATGGGATGGCACCTCCTAGGGGTAGAAGTGCCTGGAGCATAATGAGCTCCTGCTCATTATGACCAGTTCAGAGTTCTATTAGAAGCTATCAATCATCTTGCATTTCAAAATGGTAACTTTACAACTGGCAGTGGCCTCCTTTCGGTTCCTCACGTATTACTGGTAAAGAAAAGCATGATAACTGAGATGCTGAAGGTGAGAGGAAATGTTGATTAGCCAAAAATATCTTTTTTCCCCCACTGCGAGGTTGTTTTAAAGTCAGATTTGTATGAGGAAAGCCAAATTTTACTAAAAGAGTAGAAAAGGATTGCTCAAGGTACGAAATTTTATTAAAAGAGTAGAGAAGGACTTTCTCTTGGACATTGTAAACGTATTTTGATCTGTGTTACAAGGGTATCCTGTGCTATGCTGGATATTAACAAGATCATTATCTTCATGTTTGGGGAATTCAGATTCATAATATGAGTATCCTAAAGAGTGACTCAGGATATAAAGTGTCCCAACATGTGTAATTAAAAATAGGTTTGTCTTTCCAATCTCTCATCTAACAATTGCAAAGCAGAGATGAGACGGGGTTGGGACATGGGTGACAGATGGAAAGAGAACTGCTCTGTGCTCAGACTGGCTTTGTTCATTATTAAATCCACGACTTTAGGCAAGGTTCTTAAACACATATAAAGCCTCTGTTTCCTTGACTTACCATGGGGTTGATAACACTTACCTCACAGGGTTGTTGAGAGGACTAAATAAAATCAAATATGTTAAAAGAGCTTCAGAAATAGTAAAGTACTATACACATGCTGGCAGTTGCTTTTATTATAGCCTTGGGATCTCCAAAATTGCACAGATGTTTTCTAGTTTATTTTTTATTAACTAGAATTGGTTCGTTTCGTGGCTGGGATATAAAATCCTAAAATTTAAATATAGATCTGCTGATTCGTTGGACAATATTTTCAGTGACCACTCAGCTTGACTTCTCCTGCCTGATTAAAGTTTTCCAATTTAAAGACAGAACTTGCTTTTCTTTGAATGCAGGTAGATCAAAACCACCCAGGAGCCTCAGTTTTTTCCAGTTTTAAACAGAGATCAATTACACTACTTTGCTGTTGTTATTACATTTTTCACTAATGGAACTCAGTGATTTTTTTCCTAGCTATTTTGTCTGGCTGCTTCTTCTTCTTAGAGATCATGCAATGATTTGAGGATACATCATAAATATTTTGCATCCTTAAGAGGAAGTAATAGTTATAGTTGCTTTTTTTTTTTTTTTTTTTTGAAACAGAGTCTTGCTGTGTTGCCAGGCTGGAGTGCAGTGGCATGATCTCGGCTCACTGCAACCTCCGTCTCCCGGTTCAAGCAATTCTCCTGCCTCAGCCTCTCGAGTAGCTGGGACTATATGAGGGTGCCACCACGCCCGGCTAATTTTTATATTTTTAGTAGAGATAGGGTTTCACCATGTTGGCCAGCATGGTTTTAATAGTATTATTGAGTTTCTTTTTTACCTTTGTAGATAAGAAAATGAGAACTGGATAGCACTGTGAGAACATGGAAGCAATAATTTTACTCCTCTTCATTCTCCTGCCTTTCGAAATTCTCAGCCCTTAGGCTCCCTAAAACAGATATGCCTAAAATCATGTTTCCAAATGCTTTATAGAGATTATAAACCTAGGGGCTCCCTAGGTTTTCAAATTCTTTCTAAAAATAATAACTATGTCTCTTAAAGGGTACTGTCCAATATAAGCCATAACTAAATTAATTAATTCATTATTTGAGTTAGAGTAGCATCTCAGTAAACTGGCACTCTAAGACTGTCAGTCCTTTTGACAACTCTTTGATAGTTCAAAAACTAAAGCCTTTTGCTTTGGAACTAAGATGAACCCATTTTTTTCTAAATCCATTTCCAAAGTAAGAACCTCAGAACCTATAGATCTCACTTCAAAATGTTGATGTGTACCCCCAAGCAAAACAATTCAATATGAATGTTATTTCTGAGAACAACTCTCACAAAAAGTGCATATCACCCTACCCAGTTGTTTTTTCTCCTTTTAAATGTATTGGGAGATGAGATAGTAGAAAATGGGCTGGGGAGACATGAGATCTGGGTGCTAGTTCTGCACTAGGCAAATATGTGGTCTTATTCTCTGCGGTTTAGGCTGAGAAGTTTCATCTGTCTGGTTGCTAAATTTTCTCAATGTTACATACCCAGAAGTGGAATTCACATATCTCAAAACAATATTTCAAATTGGAAGGAACCTACCTGCCTGTCTGTTTCAGAAGAAGAGAAACTGAAAAAGTATTACAGGCAGGGAAGTTTTCCTTTTCTTGACCAAAGAGAAGACCTGAGATATGATGCCAAATGACAGCTTACAGTCAAGAAAAAAATGTGTTGCAGTACCTTATTTTATTTTTCACAGTTAACAGTGGGAAGATCCTGCAGGTACACAATTCTAATGCCTCTATGTGCGTATTAGGAATGTGATACATTAAAAATGTCCAACAATAGGGATAAACTAGTCAATTGGGCATTTGATGAGTATTAACTGATGATGGTAAAGAAACAATTTAGAGTACGTTATTAAGTGCTTAATGGGTTAATTTTGGAGCATGTATTTTAAAGTGTAAAACTACTTGGCTTTTATTTCATTTGGAACACAATTGTGAAGGAAATCAGTGAAATTCTTGGGTTACTTATATACTTGTTTTACATATAGAATTTCCATCATCATCAAAGAAGTCTTATGCCATGATTGAGGGAAGGGTATGGTTTTAGAGAAAACACACTAAGCAGTCTTAATAATACACAGGATTCTGCCAAGCTTATTACAGTTTCTAGAATGGACAACCACTAATAATTAAGAAACCCAACTTTCATCTGTTATTACACAAGAAACCCAATTAGGTTAAAGTTTGATGTTTTCAGACTCTAAAGCCTGTTTTTGTAACTTAATTGGACTTTTGGAGTGTTAAATTATGGCTTCAGAGTTTGACTCTACCTAAAATTTAGTTAGATGACAACTAGGGAGAAATTAAACCTAATCCTTCACCCCAAATATCAGAGATTAGACAAACCTATGTTAATTGGGGCCTTATGGATATTCATATTGGAGGCAATAGCTTTATTCAGAGTAAGCCCAGGACAGGGCTGTCTGGGATGCTAGTTCTGGAAATGCAGAAGCGGCCACTGTATCCCTGCCCACCCCCTCCATCCAGCCCTTTTGGTACCACTCAGTATCATTGACAACATTTGGAATCATAAGTAACATAGGACAGTAAGTATTACAGAATGATTCTCGATTAGAATTGGACCTCAGCCAATTTGAGTCAAAATTTAAGAACTATTCAGAAGAAAGTTTCTTTCTTTTGAGTGCCTAAGATAATGTAAATGGTTTGAATCACACAAATTTTATGATTCCAATGTATATATAAGCATTTTAAGAATATTGTTTTAACATAATAATTAGGCATACTAAGTTATCGTGAATGAAAATGTATGTGTGACCTGTAGTATGTCATATATTATTATGGCTAAACATTAAATGTTTCTTTTTTAGTTTTATGTATTTGTGTATATATATACCCACATTTTTACATTGATTTATGTTCTAAATAATAATTAAAACAAAGTATTATAGAATGAATGAAATCTTTTTGTGTTCCAGGGTCAAATTGTTAATAACAAATTCAGAAAAGAAAATCTGAGGATAAATCTGATATAAAAACCAGAATGATTATTATTAATACAAAATAATTAATATTTTCACATATGAAGGTAGTTGTCTTCATACTACAGGATTTCTGACTTGAATATATTCTATAATGCTTTAATTCATTGCCATAACAAATGTACTAAGAATTAATGTTGCATCTTAAGTATTCCATTTTTTGAAACTTTTTCAAATGTTCTATATCTCCTAGCTTATTATGCTATGTAAAATAATTTCAGTGTGTTTTTTCCTAGGGCAATTGAATGATTCTTGTTTTGAATGGGTGTTAAAATGTTTTGTGATAGTATCTAATATTTGATCCTTGACAGAAAAAATGGCTTCTGGTATTATATTGAAAAAACTATTGTATTTTTTCCTCAGTTTTACTGTGTGTTGGCTTGTTTCTATAAATAAAAATAAGTTTTACATTTGTTTGAAATAATTCTTTTACAACTTAGTTTGACAGTGAAATATATTTCAAGTTAATTATTTTGACTTTGAAAAACTAAAGACTGGTTTTACAGTTGGTAGCTATTGATAGGTTGATATTTAAGCACAAAAATGTTTGTGCTTTAGTGACCATAGCAAGAATAAGTGAAATTTGTAACCGCCCTTTCAATAAATTATAATTAAGGAATCAAATCAATTTTGTTATAGTCTGTATTTAGACAAACAAAGTGATTGAGGTTAGCAGAGGTCATGTTTGTCATTCAGCCCTAAAAAACATCATCTACGTGCATTTATTTCTTAACGCTGGTAAGGCTGACTTCTGGGGCCTAAAGATTACAAATATTCCCATTTAAAAGTCTTCAAAATTAGAATTTTTTCCCAGTAGACTAATAAGTTTAAATTATATTAACTTTATAACTTATATTGTCTAACTTTTTTTTTTCTTTTACAAGTTGAATCTTAATAGCACAAACTAAAAGGTTTATTTTGGGTTTGGCTTAAACCATAGAAGCAGGGAATGCCCAGAATGGAAGAAAGAGAATTTGAAGTATCTATTTTAAAATACCACTGTTATTTCAAAAGATTTGTAAGTGCCTGAAAATAAACAATATTTCTACCAAAGCACATTTTCACAAAGTCCTATGGATCAGGTAAAACTAAAATAATAGTTTCATTGTACACCAGAAGAGACCCATAAAGAAATTCATAAAGAAACATTTTTAATGCCAGTCATATAAAAAATGTTCAATTAATGGAATTAATGTAGATATTCTAGATCCATATACATATACACACACATGTATATAGTAATCCATATGTGGTGTTATAAAATATTGTGAATGTTTATAATAAATGTTTACAATATAAAGCTTTAATTACAAGAAGCAGTAATGTACAGTGACAAAAGTACTGGAAGTCTGGTATTTCCACCATCTATTGGCAAATGATCTTAGGAAAGTCACTTTAATGCATCTGGGAGGCCGAGGCGGGCAGCCCATGAGGTCAGGAGTTCGAGACCAGCCTGGCCAACATGATGAAACACTGTCTCTACTAAAAACACAAAATTAGCCGGGTGTGGTGGCAGGCGCCTATAGTCCCAGCTACTCGGGAGGCTGAGGCAGGAGAATTGCTTGAACCCAGGAGGCAGAGGTTGCAGTGATCTGAGATCGTACCACTGCACTCCAGCCTGGGGGACAGGGCAAGACTCCATCTCAGAAAAAAAAAAAAAAAAAATCAATCATCTTGGTTGGAAAAAAAAAAAGGATTTACAGATTCAAGCCCAAACTTAACCCTAATAGAAAGGCTTTGTCACCACCAGAGTAATGGCCACTTGTCCTTTGGCACAACACAGTGACAGTGGGACTTCAGCAGAACTTATAGTATATGTCTATAACCCCCAATCCCTGCCAAAAGGTCCAGCTTTTATGGTTCACCAAAGCATCCATGTTTTTACTGCAACCCCATCCCATAAGCTTGTGTCACATAGGTAGCTACAGCCTGGAAGGATGTCCCTTGACTGTACCTCTCTGTGCTCACTCTTTCCTTTAATTTTCAAGTAAACTAGTTTTAGCCTCATCTCATTCAGTGTGCAAAGTCTGTGCCTATCCTTAGATCTTAAAGGAATCCTGAGGATTATTATGAATTCCCGCTTCTGTTGCTGTCCATCCCCAGCTCATTAGCCTACTTCTCATGACTACTTTTTCTTCACTAGTTCCCTGACCACGTTTCTGACTTGTGTAATGGGGTTTTCCTGAAGGTTAGAGGGTCATTTGGGAGCTTAGATTATGCCTCCAGAGAGACAGGGATTCATATTCACTATGCTAAAGTCCATGAACATCCTTTCTAAGGGGGATTAGTCTCTGATCATCCTTCTCTTTATAACTTTGCTGGCTGTCATCTTGCCTAGGTTTCCCCTCTCCACCAAGACCCCAAACCCTTGGTTTTCCTTCTGCCAGAAATGAACATTTCTCCTACATGTTTATGTAGAACAATTTAGCTTTTTGTTGTCTAAAATACTCTCACTTAGACTATGTATTTCAAAACAGTGCACTATCTTTAAGATGTTTTTTCCAAGCAAAAGAGCCATCTCATCCCAAAATGAATGTTGTCTATTTCCTAGATCAAAGAGTTCTAACTACATTGAGCTTTTAAAGAACCTTTTTAAAAATTGTATTTTATACTAGTTGTGAAACATATAAGGGTACCTAATAAACATATAAGGGTACCTAATAATTCAGATTTTTGCCCTTTTAATGTATCTGTTTAAATCTTATACAGTCGATATTTGTCCATGTTGAACTGCCCTCCATTCCCATAGGCACAAGTAACAAGATCATCTCAAGATGGTCTACCAGTCTTGTCATCAATTCGGGTTGGGGTGGTCTCCCACAGTACTTCAGATGGAAACCAGTCTCAGGTGACTGGTTTTTCTATTTATCTTGATTGTTGTACATGTTCTTCATGTTGATATGCAAATTCTGTAACATTCTTTTCCACACAGTCAAGCACAAGCAAATGCACAGCGAATGTGTTATATTATATTAATAATATCCACTGTGTCCTTAATGTCCTAGTCCAGATCTTTGCTCCAGCTTGCCTAATTATATTTTTATTATATTTCAGTGCCATATAAGATAGATTCAACAACATCTCTATGATATTTTAAAACAAATCAAAATAGTTTTTAAAAATCCTGCCATAACTAGTCTTTCACCTGGGTCAGATGCTAGCTAAAACCTCTGCCAGAAACATTTACGTCCCTCTTCACTCCATATTCTTTATACCAACTCCATTTCCCAGCTGTGACTCAGCTTTTAGGCAATAGAACCAATTTGTTACAAAGGAACAGGGCTCTTTCACAATCTGAATATGAGTAATGTGTCTTGCTCCTCGGGTCCTGTAGTTTCTGAGAAAAACAGGGCCTAATCCACATCCCGGAACATGTAAGAAATGTTTACTCCTCAGGAGCTCTTGAAAGGAAAAGAACAGTCCATCAATATTGAAAGCCTTTTGAAAACCCAAAGGAGCCAATGTATTCAGATATAACAAAGAACTTGGATAAGATTCTTATCTAACTCCAATTTTTCAAAAGAACTGGAACATAAACTACAAAAATTTGAGGGATATTTTAACTGGTAATTATCCTTCGATGGCTTCAAATGGTATTTTAGAAATGGCATTTACTACTGTATCAAATAATCTACTCCACCCCTGACTCAAAGCAGTGCAGATAAATGATTAAGCTGCATAGGATGAGAAGAGGGATCCCAATGACAACCACAGAAGAGGAAAATATGCCATTTGGAAGTTCTTTGAAAATATGCATAAATGTATTTTTTTTCCTGTATCTATTTTAATTTACAGTTATATGATGAAGAATTCTTGTTTAGATTCTAGTTTAGACAATTATAAAAATTAGCTTTCAGGGGATTTTTTAAATGACTTACCCTGCCTAGGCAAAACTGGTAATTTCCTTAAGCAAATACTTAAAATTGTTCAGTAAAGACAACTTTCAGAGAAATCTTTAATTTATAGTCAATTACACACATAGTATGGGAGTGAATGCTTTGAGTAGGTGAATAAGGTATTATTTTGATGTCAAACATGGGCTAAAAATTTCAGAGTTCATTTGTTCTAAACCACTCACTGCTTTTTCTGTTTCTGTTATGGGAGTTGTTCAAGTCTGTGCTTTCCAAGGCCTTTGTGTTTCAATTGACATTCCAGGGAGATAAGCAACTTCAGGATCTTTGGAAAACCCAATGTTAATATGATTTATATCTTCATTAGGTAGATATATAATGAAGATATTATTTATATCTTCATTAGGATGAGAAGCTTTAAAATTAGCCTTTACCATTTCAAATCTTTTTAATTAAATTTCTCTGAAGAAAATAGACGTATGTGACCAGCTTCAGCTTGGTAGTGCTATTGGTAAATGAGAGCTAAAGGGACACCTATCATTCATCAGATTTTATGAATTTTAATTTTTTTCCTGAATGTTTCAGGCTTAATTAGGTGTTATTTTCTTCTCTTACTTAAATGCAGAAAATGTGTCTCTGAACAGCATTTCAGGAAGAGGGGAAAATAATTTCTCATCAGCTATTAACTTCTTTAACCTTGAAAAGGGTCCCTATTTCCAGCCATCTTGTGCATGGCTTTTCCATTTGACTGTCCAGTTGGGGTTGTGTTGGGGAAAGGGTGCAAGAGCTAAATGCAGATCTGTAAATTAGAATATTCAACTTCCCACCATGAATATATTTTTCTCCTTCCCAGGAAGTGGCTTCCAACATTGGTAAATCACCACTTTATGCTGGCCCATCTAGCCAAGTAATGCACCCCTTTTCCCAAGCTCATTAGCTTCTGCCCCAGCCTGGCTCCTGTCCATTTACACCTGGAGATCAACTCCTTCCCCTTGTCCTTTTAGCATTGCTTACACAGCTCTTATCAGCTCACTCTTCTTCAAATCCTCGTCCTTTAAAGTAGTGCTCCTTAAACTTTAATATGAAAATGACCTAGGGATCTTGCTCAAATGCAAATTTTGATTCCATGGATTCTGATTAAATAGGAGTGATAATGAGATTATGAATGTCCAACAACCAACCTAACCCAAACTGATGGCAAGACTGCTGGTCTGTGCACCACACTTTTAGTAGAAAGGCCTTAGAGAGTCTTAGGGCCTTTTCCTATATGGTGACGAAGAGCATCACCTGTTTTCAAGGTTTCATCCGAGAGCAGTGTCATATCTAGGATGTGTAGCCTCTGAAATAGCAAGGTAAAGTCAAATTGTACAATATGGTTACTTCCTGACAAGTGATCTCTGCAGGGTCTGTTGTCTTTGCAATCTGCCATTTGCAATAGACAAATCTGTTTGTCTTTCAAATTGCCATTTGCAATCTGAGATCTGGTAATTACCAGATCTCAGACCTAGAATGCAGAAAAAGAGAATGGATTGGAAACTCAAAGTTTAAAGTAAAAGTAACTTTAGTAAAAACAGTCTATGATTTGATAAAGCAAAGGAAACACTGTCCTCCCTACCTAACTGCTCTATGGTCACAGCCTATATCATAATGACTAATTCTCCAATTATCTTGTCTCTAAGAGAAACACTCAAATATCTTCCCCACAGGAAAGATAATTAAGCTCCCATAGCATCTGGGCATTATCTTCTCATGGTAGTATCATTAATCTATTGAAAATGCTTTATTCTGATAACTGAACATCTTTATCTTTACTATGTTTTTACTTTTTATTCTTTTTCATTTTATTTTTTTCTTATTTTAACAATGTAATACATGCATATAATTTGAAAATCAGATGGCAGGTATTAAGATGATGAAAAATAATTTGTTTCCCAGAGGTAACTACTCCCATACTTCTAAATAATACGGGATAAAAATATTCTTAACTTTTGGATTTACATAAGTCATTATTTGTTGACTTCCTATTATTATATTAAAAATTTGGCATACTTCCCTTCGTCCTTCCTCTTTCACCCTCCCAAAAAAGTTATACTAATATTTTAGCTAATGTAATAATCAGTGTTCTAGTCCTTGTTCTAAAATCTACTTTGTGTAATGTTTACATAGCCAGCTGTGTTTTGCTTAATTTTTGCATTGTTTATCTTTTTTCTTCCTTTTAACCTATTTGTGTCTTTATAATGCATTTGTACTTTTACATCTAATATGTGTTTCCTGTATACAGCATATAATTGGGTCATTTTTTTAATCTAGTATGACAATCTCTGTCTTTCAATTGGAAAGTATGGCTCATTTACATTTAATGTAACTATAAAATACTTGGAACAGGAGTGACATCAGCAAGACGGTGAGGTAGGACTTTCCAGTGCTCATCCCCTCATGGAAGCATCAATTTGAACAAAAACCTATGCAAGTAAATATCTTCACAAGTGCTAAGGAACCCAGATATGAGATTATAGCACCAGGATATAGCACAGAAATAAGACATTGAAGAGGGTAAGAAGGACAGTTTCACATTACCTGAGTCATCCATCTCCCAACCCCAAGCAGCACAGTGTGGAAAGAGATAACTTCTGCATAGGAAAAGAAGAGGAAAATGCGCACAGGACTTTGCCTTGTACCCAAACACCCAGGCCTGCCCCAGTAAAACTCAGCACTGAGCAGGCTACCATGACCCAAGGCTCCAGGCCTGCTACAAACTTAGGTTTTAGGGCTATTATAGGCCAACTCAATAAACTCAGTCTCTGGATCCACTTGAATATCAGGCCAATCCCCAGCTTCAGATCGGCCCCAGCAAATCTGGGCTTCTGAATAACCCTAGTGCCATGCTGGCCCTTACAGAATAAGGCTCTAAGCCAGTCCTGGGCACCCAGGTTCCACACTTGCTTCAGTACCAGGCTGGCCCCTGTGGCTCCAGCATCTACACTTCCAGAATATGAGGACTGGAGAGGCAGTATGCTGAAATGCCAGAAGTATGGGCTTTAGAGTCTTCATTAATTAATTGACACTTTCATTCAGTCAACAAACATTGATTGAACATCTACTGTCTGCCAAGGACTGAAATAATATCCTATCTCTAAAACCTAAAAGATGTGTAATCTAAAATAAATTGCATAGTTTGAGTTTTATTTTTCATATTTGCAAAATGGAGGTTTTAATACCTATTCTATGAGTTTGGTTGTATGCAATCAATATGATCATGTATGCAAGTACCCACCCCACATTATGCATTAAGTTGGCAGGGCTTAATACATGGGGACTCCATGAACTCGCATTCATGAGGATCTCATAACTTGGTTTGATTATTTTCAAAACTGGTATATTTGAATTGCCTGGGAAGCATTTTGGAAAATATCATTTGATTCTGGTTTGTGGTGGAGTATAGTACTTTTTATAAATTCCTCAGGTGATTAAATGGTACATAGTGTTGAGATTCACTGGTCCAATGCTGAGACAGAAATGCAAATTTAGAAATCTCAAAACAACGTCATGAAAATCCAAAACTGAATTAAGTAGACCAGCATGAGGCCAGCACAAATAGTCTAAATGGAGGAGGTCAGACTCCTGTTGGGATATAACCCAAATCATAGTCTCAGTAAGGATAGGTCAAATTTGTGCTTGGTCTAGGTTGGATGGATGCATGGTTGATTCAGATTTGGCAGGTGAGGTTCAGGAACAGGTGTCCTTGAACATTTTTTATACCTCCTGAATATCAAAGGAGATCTACAAAACTGTGTTTAGATACAAATTTTTAAGGGAAAAAATCACTGTGAATTCAAAAGAAAAGTTAGATGGGTTTAAAACATTACATTAAAATACCTAGAATGTTATATTCAATTACCCTCAAATTTTAAAAATTACTTTTCATTCTTACTTCATTAATTATCATCATCAACCTATTAAGGAAATACCAAAATCATAAAAAACATTTTCTAAATGTGCAGTCATATTGAAAACAAATGCAAATGCAACGGGTTTGTTCTTTTTTTTTTCTTTTTTGCTAGTACAACTGTTTTTAGTCAAGGAAATGAGATCTTAGTTTTAGATGAGATCTGACTCATGTGCCTTTAATTCCATTGTACTATCAAAACACCTTTTAATGAAATGCTGTAATTCAGAGTATGGTTCAGCTTCATAGCTCATCAAATTTGGGAAGAAGGCAATAGAAAAATAAAAAATGGCTAAATATGATTGTAGATATGTAATTTAACAGCATATATTTATCTTTTAACTTTATAATTTGGAGGCAGAAAATGAAAAATAGAATTTTATAAGCTTCATAAAATGAAAATTTATTTACTCTATTTGAAAAATAGCTGTTTTTCCAGATACCCACATGATCTGCACCTTTTAACCACACAACAGTGAGGTCACAGGAAAAAAAATGTTGGCATTCCAATATACCCAAAGAATCTTGTTAAGTATACTTGCTGACTAAATATCTGGCATAAAGTATTTTTCCTTTTACATGGATTACCTGTTCCTTTTCATCTCCTTTGCAACTTAAATATAGCCTAATGAAACATTTTAGACATCTATAGATCTGTATATATTTTAGCCTTATATTTGTTCTGAGTAGATCAATGGGCCATATATGTGATACTGCCTTTCTGTTTCTTACAAATAATCTTTAGTCTTACATCTTTCCTGACAGCATATCTCAGGACTATACAGAAAAATTTCAGACAGGAAAGCTAATTAGGGATCATAGCCTTAACTTTTGCTGTATTTTTTAAAGAGTGCTAAGAGAAATTTTTAATATCTTTGTGGTCAATTCTATTCATCTTTATTTTGTGGCTTTTCCCATCAAACATTTAGGCTTAGAAGATTCTCCTTACTCCAAAAATTTGGTAATGGCTCCAATTTGTCTTCTTTTATTCTTAACTTTTCAGTCTTTCCAACGTTAATACAGGAGCATGGAATACACTGCGAAACTAAATTAACTTTTTTGTTCTGAATTAATAAGCAATTGTATCAGCACCATTTATTCCAATAATGGTTCTCTCCTTTATTGTTTGTTCAGGCCTCTTTATCATACAAAACTCACCTGAAATATGAAATAGAATATAAGTATGAACAATCTCTTCCATTTCATCTATTTGTCTATTTCTGTCTGTGCCAATAGCCTTGAAATACATGTCAGTATAGGAAAAACCTGGTATGCCTTCCTTTTAAAGATCCTATCCATTCTTGCCAAATTACTTTTTAGATGATCTTTATTTATTTCCACTTTGTTATCTATTAAATTATGGTAAGACAAAAAAATGAAAACATTACTGAAATGAAAAAGTGAAATTCCCTGATCTTCCCCACCCTCACTTTTCCACTTCCTCCTCTCCTCAAATGTAACCACCGTTAACATTTTGGTATGCCCAAGTAAATTTTCAGACATTTGGTAAGGCTCAAAAATATTATCAGTGATAATTTTTGTTGTTGGAATTGTGTTAACACTACATAGTAAGACAAATTTGCTTCTTATAAATATTGTCTTCTTATTTAAAAACATATTACGGGCTGGTGCGGTGGCTCATGCCTGTAATCCCAGCACTTTGGGAGGCCAAGGCGGGCAGATCACGAGGTCAGGAGATCAAGACTATCTGTACTAAAAATACAAATAATGAGCCGGATGTGGTGGCAGGCGCCCGTAGTCCCAGCTACTCGGGAGGCTGAGGCAGGAGAATGGCGTGAACCCAGGAAGCGGAGCTTGCAATGAGCCAAGATCGCGCCACTGCACTCCAGCCTGGGCCACAGAGTGAGACTCCATCTCAAAAAAAAAAAAAAAAAAAAAAAAAAGTCTATTTACTTAAGCCTTATTATATACATCTCATTAAAACTTCATGACTTTATTTATATAGGTTCCAACATTTCGTATTGTTGATTTTTAGATAGTTTTTGTTCTTGTTAATATTGTGAAGGGATTTCTTTTTCTTTTCTTTTCTTTTTTTTTTTTTTTCTTTTTTTGAGATGGAGTCTTGCTCTGTCGCCAGGCTGCAGTGCAGTGGCACGATCTCGGCTCACTGCAACCTCCGCCTCCTGGGTTCAAGTGATTCTCCTGCCTCAGCCTCCCACGTAGCTGGGACTACAGGCACGTGCCACCACACCCAGCTAATTTTTGTATTTTTAGTAGGGACGGGGTTTCACAATTTTGGCCAGGATGGTCTCGATTTCTTGACCTTGTGATCCACCTGCCTCAACCTCCCAAAGTGCTGGGATTACAGGCGTGAGCTGTAATTTCTTTTTTAAAAATATATTATCTCTCTGATAACTGGTGCAAATAAATATTCTGTTTCTTCCCAGTATTGATTTTCTTTTATTAACAGCTTTTTACTTAACTACATTGGGTTTTTATACTATAAGATCATATCGTGGGCACATTATGACAACTTGATATTCTCTATGTTTGTAACTTTGTTTCTAATTCACATTTTTTATTGCTTTTTGAAAACTTTTAGAACGACATTAAACAGCAATGGTAATAACATACATTCTTATTAGTCCTAATAATAACCAGACTGTCTCTAATTGCAACATTTAATAGGAAATTGAAAGTCTTTGTTGAGAGGAAGAACAGTAGAGTGCTAGAAGTGAAGTCTCTGCAGCCTCATTGCTTAGTTCAAATCCTGGCTGTGATCTTCCTGGTGGTACAAGTGAAGGTATTGTTCTTCTACTCTCTAAGTCTCACTTTCCTCGTTTGTATAATGAGGGTAATAAGAGGTTCTACCTCTTATAGGTTTTGTGAGAATTAATGATATTTTATAAACACATATGAGGCTTTTGACACCTTAGTAGCTAGAATTAGTGTTTCATCAGTGCTTTTTAGACACCTTCAATATGCATTAATGGGTACCAGAACTGCCAGAATTGAAGCCAGAATTAGTGTTTTATCAATGCTTTTTAGATGTCTTCCACATGCACTAATGCATGCTACAACTGCCAGAATTGATGCCAGAATTAGTGTTTTATTTTATTAGTGCCTTTTAGACACCTTCAGTATGCACTAATAATCCAGAACAATAGCAATGTACTAGTTTTAAAACACTCGACTACTGAAGTGTAATACTACTTCAGTGTTTTCCTTTTTTCTCCCTTTTCATGCTTAGATATATTAAATTAGCTCAGTATTTTTTGTTTCAACATTTTCCAGTGAATAATTGTTTATTCTTTGGAGTCTGTGTAAATTAGTACCATTTGTATTTTTGTAGATGTAGGCTGCTGGAAGTGAAATATGGATTTCCAGTAGTTCTAACTGCTACAAAGCCCTGTTGCTTAAAGTGATTCCTCCACTGCCTCTTTACCATTCATCCAAAAATAACATTGCTCTTTTATTATTTTTAAGGAATTGGAAGTTGAGAAAGGTGGCTCCCATGGTCTATTTCTGTCTTATAGGCTGTGCTTACTCAGCACAGATAGGATTGGCACTGGGCTCCAGGAAGACATGACAACTAAATTTTGTAGTGTCTGAGTCTCTAGCTTCACAAATATTCTCTTTGGCATAGATACTCTTATTCCCTTGAGGGTTTCATCCAATCTCCAAATGTAAGTGCCATTTATATACTAATAACTCCAAAATGAAGCCCTGACTTCAACCCTGCTCTCCAAATTCATGGGTTCCTGTATCTCACTGCCTACTTGATATTCTTCTTCCTGTTGTTAGCCAGAATGTCTCTAATACTACAACATTTAGTATAATATCTATTGATGTGAAATAAAAAGTCCTTGTTGAGAGTCAGATTAGCATGAAGTATCAAGTGTTACATTGAAATGTCTAATAAGTACCTCAGTTTGAATATGTCCAAAACTAAACTTAGGATCTCTGAACCTGTCACTCCCTAGTTTTTTCCATTAGGGTAAATAGAAACTCATTCACTTGCTCATGTTAGAAACTTGGGGTCACTTATGACTCCTCTCTTTCTCTCAAATCCTCATCCAATTCATTAGCAAATCAATCAATTTTGCATTCAAAATGTATTGAGGATCCTACCACTTCACACAACCTCCTCTACTACCATCCTGGCCCAAGCCATCATCATCTGTCGCAGGGGATTTTTTGCAGAAGTCTCCTAACTGCTCTCCATGCTGCTGTCTTTGTCTATATATGGTCTATTCTCAGCACAGCTGCCAGATTGCATATTAGATCTTGTTGTTCCTCTCCCCAAAATTAACTGGCCTTCCATCTTAAACTGAATAGGCTGAACATGGTGGCTCACGCCTGTAATCCCAGCACTTTGGGAGGCTGAGGTGGGCGGATTCCAAGGTCAAGAGATCGAGACCATCCTGGCCAACATGGTGAAACCCCATATCCACTAAAAATACAAAATTAGCTGGGCATGGTGGTGCATGCCTGTAATCCTAGCTACTCAGGAGGCTGAAGCAGGAGAATCGCTTGAACCTGGGAGGCGGAGGTTGCTGAGAGCCGAGATCACACCATTGCACTTCAGCCTGGGCAATAAGAGTGAAACTCCATCTCAGTAAATAAATAAATAAATAAATAAATAAATAAATAAATAAAACAACTGAATAAAAGAAAAAGTTTTCATAATGCCCCCAGATCCTCCACCTCACATGACACCCATCTCTGATGTCATCACACACTATTCTCTGCCTCATGATTTCCACTCCACCCTCCTGCGCATGGCTGACCTTCATACTCCTGTCTTAGTGCCTTTGCTCTTGTTGTTTTCTCTATGTGAAACATGCATCACTTAAATGTCCACAAGACTCTCCCCTCACCACCTTCAGATCTCTCTGCTTAAAATATCATCAGATCCAGGAGCTTTTACCCATCATGCCATAGAAAATGGTTCCTGTATTCTACCCTAGCTGTTCTCTTTTATCTCTATCATCTTTCTTTAGTGTATATTTTCATCTGACACATATTTTATATGTTTTCTTATTGTCTATTTTCCCCAGTATATTCCATGAGATCAGGAACTTTGTATTGTTCACTAATAGACCCCTAGTGTCTAGGACTCAGGAGACCTCGTAAGTATTCAGTATATGTCTGTTAAGTGAATGAACACTGTCGTTATAATAACAAAGATATATGATGCATTTTCAGTTAACAACGTAAGTTCTGAAAAGGCATGAACACTAATATTATGTATCTCCTGGGTGCCAGTCCTGTGCTAAAGGGTTTCTATAAAACTTCTAGGAATTGGGGAAATTATTCAACTTCTAGGAATTGGGGAAATTATTCAATAAGTCTCATTTCTATTTAGAGGTTTGCTTCAAGGATTGGATTCATGCACAGGTGGAATGATTTAAGAAATGTCCACAAAAATAAAACAGTTTTATTCAATTCACTAAGGCTCTAGATACTTTTAACAGTGGGGGAAGCCCTGCCTTTCATTCATGAGGATAAAAGTTAAGATGTTAATACTTTGCTGGAAAGGTAAACCTAAGGTATGACTGACCATTTACTTAAATAGAAGAAAGAAAGAAAAACGACACGGCATGGTGAATCTGGGGCACCAATGGCCGACTTCTCAGAAGATCAAACAAAAGTCAAGCAGGCCTGGTTTTAAATTCTGGCTCTGTATTTGGCACCTCTCTAATCTTTGGGAAGCTGGTCTGAAACTCAGTTTCCCAATCTATAGAATAGCTTTGCCTAAGTGTTAAGGGTGAAACAATAAGAGTAATACTTAGGATGGTGTCCATCAGATTTATAAAATGGTCAATAAATGATTATTTTTAATTTTTCTCTAGGGCTAGATTTTATATCATAAAGATAATAGACTTTTCTTAAATAATGAGTGTTGTGTTGTCAACAATTAGAGAAAAACAGTTTAATTTTTCAATCATCAAATAGATCATTAATGTTTTACTTCCCTGCATGGGCACTGTGACTCTTTTATCTAGTCTATGTATTTTACCAGACCAATGATGTGAACTCCTTTAAACATATGCTTTCAGCATCTCTTTGAGGTCTTTTGAATACAGGGTCCAAATTGAGGAGTATGAGGCCTCTTCCCTCCCTGAATGAGTTGAAGCTCCTCCAACCCTGTTGACTACAAGGACGTTTTTGAAGGGGAGTCTTAGGATCCTTAGGTTGTCCTCATGTAAGAAAAACAAGCTTGAAATGTATGTGTGTTACAGAGCCTAGAATTGTAGTTGTCCAAATGCTGTCTCATGAGCACTCCCCTCTTTTCTTCTCCAGTGGAAATTTTATAAACAATTACCATTTTTTTTTAAGTGCTGAGTTTGTAGTCTTATTTTCTACATTATAATGATGTAATGCTGACAAACACATTAAAATAAAAATGCAGATCAATAAGTCTCATGGATATAGATATAAAAATGGATAATGAAACATTAGCAAATAAAATCTAGAAATATACACATACATATATATGAAGTATTCATGTGTATAGACATATGTATGAAGCATAATATATAAATCTATGCATATAAACACACATACATATATATGAAGTATAATACACCATGACTAGGTGAAATTTATTATAGGAATGCAAGGTTAAACTTTTAAAAATTAATATAATTCACCATATTAACATACTTTTTTAAACCATATGGTTATCTCAATAGAGGCCAAAAACATATTTGAGAAAATTCAGCACTGATGCATGATAAAAACTCCCAACAAACTAGAAACAAAAGGAAAGTTTCTCAACCTGATCAAAGACATCTACTTAATAAAAACCTACATCTAACATCATACTTAATAGTAAAAGACCAAATGTTCTCCAAGATCAAGAACAAGGAAAAGGTGTCTCCTTTAATCACTTTCATTCAACGTATTACTGAAGGTCCTAATCAATGCAACAAGGTAAGAAAAAGAAAGAAAAGCATACCAATCGAAAGGAAGGAACAAAATTGTCTTTATTTGCAGACGACATAATCATGTACATAGAAAATTTTAAGAAAACTATAGAACGCTACTAGAACTAATAAGTGAGTTTCACAAAATCACAAGATACATGGCCTGTATACAAAAATTAATGTTTTAAAATTAACAATAACAATTGGAAATTTACATTTTAAAATCCAGGTTACAATAGCATCAAATAACATAAAATGCTTGTAGATAAATTTAAGATTATGTGCAATTTGTATACAAATGTAAATGCACTATATCAGTGCTGTCCAATAGAGCTTTCTGTGATGATGGGAATGTTCTACAATGTGCTATGTGATGGATTAGCCAATAGCCATCTGCAGCTATTGAGCACTAAATGTGGCTAATGCAATTAACTAAATGTTTAATTGTATTTAATTTTAACTAATATAAAAGTAAACAGTCACACATAGCTTGTGGGCTATCATTTAGAAAGTGAAAATCTAGAATAACCAAAACAATTTTAAAGAGCTAAAATTGAGGATTTCAAGACTCACTATAAAGCTATAGCAATCAAGACAATGTTGACATAATTATAGGTATGTATGTCAGTGGATCAAATAGAAAGTCTGAAAATAGACCTATACTTAAATGACCAATTTATTTTTAACAACGCTTCCAAGTCAATATAATGAAGAAAATATGCTCAATAAATGATATTGGCATGGTAGATATTTATGTTGAAAAACTGATCTTGACACTTACTATATACCAAATACAAACACTATATGTAAATGGGTCATAAATCTAAATATAAACACTAAGACTATGAAAGTGTTAGAAGAAAAATAAGAAAAATCTTAGTGACTTCTATCTTGGAGACAGTTCCATGCACTGTTGAATAGAATGGGTATACTGCGGTTGTTGGATGAAATGTTCTGTATATATCTGTCAAGTCCATTTGTTCCAAGGTACAATTTAAATCCATTGTTTCTTTATTGACCTTCTGTCTTGATGACCTGTCTAGTACTGTCAGAGGAGTATTGACGTCCCCACTATTATTGTGTTGCTGTCTACCTCATTGCTTAGGTCTGTTAGTAATTGTTGATTAAATTTGAGAGCTCCAGTGTTAGGTGCATACATGTTTATGATTGTGATATTTTCCTGTTGAGCAAGGCCTTTTGCCATTATATAATGTCCTTCTTTGTCTCTTTTAACCACTGTTGCTTTAAAGTTTGTTTTCTCTGATATAAAAATGGCTACTCCTGCTCACTTTTGGTGTCCATTTGCATGAAATGCCTTTTTCCACCCCTTTACTTTAAGTTTATGTGAGTCCTTAACTTCTAGGACTATCACTGGCAATAAAGTTTTTGGTGCTCTGAAGGGAGCTGTGGATAGAGGCTTGTCTATCCCTCACAGTACCAAATGATTCCCTGGTTATGATTCTGAAAGCAAGGAATTTAATGCAGAAGTACACTGAAAGCACATCATGGGCCAGAATGTTGCAGTACATGTGCTACTTAATGGAAGAAGATGAAGATGCTTACAAGAAACAGTTCTCTCAATACATAAATAGCAGCGTAACTCCAGACATGGAGGAGATGTATAAGAAAGCTCATGCTGCTATATGAGAGAATTCCGTCTATGAAAAGAAGCCCAAGAGAGAAGTTAAAAAGAAGAGGTAGAACTGTCCCCAAATGTCCCTTGCTCAGAAGAAAGATCGGGTAGCTCAAAAGAAGGCAAGCTTCCTCAGAGCCCAGGAGCAGGCTGCTGAGAGCTAAATCAAACAATTTTCTATGAGGATTTTTCAGATAAAGACAATAAACTAGTAAACTTATGGACAGCAACAACAACAACAACAACAAAAAGTCTGAAAGAGAACAAACAGACAATCTAAGGTCACACCTCAAGGAACTAGAGAAACAAGAACAAACTAAATCCAAATCCAGCAGGAGAAAGGAAATAATCAAGATCAGAGCAGAACTAAATGAAATTAAAACAAAACAACAACAATAACATCTATGTGTTATTGTGTTAGCTTCTTTTCTTGACTTCCTGCTTCTACTATCTTTCTTTCCTAATCTGACTGTCCACTACTTAAAAAATGAATATTCAAAAAATACTCCTGTAATCACTGCTTTTCGGCTCAAAAATTTACAATGACTCCCTTTGATTCTCAAGTTAAGTTCAAATTATCTCCATGGCATACAAAGCCGTTCAAATTAGTAAAGTTGAATTATCATGTGTGAGTAATACATTGGCTGTAGATTTAAAAACCATGGAATACATAGACATTCAATCAGGTACAGTGATAACCATGTAATATGATAAATTACAGGAGAAAAGTCTATGGAGGGAGCCTAGGAAGCCCAACAAGTGTGCATAAAGTCAAATAAAGAATTCAGTAGGTCAGATGGACTGAATTGAGTTTTGAAGGATGAGCAAGAATTAACAAATAAAAAAAGGTTGAGAAGGATGGATGTCCAACTAGTCACAGTCTATTCAAACTTAGTTCTAATTCTCAATATGAGAATATATTCCCTGATTACTTCCTACATTCTTAAAATACTCTAGTTAATGTTCTTTCCTATTTAAATTTCATGGCTTATTCATTAAAGCCCAAGCATCACCACACTAATGTTTTCCTAGGATAAGCCCTCTTTGTCTTGGCCTTTCATTTATTCTGATTATCATCAGTGCTGAGGTTTAGAGGATGTTCATAGACTCTTAGCTGTGCTTCTACATAGGCATGAACTAGCTTTCCAGTTGTTTCAAATTATAACATAAGTCTTTTTTAATGCATTGTCTTAGATAAGTCATCGATTTATTAAATGTTCATTTGACCAGATGAACAAAAAAGACAAGTTATTGAGGTTCTTTTAAGAATGAAAAGAAGGAGGAGGAGGCCATTGAGATGTAAGGGATGCATTTGTAGCTCTCTGGAAATTATGATAATGAAGAGGGTGAGGAAAAGAGGAAGATTTAACGCAACTTTGAAAATTTTAAACACTAATTTAAATACTGTTACCTATGACAACCAATTAGCATGTAATATTTGGTAATTAAAAGTTACATTTGATAAGAGATAACATTAAATTTTAGAAGTCCACCTGTTGTTAAAGGTCTTTTTAAATTTTTTAAATAAAAATTCTTGTAAGATTGCCACAAAGAAAACGAAATACCTAGGAATACAGCTAACCAAGGAAATGAAAGATCTTTAAAAAAAGAACTACAAAACACTGTTGAAATAAATCAGAGATAACACAAATAAATGGAAAAACATTCCATGCCCATGTATTGGAAGAATAAATATCAAAAAAATGGCCATACTGCCCAAAGCAACATACAGATTTATGCTATTCTTATCAAACTACCAACATCATTCTTCACAGAATTAGAAACAACTACTCCAAAATTCATGCGGAATCAAAAAAAGAGCCTAAATGGCCAAAACAATCCTAAGCAAAAAGAACAAAGCTGGAGTCATCACATTACTGACTTCAAACTATACTATAAAGCCACAGTAACCAAAAGAGCTTGGTACTGCTAGAAAAACAGACACATAGAACAATGGGACAGAATAAAAACTCAGAAATAAAGTAATATACTTCTTTGATTTTCGACAAGGTCGACAAAAATGAGCAATGGGGGAAGGACTCCTTATTCAATAAATAGTGCTGGAATAACTGGATAGCAGAAGATCAAAACTGGACCCCTACCTTTCGCCATATAAAAACATTAACCAAAATAAATTAAAGATTTGAATGGAAGACCTCAAACTATGAAAATCCTGGAAGGCAAACTAGGAAATACTATTCTCAGCATTGGCTGACCAAAGAATTTTTGGCTAAGTCCCCAAAAGCACTGCAACAAATATGAAAACAGTGGGACCTAATTAAACTAAAGAGCTCCTGCATAGCAAAAGAAACTATCAACAGAACAAACAGACAACCTACAGAATGGGATAAGATACCTGCAAACTATGCATCTGACAAAGGCCTAATATCAGGATCTATAAGGAACTTAAACAAATCAACAAGTAAAAAACAAATAACCCCATTAAAAAAATGGGCAGGTCCGGGTGCTGTGGCTCACGCCTGTAATCCCAGGACTTTGGGAGGCTAAGGCGGGCAGATCACGAGGTCAGGAGATGGAGAGCATCCTGGCTAATATGGTGAAGCCCCGTCTCTACTAAAAATACAAAAATTAGCCAGGCGTGGTGGTGGGCACCTGTAGTCCCAGCTACTCGGGAGGCTGAGGAAGGAGAATCGCATCAACCCGGGAGGTGCAGCTTGCAGTGAGCCGAGATTGCACCACTGCACTCCAGCCTGGGTGACAGAGCAAGACTCCATCTCAAAAAAAAAAAAAAAAAAAAAAAAAAATGGGCACAGGGCATGAACAGACTCTTCTCAAAAGAAGACAAACAAACAGCTAAAAACATATTTTAAAAATGCTCAACATAACTAATTGTCAGAGAAACCCAAATTGAAACAACCATGAGATACCATCTCACAGCAGTCAAAATGGCCATTATTAAAAGTTGAAAAAAAACCAGATGCTGACAAGGCTGTGGAGAAAAGGGAACACTTATACACTGTTAAGTGAGAATGTAAATTAGTCCAGCTGCCATGGAAAGCTATCTGGAGATTTCTTAAACAGTTTAAAACAGAGCTACCGTTCCACTCAGCAATCCCATTACCAGGTATATGCCCCCCAAAAATAAATCATTCTATCAAAAAGACACATGCACTTGTATGTTCATTGCTGCACTATTCACAATAGCAAAAACACGGACTCAATCAGATGCTCATCAATGGTAGACTGAATAAAGAAAATGTGATACAATACACTATGGAACACAACATAGCCATAAAAATAAATGAAATAATATTTTTGGCAGCAACATGGATGGAGCTGGAAGCCATCATCTTAAGTAAATTGATGCAGGAACAGAAAACCAAATACTGCATGTTCTCACTTATAAGTTGGAGCTAAGCGTTGAGCACACATGGACATAAATATGGAAACAATAGAAACTGTGGACTACTGGAGGGTAGAGAGAAGGGGGCAGGCTATAAAAAGTACTTATCAGTTACTACGCTCACTACTAGAGTGACAGAATCCGTATTTCGAACCTCAGCATTACGGAATACTCCCATGTAACAAATCTGCACATGTGCCACCTGTATCTAAAATAAAAGCTGGAATTCAAAAAATAAATCAAGAGTATTCTATTTATTTAAAAAAAAAAAAAAAGCCTTGTAAGGACTCTTCTATGATTGGCTAATAAAGCAGAGGAATTTATTCTTGGAATAAAACTAAATGGGTTTACTGTTCAGAACAACTCCCATTTGCATTGGCAGTCCCTTCTTCCCACCTTCGCTGTCTGGAGGTCCATTCACTAGCTAATTAGGTAGTCTTACAGAACCAAAAATTCTGGGCCTAAAGAAAGCTACCACTTAATAAAAACCTAAAAAATGACATATATTCATCTAATTATAAAGCAGGGACTCTTTGGAGTTCTTCTTAAATCACTACATCTAGGGCAGACTGGACATGCACCAGCTGCCTATTGATTGTAAGACAAAGAATCTACACAAAGAATCCAATCAGGCTGGGCGCGGTGGCTCACGCCTCTAATCCCAGCACTTTGGGAGGCTGAGGCGGGCGGATCACGAGGTCAGGAGATCGAGACCATCCTGGCTAACACGGTGAAACCCCATCTCTACTAAAAATACAAAAAATTAGCCGGGCATGGTGGCGGGTGCCTGTAGTCCCAGCTACTCAGGAGGCTGAGGCAGGAGAATGGCGTGAACCTGGGAGGCGGAGCTTGCAGTGAGCCGAGATCGTGCCACTGCACTCCAGTCCGGGCAACAGAGCGAGACTGCATCTCAAAAAAAAAAAAAAAATCCAATTTCCACTCCTTAAACAAATGGCTTATACATCAGGGCTAGACTCAAGAGATCAGTAGTTCACATCTATCATCTTTACAGAGCAACAGAATATAATTTAATATAGGTATCACCAGACAGAGTTCATTGATCTCGGGAAAGATGAGATTTCCTTTTAGTCAGAGAATGGGGGATGTGACCAGTCTGAGATACAGATATAAGGGATGTATCTGTGGGTTTCTGGAACTGATAAGGGAGAGGAAGGAGCAGAAACTCTCTGCCCTATGCTGTCTCCTGCTTCCTACTTTCCATTCAGTTGTTTAATAGCGTGGTGCTTGAAGCTGCCCTAACCACCTTTGGACCATTGGTCTGTTGGGTCCAAGAGAATGCAGAGGCACCAGTCTGGAGCCCTGACACCACTGAGCTCTCAAACCATCTCTGGAGCTGTCTATCTCCGGATGTCATATAGTATGAGAAAAATTAACTTCTTGCTGTCTTATTTAAGCAACTATGCATTGGGTGTCTTGACTTAAAATGCACTGGGCATTTTATACTTGTGCCTAAAGCTGTCCTAACTGGTGCATCTGTGTACTATATCCCTTAGGGCCAAATCAGACTTCTTTGAGAAAATAATTTTTACCATTTACATTCATACAGAAATATTCACAAGTGTGAATATGTATACATGATCAAATGTAGGGTCTGACCTAGACAAAACTGTGAAATAAATGACGGATGGTATTTTTAATCACCTTTTACCTGCTATACTACTCCTCCCTACCCTCATTTTGCCCCTTAGAAATCTACGATATGCTTCTACTGTAAGACACTCCTGGGGCTTCCATTCCAAACAGCATATGGGGTACCAGCCAACAACTTTATCCCTGACCTTTGTGACCTATACCAGACAGGTATGCCATAATAATAATAGAAATAACACTGATGTGTACTGAAATTGACCATGTATTAAGCATCTTACATGCATTATCTCATTTAATTCCCTCAGCAACCATATAAAGTAGGTACTACTTATTTCCCAACTTTGCTGAGGAAAAAGTAAGGATTAAGAAAGATAAAGAACTTTTCTGAAGTCTCACAGTTAGTGGAATAGCAGGGAATGAAATGCAGTTCAGCCTTACACCAGGTTCATTCTCTTACCCAGTGTGCAATGCAGTCTCTATCTTAGATAGAAGACTGAGAAATTTCCCCCAGTCTATACCAATTATTCTGTTGATGGAATCAGTACAAAAAGATTTACAGGTTTGCCTTCTAGGAATGAAACTGCTTGCTCATGTGACTCTTTATTCACTGTGATATTTTCCTTTTACACATTAAGATTTTGCCAAGTCTTAGAAATAAATCTACAAAGTACAGTTGAGAATAAAAAAGAAAATATTTATTTATTCATACTTCATTTTATACTCTGAAGAACTTAATACTCCTCAGACAAATTCATATACCTCTAAATCATTTTTTACATTATTTCATGACTAAAATAAGACCGGGATAAGATCAGTCATGGAAATACATGCCACGCCATCCTGCATGCCTGAAGGAGGTGGGCCTCACGTTTGCAGCTTCCTGGCAAAGGAGAGATGCAATCAGTTACAAGATTCACAGTGTTCAGAAGCCAACACCAAACCACCTATTCCAGAGAATAGCTTGTCCTGACAATGAGAAAATCAAGAAAATTCTTTCACAGCCTTCCCTAAATTGAAGAGTACATCCAAAACCTGAGGAAGAAAAGATGATATTTTTGAATGTCATAATGCTTTCTTTATGCATATTCTACTTTCAAAGAAAATCATATCCAGTATCAAATATCTATCAGAAATTTGACGTCGTAAACCATTTCACTAATTTTAACATAATTCTGATAAGGAATTTTGGAGGATTGTTTACATAAAGGGTAAAATTTTAGTCATATTATGTGATCTGAGAAAAATAAACTTCTCTCCCTCTTATTTAAGCAACTACACATTGGCTCTCTTTTACTTACTTGCATTGGGCATTTTGTTCTTGTGCCTGAAAGTATCCTAACTGGTACAGCTGTGCTGGTACACTCATATTTGGGGGGAGTACATTTAGTTGAGATTCGGATATTCTACATTATGACTTACAGAGGAAAAAAAATCACTGAACTGGATGTTAGCGTATATTATTCTAGTAGACAAAGATATATTTCAGATCACATGCTTTAAAACAGAGCTAGGTTTAAATCACAGGTCTGCCACTGAGCTGTGATTTGGATAAGTTATTTCACATGAGTTTGGTTTCTTCATTGGTAAATAGGGATGGTATATACTGTCTGTTGGTGTTATTCTGATAATTAAGCATTCAACTAGCAATTGACATCAATGCTATCACTACCACTAATTAGTCATGCACTCTTTTAGCAAGCTGAGTTTCTGGGTTTTAGTTTCCTGCTGTAAAATGAGGAGACTGGACTAAGTGATCTCTAATTTCTTATTCATATCTTAAATCATAGGATTCATTATTACTTGCTTCCTTATATGTGTCTTCATAGCATAGTGACATAGATTATTGTGTTTGACACTATATATTCTAATTTATGTTTGTACTTTCCCATCCCTGGTTTAGAGCCATGCCCAGCATATACAGGATGGTTTGTTAATATCTATTTACAAATGAGTGGATAAATGAATAACTAAGTGAATGAATAAAGGGATGAATAACTTAATATATAATTCATCATAACAAAGTATAATTTAAAAAGAGGAAAAATTACCCATTTTAAACTATATTATAGGAACTATTGTCAGAGTCTTGATGAAAGCAAAAAATAATAATTTTATTCTTATCTAAATGCAGGTTAAAAAAATTAGTTGGGGTTGTAGTTTTATGGTAATACAAGGAAGGAGACAAATCCAAGGCTATTTACATAAATAAATTAGCGTTTTTGAAGACAATCTTCACATCACTGACTCAGCCTGTGTAGTTCTCACCTCATTACAGATGGTTATTGAGTTCTGGAATTCCTTCTCCTTGGACAATTTCAGAATGCATTTTGCCTTCAGGTAAACCCAAGAAAACAGATTAGTTTTTTGGTTAGTTTTATTTTGTTTGCTTTTTTTGTTGTTGTTACATCCCTTCCAGGCCTATGATTTTGTAATCATATTTTAAAATTATACCTGCATCTACAATTTACATAGTTATAAACAGAATGCCAGGAAGTGTTTGGTACTATGTTCAGCAGCTCAAAAGGAAAAGCTAAGAAGACATATCTTTTGCTGCCTAATGGACTAATATGTAACCCCCCTTAATTAAATTTGTTTGTTTTTCAGCCACGAATTGTTAAAATGGTTTAATGTCTGTAAATGTAATAAAAGTTTAACTTTCTTCCAGTCCCTAATTCTCAAAGGAAGGTAGTACAATTATTTCAATGTGGCCTGAGATGGAGGTGATGATGTGTCACTTGCGTTTAAATTACTTAGCCACAACCCTGGAAAATTTGGAGTAGCTCTCTATGGTGCCTTCCTTTTGAATATCTACCTTAAACACTTTTTTACTTTCTTTCTTGGTTAAGCCAGCAGTCTGTATCTCATCATGTAAATAGAATGGAGAGTTAGAATGTTCACTTTAACTTAACAGAAATTAAACATATGCTTTATTAATAAAATAAGGCATAGACGTATAACACTGTTGTTAAATTATGATAACAATAAGATTGGAACAACTAATCAATATAATTTTAACGAGCTTTCTACCACCAACATACATACTTCTTCTCTGTACAACCAGAACTTGACATTGAGTACCAGTGTCCCAACAACTTAAGTATTTAATCCACTGAGCAAATACCTTTGGGCCCCTGCCTGCAGCAGAGTTTTCAATTCTGATCTACCTGCTGGATGCTGCTAGAGTTCTGAGAGGGGCATAGGCTGAGTCTTGCTACTTTTAACCCCCCTGTTGATGACAGATCCTTCAGCTTAGTCTCATCTGCATTGAGTTCATATTGTTGCTTTCCTCTTACAAAATTGCAAATTCCCTTTGTCTAGCGATTTATCTATAAAAAGTATATTTCCTAGGGATGGAAGGGGCACTACATGTTAATATTCTTGAAGCCATGACAATTTGAGATTGTGTCTTAGTCTGTTCGTGTTGCTATTAAGGAATACCAGACGCTGGGTAATTTATTAAGAGTTGTATTTGGTTCACAGTTCTGCAGGCTGTACAAGAAACATGGCTCTGGCATCTGCTTTTGGAGGGCCTCAGGTTGCTTCCATTCATGACAGAAGGGAAAGGGAAGCCAGCATGAGCAGAGACCACATAGCAAGAAAAGAAACAAGAGAGAGAGAAGGGAAGTACCAGGCTCTTCTTAACAACACAATTAGCTCTACGGAACTAATGGAACAAGAACTCACTCACTACCACCCCTTTGGTGTGCATTAATCTATTCATGAGAGATCTGCCCCCATGACCCAAACATTAGGGTCCCCACTTCCAATACTGGGATCAAATTTCAACATTAGGCTTAGGGAGACAAATACCAAAAGTATAGCAGATTACTTGGCCAGGAATAATAGTATTGACTTTTTGAGGTATGCGAAGGATACAGAATGTTAGGACACCAAATAGTGTGTGTGTATGTTGTACAGGTGTTGGTGTGTGTGAGTGTATGAGAGAAAGAAAAGAGATAGAGAGAGTACTTACATGTCTACATTGCCGAGGGGTGAAATCATGGCTAGCCATTCTCCCTTTTCTGAAATCTCAAGAAACAAGAAGGAATGGGAGAAATGACAAAAGCAATTGGCTTAGAGATCTTTTTAAGGTCTTTAACATCTACCAGTAAGTACCAATATATCAACTAGAAACTTTCCTCCTTTGCTTCTCCAGAAATGAGCAACTCCTTCTACTTAGATGAGGACTTGCTGACTTGCTCAGTTATTTTTTGATGCCCTGTTGGGGTAGCTAAGCAGCTGTTTCCAAATCTGTGCCACGTTTCATGAATGCTAAGAGAAAGCATTCATCATGCCTTTAATTCTTCAGTTTGCCTCCAAATTATTCTCAGAAAAAATTGTAAAGGTAAGAAAATATTCCATTGAAAAGCAAAAGGATGCAGTCACAAAATATTAAGTAAAGAAGAAAGTTGTGAAATAGTATGAACATTACAATCCCTATTTTCTGTTGTTTATACTTCTGTACTTACACACATGCATACACACACACATACACACACACACAAAACCATACCAACTGGGCAAGAGACAGGAAAAATACACAACAGTGTTTCTGAAAATTTGTTTCATGGAAAATCAATTCTTGAAATGCTCATATTTTTAAAAAGTTAAATAAGTTTCTTCACTGCAGGACTGCCTCAATCTGTAACAATATGATTGTAAGATGTGCCTAATAAAATATGTAGTTGTAGTGAAATAACTCCAGTTTCCATTACAAGAAATTGTCTCGGATACAACTTAGTGTCTTATATCAAGCTTTCATTCTACCAATCTAACAGGAAAACCATACTCCTCTCAGTTTTTTCTGGGATTTCTTCCTATTCCCTTGTGCTGGAATCTAGTTTTGGAATCTCAAGCAGTGTAAAGGCATTAGCGTGAGGTGGGTATGGGTGAAGGATAATGAATGCAGCAAGTCCTGGTCCATCAATACACACCAATCAATACTGAATTGTAAGTTGCTCTCATCTTGCTCCTTAAAGGATGCTTAAAAACTCCGTTGAGACCCGGAAATATTTCATGAAGCTCCCCAAGGTCTCTTCAGCCTACATATGCCAAAAAATAATTTCTTGATTCTTTCTATTGCCTTTCCTTCTTGTCAGTCCTGCTTAAGTGAATCTCTTTCTTAACAGCTCTGGAGGGGAAGGAATGGGGATGAAAGGAGTGGGAGACCTATGATGAGTGGTATCCTGGAATCAGACCAGCTCAAGACAGCTAATTGTTAAACATTTAAGAATTTTATAAGCAGTTTTACTTTTACCTCAGTAGCTTGATATTGGCCACAACACAAGTATTTATACAATGGGAATCAACAATTACTACAATCATGGCTTCCCATTCCCCTCCCTCCCTGAAGAGCCAGTGGCTAAACATTTGTCTGAATCCCACTGTACTCTCCCTTTACTCCAACCTCTTTCAGCTCCTGGTCAAATACTTAAAAGATATATAGATTCTCTATTTTCTGTCCTGCCACATGCCCCCTTCTCCACCCAAGCCAGTGAAGCATAGCGCAGTCTATTGCTTAAGTTTGTGGAAGAAACAGGGGAAGGGAGAAAGATAGGAAGAACAACAAACATAAATTAATACGCACTTCCAAACACTATTCAGCTACATAGCACTTCTCTTTATATGATTGAGAAACCTAATTTTTTCACAGAATGTTGACATAGTTTAGTAATGAGGGCAGAAGACAGTATCAGAGAAAAAATGTTTAAAGCTGTGCATGGCCATAGAGAGCTCAATATTATAAAGAATATTTATCAAGTCTATCCAATGGGTGAATATCCTACAAATTCACACTCTACTCTCTCAGTCCAACATTTGATTGGAATGAAAAGAAACAGGAACCAATAAATATAATGTAACACTTATTTATTCTTCTAACATCTCAGGTCAGTGGGGTTTTAATATTCATTCAACACACAAATATTGAGTTCGACTGTATGGTAGGTATCGTTCTAAACACTGAATACAATAATGAACACAACTGATAAAATCCTAATGAAGTGTTCTTTCTATAAGGCTAAAAAGTTATTATATTCTCTTCTCCTTTTCCCGGTCCTCTGCTTATACAGGCTCATGAGGTAATGGGTGAGGGGGGAATGCATAGACGTTTTCTAGACAACCACATATTTTGTAGAGCACTCATTTAATCAATGGAAAATTATTTACAATCTTTCAACACTAATTAACAAACCCACAAGTATCAGAAAGGTAGGGATGAATCTGAAATGCACATTGCAATGTGAAAAAAGCCAGTTGGAAAGAGGACATACTGTATAATTAAAATTATATGACATTCTAGAAAAGGCGAAACTGTAGCAATGGTTAAAAAGATCAGGAGTTACCAGAGATTTCAGGGAAAGGAGAAGGATGGCTAGGTGAAACACACAGGATTTTTTTAAGGGGAGTAAACTATTCTATATAATATTGTAAGGTTGGATGCGTGAAATTATACATTTGTCAAAACCCATAGAACAATAATATAAAAATTGAACCTAATTCTCAACTTAAAAAAATTATTTAGCAGGATTCCATCCAGGAATCCCAAGATGGAATGCAGAATGTGGCAAAGCAATCTAATCATATTATAAATGTATGAAACAACTTCCCTGAAGGGGGTTGGGGGAAAACCTGCTGACCTAAGTAACTTTAGAGATTAATGAAGTCTGTAATACTAAAAGCAAAAGAAAGTACACAGAAGCAGTGTGCTTTAGTTCATAAAACTATTTACCATAGGAGTAAGGTTTAACAATTCCAATACTGCTATACATGTATTCTGAGACTGAACAGCTAAGTAAATGGATGTTGGGAGTCAAGTATTTCACTATTGGAGTTGGAATTTACAGAAAAGCAAGTAAAGGTGGTTAGGATGATCTGTGTGGCAATGGATTAGAGTTAGAGACATCAGTATGAACTCATGTCTAGTATAATATAGATAGAGATGTTTACATATGGAAATATTTCTAGATATGTGGGTATACATGTGCTGGTATACATATATGTATAATATTTTCTTGGTCTGTCAGTTGAGAGAGCCTAGAAGCAATGACACCTCAGAGGCGACAAGCACACTTGGAATCCAGACCGTTCTCTTTAACACAAAACAAAATTAACTAAGGCACCTTGCAGAAATGTCTGATTCCAAAGATTGGGGCACAAGAATATAGAATTTGATCCTTGAGCATCTTGTAGTGCCAGCAAAAAAGAAAGAAAAGAAAGAAGGAAGAGAGAAAGAGGAAGGAAGAAAGGAAGGAAGGAAGGAAGGAAGGAAGGAAGGAAGGAAGGAAGGAAGGCCGGCCAAAAACCTGAAAAAATAAACTCCAACCTATATGGATGAAGGTGTGTTAAAGGGATACAGGAGAGCAACAAAATAAAGTAGTAATGTATTATAATCCAAAGTATCAAATAATATCCTCAAGTCCATACTAATTTAAAGATTGAATAAGAGGGAGAAGAAATAAATCTCCTATAAACAGTTCCAAATAATTTATGTATATATATTAAATGTTCGCTCTCAAGGAGTGGGAGAGTAAATCCCCACTCCTTAAGTGTGGGCTGCAATACAGACTTCCCTCCAAAAAGAACCCCAGCAAGCACTACCTTAGTCAGGTACTCCAGTCAATATGTCTACTCTACCAACACATTTTTCTAATGAAGAAATGGATCAATCAAGGTTAAGTGAAGTACTTCTTAAAAATCTTATAAAACTAAAGATCTTGTTTCTTCTAGAATAACACAAATGATCATGAAACACAGTAAACCAAATAATATTAGAGTAAAACTATCTTACCAGCTTATGGTTTGGATCCGTGTCCCCTCCCAAATCTCATGTTGAAATGTAATCCTCAATGCTGGAGGTGAGGCCAGGTGGAAGGTGATTGGATCATGGGGTGGTTTCTCATGATTTCACACCATCCCGCTTTAGTGCTCTCATGATAGTAGTGAGTGCTCGTGAGATCTGGTTGTTTAAAGTGTATGGCGCCTCCCCCACGTCTCTTCTTCCTGCTCCCACCATCTAAAACATACCTGCTTCCTTTTTACCTTGTGCCATGATTGTGAGTTTCCTTAGGTCTCCCCTAAAGCAGAGGTCACTATGCTTCTGGTGCAGCCTGCAGAACTGTGAGCCAATTAAACTTCTTTTCTTTATAAATTACCCACTCTCAGGTATTTCTTTATAGCAGCGTGAGAACAGACTAATACACAGCTACATAAGAGGTTATAGTTTAACAAAAAGGTTACAAAATCATTTCTTCTATTTTATTTAGGGATAATATTGTTTTGAGAAGAATCAATGAGCTGCAAACAATGTCAAAAATTAGCTGTGTAACCGGATACAGTGTACGCTGCTTGGGTAACAGAGGCACCAATATCTCAAAAGATCACCAAGAAAGAACTTATCCACGTAACAAAAACCACCTGTTCCCCAAAAACTATTGAAATAAAATAAAACAGCTGTGTAATAAATAGCAATTGCGCAAATTTGATTTAGATATGGATAAAATAGAATAACATTTGCATACATTAAGTGTTATTGAAATAAAAAGTCAGAGAAAATGCCATTTTCAAAATTATGGTCATTAACTACGGAGGGATTGTTGATATTACAACATTTAAAATTGTTTTATGGAATAAAATTCCTTTTTCTAAATTCATTGCTTGTGCAAAAAGATACACAAATATAGCTGGTTGGCAATGTGGATTTTAACCTTTACGAAAAGTAGTACCAGGTGTTTTAGCATTTAATTTCATATTCATCAACACGGCTTAGTTGGAAAGAATTCTTGTGGAAGTCTTCATAAATAAAATAAAGTTATTATAAATATTATTACGAGTGATAGGTTGAATAATAGATTATTTTGTAAACTGAACATTGACAACAAAGAAGATTTTTATTATTATTATCCTATACATGGAATTAAAATGGCTCTACATAGGAAATTGTTTAATACAATTTTCTTTATTATTAGATACTACCATAGAACTTTTTGGTTCAAAGGAATAAAAATTAAACATTAAATTTAAGCCACTACTGTTGGAAATGTATCACCAAATACATTGCTTAAAAATAATCTTGATCTCTGATTATTTTTGGTTCTTCCTCTGCAACAGTTGGGAGGAAACAGACTTAAAGATATTTATTTGAAAATGTTACTCTTATTTAGGTGCCATTTTATAAGCAATTAGATTTAAAGTTATTTGTGGGCTCACACCCCTATGAGTCATTAATTTCTTCAAAAAGGACTTTGAAAACTTTTGTCAACTTTTGTGTATATACTTTTTATTGAAAAAGGCTGAAATACTTATTTTAGCATTTCATACTTCATATTTAGTGTCACTACCACAAAGGTGATGACACCATTTACAAATATCTAACACGTCATATTGCTAAAAACATTTAAAATGCAGAGATCTTCTGTAATTTTAGTAATATTATTTTTAAAATACTTCACTTTGTTGTTGTATTAATCAATTCATCGTGTTACTATAAAGGAATACTAGAGACTGAGTAACTTATAAAGAAAAGAAATTCAACTGGCTTATGATTCTACCAGCTGTATAAGTATGGTATCAACATCCGCTCTGCTTCTGGTGAGAGCCTCAGGAATCTTACAGTCACGGCAGAAGGCAAAGCGGGAGCAGGTACATCACATGGTGAAAGCAAGAGCAAGAGAGGGAGGAGGAGGAACCAACCTCCTTTAAACAACCAGCCCTCTTGGGAAGTGAGTGACAACTCACTTGTCACCAATGGATGGTGCTAAACCATGAGGGATCCACCCCCATGATCCAATCACCTCCCACCAGGCTCCACCTCCAACATTGGAAACCACATTTCAACATAAGATGTGGAGGGGACAAACATCCAAATCATATCAATAGTAATACTATAAATTTTTAAATTTTATAACACAATACTAAGAATATTATGTTGTAAATATTCTATATTTAAATTATTTACTAAATATTGGAACTGTTTTTTTTTAATGCTACTCAAAAGGACGATCACATAAATTCTCTATAATCTCTTTGTTACTGTTTTTTTCTGAGCCAATCTCTATGTACCATTGTCTTTTGGTATCTGAGATCTTTTTTAAAGACTAGAGATGGCTGACTGACTAAAACTCTTGACACTGGATTTGATTTCCAGAACCGACCTCTTGTAAACCAGTCCTGTTAATTCGTACTCATCCTCCCCCACCCATTCCAGCCTGCCCCCAGCACACTTATAAACATTTCTTAGTGCCCCCCTGGGTGTAAGAAAATAGTTTAAAAGGAGAAGAATAGTGAGCAAAACAGAGAAGCGCAGTATCACTGCCTGACAGTATTAAGGGCTGACTTGAAGCTAGTGCAGTGAAATAAAGTAACACCAATTCTCATGGTTACATGCTTTTTCCTACCCACATTCCACTGCTTGGGGCCAGGCAGAGTTAGAAGAGAGTTGGATTTAACAGGGTGGATATTGCCCAAATATATAGCCTTGCATTAGTGGGTCAAGGGAATGTACAAAGCAGTTTATAATGAATGTAATAACTATAATCATTATTTACAAATTATGACATCACTGACCTTGCGTTTGTCCATGCCCCAGAATCAACCAATGTCAGATTTATGTCTACAACCTCTAAACAGAGTTCAACCTTCTACTTTCAAAATTAAATACCCTTTTAGGTAGGAAGTGGAAAAGAAGAATTATTAGTGTTAGCATTGAGCTCTGAACTTGTGTGTCTCTATGTGTGTAACTATACAAATAAACTTTAACTGATAAAATTTTATATAGAGGGAGCACATTTGCCTAAAACAAAAATTTATGCTAAGAAAATAAATTATTTCACAAAAAAATTCAGATGGTACGTAGAAGTAGTTATTAGACTGATTATTTAAAATTAAACTTCTTAATCACTCAGACAAATGCCTAGTTGAATACTTTTACTTTTTTTTCTATTTGACCATGAGTAGTTTGTTTTGATGCGCGCTATGAAGGAAAAATTGCTATGTGGGGTCGGGAATTACAGCCAGCCTCTAAATATAGTATCCCAGATGGATGGCTTTTTTGTTTGGGAAATTCATAGGCCCTTCTAATTATGTGAAGTATACCTCAAACGGTAAGAAGGGATTGCTGAGCAAAGAAGAGTTGAATGTCTCTGCATATTAAAGTGTTATGATGTCTGTAATCCATAATATGTCCACATAGATAGTGTGATATTAAGTATAACTTAGGCTAAAATACAAGCCTGGTGCATTTCAGTGTTCTAATTAGGACTTCACACTGGAGTGGTAGAAGGGAATGGGGAAGCAGCTAGAATTTTATCAAAAAGCCCCACCCACCAGAGATGACTACTGTAAGAATATTGGTGACCTCTTCCTCTAATTGACAATAGACATTTTGTTAATTAACATAATGGTGAAATCAGTAGCTTATTTATCAGCATAATGGGAGTCAAAAATAGGCTCTCACCTATAATGAAAAACAGTAATATTCAAGATATGTGTATTCGTTAACATACTTTAGAACAGGAATTGGCAAACTATGATGCACAAGCCAAATCTACCTCATCCATGTTTTAGTTTGTCCTATGAGCTAAGAATAGTTTTTACATTTTTAAATAATTGAAAAAAATCAAAAAGGAATATTTCTGACACATGAAAATTATATAAAATTCTGATTTCAGTGTCTGTAATTAAAGTTGTATTGGAAAACAGTCACAATTCTTTGTTTACGTACTTACTATGGGAAGGATCAGCAAACTTTTCTTCTGTAAAGAGTAAGAAAGTAAATAGTTTGGGCTTTACAGGACATACCACCTCTGTCACAGCTATTCAGCTCTGCTTGTAAAGCACAAAGTTAGCCATAGGCAATAGGGAACCAATTGATTGTGAGTATGTTCCAACAGAGTTTGATTTAGAAAAGAAGATGGTAGGCAGGGTTTGACCTGCAGGCCATAGTTTGCCAGCCCTTGGTCATGGCTGCTTTTGCACTACAATGGCAGAGTTCAGCAGTCACAACAGAGGCCACATGGCCCGCAAAGCCTGAAATATTTACTATCTGGTCCTTTACAGATAGTTTATCAACCCCTACTCTAGAATATAAGTGATATAAGATCAGGGACCTTGTCTTTCTTATCTATAGCTATCTTCCCAGAATTTAGAACAATGCCTGGCACACAGTAGGCACTGGTAATTATTTATTGAGTGAATGAATGACAAATGAATGAACATATATAAACTTACTGTGTCTGAAAACTTACTATCGCATCATGGAGCCCGTTACATTTTGGAACAGTCTAATAAAATATTGTGCCTTATAGAAGTTGAAATGTGTCTTCCTGTAATTTCCATCCAAGATCTCAGTTATGTACTTCTTCGCTACTTATAAAAATCGAATCTGTCTTCCACTTGCAATTTCTTCAAGTATGTGAAGATAATTCTCATGTTCCCTCAATTGCCAATTCCTTGACATTCTCGGGGAACATGAGAATCATCCCTCTAGACTGAAACTGCTAAAGAGTGTCTTGTAACTCTCCTTCCCATCATGTGGTTTTTGAGTTCCTTAGAACATCAATGGCCTCTGCTGAAGATTAATAACCCACAGATCCCTTGTTTGTTTTTAAAAACCTAGCTATGAGATTAGGAACAAAAGGTCAGTGCAGCACGAATCTGCCAACACGCTACTTTGTCATTGGAACACATATGGCAACATTGAGAATTATTATTCTTTAAATGGCCAGTAAATGAAATGATTTCCACATGCCGAAAAGTATTCTTATTACATGAAGAGTACGCCACACATTATTCAGTTCTATTCATCTCACTTTTATTATTTTATACTGGATAGGTCTTGCTAAACTTTGGAGAGATATAGTTATTCTCAAATAACTAAATTTTTATTTATTTATTTATTTTTGAGATGGAGTTTCACTCTTTTTGCCCAGGCTGGAGTACAGTGGTGCCATCTCGGCTTACTGCCCACTCTGCCTCATGGGTTCAAGTGATTCTCCTGCCTCAGCCTCCTGAGTAGGTGGGATTACAGGCATATGCCACAACACCTGGCTGATTTTTGTATTTTTAGTAGGGATGGGGTTTCTCCATGTTGGTCAGGCTGGTCTCGAACTCCCAACCTCAGGTGATCTGCCTGCCTCAGCCTCCCAAATTGCTGGGATTACAGGTGTGAGCCACCATGCCCGGCCAATAACTAAATTTGTTAAAGCAAATGTGTTACTTTAACAAGTTTGTTTATTAAGGAAATTTGTTTCTTTGTTCTATTGATAAGGGACAACCAGCAAATTTAGGTTACCTTTCATTTTCTCATTGGCATTTATATGTACAAATGCCATTTCTGAAAAAGCATTATATAACTCTGTGATTGCCTTGATTTCAGATATAGTCTTTGGAAACATTCAGCCTATTTTTAGTAGCATTCCAGACCCTATAGCTACATTCAGTGATTTACTTCCCCATTTATGTTATTCTTCTGAACTTCTCTCCCCTGAGGTTCTCCTATGACTGAAGAACAATTTTAAGTGACTGTATTCTGTTCTATTACAGTGAACTGAGACAGATAATAGCATTCTTAACCTAATGAGACATGCCTAATACAATTTTGCTGTTAATCAATGTATCTTTTACAACAGATGGACCACTGTGCAATATAATTAACCAAGACACATTGAAAAGCATAAATATTACTGTCTTACCTGGAGAGTTAGATGGAATTGCAGGAGGCTATTTGAATTTAATGGAATCTAATGGCATTCCAACTGTAGTCCTTGGGTCCCTAGTGAACACAGATTCTCACAGTAGCACTGAGTTTGATTCTAGTTACAGGATAAGATGCTCTAGTGTTTGTAGGTGCTCATCCTGTGCTGGGAGACAAGCAAGAGGGTAAAGAGAGTTTACTCCAAATGACTCTAATCTTGGACACTCACTAACCATAGCTCAAATGCAAAAGACTGTTGGACTAGAAGTTACTTTCCCACATCTCTTTTTTAAAAACACTTTTCAAAGACCCTAGAAAATCAAATAGTGACTTAAGGTTTCATAAATTATCAAGCCTACTAGTGGAGTGATGTGGCAGAATGAATGCAGACTTAAGATTGAGAAACACTTGGAGCTGAACCTTGCTCTACCCCTTGCCAGCTATGTGCACGGGGCAAGGTTCTGCATTAGAGTTTTAGCTTCTTCATTTGTAATATGGAACCACCTACCTAGATGGTTACTGTGAGGATGAAGTGATGCAAACAGGTAAGACATCTGATACATAACAGGCCCTCAACCAGTGTTAGTTGCCTTCATTGCCAGCAAATGTGGAATGATCCCCCCCCCCCCCCGCTCTGAATTCCACAGAGAACGAGAATAAAGAGTAGTAAGGGGTTTTTCAGGTTGTAAAACTTTCAGTGCTAACATCCTGGCAAACCACGACATATTGTTCAAAGGGCTACATTTGATAAATTATCCCAAGTATTCAATATGTGGCTGTTATCTCCTTCCTAATACCCTGAATAGCGTTTTCTATTGTTTCATGGAGTAGAGTTGAAAAACAGGTATTCGTGATGTTAATAATTTGTTTTTTCAATCATATAATTGAAGACTGTTAACTGCTTTTACAGCAGTGATTTTCAACGGGGAGGTGCAGTTTTATACCTCCCAAGAGACTTCTAGTAATTCCGGAAACATTTTTGGTTATCATAACCAGGGAGTGGGAGAGGGTTCTTCTGGCATCTAGTGAGTAGTGGCTAAGGATGCTGCAAAATATCCTACAACGCACCAGACAGTACCTCCTCTCTCCCATGAGAAAGAATTAGCCAGCACAAAATGTCAGTAGTGCTGAGGTTAAGAAACCCTGTTTCTAGAGGCTAATACCTATTTTCTTTAAATCTGTTCTTAAATATATGTTTAAATAGCTCATTAAAAAAAAACTAACAGCATATCTGCCCTCTCTCCCCCATTAGTACCTAATTTTTGTACAGTTCAGTTATACAATAATGATACTTGTGTAATGCTTTAGAAATTTACAAGATGTTTTCACATGATAGCTCAACCCTGAGAATAACATTATAAGGCATTTATTTATCATACCCATTTTATAGAAGTAGAGACAACCCTAGATCGTACATTAGGAGCAAAACCAAGGCTCAATCCAAAACCTTTTAATACTGCATGTAACTTGCCTTCCTCTGCCTCCTGCTCCACCTGGCCCTCATTCGGTTTCGTGCTATTCTCAGCGGAAAGAACCTGATCACCTAAGTCCCACCAGGCAATGGATCTCAACTGAGGGTATACATGAGAGTCACTGGGAGATTTTCAAATATAAATTAAAGGTCTATCAAATTGATTTTATCTGAATCACTAAGGATAGGGCCAAGACACGTATATTTTCCAAAAATCTTCTTCTGGCCCGCCCTCTGCTTCAGAGCACAAATCAAGTATAGCAATGATCTTTCCAGAGGATCTTGGTGTTAACATTTCTCAATCCAAAGAATTGGATCTTTAATGGTATCCTGGGCATCAGAGCAAGTTTTGAGCATGTTAGGAATAGTTTTCTGCTAGTGAAGCCTCTCAACTACTCAAAAATGATTGCTATTGTCACCTGTTTTTAAGACCTTTTAAATTCTAGGTGAAAGTAATTTTTCAAATGAGGCCACATTTGTTGTTTTCTTCTGTATGCTTTCTGTGTCTGTCACATACATTATACACAATAGATTTCATAACAAGAAACATAATACATTAAAAAGCAAGATGCTTGCAAAAAAAAAAAAAAGCCCATTAAAGACTCAATTGGTGTGGAAAATAACAGGATCTTTATCATACAGCTTCTACATCTGGACTTCAGTTTATTCCAGTGCCTCCTGCCATTTCTCAACCTTGTTTGCATTGCTAACTCACAAGTGGCTTTCTAACTGGTCTTTTTACCGTAATCCCCATGATGGTCCATTTCAGGCTTAAAATGATCTTTACAGATACTTATGCAAGTGCATTGCTATGCAGTATTCTCTCTGTGGGCAGCATGGGCACCACTTAGACACCTGTTAGAAATGCAAAGTCTACACTTTAACAAAATCCCTGGGTAGTGCACATTCAAGTTAGAAGTGCACTGTTCTAGTGAGTTTTCCCTTCGACACCCCTGAGAGGTTTCCTCAACCAACTCATACTAATATAGCTCAACACTATAGCGATTCTCTAAAACAGTGTTTCCCAAAATGTGGTCTCCAAACCAGCAACATCAACATCACCTAGGAACTCATTAGAAATTCATGTTTCCAGGCTTATTTCAGACATATTGAATAAAAAATTTGGGGGGTGGGCCCAGCAATCTGTGTTTTAACAAGCCCTTCAAATTATTCTGGTGCACACTAAAATTTAAAAACCATGTTTTCTGAGGCATGAGTTATCAACCCTAACTTCATATTGAAATAATCTGGTGAGCTTTTTGCAAACACCAATACCTGCGCCCAACCTCAGGCAAACTAAATCAGAGTTTGAACAAATACATTGGCAGGTGATTCTAATGTGTCTTGAATTGTAGCTCCCATAATTCCCACGTGTCATGGGAGGGACGCAGTGGGAGGTAATTGAATCATGGGGGTGGGTCTTTTCCATGCTCTTCTCGTGATAGTCAATAATTCTAATGAGATCTGATGGCTTTATAAAGAGTTCCTCCCTACACAAGCTCTCTCTTGCCTGCCACTACATGACTCTGCTCCTTATTCACCTTCAGCTGTGATTATGAGGCCTCCCCAGCCATGTGGACCTGTAAGTAAATTAAACCTCCTATGCCACATATTTTTCTATGATGTGACCTTGTCTCTCCACCATCAAAAGATGTATTATAATTACTGCCCCCCAACCCCTGGAATCTGGGCTGGATTTGGTGATTTGTTTGACCAGTAGACTATGGTGGAAATAACATTCTTGGACTTGCAAGTCCAGTTCATAAAAAGTCACAGCTTCTGCTTGGGCCTCGTTGAATACTTGTTTTCTCTTTTTAAAATTACTGGATTTAATTGACATTTATAAAATATTTCACTCAACAACAAGCACAATACACATTTTCTCAAGCTCACATGAAATATTAAGCCAGACACAGAAGGACAAACAATACATGCTACCAGTTATCTGAGGAACCCTTGAGACACTCCCTCTCAATCCCAGCTGCCACACAGATAGAAACTCAAGATACCTCGGAGAGACTGTGTAGAAACCCTGGCCCACAACCCCAGTGGGGTTCCCAGATAATAGCCAATATCAACCCAACTCTGTGAGTCATTTTAGGCCACTAGCCCAGAAGAGTCTTCAGATGACTGCAGCCTCAGCTATCTGACTGCAACTGCATGGAAGACCCCGAGAAAAAACGATTTTACTCAACCCAGTTCATCTATAGAACTAAGAGAAATTACGGCCCTGAGCTTTTAGAGAAGTTTGTTGAGCAGCAATAAATACCTGGAACAATAGGATACCAGAAAATAACTCCAAGTGGAAGAAATGTGTCATCAGTAAGTTAACAGTAAATAAGACTTAATTAAAATAGAATAGGATAGAGAGGGTTAGAAAAGATTAGGAGCACATAAAAATAAATAAAAATATTTAAGTAATATCAGAAGTATATTCTCTCTTTAGAGAACCAATGTAGTATCATTATACATTTCAAAAGTAGAGTTTGAAAGTATAAAAAAGATATAAAATTAGTCTGTAAAATGCTTTCACTGATAGTAATTGTCTTAAATTACCATAAAATCAGAAATGTAAAGATTAAATGTTAATGAAGTGGAAAAATATTTTTAAATAAAATTATAAGTAGATAAATGAATATTTTCTAGTCCTACAGAACTCTACTTACTTTGGAATCTTAGGAATGAATCCTTATTGTGACCATAAATATTGCACCCAAAAAATGAGGACTGTAAGGTCCCTTTGGCAGTGATTTCTAGGGTTTCTTGGCAGTGATTTCTAATGTTTTCTAGATGGACAGGTAAACAAGAACATTTCCAAATTTCAGTTCTTCACTCTGCCAGAGAAGTGTGGCACTATATCAGAAACTCAAGCTGTGACCCCTCCCTTTCATATTTAGTATTCTTTCAACAAAAATGATTCTGAAATTGGATTTGGATGACAATTTCTTTTGAATCAAAACACACAATAAAGAATAATGCACAGATTATTCTTGCCCCAGTTTTTATCGCAACACTTGGATTGTGCAGTGGTTTTTTACCATCAAAATATGTTTTTATTAGCATTAAAGCTAACTTGCAAGCCACATGGAGTATAATTGAATGTTATTTTAAGGTGTTATTTCGTGATCCAACTCCTCTCTTCTACTTCTTGAATAATTGCCTTTGCTCATCTTTGACTGTTGAATTTAGGTGATTAAAGTTCAGTCAAAAGGAAACTAAGGTCAGGAGTTGGTCCCCTGGTTATAATTGTTACCTTGGCTTCCTTTGATAACTGTGCTTGTTGAGCCATCTTGTAGGCATATCCATCATTTACCAAAAGAGGAAAACTAGGAAAGACATGAATCAGGGAAAAGCTATTTCGACTTATACAAAACACTGGTCTACTTATAACAATAATTTAGCATAAAAGCTGCCACTCTCCTTCCTCCATGTATGTTAGGAATCACTAATCAATTATGGCTTTCCTTTTCTGAGCCTAGGCAAAGCCTCAGAATTCTTCTCAATTACTAACAGAGGAAAATTTTTTGTTATTCTTGTACTTACCATCTCGATAGTGCATCAGGCATATCTCTATGTACGGCTGGCTTCATCTTTATCACTGACTTGCTTTTTTTTTTTTTTTTTTCTTTTTTGAGATGGAGTCTTGCTCTGTTGCCCAGGCTGGAGGGCAGTGGCCGGATCTCAGCTCACTGCAAGCTCCGCCTCCTGGGTTCATGCCATTCTCCTGCCTCAGCCTCCTGAGTAGCTGGGACTACAGGCGCCCGCCACCACGCCCGGCTAATTTTTTTTTTTTGTATTTTTAGTAGAGACAGGGTTTCACCGTGTTAACCAGGATGGTCTGGATGTCCTGACCTCGTGATCCACCCGCCTTGGCCTCCCAAAGTGCTGGGATTACAGGCGTGAGCCACCGCACCCGGCCTATCGCTGGCTTTCTAAATTTGGTGGTCGGAAGTAGAAGAGAACCACCCAACTGACTATACACTGTGCAGCTAGATATTTTATAGAAAGCAATTTTTCCGTTCTGCACAGTAACTTTCTGTTTAAAAACTGCAAACACTCATGGTATCATAAAGTGTGTGATCTGAATCCTATGGTGATTGTTAAAATAAAAAGTCACTTCTCATAGCAAGCCTCAGAAGTGTGCCTAATTCTTGGGATTTTTTTCAGTTCTCACACAAAAGATTTCTAGAGAATATCTTAGCCCATTAAAAACAAATGTTGTTTAGATCTATCTATTAACTGGCATTGTACCATCTAGAACTTCCATGGCAGTAGTCAGGGATAACTTTCCAAGTACTGAGTCATACAGAGGACTTCAGTAAACTCATACTAGGGTCAGCCCAAAACCTCAGGTGGGTAAACAGGTATCTTCAAAATCAATTTGATTAAATAAATCAATATAAGGCAGAAAGTAGCAAATGTTTTTTCGGTTATTTTCAAGTTATTGAAAATAGTCAATGACTACTTTGCTAGTCATTGTAGAGAATATGAGGTACTAAAGTGGGTCTTTCCCCACAGAATTTTGTCATAAATTGAAAATATGTCTTGAAAGTTAATTATCTAAGGCAGCACAGGGATAAATAAAGGATTGGTACAAGCCAGGAAACCCCAGTTACTTTTCACATAGAAGATTTTTACTTTCCCAAAATCTCAAGAGAAGCCAAGAGTGATAAAGCCTGGTCCTGGCGACCTACAAGGCTGACTTGTTTTCAAATACAGAATCTGTCATTGACTCTCTAGGTGAACTTGGGCAAGTGTGAGATCACTGAAAGTCTCTAAGCACTGGTTTTCTCATCTGTACAATGAGATAATATACTGACAGACACCTCATATGACTATTAAAAAGATTAAGTAAGATAATGTATAGAAAAAGCCTGGCATGGTGCCTAGCACACAGTAGGTGCTCAAATGCCCATTGTCACCCTATCATTATGCTGCTGGATACCTAAGCAAACTACAGAAGTTGAAACGGGAAGGCCATAGAGGATGATATACAGTTGACCTTTGAACCACACAAGGGTTAGGGACACTGACCCCATACACTCAAAAATCTGTGTATAAATTTTGGCTCCCCCCAAACTTAACTACTAATAGCCTACTGTTGACAGGAAGCCTTACCAATAAAACAGTCAATTAACACGTATTTTGTGAATTATATATGATATACTGTATTCTTACAATAAAGTAAGCTACAGAAAAGAATTATTTAGAAATAAGAGAAAGTGCTTTCTATTAAGTGTAAGTGGATCATCATAAAGGTCTTCATCCTCATCTTCAGGTTGAGTAGACTGAGGAGGAAGAGGCAGAAGAGGGGTTGATCTTACTGTCTGAGGGATAGAAGGGGTGAAGGAGGCAAAAGGGGAGGCAGACAAATTCAGCGTAACTTTCATTTTTCAAAATTCATGTATAATCCAGCCTGGGCAACATAGGGAGACCCCTATCTCTACTCTAAAAAAAATAATACAAAAACTTACCTGGACATGGTGGTGTGTGCCTATAGTGCCAGCTACTTGGGAGGTTGAGGAGTGAGGATTGCTTAAGCCCAGGAAGTCAAGGCTGCAGTGAGCCATAATTGCACCACTGCACTCCAGCCTGGGTGACAGGGAGATCCTGTTTCAAAAAAAAATTGTGCAAGTGGAACTGCACAATTCAAACCTATATTCAGTGGTCAACTGTAGTTACAACTGTGACTGATTGGGAAGTTCGCCAGGTAATGGACCTCTCTGTTTGATAACTCTGTATAAACAGCCAATTTACAAATTCAGACAAATATGAGCTGCAGTAATCAATGGCATTGTGCCAAAAGTAGTACTTGAATTGTGCCTTGGCTACCGTGTAGATACCGGACAGGTGGAGAAGAAGATATAAACAAGAATACTGAGGGGCACGATGTGTCTGATAAAGAAGCCAATTAAAGTGGACAGGACTAGGGCACTGTGGAAAACCACATTATAGCAGGCTCTGGATGGGCAGTTCCACAAAGTGGAGACGGACCCAGCCACTCCACATCATGAATCTTCTAGTTCACTCAAATTGGATGCTACATTTCCTCTCTTCCACTGCCATTTAGTGTACATGGCTTTATTGGTTTTGTTTAAAAAAAAAATCATATAGTTAACACTTCTCATTGTTGTCTTCATATGGGAGTGTCATTCTTGGAACTAAAGGTGATTTAAAGAATGTAAGAAAAAATTCCCATATCTTTTAACTTGGATAAAACTTGAAGGACCTTTCTGTTGCATACACCATGAGAAAAAATTACCAAAAACTCCACAACTTCTTTTTATTTGTGCATTGCATCAATATTCTTCAAATTGAACCTACTTAGCACATTTTCTCCATGAAAACCCATTCAGAGGGCTTCACCAGTCTGATACCAGCTTTAGCCTCATAACACTCAGCACTAGTATAAAGATAACTTTAAAGTGAATCAGGGCAAATAAGTTAATACACGGCAAAACATGCCAAACACACTTTTTTTCCTTAGTGAAATAAGAATATGAGAACTATATTGTTTTTACTCTGTGCTAAGTACAGTGCTAGTGCTTTATAGGCTTTGTTTTATCTAGTTCTAGCAATCCTATGTAAGAGCTATTAACCCCATTTTATAGAGGCTAAAAATGAGGCTGAGAATGCAGAAGCAACCTGCCCAAGGTCACAAGGTATCAAGTCAACGATGGATCCCCCACCAGGTTATTTAAGGGTGTATATCCACTGCTTGAACCCTGAAGGCTGGGTGGTGAGCCAAGACCATGGTGTCCAGCAGCAGAGCAAGTGTCCCTGAGAACCTCAACATCCTGGAGCATAGCTTGGAACATTCCTAGGAAAACAGTCTCATTGCACACATGCAGTAATCAAAGAGCCAGAAAAATTAGCTTCAGAGCAACTTAGAGATGTGAGGTGGGGAAGAAGTCTGGAGCTGTCTCGCTGCCGCCCAGGAATGCCCTGCAAGTGAATGAGCTTATCCACTCTTCAAGCTGGACTTGTCTGAGTCATTCTTTGGACTATCAGCTCTTCCTTGTTTGGGCGGACATTGAAATCTCAGGTTTTTCTCATACAATTAAAGGAGCCAGTGCTTGACTCTGGGTCTATTTGATGCCAAAGCCACCATGCTATACTGCTTCCCAAAGGGCATACATAGGAACTAGTGGCCAAGCTGTGATGAACACGTTCTGTACAAATCAGAATTCTTATGAAAAAAGGCCTCAAGTAGAGAGTAATCAATTGTTCATATTAATAGAAACAATAGATGATATTATCCATCTACACAGGCTAATTTAAAACAGTCACTTGTACTCCCTGGTTGAGAAAACAAATGTTGTAAATAATTCTTGCAGAACTCAAGAAGCAACTTTAGAAATATGCCAAAAAGCTATTGTTAATGTAGCCCTTAGTAAATAGACATGGTTTACCAGATACTCATTTGCCCACTTAGATTTTGTAATACATTGCTCACCCACCTTGTCTCTATCCCCAGTAAAGTATCTGCTCTAAAAGACGAAGCATTCTTGCTACAGGGAAACTCTAGATTATTTTTTTTCCTAGAGAAATTATTACTATGCTAATTTCATGTTGATGTTTTCTTCAGGCAACTCCTGAAGTGTATGTCCTTCAAAGAAGAAAAATCTAAAGCTTTCTCTGAAATTTGTTGTTTTTTATGGACAAAATCCTTTGGTTAAGAAGAAAAATATTCCATAAAGGTTATATGCATTGAATGTAACTAGTTTAGTAGCTATGTGAGTGATATTTTTAGTCCTGCCTTCAAAAAAGTACATCCTTAAGTGGCTACCATTGTCTTTCTTTATGTGAGCAAATGCTTCTAATTGTAAGTGTTCAAGCTCTGTCTTTGGTAGCATTATGTAGGGGTTAGGGTAGAGCTTTAGAATTAGAGGGTCTGGGACATGATTCCTGGCTGGCTCACTTACCCATGAGACTTACAGCAAAGTGCTTAAGCCTCACATTCTTATAAGTGTGAACGTTTGTGTGTCTGTGTGTGTGTGTGTGTGGAGAGAGAGAAAAGTGGAGTGCATAATATATTTTACATGTAGTAAGCATGCAATAAATGGAAGTTATTAATGTTAACATTAGCTTATGTAGGATTTGCCCTTCAAAGACTATTTACATTTGTGAGTTCCCTGATGAATTCCATAAGATACCTTTGATAATAAAGTTGGTAATATCCAGTGTCTATCTTCCATTCTTTGTAAACAGGGTGACAAGAGGGATTTTTCCTTTTGCCCAAAATTGCAACTAAGGCCCAAGGTGTTACACCATAATCGAGGTTCAGAGAGATTCTGGTAGTCACCAAATCTTGGAGACAGCTAATCACCTTCCCTCAGGGATCACTGAGCAGTGCCCTATCACCAGCTACCCCTCATCACCACCACAGCTATATAAAAAGAGGAGCAGAGGTATGGGTGGTAGCCTTCTGGGAAGTTCTGCACTTCTCTCAATTAGCATAACAAGTGTACTTGAGTTTTCCTGGGATTGAGTAGACACCCAAAGAAAGTTGATGGACTTGATATGACTTCTAAGTATCCCTTATTAGCCTCCCAGGCAGTAGGGAAGCAATCTCCTTTAGTGGAGACTGAAGTAAGGCTGTAGGGGTGGCAGAGATGGAGCCAGATCTCCTACAGGGCCAGCTACATGACTTGCAGCCTGGCACAAAAAGGAAATGCAGGGGTGGGAAATGTCAACGTCCCCTTCCCATGTGCTTTCTTGGCTCCAACCCAAACCTGAGGAACAACCACCAAAGGATTGTAAGCTCTATACAGAGATGCACTGGATAACTGGATAGGAGTGGGTATTGGGAGCCAAGAGGCCCCTGCTGAATCACCCACCAAAGGCACAAGGCACCTCTTTGACTCACTCTACCCAGACCCTCCCTGTGCCTGAAGCCAGGAAATGGTGGAGCTTTGGTCTTCCCCCTCACCATGACCATGCCATTCCCTCATGGCCTTGGGCAAATGTTTGGAGCAGTAGCCAGGAAGGTGCCAAGAGAGGGAGGGAAAGCAGAGCCCTAGGAAATAGGGAACAGGAAGCAAGGTGACCTTGCCCAGGGAGGCAGGGAGATTACAAATACAGAGCCACACATGAGCTGAGGCTCCAAGCTACCCAAACATGCTCTGTTGTCCTGCTGGACTTCACTTACAAAACATGAACTTAAGAGGTAAAATTAAGAATTTTAAGATGGCAACTGCAGACCATTAAACTTCAAGAGGGATGGGAAGAATTCTGAACTCGAGGCCCTGTGTCCCTAGGTTCCCACAGTTCCCATACCAATGAAGCCAGCCCTTTCTCATGTCAGGGAACTTCACAGCAGGAAGCCTTTTGGGGCCCTTCACAGTACTTAGAGATGCCTGCCATGAGAGCGTCAGCATTTGGACAGGTGCTTCAGAAATGTGATCAATAGCAAATCAGTAGTAAGCAGGAAAACTGTTTACCTATCGAGGAGAAGACTGAAACCCTGTCCAGAGGAGTAAGAGATGTTTCCTCTTTTTGCCCTCTTCTCCCTGCCCCAAGAACTGGAAGAGCTAGCCCTCAAAAAGGGAGGAGGGATAAGTGTGTAATGAGACAACCACCTCACCACCAGTTAAAGCCAGTGACAGGTTTGGTTTTTGTTAGTGGAAGGGGAGGAGAGCTCTGAGTGAAGCTGAGATTGAAATTTTAAACTGCAGAGGATTAAAATTTATAAAAAATCACTGCAAGTTACAAAATCTGGCTAACTTGCAACGAAAGGAACTGCTTCCCAATGGAAAATGGGTTAAACATCGCCCAGTTAGAAAGCAGTTATTGGGGAACAAAAGGCATTTCGTGGTTGTGCCCTAAGGAGTGAGATGTTTCAATAAATTGGCAACATGTACTTGTCACAGTGGCCCAGCTGGACTCACACAGTATGCACACTCCTGCACAGGTGAGGCATGTGCAACCTCAGGGCCTTCTAGACCCAATGAGTGAAGAAGAGGAGAGAAGGTGATCTTTGTTGCTGCCAACACTTGTGTGGCCCACAGCAGAAGGGGCAAAGAGCACGTAGCGGCAAAAGGACTAGGACATTAAAAGCACCTAGGTAATTCAGAACAAGGGCAACTATCATCAACCTAAGTCGCCTACTCCTGATGGTGTCTGAGCTCAAAATGGGAAGCTTAGAGTAAATCTGTAAGTCAACTACTGAGCATCTACCAATGGGGAGGCCAAGAAAAATAAAACATACTCCATTCCCTCCAAGTTAAAGACCCAATAAATGCATAAGGTGTCACCCAGCTCCTATTACCAGCTAAAAGTACAACTAAAAATTGGGAAAGAAAGAAATTAGCAAACAGTGTAGTAATCAGTGGAGGATCCAGAGAAAAGACGACTTCAACACATAGGCTTTGTTTGGGCAGAAGAAAAAAATGGTGGTCCAGGCAATCAGGACAGCATGGGCAAGAACTCATGAGTATCGAGTGAAATACAGCCTCAATGACACAGAAGGTAAAAGCAGGAAAGCAGGCAGGTACAGTATAAGTCTGGATAGATGGGGGAGTGATTACAAAGCCTGTAAAGGAGAGAAACACCCTATGCACTGTCCTAATGCTTTACATAAACTATCTCATTTAATTCTTACGAAAATTCTGAGAAGTAGTTTTGGAGTCGCCAAGACCACTCTCAGATTTAATCACACATTTCCCACTTTCATAGCTTAAACTATTTGGTGTAGCCCAAGGGCTTAGATAAAAACACTTAAGAGGCAGGATATTATAGAAGCTTAGAGGTTATCTGCCAGGAGTAGGGTAAGGACTAAACCTTTCTTTGGAGTGTGCAGGGTTTAGACTGTGCAGACCTGCTGGATTAACCCTTTACCACACAAGTAGACATTATGTGATAGTTGAGTAAACAGACTGCAAGGTCAGGTTATTTTTCAACATCTTAGATGGTATACCCAAGGTTTGAATCTGTGTGTGTTTGAATCCAAAATCTGTACTTTCCATAATAACACACAATCACCTCTAGAGAGGGTCCTGAAAACCAAACTGGTGATTAAACATGATTCTGAAAAAATTAGGTCAAATATCTAAAGCAAGGAAATGGCATATGGAAATTAGTGTTCTGGAATCTCAGAATTACCTTTCAATATCAAGAGGGAAAAATGACTTGTAGAAGGGAAGAGAAGAGGCAGATACCAGCCCAGAGATATTTGCAGTAATCCAAGTACAATATAATAAGCTAATAGTATAAGAATATAGAGCAAGATATCTGAGATATTTACAAAAAAAATTACAGGACTTTGTCAAAGACTGGATATTGGGAAGAAAAAGAAGGGAGAGTAGATTATACCAGAATGTCTCATAATATTTACTATTTTTTCTTTTTTTGAGACAGCATCTCACCTTGTCACCCAGGTTGGAGCGCAGTGGTGTGATCTTGGCTCACTGCAACCTCCGCCTCCCAGGTTCAAACAACTCTCCTGCCTCAGCCTCCCGAGTAACTGGGACAACAGGTTCATACCACCATGCCCGGCTAATTTTTGTACTTTTAATAGAGATGGGGTTTCACCATGCTGGCCAGGTTGGTCTCGAACTCCTGACCTCCTGATCCTCCCTCCTCGGCCTCCCAAAGTGCTGGGATTACAGGCGTGAGCCACTGTGCCCAGTGATATTTACTACTCTTAATTGTTTTACATCTGAGAGCTTTAATCTTCATGATGATGTTGTGAGATTGGAATTATTGTTCCTTCTTCAAAGGTAAGGAAACTGAGACTTGAAGAAGTTAAGCAACTTGCAAGGGTCTTAAAGCTAGTAATCCAACCCAGTTCTGCCCCATCAGAAACGCCATATACATCTCTAATTATTGTATGCCCTTCCTTGGCAAGTTGGAAAAATGTTAATGCCTTTGTCAAAGAAGAGGGAGAAACTAAGAAAAAAAAAAAGTAAATTGGTTTCACTTGGAACATGCTAAATTTGAGATTAACAAAGTAGCAGCTACTTGGAGATACTTGGCATGAACTAATTGACCTGACATTTTTATTAAATCTAAGGGTTTATAGGTTGGTGCAAAAGCAATTGCGGTTTGGTCATTCCTTTTTTGGCAAAAACCACGATTACTTTTGCACCAACCTAATATGAATAAAAGAGATAGGTTATATTTCACATTTTAAAATGTGAAACATTTGAGAGATTTTGTTAAATTTTATATCTCAATAGACTCTTACTGCTAAATCTAGATTTCTGATAATATTCATCCAAGTAGTTATATCACATAGCAGTCTCATTATCCATAAAACTAGAAGAGGAACAAATATATTTTGACATGGCACCTGAAAAAAAATGAGAATTACATAGTCATAAAAAACTTATTATTTATTAGAAACTTTTATATCTGCATTTTTCAACATGCTCAGCGCTTTAAGTATGAAATAGTCTGGAAATTTAAATCTATTTATTCTGATTAGCTTTTCTGACAGATGCAACTTTTGTTTTTGCATTGAAGTGTGTTTGTTTTGGGATGTTGTTGTGGTTACTGTTAGTTGCAATTTTTAATAGATGTAAGGTCATGCTCTTCCTCTGGAATATCCTCATTACTAATTCCCTCTTTGATTTAGTGAGAATAAAATAAATATTGTTTAAATCCTTTAAACACATACGCTAATACTTAAATACATATTAATACAGATAATTCATATAAAAATTGATACAAAGAAAAAGTACTGTCTCTTTTTAATTTAAAGAAACAGTCTATTTAATTTCATGCATATAATTTAACTGTCTTCAGGATTCCAAGTAATTTCAGTGGTTTCCAAAAACATTTTCTCTGGTTCATGGCAATGAGAAAATAAGAAAGACAATGCAAAATTTTTATTCTGAGATTTTAAAATTCTTAATGCTTTTTTGGTTTGTTTTAAAATGCCTTTAATTTTATAAATCACTTTTTTAGATTCATTCAACAAGTACTTATTATTTGTTGCTTGATTATGTGCTGATATTTTCTAAGCTCCAGTGATACAAGGATAACGAAAAACAAGTTTGTCATAAAGAAGCTAACACTCAAATGATAGCGACAGAAAAATCATAGTTGTCACTATCATTAACACTCTCACTCTCCCCCTCTTCTCTCTTCCAAACCCATTTTAGGATAAGGACAGTCTTACCAATCTGTGTTTCTTTAGCACCTGGTGAAAAACTGGTCCCAAAATGCTTATTACTGCAGACTGTACTACCTAATCCTCCTAGCCAGAGAACAAACTGGCAAAAGTTTAAAAGTTATGCAGAAGCAAGGTCTCTCTAGTGAGATTTTCTCTCAAGAGGTGAAGACACAAAGGTTAGATGGAGAACTTCAGCAGGTGCTACTGAGCTGGGTAGGTACACCCGTAGGTATGGTGCCAGGCAGGAGTAGAAAAAGGGGCAGAAAGTGTGGGGATTCCTCATGCACAGTTCAGAAGATGGTGGTAGATATGGTCATTGCTACCCTTCTCCCAAAATAGGCAGTCTCAAGACTCAGTTCTTGGCAAATGCAGCCACATTTCCATCCACGTTTCCAGATTCTTTCCTCATACATCTCTGCTGATTTCAGAACAGAGAGGCTCCAAGAAGATGCTGGCCTACAGATAGGCAAAATGGTACTTATAGCCCAGACAAAAATGGTATCATAGATAGAACACTGGGCTGACTCAGAATACCTGAGTCACTCCAGGTGAGCATGAGTTTAATGATGAGTTCTTGGATACAACACCGTAAGTACAATCCATGAAAGACAAAATTGATAAGTTGTACTTTATTAAAACTGAAAATATCTGCTGTGTGAGACACTTAAGATGAAAACACAAGCCACAGACTGAGAGAAAATATTTGCAAATTACCTATCTGACAAAAGTTTGGATATATATATCCAAACTATATAAAGAACCCTTAAAACTCAACAGTTAAAGGGAGGGGGAGCAAAACACTTGAACAGACACCTCACCAAAAAAGACATACAAATGGCAAATATGCATATAAAAAGATGGCCAACATCATTCGTCAAGATAGCCACTTGTCATTTGTCTTGAAATTTAGAGAATTTCAAATTAACGATGATATATGGCTACATGTATTTAAATGACTACAATAGCTACTTGGGAGGCTGAGATGGCAGGATCACTTGAGTCCAGGAATTGGATGTTGCAGTGAGCTATGATAACGCCACTGCACTCCAGCCTGGGTGACAGAGCAAGATCCTGTCTCTAAACGTAAATAATAATAAAACAAAACTGATAATAAATGCCAGCAAAAATGCATAGCAACAGGGACTCATTCATTGCTACTACAACAACTTTGTGCTTTTATTTATTTTTATAAGTCCAGAGAGTGTATGTACAGGTTTGTTACTTGGATATGTTGTGTAATGATGAGGTTTGGGCATCTAGTATGCCCATCATCTGAATAGTAAACATTGTATCCAGTAGGTAATTTTTTAACCCTCATTTCTCTCTCAATTTCCCCCTTTTAAAGTCCCCAGAGTCTAGTTTCTCCATCTTTATGTCCATGTGTAGCCTTTCTTTAGCTCTTACTTGTAAGTGAGAACATACAGCATTTGATTTTGTTTTTGAGTTATTTCACTTAAGATAATGGCCTCAAGCTCCAACATGTTGCTGCAAAAGATGTGATTTCATTTTCTATGGCTGCATAGTTTTCCATGGTGTGTATATACCACATTTTCTTTATACAATCCACCATTGATGAGCCCTTAGGTTGATTCTAAGACTTTACTATTGTGAATAGTGCTGTGATAAATGTACAAGTGCAGGTGTCTTTTTGATAGAAAAATTTGCTTTTCTTTGAATAGATAACCACCAATGGAACTGCAGGGTAGAATGGTAGTTCTGTTTTTAGTTCTTTGAGAGATCTCCATACTGTTTTTCATAGGGGTGGTACTAATTTGCATTCTCACCAAGAGTATCACTGTTCCTTTTTCTCCACATCTTCACCAACATCTGTTATTTTTTGACTTTTTAATAATAGCGCTTCTGAGTGGTGTGAGGTGATTTTGATTTGCATTTCTCTGACAATTAGTGATGTTTTCATATAGCATTTCATAGAGCATTTTTTCATGTTTATTGGTCATTTGTATGTCTTCTTTTGAGAAATATCTATTCATGTCCTTTGCTCACATTTTAATGTTTTTTTTTTTCTTTTTGACTTGAGTTTCTTATAGATTCTCGATATTAGTCCTCTGTCAGATTCATAGTTTGCAAATATTTCTCTTATTCTGCAGGTTATTTACACAGTGGGTTGTTTCTTTTGCTGTGCAGAAGCTCTTTAGTTTAGGTCCCATTTGTCTAGTTTTGGTTTGTTGCATTTGCTTTTGAGGTCTTAATCATAAATCATTTCCCTAGGCCAATGTTCAGAAGAGTTTATCCTAGGTTTTTTTCTAGAATTTTTATAGCTTGAGGTCTTATATTTAAGTCTTTAATCCATCTCAAGTTAATTTTTGTATATGGCAAAACATAGGGGTTGTGGTGTTATGATATATATTGGTTTTAGCCGTGGCTCCTGACTCATAGCTCCCATAGCCAGTATTACAGTCTTTTGTTATAACGCTGGGTGTGTTAGACTAAAACACCTTGGGGCAGGCCTCTGACCTTCTCCTGCCCTCCTTTCACTTGCCCCAAGGCAGGACTTTACTCTTCCCCCACCTCTCTGATTGTGGGTCTTAAGACCCTCCCCAGAGAGGATCCCGGCCTATACTCTGAGGAGAAGACATGCAGATGTCATAAAGCTTCCATAAAAACCTAAGAGTATCGGATTCAGAGAGCTTCCAGGTAGCTGAACACATAGAGGGTTCTGGAGGGTGGAGCCCAGGGACAGCATGGAAGCTCCATTCTCCTTCCATAGCTAGACCTACACATCCACATCTCTTCATATGTATCTCTTGCAATAGCCTTTATAACAAATCAACAAATGTTAAATGTTTCCTTGAGTTCTGTGAGCCACTCCAGCAAATTAACCGATCCCAAGGAGGGGGTCATAGAAGCCCCAGCTTGACGCCAGTCAGTCAGAAGTTCCAGAGGCCCAGACCTGTGACTTGTGTCTGGAGGTTGGGGAGACATTCTTGGGGACTGACCCCTCAACCTTTGGGATCTGACATTATCTCCAGGTAGATAGTGTTGGAATCAAATTAGAGGACAACCAGCTGGTGTCCACTGCTTGGGTGTGTGTGAAAACCCCCAAACATTTGGTCACAGAAATCTTCTGTGTTGATTGCTGTGGCATGAGAGCAGAGAAAAAAACATGGTTTGAGAGAGTTTTACCCTACGCAGGGGTCCAGTTTCATTATTTTGCATGTGGCTACCCAATTTTTCCAGAACCATTTATTGAATAGGTTGTCCTTTCTCCATTATTTATTTTTTTTCAACTTTGTTGAAGATCAGTTGGTTGCAGGCACATGACTTTGTTTCTGGGTTCTCTATTCTATTTCATTGAACTGTGTGTCTCTTTTTGTACCAGTGCCATGCTGTTTTGGTTACTATAGATTTGTAGTATAGTTTAAAGGCAGGTAATGTGATGCCTCTGGCTTTGTTCTGTTTGCTTAGAATTGTTTTTGGCTATTCAGATTTTTTATTGGTTGCTTAGGGTTTTTCTAATTCTATGAAAAATGGCATTGGTAATTTGATAGGAATTGCATTGAATATGTAGATTGCTTTGTGCAGTATGGCCATTTTAATGATATTGATTCTTCCAATCTATATGCACGGGATATTTTTCCATTTCTTGGTTTCATCTCTGACTTTTTTCATTAGTGTTTTGTAATTTTCCTTGTAGAGGTCTTTCACCTCCTTGGTTAAATGTATTCCTAGGTTAAATGTATTCCTTTATTTTTATTTGTGGCTATTGTAAATGAGATTGAGTTCTTGATTTGGTTTTCATCTTGAATGTTGTTGATGCATAGAAATGCAACCAATTTTTGTACATTAATTTTGTATTCTAAAACTTAAGTCATTTATCAAGTCTAGGAGCTTTTTGGAGTAATCTTTAGGATTTTCCAAGTACAAGATCATGTCATCAGCAGAGATAATTTGGCTTAATTTGGATGCTTTTTGTTTCTTTTTCTTTCCTGATTGCTCTGGCTAGGACTTCCAGTAGCATCTTGAATAGAAGGGATGAGAGTGGATAACCTGGTCTTCTTCCAGTTCTTAGGAGGAATACTTTCAATTTTTCCCAATTCAGTATGATGTTGGCTATGGATTTGTCATACATGACTCTTATTATTTTGAATTATATTCCTTCGATGTTTGATCGTTCTATTATCATGAAGGGATGTTCAACTTTATCAAGTGCTTTTTCTGCATCTATTGAGACAATTACGTTTTTGTTAATTGCTTATGTGGTGATTTGCATTTATTGAATATGTTGAATCATTCTTGCATCCCCAGAATAAAACTGACTTGATCATGATGGATGATGATGATGATGATGATGATGATGATGATGATTTGAGACAGAGTTTCACTCTTGTTGCCCAGGCTGGAGTGCAATGGCATAATCTCAGCTAACTGCAACCTCCGCCTCCTGGGTTCAAGCGATTCTCCTGCCTCAGCCTCCCGAGTAGCTCGGATTATAGGCATAGCCCTGCTAATTTTGTATTTTTAGTAGAGTAGGGGTTTCTCCATGTTGGTCAGGTTGGTCTCGAACTCCCAACCTCAGGTGATCCACCCACCTTGGCCTCCCAAAGGGATTGTCTTTTTGATGTGCTGTTGAATTCAGTTTGCTAATATTTTCTTGGAGATTTTTGCATCCATGTTTATCTGAGATATCACTCTCTAATTTCCCTTTTTTTGTTATGTCCTTGCCAGATTCTGGTATGAGGATGATACTGATTTTGTGGAATGAGTTAGGGAGGAATCCCTCCTCCTCAAGTTTTTGGAACAATTTTAGTCAGATTGATAACAGTTCTTCTTGGTACGTCTGACACAATTTGGCTGTGAATCTGTCTGGTCTTGGGCTGTTTTTTTCTTGTAGATTTTTTATTACTGATTTGATTTCATTTCTTGTTATTTGTGTGTTCAGAATTTCTTCTTGGTTCAATCTTGCACAGTTGTGTTTTCAGTAATTTATTGCATCTCTATTTTCATTCATTAAAAAAAAAAAAAACTTTTTCATTTCTGTCTTAACTTCGTTATTTACCCAAAAGTCATTCAGGAGCAATTTGCTTACTTCCCTTGTGCATGTGTGGTTTTGAGAGTTCCTAATTTTATTCCACTGTGGTCCAAGCAAATACTTGATATGATTTTGATTTTTTTTAATTTATTGAGACTTACCATGAACAAGCATATGGTTGATTTTGGAGAATTTTCCATGTGCAAATAAGAAAAGTATATATTCTGCAGTTTTGTGGTGGAATGTTCAATAGGACATCTAAATAGGTAAAGCATGGGATTTTTCATGGTGAGTCTATGACATTATTCATTTATCAAAACCTATAGAACTTTACAGCAGAAAGACTGAGCTTTAATGCATGCAAATTAAAAATAATCATTTAGCAAGTTGGAGGACCCAGGAAGGAATACAGACTGTAACAAGAGAATCTAACTATATCAGAAATGTGTGAAACAACCTCCATGAAGAAGGTAACCAGAAAGGGTGCTGACTGAGTTGGAGGCCGTTGTTTTTACAACTGCACATGTGCGCTGTACACTAGTTGATAAGAGCATTTCCCATAAGGTATGGGCTAACAATTTGGACACCCCTATACGTTTATACTAAAATTGAACAGTTAGGTAAATGGAGGGTAGGTAACAGATTTCTCACTGTTGGAGTGGGAATTTACAGATAAGCACTGTCAGAAGGCTACAGTTACCTATGAGGTAACTGAACAGTTAGAGACATCTGTATGAGCTCATGTTTAACTTAATATAAACGTTTACATATGGAAATGTGTGTAGATACCTATATGTACATGGATTAGTATACAAACATGTATCTCCTTGCTCTTTCAGTTGAGAGGGTCTGAAAGCAATAATACCAAGGTAACAATAAGCAAAATGAACATGTAGGTCTTGTTTTCTAGTACTGTTCTCCAGTGAAAGAAATCAGGGTGCCCTGAAGAAATGTCTCATTCTAGAACTTGGGTGGGAAATATATAAAATGAGCTTGGAGCCTCTTATAGGGCTAGAAACTTAGGAAGTACTTAACAGAAAGAAAGAAAGAAAAAAAAACAACCCTGCATAGGCAGGAACATACAGGTTTAGGAATCAAAGGGACATAGGAGCCAGCTGAGAGAGTTCACTATGGCCAATGCTGAAACAACTTTAGCAATATATTAAGCCCAAGTAGAAATTAAATTTCCATAAGTCAATACAAAAATAAACAAACTAATAAATAAATAGATGGGGAAGAAGAAACAAATCTTCCCTAAGGATAGAGAACATAAATCCCTACCTCTTTAGTGTGGGCTGTGCGGAGTGACTCGCTTCCAAAGAGCGCATGTGGAAATGTAACTTTACAGTGGAGAAAGCTAGCAAACACTGCCTGAGCTGGGGGATTAAGGTGAACAACAACACTGATAAGACATCTTGAGAGTATGTACCCTTGAATATGATGTGATGAGAATGGTACTTTACCTCTGCGTTTTTTCTTTCAAAACCCATAACCCCATTCTAACCATGAGAGAAACATCAGACAAATTCCAATAGAGGGGCATCCTACAAAATGCTTGACCGAAACACTTCAAAAACATTAAGGTCATCCAAAATAAGACAGGACTGAGAAACTGTCACTGCCAGGAGTCTAAGGAGACATGACAACTAAATGTAATGAGGTATCTAGGAAGGGATCCTAGAATAGAAAATGGACATTATTCTGGGAAGGGTAGGGGAAAGAGTGGTATTAAAGAAAAGTTGATGAATCAGTACAAATATATGGTTTGATAGAAGAAGTAAGACCTAGTATCAGTTCAGTAAAGTGCCTATGGCTTACAGTAATCTAGCTACTATTTCAAAAGAGTTAGAATAATTCAAATGGTTCTAAACAAAAGAAAAATATTTAAGATGATAGTTATTTAAAGTACATTGATTTAATATTTACACATTTTATGAACATCCTAAAATTATCACATATACCCTGAGGACTATGTACATCTGTTACATGTCAATGTAAAAATAAATAACTAACATGGTTAGGTTGTTAGGTAAAAACTAAGGAAATCTGAATAAACTATGGACTTTAATTAATTATAATGTGCCAGCACTGATTAATTATAACAAATGTACCATACTAAGATGTTAATAATAGAGAAAACTGAATGAGGGGGAAATCTGGGGACTCTATTCTATCATCACAATTTTTTTCTGTAAATCTACAGCTGTTCTGAGATATAAAGATGACTTTTAAAAATGCTTTCAGTTATCTATTATTCATTTACTGATTGGTTTCCACTGGCCAAAGTATAATGAACATGCTAAGGAAAATGTGACAGCTTATGTGTAGCCGTAATAATATTTTTAAAAATTGAATAAAAAAGAATTATCTTCCTTCTTTTACACTGTTGGTAGGAGTACAAATTAGTTCAACCATTGTGGAAGACAGTGTGCCGATTCCTCAAGGATCTAGAACCAGAAATACCATTTGACCCAGCAATCCCATTATAGGGTATTTACCCAAAGGATTATGAATCATTCGACTATAAAGACACATGCACACATATGTTTACTGCAGCACTGTTCACAATAGCAAAGACTTGGAACCAACCCAAATGCCTATCAATGACAGACTGGATGAAGAAAATGGGGCACCTATATACCATGGAATACTATGCAGCCATAAAAAAGGATGAGTTCATGTCCTTTGCAGGGACATGGATGAAGCTGGAAATCATCATTCTCAGCAAAGTAACACAGGAACAAAAAACCAAACACAGCATGTTCTCATTCGTAAGTGGGAGCTGAACAATGAGAACACATGGACACAGCGAGGGGAACATCACATACGGGGCCTGTCAGGGGGTGAGGGTCTAGGGGAGGGATAGCAATAGGAGAAATACCTAATGTAGATGAAGAGCTGATGGGTGCAGCAAACCACCATGGCACGTGTATACCAATGTAACAAAGCTGCATGTTCTGCACAGGTATCCCAGAACTTAAAGTCTAATAAAAAAAAAATATATGTTCTTTAAATAGCATATGTTCTACATTTTGGGCTGCTTGTAACTGCATGTGCACAAGGTAATAGTACTCAATAAAGATAGATTAATGTATGTCTAAAAAATGTCATCCAGGCAGAAATATATAGAAAATCCACTCAGAGAATCTAAACATACAATGTTTTATCGTATGGCAAAGGAAGGTGTTTGGCTTTTTCTATGGTCCCAAAGGTCAGTTACAGGAAACATCCACCAACGACTCAGGAAGAGATGTTCTTTCCATCTGAAAAGAGTGTGATCTAATTCATAACAATCTTAGTACAGAAAATAAAATCATATTGAGGGTGTTAAATTCTAAAATATATTCTTTCCTCTTCCTTCTCTGATAGGGCTACGTCTCTCAGCCCCATGGAAGTATGTCACCAGTAGAGACATCCTGGCCACTTTCGCTAGGTGAGTAATTATTTTGTTTAGAAGTACATTATACAGTATTCTGAGGAACTCCAGTTGTTCTGGAACAAAAAATAAGCTTTGACCAAATCTGTTGTAATGAGTGAAGATACTGCATCAGCTAGGAAATGTTCCCATTAGAGACTCCCTTGCTTTCTCCACTAGGCTAGTTGTCACCTTGCTCTGAGGCATATTGCACGTTGTAATGAGGATGCAAGAAAATCTCTAAAGAAAGCCTTCGACTTATAAACCTGTAAATATGGGACTAGAGAGTTTATCATATCCAGGAAATGTCATGAGAGTAGTTATTACAGGAACTATTGGCCCTCTGGGGAATTATAGGATTTCTTGGATTCCATTTTTGAGTATCAGTCAGAAACAGATCCAAACTAAGAAATATGGATTGGTGACCAGAAAAATATCCACTAACTTTTCTTCTCTAAGAATATTTCTCCCAAAAAGCTGTGGTGATTTTGTCATTGTCTTGTTTTCTGTTTATACTTCAGTCTCTTAAATGTGTAGCACAGCTATTACCTTGTTCTATCTAATCCATTAATGAAAGTGGGTCAGAATTTTTCTTCTATGACATCGTCTGCAAGATAAAATTTAAGCTTTGCCTAGGCACGGTGACTCATGCTTGCAATTCCAGCACTTTGTGGAGCCAAGGTGGGTGGATCACTTGAGCCCAGGAGTTTGAGACCAGCCTGGGCAACATGGCAAAACCCCATCTCTACAAAAAATACAAAAATTAGCCAAGTGTGGTGGTGTACACCTCTAGTCCCAGCTACTAGGGAGGCTGAGGTAGGAAAATCACTTGAGTTCATGAGGTCAAAGCTGGAGTGAGCTGTGCATGTTTGCGCCACTGCACTCCAACCTGAGCAACAGAGTGAGATCCTCTTTAAAAAAAAAAAAAAAAAAAAAAAAAAAAAAAAGCTTTAACATAAGGTGCCTATTTACCTCTTTACCTCATCCCTGGTCCTACTTCCATGAGCACAATAAATTGCAGCCACTAGAAACTCAGTTGTCTCATTTGGGCCTTTGCACAAGCTGCTCCCCATGCCCAGAGTAGTCTGGCAGATCTCCGGATTATTCAAGAGGTTCATTCTTGCTTACTTTTCAAAATTGAGCTCAGAACCACTGCTCTGGATGGCCTCCCCGGACTCCCTGGGCTCCCATCTAAGAGGTCATTTCCCTTTAATGTTCCATAACCTGTGCTCACCCCTCCCATAGAACTGACACTGAATCACATTTTTCCATTTTTGTGTCCAGTGCTACTACTAGACAATGAGTTCTTTGAGGCCAAGGACAGTATTATTCTGAGACCCCCAAAATATTGTATATATAATATGTGGCACTAATAGTCACCAAGGGTTGTAGACTGAATACATGAATCAATACAATTCAGTAAATACTTTAAAGCAACAATTAAAAACTATTGAAAAGTTAGTACAACCCAAATGGACACATCATAGTGAAATGTGATCTACACAACAAATTTATTTTTACAAAAGACTCCTGTGCTTCCAATCTTGCTCCCATCATCCTTTTTCACCGCTACCAAATATTCCTTGTGACAATGCTGTTGTGTTCACAGCCCTTTGTGATCTGGCCTGGATTACTTCTCCAGTTTTTTCCTCCCACTTCCCTCTTCCCACACCACACTATCGCCACAGTAATTCACTCACAGTTCCCAGCACAGAGTAGGCTCATTCTTGCACAGTGCCCATGTGCAGGAAGCTCTCAGTTTGTTTATAAGTGAAAAAGGCTAAGCATCTTGTGCTGTACTAAAGCCTGTAGATTGCAACCAAATGCAAAAATCTTAATTGCATTTAGGTTCAAAGCCTACTATAGCCAGGCACTGAGTTAAGGACCAGGAGAACAAAAACCAATAAAGCATGGTCCCTATTCTCACAGAATTTACTATCTACCGGGATTTTTTTAAGACACATAGATTTTTTTTATTTTCTAAATCAATGTAGTGAAAAAAAGTTTGCACAGTTCAGGAACGACTACCTAGCAAATCTTGAAGGATGAAGAAACCTACCAGTTTAAGAAAGGACACTTAGGCAAAGAATACAGCTAAAGGTGTGGAGGTGTGACACAGTATGGCATTGACTGAAAAGCTCTAAGTGATGTAAACAAGGGATGATGGTGGCCTGAATCACAGCAATGGTACTAGCGATGGAGGTGGAGGGCTCAATTCAAGAAATAAATACACAGAGGATCAGTGTGGCTTGGTGACTGATGGAATCTGTGGAAGACAGAGAAAGAGGAAGGTAATGAAATCATGGAGAAGGAGAAGGTTTGTAATAGGATGGGGAAGACAATGAGTTCTAGTTTCAACATGTGGAGTTTAGATACCTGGGAGCCATCAAGTCAATATAACCAGTAGACAGGTTGATATAGAAGTAGATATAAACAACAGGAAGTTTGATATACAACCTGATTAATAGCCAGCTCTATTAATCAGGATGGGAATCTAAGACTATAAGAGCAAATGGGATTTGTTAAGGAGAGCGTGTACTGAGGAAGAAGCTCAGAGAGACAGAGGAGAGGCAAGGGAGTATAACAGCTCAGGAAGACGACCAAAGAAGCAGGAAGAATTTACTCAACAACAGCCAGGAAGGGGGCTGAGAGGAAAGGTTCATAAATGCCAAAGGCACAGAGTGTGAAGAAGAAAGAAAATGCAGCAGAGCAGTCCAAAAAGATAAAGGCAGGAAAATAACCAATGGGTTTGGCAAGATGAATGCCGTGGATGCTGACGTTGGCAGAGGATTTAGTGGAACGATAGGACCGAAGCCAAATCGAAAGTTGATAAGTGAAAGCAGGTGAGGAGGGGAACACAGTGAGAGTACGAGGACCCTGAAAGGGGCCTGAATGAGAAGGGAAGAAAAGCAGGGCAATGCTGGAAGTGGGCAGGGAGGAGAACTGGTAGTTCCATGGCCAGAGGAAAAATCAAGAAAGAGGATCTGTGAACAGGTTGGAACCTGCAGAGAAGAAGCCACTCACCACTAAAAGATGCAAGATAAAGGAATCTCACTAGACCATGACCTCCTTGCTGCCTTGGATTGTATCTTTTTCTTTTCTTCTCCCCTAGTCTTAATGACTTACCAGATACCTAGGTATCCAATAAATGTCTGCTAAATGGATACATGAGTGAGTAAATGATGAAGCAGCACAGTGGAGGAAACTGCAGAAAGTGATCAAGGGACTAGGGTGACAGATCTCACCTTCAGCAAGAAAAAAGACACTTCCGGAAAGGTCAGGTGGGAGGGAAAATGGATTTCCTTGCCAGAGCTCTCTCACATTGATAAATTAATTTTTTGGTCTGGCGAATGTGAGTATTTATGAATCTGCTAATTATGATGCGTTAGTGTTTTATTTACTGTTTCAATGCTTCTTAAAAATGAACATTTTCAGGAAGGTAAAATATATTTTTTCTGGCCTTCTGGTCGATTTTATTATCATATTACTCCTTAAAAGATATTTAAGCCCCTTAAGAACATAAACATTGACTCTTTTTAACCCTTACAACAGGGGTCCCCAACACCCAGTACTGGTCCATGTCCTGTTGGGAACCGGGCGGCATGGCAGGAGGTGAGAGGTGGTTAGGTGAGCGAGCATGACCGCCTGAGCTCCGCCAACTGTCAGATCAGTGGCAGCATTAGATTCTCGTAGGAGCGTGAACCCTGTTTTGAACTGTGCACGTGAGGGATCTAGGTTGCATGTTCCTTATGAGAATCTAATACCTGATGATCTGAGGTGGAACAGTTTCATCCTGAAACCATTCCCCCACCCGCAGTCTGTGGAAAAACTGTCTTCCATAGACACTGGTCCATGATGCCAAAAAGATTTCAGGAGAAAGGCCTGGGCTCTATACATTTCGGAATCATTGTCATATAAATAGAACTTAACCCGCCGGGCACGGTGGCTCAAGCCTGTAATCCCAGCACTTTGGGAGGCCGAGACGGGCGAATCACGAGTTCAGGAGATCGAGACCATCCTGGCTAACACGGTGAAACCCCGTCTCTACTAAAATACAAAAAAAAATTAGCCGGGCGAGGTGGCGGGCGCCTGTACTCCCAGTTACTCGGGAGGCTGAGGCAGGAGAATGGCGTGAACCCGGGAGGCGGGGCTTGCAGTGAGCTGAGATCCGGCCACTGCACTCCAGCCTGGGCAACAGAGCCAGACTCCGTCTCAAAAAAAAAAAAAAAAAAAAAAACTTAACCCAAGAAGACTAGATGAAAGCATCAAGGGATAAGTATAAATAAACAAGACAAGAGCTTCAAGAGGGAGACCTTGGACACTGCAAGTCTAACATGAGCACTCCAACATTTACAAGAAATGACCTGTGAAGGAGGAAAGTAGGAACAAAACCAGGAAAGCAGAGCCTGGTGGCCTGAAAGTCAAGCGGGGGAAGTATTGCAAGGAGGAGAGAGAGATGTCTTTGAGGAAAGCCCATTGAATTTAGGAAATTAGAGAACAGTGGCGGTCACTGATAACTTTGATTAAAAGTTTTTGGTAGAATAGTTTGGTAGAATAGTTTGGTAGAATAGCGGGGATAAAAACCCTGTTGAAGTAAGGACAGAGGAAAGTGAGAGGAGAATCCTCAGAAACAGAAAGTGTGGACAACTCTTTAGAGGACTATTCCTGTAAAGAGAAACAGAAATTGCACAGTAGCTAGAAGGGAATCACCAAAGGCTTTGTTTGGATTTGGTCTTTAACACGGGAGCTACTGCAGAATGCCTGATATTAAGAAGAATGGTACAGTAAGAGAGGGTGAAATCGACGATGCATTAGAAAGAACTTGCATGAGGTTTGTAATTACTAGTAACTAGACGGTTCAGTTAGAAGTTGAGAAATGACTGAATGGATCTAGGAGACATGTGGAAGGGCTGGGCTTAGAGATGCAGAGAGTAACAAAAAGGAGAGAAGAATATGGACATGCATAGGCTGATAGTGCAGAAGCTCTCTTCTGAGTCCTCCTGTTTTCTTAGTAAAATAGGAAGCAGAATCATCAGATGAGAGTGAAGAGATGAAAAAGGTTGTGGAAGTTCAAGGAGAAGGAAGAAAATGTGAAAAAGTTGCCTAGAACTTTTTTTTTAATTCGCACATTTTATATCCCAAACTGGCACACACATGTGTATATAAATGTACATACACATATGAATGAAACAAGCATTTCATGAAATAGTGTTTATCCTTATTTTATGCTGTGTACCCTATTAAATTCTATTCAGCTTTATTTAAGTTTTTAAATGCACAATTAGAAAATGGGAGAATGAATGGACAGTATGATGAAGCAGAATTGCCGGGTAGCCCAAAGATTCCACTTGAGTTAGCATAATATAAATTTAACATGTGCCTGGTAGTCATGGCTATAGGTTTTTATCCAGTCATATCCAGCTGCAAGGAGGCAGGCATGGAATAGGCAGAGAGTTAGATGTAACTGGGTTGGGGTTTTCCAGGCACTGTAATAAAGGACAAAGCAAGGCCATACAGAAGTATGCAAGAAAGTTATAACAATATGAAAGCATGGAATCCCTTCCACATAAGGCTATAAAGTGAGGTGATGAGGAAGAGTGAGAGAAGGAGAAAAGGTGATCACAGCAATGGACTGAAGGTCCAGTGGAATTGGGAAAGTGAAGACAGGGCATCCGAGAGAGTATTTTGATAGAATGCAATGGTAAGGAAGTATATGCTAGAAACCGAGACTAAGGTAGGGATGTAGTAGTTGGTAAACACAAAGGCAAGGGTTGTGACCATGGGAAAGAATGACTGAGGTAAGGTAGAGGGGAATATCCCTAAAGGAGAGGAGGTTAAGAAACCTAGAACCCATGTTTTGAAATGATCATCTATCTGGATACTGAAATAACCAATACTTGTCACAGGAGTTTTAGGGGGAAATTGACAGTGAGCCAGGATCTAAAAATAGTATAGAAATGAAGAGGAGGGACTAGAAGTAAATGACTGCAGTATAGGAAGGGGTTGTGCAATCGTCGGACGACAAAGACTTCAAAGCTGGGGGTTAGAGAGGTGGAGAGGAGAATGATTGAAGACAGCGATGAGGGACTGGCCGGCATCTACTGGCCCCCAAGGCCTCATAGTCAGAGGGGTGTGGGAACAACAGCTACGTGCAAGACAGCAGGCTCTTCACACTAGAGCCAGGTTTCCATTGAGCCAAAAAACCAACAGTGTTCAGAGAAGAAATAAAGGATCTAGGTATTTTGCAGATGATAGATTTTGAATTCCGGAGAGCATGGTGGAAATTTTCCAAAGTAGGGAGGAGAGAGAGAGGGGCCAGGTGAGCAGATGCACAGAGCCATGTGGGAATGATCCCCTATGTAACTGATGATTTTCTGCAAGTGATTCAAGAAAGGAAGCTAAATTAAATAAGGTAAGACAAATGCCCTGAGCTTATAACAATGTCAGGCCTTTGGGTATAGAAATAATATGGAAAATTGCTTTGATTCTTTTTTCCTTAGACATTTTCATCATAGTTGGCATTCATGTTACATTGTTTACCACCTTTTTATCACTCATTCTATTTTAAACAGATTTTTCTCATTCTTTAACATTTTTAGTTTTTTTACCTAGAAATAAGTACAATAAACTTAGCAATCTAATTGAAGTGTGTGGAGAGGAAAAAGAGTTTACTTGATATTAACTCAAGAACAAAATGGTTTAAATATTAGAAAGTTGTTCATTAAACACAAATATGCCACACTTAAAAGGCTGCAGTTCTGTGACAATTAGTACACTTCAAAGAAAATCCAAACTTATTACAGAGGTCCCGCTGAACCACCTAAAATTCTCCCAAGGACAAGAAAGCATTCATCAAAAATTTTCACTTTACAAAATGCAACATGGGCTCCACCCACTGGACATTTTATGTTACTGCAATGTTACCCTTTAACATTGACAAATACAGACCTGCATTCATTATTATTCATTAGTAGATATTATGTATTGATTGTCTTCCGTATACTAGGTATTGTGCTGGATTTTGGAGATACAATAGTAAACATGAAACTCAAAAAATATTTGTTTTCATGGAGCTATATTTTAGTGTATAAGTATAAAACTTCATATTTTGCTCACTATAGAAAAACTACAGGCCAAATCTGTGTAACAGGTATCCTGGATAAGAGTGAACTCTAAGACATTAGAAACTTGATAAATAAAAGCTGAGGAAAAAGCTTGTTAATTAAGTTATCAAAAACTTTCAGTTTCTAAAGTTAGGAACATCAATTCACCTTTAGGGCCTAATGTTCTCTGTGGCAATAAAATCACACATTCCATGTGGCCACTCTCTGCTTGCATTCTTTTTATACAGTTTTATGAATCTCTATAAATGCATAATTTTTTGTATTTTAGTTTTCACTTTTCAAAACTGGTGTCATACTGTAGGTAATTGGGGAATGGCTTCCTTTTTCATTTTCTATTATATTGTTAAAATTCTTCCATCTTAGAGTTCTTTTGTTTTAGCTGCTCTACAATGTTCTGTGGTGTGAATGTACCACAGTTCTTTTGCGCACTCTTCCGCCAATGGGCATTTAGGTTTTCCCTATTATAAGTGTCACTGCTGTGAGTATGCTGTACATATCCCCAGGTGTAGGTGTATATGAGAGGTTTTCCTAGATATGTACTTAGGGGTGGAATTACTAGGTCACACCCAGTATGCAAATGTTCAACTCTGAGAGAGTGACAAAATGTCATTTAGAATGACAGCAACAAATTACACTCCTTTCAGAAATTTATAACAAATAATTTGAAACCAAAGCCTTTCAAACACTTGGTATTTTCAGATTTTAAAACATTTGACAGTTAAACAAATGCAAAATGGTATGTAGTACCTCACTATGGTCTTAACTGGGATTGCCAATGATGTCAAAAATGTCATTGTGGCTTTATTGGCCACGCGTATATCCTCTCGTGCAGAATGTTTGTTCATGTCTCACCTCCATTTTTATGTTGTATCATTCATGTTTTTCTTATTTGTATGAGTTCTCAATATATTCTTTTAACCTTTTATTTTAAAATAACAAACTTTCAAAAAAGTTGAGAGAAAAATACAAAGCATTTCTCTCTCTTCCCTTTACCCAAATTCCATAGCCGTTAATATCTTATCACATTTACCTTATAATTCTTATTCTCTCTCTTACCCCCTTTCTCTGTCTCATCCTTTTCTCTTCCTGTGTATGCATAATTTTTTCTCTGAACTATTTCAGAGTAAGTTTCAAATATGAGGCGGTATTATTCATAAATACTTTAGTATGTATATCCTAAAAATAGAGATGGTCTTCTACACAGGCAAATACAACCATCAAAATCAAGATAATAACATTGATATAATACTACTATCAAATCCACATGCTCCATTTAGATTTTGCCAATTGTTTCCCTCATGGTCCGGGGTGTAGTCTAGGATTGAACTCTGCAAAGAGTTCCATGACTCTGCCAGGCAAGGTGTCAAAGCCTCAGCAATGGAAAGTGACTGACTCATAGGTAGTAAGAATAATTTATCCACAACAGCATAGTTTTGAAAAGGAAAGTTTTGATAGATAGAATGCTACAGAAGAGTACAGTCAGGCATCTCAGCAAGAGGACTGAGCACACCATGGTGGAATTTTCCTTAGGGGTATTTATGGAACTTAAAGTGGGAGTTAAGGGTAATTTAAACCATATTAGCCACATAGGTCATGATAAATGATTACATTTGTAGACATTTGGGTGCCTTGATGTCATCAAGGGTCACACAGTCAGATTCAACATGCATGCATTCCAGAGATGTACAGAATTCTAATTACTTATACATTTGTGGTGAAAGAAGTCTGCTACCAGATGTCAGCTTTAGATAATAGGGAAGTCTAATTACTCCTGAATTCCTCAGAAAAGGAGTTTTGCCTCTGGATAGTCTGCTTGATGGCCACCCCATGGTCTTTGCTCTCCTCAGTCTTCTTCACTCTGGAGCAGCTCTTCTGTCTTGTCTTTCATGACCTCAACGCCTGTGTAAAGTACAGGCCAACTGCTTTGTAGAATGTCCATTGTTTTGACTTTGTCTGGGGTTTACTCATAAGTAACTTGAGATTTTGCATTTTTGGCCCCAGAACACCACTGAAGTGATACTGTGTCCTTCTCAGTGCGGTGTATGAGGAGGCACATGATGTTGATTTGTCCCATTACTGGTGCAGTGAACTTTTAATACCTGGTTAATTTGTTGTATGCCAAACTTCTCTACTATACATTTATATAATAAGAATTTTGAACTTATTAATATCTAATCAATAAGCACTTGGGGAGTACTTTGATATGATGTATACATCTACCCCATATCTATCCCTCTGCTGTTATCTCACTATCTTGATGACTACAATGTGGGAGCCAAGGGGGAATCTTGACCCTCTTAAGTTTCACTGAAAAATCAACTTGCAAAAGGCAGAATACATGGGAGTCTTCAGAAGGAAGACCCAACCCGACAATAAGGCACAGAAGCTTATATACCATCTTGAGGTTATAGAAAGAATGAGGATTCAGAACATGGCCAAGAACAGGTTATGTTGGTAAATCAGGTTTAATGAGAGGCTTAAAAGGAGGTGGCCTGGCTAGCAAAGGTGGCCTTGTTATACAGTAGCTAAAGCCTCATAGATAGCAGTCCTCAGAGAATAGATGGTAAATGTCTCTTTTCAGACCTTTAAAGGTGCCAGACTCAGTTAACCTCACCGAGGTCTGGGAAATGCCTAGAAAGGGAAGGTCTGGCTACGTTAATGAGGGTTCTCTACAGATGCAAAATTCTCCCAACTCAATCTGCTGGCCCTGCAGCAGCCTTTTCAAAATAGGTCAAAAAAATATATTTGGGAGTGAAATATTTTAATTTCCTTCAACAGCTTCACATTAAGTTCTGATACCTGATACTTCAGAAGCATTCTACTTTTGACCCTTTACCCTTCCACATAAGTGGTGAAATAAGCATAGAAAGTTTTATGGTTTTGATTTCAGTTGCATTGAATCTATAATTCAAATTGGGAACAATTGGTATCTTTATTATATTTTCTTCCTTTCCATAAACATGATACATCTCCATTAACTCAGGTTCTCTTTTTAAATCTCTTATCAAAATTGTGTAATTTTTCCTGTGGAAATCATCTTGAAAAAAATGGCCCAAGCCATTTGAACAACTGGTTTCAGGAGATCTAGAGCTGAGATTTGAGACAGGAAGAAGCATATGAAAGTAGAATCCTCACTTCTAACTGGAATTGAGCCTAGATTGAACTAGGTTTGGTTTGGCTGTACCTGACATGTGTATTGAGGTCCCATTTCTATATAATGGGTAGTTAAGCCTAATAAGGAGACATGCTTGGCTTTAGATACCACAAATAGAGCTAAAGCTCCACCACTGCCTCCTCCTCACCTAAACTGAGACTAGCGTTCAGCTTTCCTTCCTGAGAAGTGAGTAGAAGTGGGAGTGGATACAGAGACTGGTAAGAGCCAGGAGAGACAAGCCCGAGAAAGCAGAAGGGCCTGGGACCAGAATGCTTTTATCCATCATGAATGATGTTCTGTGGAAGAAATGGGCAGTGCTGGGCTGGATGCAGTGGCTCATGCCTGTAAACCCAGCACTTTGGTGGCTCACGCCTGTAATTCCAACACTTTGGGAGGCCGAGGCAGGCAGATCACTTGAGGTCAGGAGTTCAAGACCAGCCTGGCCAACATGGTGAAACCTCATCTCTACTAAAAATAGAAAAATTACCCGTGCATGGTGGCGCGTGCCTGTAGTCCCAGCTGCTCGTGAGGCTGAAGCAGGATAATCACTTGAACCTGAGAGGCAGAGGTTGCAGTGAACCGAGATCGCCCCACTGCATTCCAGCCTGGGTGACAGAGCAAGACTGTGTCTCAAAGAAAAGAAAAAGAAAAGAGGCAGTATTGAGCAATGCGGACTGTGGAAGGAAACCACAAGGAGGACCGTGGGAGGAGCTATTTAGGAAATAAGGCAACAATCAGAAGAAAAGATCCGAAGCCAACCCAATTTTACACTTCCATCTTTTCTCAGGAAACCGATTGCCAGGACTGTCAGATGCCATCCGGGAGCTGAGGCTTTCTAGATCACTATACCCAGACAATGAGATGCATCTGTTGACTGTTGACCAATTCCCCTTCTTACCCCTCCCTAATTCCTATTTTCTTACATGTGGTCACAATGAGACACTAGACCCTTCATTCAACCACCTGCTGCCTGTTGACCAACTCTTCCTCCTTGCCCCTTCTGTTTTCCTTCCCAGCTATGTAAACCCCTGACCTTAGTTGAGAAGGAGGGATGGATTTGAGACTTGTCTCCCATCTCCCTGGTTGACATCACCCATAAAATAATAAAGCCTTGTTCCTTGGCAATACACGTTGTTTCTTTTTGTGGGGCAAGCTATGGGACCTAGACCAAACCCCTGGTGTTCAGTAACAGATCTTTGTGTAGGTGTTCAGAAAGTGGTGGACAACCGTTCCACAAATATCCATTGTCACCAACCCACTTAATGGCAAATGACCAATCAGAGGGAATAACCAACCAGCAGGTGGCCACCAAGACCAGAGAACATAAGGCAAACTCCCCTGGTTTCTGCCACTGCCACTGTTACCCACCAAGCAGAGTGGCAAAATCAGCTTTATACAAGACAGAAAGGAGAAGCCTTGCCAGTGGATATAAATTCAGCAGTGATCATCTCATAGCTATTTAGTTAGCCTGACAAGATGCAAGAGCCAGGGCATCTGAGATCAATTCAGAAAGTGCACTAGGTGAAGACCCACAGTACATTGGTCCTCATGATTTGGCTTTGCTTCTGGGATAGAATTTGAAACACAAGGGGAATTGGTGGCTCCTGTCGTCATGGCACTCCTTTGAGAGTTGGTCATCAGGAATTTGGAGTTATGCTTCCTGGCAAAAATAGTTCAATAAGATTTATCAAAGTGAGGCACGGTGGTGCATGCCTGTAGTACCAGCTACTTGGGAGGCTGAAGTGGGAGGATCACTTGAACCCGGGAGTTCGAGGCTACAGTGTGCTATGCTCATCCTTATGAATCGTAGCTGCACTCCAGCCTGGGCAACATAGTGAGACCCTCATCTAAAAGAAGAAAAAAAAGATTGATTGAGCAGCTGAGGAGAAGATAACACAAGCATATTATCTTGCAAAAATCAAGATGTCAAGCCAGGGCTCATGTTCTTTATGGAGACCTACCTTACCTTTGCACGGAAATAGGCTGAGGGAGTCCCCATGGGCTGCATCCAGCTTTCCTCAGAAAATAGTTCTGGTGCTGATCCCATTCACAATTACACAATGAAAGCTCAAGATATTCCTTTAGCCTGAAATTTCTAAAAGTACCAGTTAACAATTTCCTACCACAGCCATTAAAACTTCATAAATGCTTGAAATGTCAAATTTTAAACAATGAAACTTTATGATGAGTCTTTTAACATAATTTAACAGAAAAAAAATGTACTCCCAGGTAACTAAATATACTGACCAATTATATAAGCCAATTAAAGGCTGCTAACAAAAATGATTATTTTTGCTTTAGAGTGCTATATTAGATCATTCTTTTTGTCAGAAATTAGATGCAAGACCAATTACCTGTGGAGACAAATTTATGGCAGCTCTCCTACACATCCCCTGCGTCAGTTTCAGTCCCATTCTGCCACTAACTCACTTTGTAACCTGTAGATGAGTGCAACTTCATAATGTGTTCAGATTTAGAAGCTTTCAGATAGGTTTTTCTTTCACTTAAGCTCGTCAAAAACAGCTGCAGTCTGGAGATATCACAACAACTGCAACCAATCAGAAGTTAAACTACAATATTATACTCAGCAGGGGGCAGGGAATGTAATACAAGGCAGGAAAGGAAAAAATAAGAATCCCAGTAGAAAATTCAACTTTGGCAAGATGGCCGAATAGGAACAGCTCCAGTCTCCAACTCCCAGCGCGAGCGACACAGAAGACCGGTGATTTCTGCATTTTCAACTGAGGTACTGGGTTCATCTCACTGGGGAGTGCCGGACGATCAGTGCTGGTCAGCTGCTGCAGCCCGACCAGCGAGAGCTGAAGCAGGGCGAGGCATTGCCTCACCTGGGAAGCGCAAGGGGGAAGGGAATCCCTTTTCCTAGCCAGGGGAACTGAGACACACAACACCTGGAAAATCGGGTAACTCCCACCCCAATACTGCGCTTTAAGCAAACAGGCACACCAGGAGATCATATCCCACATCTGGCCGGGAGGGTCCCACGTCCACGGAGCCTCCCTCATTGCTAGCACAGCAGTCTGCGATCTCGCGGCAAGGCAGCAGCGAGGCTGGGGGAGGGGCGCCCGCCATTGCTGAGGCTTAAGTAGGTAAACAAAGCTGCTGGGAAGCTCGAACTGGGTGGAGCTCACAGCAGCTCCAGGAAACCTGCCTGTCTCTGTAGACTCCACCTCTGGGGACAGGGCACAGTAAACAATAACAAAAACAGCAGACACCTCTGCAGACGCAAACGACTCTGTCTGACAGCTTTGAAGAGAGCAGTGGATCTCCCAACATGGAGGTTGAGATCTGAGAAGGGACAGACTCCCTGCTCAAGTGGGTCCCTGACCCCTGAGTAGCCTAACTGGGAGACATCCCCCACTAGGGGCAGTCTGACACCCCACACCTCACAGAGTGGAGTACACCCCTGAGAAGAAGCTTCCAAAGCAAGAATCAGACAGGTACACTCGCTGTTCAGCAATATTCTATCTTCTGCAGCCTCTGCTGCTGATACCCAGGCAAATAGGGTCTGGAGTGGACCTCAAGCAATCTCCGACAGACCTACAGCTGAGGGTCCTGACTGTTAGAAGGAAAACTATCAAACAGGAAGGACACCTACACCAAAACCCCATCAGTACATCACCATCATCAAAGACCAGAGGCAGATAAAACCACAAAGATGGGGAAAAAGCAGGGCAGAAAAGCTGGAAATTCAAAAAATAAGAGCGCATCTCCCCCGGCAAAGGAGCGCAGCTCATCGCCAGCAACGGATCAAAGCTGGACGGAGAATGACTTTGACGAGATGAGAGAAGAAGGCTTCAGTCCATCAAACTTCTCAGAGCTAAAGGAGGAATTACGTACCCAGCGTAAAGAAACTAAAAATCTTGAAAAAAAAGTGGAAGAATTGATGGCTAGAGTAATTAATGCAGAGAAGGTCCTAAACGAAATGAAAGAGATGAAAACCATGACACGAGAAATACGTGACAAATGCACAAGCTTCAGTAACCGACTCGATCAACTGGAAGAAAGAGTATCAGCGATTGAGGATCAAATGAATGAAATGAAGCGAGAAGAGAAACCAAAAGAAAAAAGAAGAAAAAGAAATGAACAAAGCCTGCAAGAAGTATGGGATTATGTAAAAAGACCAAATCTACGTCTGATTGGGGTGCCTGAAAGTGAGGCGGAAGATGGAACCAAGTTGGAAAACACTCTTCAGGATATCATCCAGGAGAACTTCCCCAACCTAGTAGGGCAGGCCAACATTCAAATCCAGGAAATACAGAGAACGCCACAAAGATACTCCTCGAGAAGAGCAACTCCAAGACACATAATTGCCAGATTCACCAAAGTTGAAATGAAGGAAAAAATCTTAAGGGCAGCCAGAGAGAAAGGTCGGGTTACCCACAAAGGGAAGCCCATCAGACTAACAGCAGATCTCTCGGCAGAAACTCTCCAAGCCGGAAGAGAGTGGGGGCCAATATTCAACATTCTTAAAGAAAAGAATTTTAAACCCAGAATTTCATATCCAGCCAAACTAAGTTTCATAAGTGAAGGAGAAATAAAATCCTTTACAGATAAGCAAATGCTTAGAGATTTTGTCACCACTAGGCCTGCCTTACAAGAGACCCTGAAGGAAGCACTCAACATGGAAAGGAAAAACCGGTACCAGTCATTGCAAAAACATGCCAAAATGTAAAGACCATCGAGGCTAGGAAGAAACTGCATCAACCAACGAGCAAAATAACCAGTTAATATCATAATGGCAGGATCAAGTTCACACATAACAATCTTAACCTTAAATGTAAATGGACTAAATGCTCCAATTAAAAGACACAGACTGGCAAACTGGATAAATAGTCAAGAGCCATCAGTCTGCTGTATTCAGGAGACCCATCTCACACGCAGAGACATACATAGGCTCAAAATAAAGGGATGGAGGAAGATTTACCAAGCAAATGGAGAACAAAAAAAAGCAGGGGTTGCAATCCTAGTCTCTGATAAAACAGACTTTAAACCATCAAAGATCAAAAGAGACAAAGAAGGCCATTACATAATGGTAAAGGGATTAATTGAACAGGAAGAGCTAACTATCCTAAATATATATGCACCCAATACAGGAGCACCCAGATTCATAAAGCAAGTCCTTAGAGACTTACAAAGAGACTTAGACTCCCATACAATAATAATCGGAGACTTTAACACCCCACTGTCAACATTAGACAGATCAATGACACAGAAAGTTAACAAGGATATCCAGGAATTGAACTCATCTCTGCAGCAAGCAGACCTAATAGACATCTATAGAACTCTCCACCCCAAATCAACAGAATATACATTCTTCTCAGCACCACATCATACTTACTCCAAAATTGACCATGTAATTGGAAGTAAAGCACTCCTCAGCAAATGTACAAGAACAGAAATTATAACAAACTGTCTCTCAGACCACAGTGCAATCAAACTAGAACTCAGGACTAAGAAACTCAATCGAAACCGCTCAACTACATGGAAACTGAACAACCTGCTCCTGAATGACTACTGGGTACATAATGAAATGAAGGCAGAAATAAAGATGTTCTTTGAACCAATGAGAACAAAGATACAACATACCAGAATCTCTGGGACACATTTAAAGCAGTGTGTAGAGGGAAATTTATAGCACTAAATGCCCACAAGAGAAAGCAGGAAAGATCTAAAATTGACACTCTAACATCGCAATTAAAAGAACTAGAGAAGCAAGAGCAAACACATTCGAAAGCTAGCAGAAGGCAAGAAATAACTAAGATCAGAGCAGAACTGAAGGAGATAGAGACACAAAAAACCCTCCAAAAAATCAATGAATCCAGGATTTGGTTTTTTGAAAAGATCAACAAAATTGACAGACCACTAGCAAGACTAATAAAGAAGAAAAGAGAGAAGAATCAAATCAACGCAATTAAAAATGATAAAGGGGATATCACCACCGACCCCACAGAAATACAAACCACCATCAGAAAATACTATAAACACTTCTACGCAAATAAACTGGAAAATCTAGAAGAAATGGATAATTTCCTGGACACTTACACTCTTCCAAGACTAAACCAGGAAGAAGTTGAATCCCTGAATAGACCAATGGCAGGCTCTGAAATTGAGGCAATAATTAATAGCCTACCAACCAAAAAAAGTCCAGGACCAGATGGATTCACAGCTGAATTCTACCAGAGGTACAAGGAGGAGTTGGTACCATTCCTTCTGAAACTATTCCAATCAATAGAAAAAGAGGGAATCCTCCCTAACTCATTTTATGAGGCCAACATCATCCTGATACCAAAGCCTGGCAGAGACACAACAAAAATAGAGAATTTTAGACCAATATCCCTGATGAACATCGATGCAAAAATCCTCAATAAAATACTGGCAAACCGGATTCAGCAACACATCCAAAAGCTTATCCACCATGATCAAGTGGGCTTCATCCCCGGGATGCAAGGCTGGTTCAACATTCGCAAATCAATAAACATAATCCAGCATATAAACAGAACCAAAGACAAGAACCACATGATTATCTCAATAGATGCAGAAAAGGCTTTTGACAAAATTCAACAGCCCTTCATGCTAAAAACGCTCAATAAATTCGGTATTGATGGAACGTACCTCAAAATAATAAGAGCTATTTATGACAAACCCACAGCCAATATCATACTGAATGGGCAAAAACTGGAAAAATTCCCTTTGAAAACTGGCACAAGACAGGGATGCCCTCTCTCACCACTCCTATTCAACATAGTGTTGGAAGTTTTGGCTAGGGCAATTAGGCAAGAGAAAGAAATCAAAGGTATTCAGTTAGGAAAAGAAGAAGTCAAATTGTCCCTGTTTGCAGATGACATGATTGTATATTTAGAAGACCCCATTGTCTCAGCCCAAAATCTCCTTAAGCTGATAAGCAACTTCAGCAAAGTCTCAGGATACAAAATTAATGTGCAAAAATCACAAGCATTCTTATACACCAGTAACAGACAAACAGAGAGCCAAATCATGAATGAACTTCCATTCACAATTGCTTCAAAGAGAATCAAATACCTAGGAATCCAACTTACAAGGGATGTAAAGGACCTCTTCAAGGAGAACTACAAACCACTGCTCAGTGAAATAAAAGAGGACACAAACAAATGGAAGAACATACCATGCTCATGGATAGGAAGAATCAATATCATGAAAATGGCCATACTGCCCAAGGTAATTTATAGATTCAATGCCATCCCCATCAAGCTACCAATGAGTTTCTTCACAGAATTGGAAAAAACTGCTTTAAAGTTCATATGGAACCAAAAAAGAGCCCGCATCTCCAAGACAATCCTAAGTCAAAAGAACAAAGCTGGAGGCATCACGCTACCTGACTTCAAACTATACTACAAGGCTACAGTAACCAAAACAGCATGGTACTGGTACCAAAACAGAGATATAGACCAATGGAACAGAACAGAGTCCTCAGAAATAATACCACACATCTACAGCCATCTGATCTTTGACAAACCTGAGAGAAACAAGAAATGGGGAAAGGATTCCCTATTTAATAAATGGTGCTGGGAAAATTGGCTAGCCATAAGTAGAAAGCTGAAACTGGATCCTTTCCTTACTCGTTATACGAAAATTAATTCAAGATGGATTAGAGACTTAAATGTTAGACCTAATACCATAAAAATCCTAGAGGAAAACCTAGGTAGTACCATTCAGGACATAGGCATGGGCAAAGACTTCATGTCTAAAACACCAAAAGCAACAGCAGCAAAAGCCAAAATTGACAAATGGGATCTCATTAAACTAAAGAGCTTCTGCACAGCAAAAGAAACTACCGTCAGAGTGAACAGGCAACCTACAGAATGGGAGAAAATTTTTGCAATCTACTCATCTGACAAAGGGCTAATATCCAGAACCTACAAAGAACTCAAACAAATTTACAAGAAAAAAACAAACAACCCCATCAAAAAGTGGGCAAAGGATATGAACAGACATTTCTCAAGAGAAGACATTCATACAGCCAACAGACACATGAAAAAATGCTCATCATCACTGGCCATCAGAGAAATGCAAATCAAAACCACAATGAGATACCATCTCACACCAGTTAGAATGGCAATCATTAAAAAGTCAGGAAACAACAGGTGCTGGAGAGGATGTGGAGAAATAGGAACACTTTTACACTGTTGGTGGGATTGTAAACTAGTTCAACCATTATGGAAACCAGTATGGCGATTCCTCAAGGATCTAGAACTAGATGTACCATATGACCCAGCCATCCCATTACTGGGTATATACCCAAAGGATTATAAATCATGCTGCTATAAAGACACATGCACACGTATGTTTATTGCGGCACTATTCACAATAGCAAAGACTTGGAATCAACCCAAATGTCCATCAGTGACAGATTGGATTAAGAAAATGTGGCATATATACACCATGGAATACTATGCAGCCATCAAAAAGGATGAGTTTGTGTCCTTTGTAGGGACATGGATGCAGCTGGAAACCATCATTCTTAGCAAACTATCACAAGAACAGAAAACCAAACACCGCATGTTCTCACTCATAGGTGGGAACTGAACAATGAGATCACTTGGACTCAGGAAGGGGAACATCACACACCGGGGCTATCATGGGGAGGGGGGAGGGGGGAGGGATTGCACTGGGAGTTATACCTGATGTAAATGACGAGTTGATGGGTGCTGACGAGTTGATGGGTGCAGCACACCAACATGGCACAAGTGTACATATGTAACAAACCTGCACGTTATGCACATGTACCCTAGAACTTAAAGTATAATAATAATAAATAAATTAAAAAAAAAAAAAAAAAAGAAAATTCAACTTTGGCAGTTAAGAGATTAGAAATGATTTATAGTAGATACAGCTGATAAAATATTACTGTTTTTCTAACCTAGTCATGTTCTATGGCATTTTACAATTAAGCTTTGTTTTACAAAACTTGATCTCCATGGATGCAAAGAAATTAAGATTTGTACTTGTAAACATGTGAGTATATGCCAAATAAACTTGAGAGTTCTTTTTAGACTATGGGTGGGAAAGCACAGAACATTGAGCAAAGAGCAATCTGACTTGAGGCCTTTGTCTTTAGCTTAATAAATCCAGCTAATGATCTTTCTAATACACCGAGGTATTTTTAACATTTCAGGACATGCAAAAACATACTGGACTGAACTGGGTTAAACTTGGGTAAACAGAGGTCACTTTCTTTTCGTTTATCCAAATATAATTTCCTTTTTTGTCAGAGACTTACAATTCTGATTTTATATTTTCCATTCTCAAAGACTTCCGTTTCCTCCTTTATAAGAAAAGTATTCTACAGGCCTCTAGTTTCCCTTCTAGCCTCCACATTCTCTCTTCCATGTTGCCGTACGGTACATGTTGATATGGCAGAAAGAACAGCCACAAACTGGAATCAAAACCCATCCCCACGGCTTCTTAGCTGAGTGACTTGGAGCATGTTATTAACCAGGCTGTGCCTCATTTTCCTGTCTGTAATACCCATCATTCAGAGTGGTTGTGAGGATTTGAAATAACACATGTACAGCATCTGGCTCATAACACTCGTGTGTGTCTCTTATCACATGAGCACTGTCCTCTATGAATGTCACGCTGCCTCTCTCTAGCTGTATTTTTTTCTGTCTGACTAAACAATGTGGTCATTCCTTCTCACATATAGTGTTCACAAGCTATTTACATCCACTATCTGATTAAATATACTGTGTGGATCTTTGACTTCATTTTAAATAAGTAATCCTTATTAATTTGCTCTATATGTGACCTGGATTTTAATGTCACATCATTATTTAAATGAGCACATGAGGAATAAGCCATCCTGGAGGTTCCTGTAGGAGCTCAGAGATGTACATCATTCACAGAAGTAAAGATGAGGAGATGACAGCAGGGCACGGAGGAGAATACCTGGGACCCCTGATAGGGCTCTGGGAATGGAAGACCCTAGCCCAGTGACCAGAAGAGGGATTTTGGGGTAAAAGAGTTTGGGGTTCCTCTTCTTGCTCTGCTCTCAACATGCCACTTGACTTTGACAAGTCATCTTTCTTCTGAGACTCTGTTGTGTTACCTGTACACTCAATATTATAATACCTACCTAGTGGTTCATTATGAGGACTGGGTAAGACAATGCATGTCAAACATTTTTTTCCAAGAGTAAGTACTCAATGAAACACGATAGCAGCAGTAGTCATGGTCATTCTTGATTCCTAAGATGCTACAGGAGGGACGCCATGTTTTTAGTTCATTTCACTCAGTTCTTTCATTGAACTGCAGGTGATGGTGAAAATGGGAATTGGCTTTCTGTGTGAGGCAGGCAAAGCTTATTCTGTAATGTGTGCTCACTATTAATTGTAAATATTCAGTTCTGTTTTCACAAACAAAAGCAAGTAGGATGGATAAAACTTAGACCATGTGCTGAATAAAGACAGTGAGTGAGCAGGTGTATGAGACATGAGCAGAATTCACAAGATTTGTTCACTACAGATAGCCAACAACCAGTAAGACATGTTAAAGTAGAATGGATTATGTGATTTTTAAAAAGATGGAACACTCAAGAGTATTATAAAGAGAGAAGGTGGAAGGATTAAATCATAAGGTATAAATCAAGCCACTTCCAGAGTGATGGTTTTGTCATCTCTAAACTGGCCAGCCACTGGGGCCCTATTCTGGGCTAGCATGTGCTCTGCCCAAAAGACAAAGTTCAGGCTGGGCATGGTGGCTCATGCCTATAATCCCAGCACTCTGGGAGGCCAAGGTGGGTGGATCACTTGAGGTCAGGAGTTCAGGACCAGCCTGAGCAACATGGTGAAACCATTCCTACTAAAAATAAAAAATTTAGCTGGGCATGGTGGGGGGTGCCTGTAATCCCAACTACTCAGGAGTCAGAGGCAGGAGAATCACTTGAACCTTTGAACCTGGGAGATTGTATCACTGCACTCCAGCCTGGGTGACAGAGTGGGATCTGTCTCAAAAAAAAAAAAAAAAAAAGTTAACAGCTCCCCAGCAAACTAATTGGTGAGTACAGCTGTAGCCAGGTGTTCTTGCTCCCGTCTTTCCAATGGAACAAACATGCATTGACTCCAGACATTTTCGGCTCTCTATGTCCCCTGTTGAAGTTCTGATCCTCGTAACCACAGCTCCATTAGCAAAAAACTGACATGAAGGGGAATTAGGGGGAGAGGAGAAGAAAAGGTAGAGTTGGAGGGAAAGAAAAAAAAGGGGATATGTGAGCAATTGTATAATACAGGATTTAGTATCGGTCCTCCCATGGTGCTCCCACCCTACTCTGTAATCACTCACCTCATATCTCTTTTCCCTTACACCTTGATGAATGTTCTAGATAGATCCAATCTGCCATGCAATTTGAGCATCTAAATTTAGTCCTTGAGCCTTTCTGTCCTGTGACATCTAGGATAGCTTGACTGGAGTAAAGTTGGAAGCTACCATCACACCAACATAATTTCCCCGGGGATCTATTTTTCCTTGGCACCAGAACTGCTTTTGAAGAAAAATCATGGGCTGGGTGTGAAGGCTTATGCCTGTAATCCCAGCACTTTGGAAGCCCAAGGTGGGCAGATCACCTGAGGCCAGGAATTCGAAACCAGCCTGGCCAACATGGTAAAACCCCATCTCTACTAAAAATAGAAAAATTAGGCAGGTGTGGTGGTGGGCGCCTGTAATCCCAGCTACTTGGGAGGCTGAGGCAGAAGAATCACTTGAACATGGGAGGCAGAGGTTACAGTGAGCTGAGATTGCGCCACTGCACTCCAGCCTGTGCAACAGAATGAGATCCATCTCAAAAAAAAAAAAAAAAAAGAAAAGAGACAAAAGAAAAAGAAATCACCTACAGTTGGTATTCTTCTACAAAAACATTACATTGTAAGCATTTTGCACTAGAAGGGAACAAAGTTTCTTCCCACATTTTTCCCATTGAGAACAGTTGTGGTTTTGTTAGTTAGTTAGTTTTCTGAGATGGAGTCTCGCTCTGTCACCCAGGCTGGAGTGCAGTGGCACGATCTCGGCTCACTGAAACCTCCGCCTCCTGGGTTCACGCCATTCTCCTGTCTCGGCCTCCCGAGTAGCTGGGACTACAGGCACCTACCACCACGCCCGGCTAATTTTTTGTATTTTTAGTACATATGGAGTTTCACCGTGTAAGCCAGGATGGTCTCGATCTCCTGACCTCATGATCCGCCCGCCTCCGCCCCCCGAAGTGCCGGGATTACAGGCGTGAGCCACTGCACCCGGCCGAGAGCAGTTTTGATACCTGGTAAACGTTTGAAGAACCAGTAATTTTATATGAAATTGCCAACTTTCTTCTAGGTGATAGTTTCTAGCTATATTTTCTGCTGTAGTCTCGAGCAATATTTTCTGCTGTTATCTGATTTCTTTTTATTATCATGGAGTTTGGGGGTGTTTGCTTTTTTTTTTAAACCAATTGTCGGCACTTTTGGGTTCACCATTACCCTGACCAGGCTAGAGACACAGCTACATCTGGAAAAGCAGCAGAATCTCAGCCCTTGAAGATCACTCACACCCAGCCACATTCTTTCTCCTTTCCTTCCTTCCTCACACCTCCCCCTTTCTTCCTGTTTAGCTTCCTTCATTTCTTACCCACAGCCCTTTCTTTCCCATCTCAGGAACCACGTGTGAGTCCACATGGAGCTATGCTCTGAATCATGTCTCTGCTCTAAAAATTACGGTTTTCTTCACTATATCAAGCTTATTTCCTGGACTTCCCAGAGAATGAGATCTCCCCTAGAAGACTCTCAGCCCTCTGTGTATGTAAGTTCATGGCAGACCCACTTCATCACTTACTCAGGTATCTTTATACTGGTCTGAATCACACTGATGGACAAGTCTTAAGCTCAAGGACCAACCTCTTAATAATGTACATAAAACGATGTCTTGACATCCAGGGAAGCCTTGGGACAGGATTGTGGTTGGGGAACGAATCAGAGGAAGCTCTGGACCTCCCCACAGTCTAAAGGTCTTTCTCCCTGCTCTCTTAGGCATTAAGCACCATCTTGTTTTCCCCTCAATAGACCCTGAAAAAGAATGTCATCAGATTTTTCAGCATGAAATATCTACAAATTAAAAAGGAAAAGAACAAATTAGCTTGATAGTATCGCCTGCTAGAAAGGGATAAGGGAAAAAACCCAGTCAGTCCACAATTAAACGTAAGGATAGAGAACCAAAGTTAATACTTGTGTAAATGTAAAGACATAAAACCAAGCTTTACACTTGTTCACCCCCCTACCTCAGCAAAGCAAACAAGCAACCAACCAATGACCTAACAAACCTACTAGCAAACTATAAAGGGGATCTCCTGTATCATGTAGTTGGAAAGTTCCCAGGAAAGGCAGGCAGTGAATCTGGTTTGATCAGGACGCTGGCTCCATTTGTCCGCAGCTCTCTTGGCTCTCTCTCCTTATATGGACTTAGTCTTCAAACTAGCTGCTCTCATGATCAAAAGATGGCTGCCAATAGCAACCAGAACTGCAAGCTTCCTTTTTCACATCCACGAAGCCCTAGAACTTCACACAGATTGAACCACCCATGTGGTCACGGTCATATCATGCACTGATTGACTTAGACCTGGGTTCCCTCAACCAATTTTTGTGTCCTGGAAGATGAGAGTATCCTTCTGGGGTAAGCAGCTGGAAGTGGGTCAATGCAGCAGAATTCTAGGGCTACTACACAGTAGGGAGAACAGTGATGCCCCAAAGAGACATTTGGGTACTGTTAGAAGGTGGAAGAAAAAATAAAATTGATGTTGCATAGGTAACGGGTCAACTGCACCCACAGCTGGGGATTGCCCACAGAGTATCAATGCTCAGCATGTCCCTGATGAATGTGTTGTTTCACGAACTTTTATCAGGTAATTTCCTATAAGTCCACTATTTACTTTCTGAAAGTAAATGTAACTGAAAGTCACTTAGCTCCCATTACCTCATAACAGTATTAATACTTCAAAAGAATGGGGTAGAGTCATTTCAGAGAAAATAATGCAATTCTACATCCTGCCCCATAAGTGCACACTGTGAAGAATGATTGTTAATATTTCAGTGTGACTACTTGTTGTTGAATTGAAAGGCATGCCATTCCCTGAATTCAAGATCATTTCAGCAGCCTCATCTTCAGTGCCTCTCTCTTAATTTTATTTCCACGTTGTAATTCCCTCAGAGTGAATTTCCTGCTGTAATATGCTGTGATGCAGCCTTCTGAAATTCCAGTCCTGACTGTTTTCCACATTTCAAACATACTTTCTTCCCAGAGTCAAGTAGAATCAAAACTCAAGAGACATGGCCTTGTCTCCTGAGTTTTTATTATCATTCAGCAAGTCTTTTCCCAGCAGTCTTCTGAAGACTGTGTTGTGTATTTTACCAGCTCCTTAGGAGGCTTCAGCATTTTAACTTGTAATATTAAGTTCTGTTGATCACAATCCATGGTCAGAAGACCTGCAATTTGAGTTTTAGTTTCTTAACCAATTCTCCATCCATAAATACAGGAAATTTCTTTTTCCAGAGAGTACTCAACTACCTTTTAAGGTGTGGTTTGTGCCTCAACAGTGAAAGCAGCGTAGTTTCATGAGTTGCAAATCAATACACAATTTGTGATTGAATGGAAATAAAATACACAGTTAAATCTGTTTTCTGTAAGATGGCAAACGGTTTATGGTTGCCCTTACAACCAAGATTCATCTGAGCTATGACCATTGGCCGGAGCTGACTGCCACTTTCAATTCCTTGTAGGAATTAGAAGTGAGAAGAAGGGATAAGGCATTAGCACTTGCATTGATTATGTAAAGAAGCAAGGCAAGCATCATACACATGACTCACATCTGTCCTGGTCCATTGCTGGGCTTTTATAATGTCTTTTCTATGTGGCTATCCCTTCAGTCCCCACACCATGCCACTGTATTTTATACCAAGTCCCTCTCACAATCAAAAGCTTCTGTTTCCACCAAACTTAAAGCTGGTATCTATGGAGATTTTTTTCCAAAGTGGTTTGACCCTGAAGGTATCTGGTCTTGCATTGAAGGTCACTTTGCTGCCTTCCTCCATCTTTCTGCCGATTGTGCTGGACAGAGAAATGGGAGCAAACAACTATGTTTGCCCCCAAGTAGCCTCAGCCACTCCGTGAACATGAAAAATCTCACTCACCACTTGATATGGTGCAAAAGGGAATGGTGATATTCATTGTTCTCCCTTCCTCCTATATCCAGTCCCCAAGTCCTGCTTTTATCTTATAAATATATTTTTAATTTGTCCCCCAATCCCCATCTTTCCTACTGCTCAGCGCTAGATTAGACCTTCATCATGTCTCTCCTAGGACAGATCATTGACTTCATCAATGATCTCCCTACCTCCGGTCTGGTCTCCCTCAAGTTCCTCTCCACATAGCTGAAAAAACTAAAGTATAGATCCAGCTATGCTATTCTATTGCTAAATCTCTTCAATTACTCCCTTCCCTACAGCAGTAGTTCTCAGTCTCTTCAATTCACAGACCAGGATAATTTTTTTTTTAATATTGGAAACTTACAGGAAGATGCCAAATTTACATTTTGCCAAGGAAGGACTACTTTTTAAAATGCCATCTTCTATCACAATCCTTTCAGAAAAGATCATTTTAAACCATACATACACACAATATACAGTACTGTAATCTCAGGAAAAAAAATGGCCAGTTTCTTCCATTGAATAAATTGAACTTTGCGAAAAAAAATAGTCTACACATCCGCAAAGCAGTGAAAATGTTGCCTCCCACTGGCTTCAGTCTGCAGTGTCTAGCATGGTACACAAGACTTCCCACGAGCGGGCTCATGGCTGCTGCCATTCTAGCAGGATCCCTCCCAGCCTGAGCTCCAGAGACTCTATGTGGCTCCGAGTTCACCCACACACTGAGACACTGACATGCTTCTCACCTCCCGCTTGGCTCCAGCTGTCTCCATGCAGTGCACATGAAGGGACTGCTGCCTCCCACCACATGCCAGTCCTTTGCTTGGCTGACTTAACTTCACGCATGCTGTAGCACTCAGAAAAGGAGTTCCGTCCTCAAGTGGATGGAAAGCTTTTTTCTTACTCCTCCGATATTCCTGTCTGCAGCCCTCAGGGTGAAGTTAAATAACTCGATAATACCCTGTGCAAATCAATAACATTGTTCCTAGCATATTTAGCTGCTTTTTGCCTCTTTCTTCCACTAGATGGGAGTTCTATAAGCCAGTAGACAGTGATAGTGTCTTTTCATTAACACCTAACACAGTGATTCTAACCATACAGAACATGTGCTCAAAAATATCCACTGCCTGAAAAAGCTAATGAATAGATTTAAAGGACTACGTGATGCATAACCTAATTATGAAGCCATTTTTAATTATTCAGGAGAAAGACAATGTATAAATTCAGTTTTATTGGGACTTATTTTTGATTCGGCCTTCTAGGTAGGAAGCGCCACCTCACAAAAATAGGACAGTCCCCTCATTTATTTTTCTTCTACATCTCATCATATTAAGAGGTCATTCAATTCTCTGCCTATCTATTCCCTAATCCACAGATATCATACCATATGGAAAAATTTGAGGATGGGAAAGTTGCGCTTATTTTTCTAAGACTTTCATAGTAAAAAAAAAAAAATGCAGCTGCTAAACTTGTTTTTTGTTTTTGTGTTAATGCATCCCTTGGTGTAATGCTTATTCCCCACAGAGCATGTCTTTAAAAACGATCAACTGGCCACAAGATATTATAATACCCTGGGTAGTGATTACTGTTAACATGTGTATGTACTTTTCTGGGGATATTGTTAATTCTGTTGCAGAGATCCATTGTGAAACTAGATATTTCCAACTCTGTGAACTTTATTAGAGAAAACTGTACCTAAAGAGTGTTTAACCTTAGTTTCTCCAGCTCTCACAAATATGAGGGTACACATGAAGGAATGACTGAAAGAGAGGGCTCTGGAATCAGATTGCTTGAGTTGTAATCCTGGATCCTACACTTGCTGTCAAGTGACCTTGAATTAATTCAATTGCATCTGCCTCAAACATCTTTTCTGGAAAATGAGGATAAGAGTAGTATGTATATTAGTCTGTTTTTACACTGCTGATAAAGACATACCTAAGACTGGGCAATTTATTTAAAAAAACAAAAAAAAAGAAAAAGATTTATTGGACTCATACTTCCACATGGCTGGGGAGGCCTCAGAATCATGGTGGAAGGTGAAAGGCACATCTCACATGGCAGTAGACGAGAGAGCTTGTGCAGGGAAACTCCTCTTTTTAAAACCATCAGATCTCATGAGACTCATTCACTATCATGAAACCATCACAGGATAGACCCATCCCCATAATTCAGTCACCTCCCACCAGGTTCCTCCCACAACACTTGGGAATTGTGAGAGTTACAATTCAAGATGAGATTTGGGTGGGGACACAGCCAAACCATATCCATATGTAATCCATAAGGTTGTTGTATGGATTAAATGAAGGATTTTACTTTCAAAAATATTACCTTTTTACATGTTCTTTTTCCTGTCTTCCTATGTGGGCCTCCAGCTCTCTAAAGAATTCCACTACCTGCTGCAAATAAGTGAAGTGAATTGGCTGTGAAGCTGCCCTGGCTTCTTCCTTCTGTTCCAGTTCCTCTACAACTTACCCATTCACTTCACAGTGTCCTCCAGACACCACAGTCTCCCCCAAGACATCAATGCTATGGTAGCTCCCAGGCATTGCCACCCAATCCTTGGGGAAGTGTGGTAGGAAATATCAAGACGTTGATGCTGGCTCTTAAGGTCTTACAGAATTTCTCATAAAATAGTCTTTTAGGTTTCACTGGTGATATACTGCCATCACAGTTCCATGCAATGAATCCTACTTAGTCCATAGACTTTTGAGGCAGATGTAATTGAATTAAATCATTCAAGGTCACTTGACAGCAAGTGCAGGATCCAGGATTACAACTCGAGCAATCTGATTCCAGAGCTCTCTCCTTCAGTCATTCCTTCATGTATACTCTCGTATTTGTGAGAGCTGGAGAAACTAAGGTTAAATGCTCTTTATGTAGTTTGCTTCTTCTGGGCTGACAGCTGGGGAACCAGCAACACAAGGTGCCCAGAATGACCCCTCCCTTCTGCCTTTCTAGGTCATGCTAGAGGTACCAAGAGGTACACTCATTCCCAGGAGATTCTTGAGTCACTCAACAAAGTGGGCATCTGGGGCCTAATTTTAAGGACATTCTTTATAAGTCAGAACCCAACTGCCGGTGAATAAGCTTCCCTAAAGAGGGGTTGCTACCCCTTGATACAAGGACAGCCTGGAGCTCTTTCTTGGTCATTCCAGGCCAAATGCCATCCAAAGTATTTTGCAGATCTTGATTTTCAAGAATTACAGTAAAGATGAAAAGAATACTTATCAGTTGGCGCTTTGAAAATCAAACTTGTTTTTCTAGCAATGGTGCTGAGAAAGGAGATTACGGTTTCTTATATTCTGAGTCCATGGCGAATGCTTTTATGGTCTGAGGTTGGATTTTTAGTGCGAAAGGGAAACAGAAGAGCAAGAGAAGGAAGAGAGTAAGAGAAGAGTAAGAGGTCAGGCTACCTATCCAGTAGGTATTTATTCCAGAAAAAAACCCAACCCTGGGTGTCTTACTTCCCTTCTGTTGTTATCGCCATAGCTCTGACTCAGCCCACTTCCCCCAGCTCACTGAGAACCCACACACACTCTCAGTATCTCCCCTCCTCTGCCTCTAAAAATGTAGAGCTTCCTTTCAGGTTTCCCATAAGGATTTTTGGTTTTTGTTTTTCTAGAGACAGGGTCTCACTCTGTCACCCAGGCTGGAGTACAGTGGCATGCTCTCAGCTCCTGCAGCCTCAACCTCCCAGGCCCAAGTAATCTTCCTATCTCAACCTCCCAGATAGCTGGGACTACAGTTGTGCTCCACACCCGGGTAATTTTTTTTTTTTTTTAATTTTTTCATGGAGACGGGGGTCTCTCCATATTGTTCAAGCTGGTCTCAAACTCCTGGGCTCAAATGATCCTCCCGCCTTGGCCTCCCAGTGTTGGGATTACAGGCGTGAACCATGATCACCACCCTTCCATGAGTTTTCACTGTTACTAATATTGGAGAAAACAAGGAAAGTGGTAAAGGTTCAGTATCTTATTAAAGATTCACAGTACAACTTGCCATAGGCATTCCGGGAGAGTTGCGAACACAAGTCTGGATCTTTCTCCCATTACACAACCTTGTTTTTATTAATTTTCTGACTGTTTACCTCCCCCAGACCTTCATTATTCTGGGATACATGGTCCTGAGTCTCTCTCTGTTGGATAAAGAGGGTCTCCTTGAACACGGCTTCTGTCTTTATGCTGCCTAGATTCAGGGTAAATAGAAATATAGGATGGGACTGAGATAAAGGAAAACTTGTCATGTACTTCAAAGAAATTTTCACACAACCACTCTATGGATATCTTCCTTTACCACAGTGTTTCTTCACTAGATGTTACAAGAACCCTGTAAGAAAATGTCACACAGTTCTCTGGCAGGGGTAAGTGTGGGATGATGTTAGAAGATGAGTTCAAGGTTACTGTTACTTCTGCTGCTACTACTACAACTACTAGTGGTGGTGATGCTGCTGCTGCTAGTAATACTATTCCCATTTATTGAACCCACATGCTTTATATTATTTGTATGCTCATATGAGCTCCTAGTAGGTACTTCTATTGTCTTCACTTTTCAGATACAAAATTCTAGTCTAAGGCCAATAAATAGAATCACAAGTCTTATGATTGTGATCAAATGCTGTGTTGTCTGTCAGCAACCAGTGGCAGCTGGCTGACTAGAAAGTAAAACCAACATGCCAAAGAAAGAACAGAGTAGATGTTGAGGACAGTTTGCTCTTTCTCTCTTTCTTGTTGCCTTCTTTTCCCTTCCTCCTACATTTTCTGATATTGTCTACCATAACAGTCAAACAACAACAACAACAACAACAAACACCCCACAGCTCAGTAACTTAAAACAACAATCATGTATTCTTGTGCACACATGTGCAGGTCAGCTGGGCTTGGCTGACCCAAGCTAGGTTTGGCTAGCCTTCACTCCCAGCTCAGGACGGCCCAGGTCATCCCACACCAGAAGACCAGGGGCATGTGATCTTTTCATGGCATTGACAAGAGTGGTAGAAAACAAGCCTAATCACACAAGCATACTGCAGCCTCTGCTCATGTCACGTGTGCTGATATCCCATTGACCAAAACAAGTCTGATAGCCAAATCCAACTTCAAGCAGGGAAGTAGAGTCAATCCACCATGAAGCACAGCAAGTGATGTAGGATACTAACAGATGTAAAGAATTATGACCAGTAGTTTAAGCTACATACTACATACCTCAGACAAACAAAGAAGCAGAGGAAGGTCTGTAGCAGCAAGGGATTGGAGTGCTGAAAAAGATGGAGTGAGAAATCCCAAAGGAAGCCAGTTAGAAGGAAAACAACTGTTCATACTGGGCTGGCCCTGCATTTTACTCTGGAGGTCCAAAACGAGGATTTGCTTCTAATATATAAGCTCAAAACTCTGGCCCTCGCGGCAATTCCAGACACAGCAAGCAGGGGTTGAAAATGCTCATTGTCCCAAACAAAATTAGAAGAAAAACAGGCCAGGCGCAGTGGCTCAAGCCTGTAATCCCAGCACTTTGGGAGGCCGAGAAGGGCGGATCACGAGATCAGTAGATCGAGACCATCCTGGCTAACACTGTGAAACCCCGTCTACTAAAAAATACAAAAAACTAGCCGGTCGAGGTGGCGGGTGCCTGTAGTCCCAGCTACTGGGGAGGCTGAGGCAGGAGAATGGTGTAAACCCGGGAGGCGGAGCTTGCAGTGAGCAGAGATCCAGCCACTGCACTCCGGCCTGCGCGACAGAGCGAGACTCCGTCTCAAAAAAAAAAAAAAAAAAAAAAAAAAAAGAAAAACAAAGTTTTTCAAATGTCTCCATTTCTTCATCGTTTGTGTCCTCTGTGTTTGGATTCTCTCTCTAAATGTGTGACTAAAGTGAGGCTCAGCTGAAGTGTAGCATATTATGGCTCCATACTTGCAAATGCAGGCTTTGTTGGTTTCCAAAAACTAAGAGAGTTGTACATTTCCCTGTTACTACATAAAAATGTCAGCTGAACAAAACCACGGGCATTTATCAATGCAAAGCAATAACAATAAGCTCAGGAAACTTAATTTTTTTATTATAATCACCAAAAGTAGTCAGGCATAAGGCACTATTTTGTTTTCTCTTGCAATGTTTGTAATGAAACAGTGGTTCCTGACTATTTTCCCATAAGCCTTCTCTGAAACTTAGCTGAAAACTATTTCTTCTTTGGTGAGTAAATACTTAATTAACTATGTGAAATACAGTATTAACCCAGATATTTGGTGGGCAGCTTCTGAGAATCTCAAATATTAGCAAAAGAGTTGTATACTCTATTTAATACCCCAAGGTATTATTAAATATTAAAAGTGGTTTTTTCAAAAAACTGGTTCTTAAAGAGGCAATGTGGTTTTCTAAAAAGATCTTTCATCTCAGCTCTTTCATTAACAAGCTCTGAGACTCTGGGAAACTAATTTACATAGATTTGAAGGCTTTTAACAACGTGGCACTGACCAACTTCTTCAAAAAATATTTTCAACTCCTCATTTTTACCCTTCGCTCCACTCTTTCTCACTCCTTTTTCCCTCCTACCTTGCTGTCTTTCATCCAATTATTTTGCAAAGCAGTTCATTTCTTTCTTTGCAGACTAAGTCCTGGAGAGCCTCACTCTTGACTCTCAAAGGGACCTTCAAGGCATTTTCCAAAACAAAGTAACATCTCTTCTTACATAAATTTTTCTACAGTGCTAGTTATCAAAATGCTTATTTTTAATAGAACAGCAACTTTTTCTCCTGCCTGCATCAGTATAATAATATACTCTTGATAAACTTACTGAATAAGAAAAAAATTATTGTTTTTAGTCCTATATTTTAACCACTAATTTAGCTTAAGCATTTGGATAAGTTCTCACTTCATCTTGATTATAACTCTTGTTAACTAAGAATCTGTGCAAAAAATTTGGCTCAGAGAGGTTAAGCAATTTCTCCAATGCCTCACAGTTTATAAGCAGTAAAATTAGAATTTAAATCCACATCCATCTGATTTTCTTACCTACGAAAAAAGAGGTTTAACCAGATAATCTCTGAGGTTCCTTAAGATACAAATTTCAGTGATTCTGTGTATGCAATAAAGGATTAACTCAGTAGACCTGAGTTGCCCAGACCTGCATGTTTCAAAGAAAAGTTTGCCCCTTGATTGACTCCTGGGAGATAACCTCTAAGAACCTGGAATATCCTGCTTGATAAGAGTTTTTTCATCTACCTTGGACCTAGGGTCATGCAGATAGTTTATGTTAATGGTCATAGTTTTGGTGGAAACCTTGGGCCATGCAATATCAGTTTGACCTCTGGAGGAGCTGGAAACTGAGTAAATAAGGTCAGCCACATGAGTTACATCTATACAGAGTGACTTCTGATTTAATGACTGAAGTCTGACTCTTATAATTTTTGCTACTGGCAGCAGTTTCAGGAAAACAGAACCTCAAAGAAGAGAATCCGGGATGAGTTCTCTGATCTGAATAGAGTTAAAGAATGTAATGTCCTCATTGCTAGCAAAACAAACAAACAAACAAACAAGAGAGAGAGACTTTGTTGGTACACAATGGGCAGAGGCTAAATAATTTTTTAATTTCTACTTTTAGTTTCCTGGAATTATGAGCCTAGAAGAAAGCTAAGTGTCGAAAGACTGTATGACTTCTTCAAGAGAATGTTCGAGCAGAAAGTTTAACAACAATAACGGAACTGGCTGGATATCTAAGACTGAAGCTTACGGAAGGAAGATCTATAAATTCGCAAGCAAGGAACTAAAAAAGCTTCTATGTTCTGAAAGAACGTTTTATTTCTTGTAGCTGCAGAGCTAAGATTTCTGAGAGCCAAATCTAAAATTGGATCCTATGGGTGACTGAGTAACAATGAAAGCTGAACTCACAGTGAGCCTCATCAAGCCTCTTTCGTAAAAGTTAAGATGTTGCCTGGAAAAGAATGGGGACATGAAAATTGGAACAGGGCACTTGGGGAGATTCTAAAGGGAAGGACAGGCCATTATTCTTGAGTGGCAGTTGCAAGCAGATGCTGACCAGATGGTGGATACGAGGCACACAGCAGTGTCTGTGTCTGGTTAGGTCTTGAGGACAACCCACTTCAGTGCTGCTGGCTGAGATTGTAGGTACTGGGCTTCTTGACCTGCCCTTTCCCTAGCCCATTTGATAGGGATGAAACCTTTAATCCCCTGTATTGAAATACAAAGAACAACTTCCATTTGCCTGAATGAACACTGACTGATACATGACTAAGCATCAGTTACCCAAACAATTAGGAAATTTGTTAATATGAGACGCTCACTTCTGAGCAATGTTAAGCAAAAGGATCATATAGACATGAAAAGTAAGTGATGCTCCTAAACCAAGTAGGAGTGAGTGGATATGAGCAAGTGCTTCCAGCCATGTGCATTATAAATCACATGATAGGGTTCATTCCTATATGTTTACTGGACAGATACTGAGGAAAGAAATTCTGTCTGAATTACGAACTTTTGGGTTTTCTCGTAGACCAAGTTCTTGTCCTAATGCCTGGCACACCCGAATGCTCAATAAATGTTTATTTAGCATTTGGATTTGCCTAGGCAGGATGAATCCCTCCCTGTCCAGTTACTATTAACAACTTAATTGTCCATAGTTAATATTATCAACAATAGTCAACAATGTATCATTATCACACATATCATTATCACACTAAAAGTCTCAAAGTCTACCTGTCTCACAAAGACCTTCAGGCTGGGTCATAAATGTGTTTATCTTGTGCAGTGTAAAGCAGTTCAATTTCCACTTCCTATGTGCAAGTGTGCACATTTCTAAACAAGAGAACTTTAAAACTTAGATGCATTCAGTTACAACTTGTTTACCAAAATGTATGTGAAGGTATTTTGGAACAAGAACATCCTCTTTCTACTGTCAAGATTATTTTTGTTTTAAACATGATATGTTGTGATTTCAAACTAAGTAGATGTATCAGGGAGGCATACTTTTTTATAAAATTTAGTTTTATGTACTAAAATCTTCTAGTACTCCCATCTTAAAGTTTTATTGACTATTTTAAAATTATATTTGTAAGACTGCTATGTGAAAAAATTCAGTGGCATATTTTGAGTACTAAAGTTATTTTACACACAAAAAGCCTCTCCTGGTGACATATTTCTTCATCTAGTAGATAATATCTAGGAGGATTTTTGCTGCTATTAAAGTTCAAGAAAGAATATAGGCCGGGTGTGGTGGCTCACACCTGCAATCCCAGCACTTTGGGAGGCCAAGGTGGGCAGATTACCTGAGGTCAGGAGTTCAAGACCAGCCTGGCCAACATGGTAAAACCCTGTCTCTACAAAAATACAAAAATTAGCTCGGCATGATGGTGGGTGCCTGTAATCCCAGCTACTCGGGAGGCTGAGGCAGGATAATCTCTTGAACTTGGGAGGCGGATGTTGTAGTGAGCTGAGACCGTACCACTGCACTCCAGCCTGGGCAACAGAGCAAGACTCCATCTCAAAAACAGCAACAACAACAACAAACAAACAAGAATTATAAGAGAAATACCATACCAATCAACATTTCTAGATACACAAATATAAACATCTTATAGAAACTGGCAAAATGATGAACTTATGAACTATTAGCCAATAGAGCACTTAGATAAAGTCCTACAAAATAACAGGAAAATCAAAATAAATGTGACATGTCTAAAACAGTAAAATAAAATAAAACCAAATGTGATCTGTATATTTTTTCCTAAAGTTAGTGTTAACCATTTAATCTCAACATTGTGAATTTATTTCCACTGAGAATAGGAAATTTAAGGGTAGGAGCTTTCTCTAGTTCACCACTTTACTCAGAATCTAGAATAGTATCTGCATACACAAGACTCTGGATAATTGAATGATATCTATTTGAATGAACATAGGCATTGAGAGATGAACAAATGATTTTTTGCCTTTATTTTACCTTGTTTTCTTCCACTCCACCCTCACTTATTAAGGACTGCATTAAAAAAATTAAGTACTCTATGTTTGCTCTAATTACCATTAGCATTTCTCCAACCAAACATCTCATGCTTATTCAATCTCATCACTTGGATTCTTTCTTACAGGCACCTCAAATTGAATTCGTGGTCCCTTCTTGCTTCTATTCTCTCCCTCCCCTGCCTCATCATTGCTACTACCAATGTGCACAGCCATCATTACTACAATCCACCAGCTGTTCAGCCATCTTTCCTTACATCTCCCCTTCTTTACTCCCTAGATCCAGTCACCACCAAGTTCCATGAATTTTGTTTCCAAAATCTTTCTCAAATCCATCCACTTGTCTCTGTTTCCATTGTCAGTAATCCAAGCCACTCTTTCTCTATTTGGACCTGACAATAGGCTTTTAACTCATCTCCCTGCATTCCCACCTGCCCCATTCCAATTCATTCTTCACACCTCAGCCAGGAAGATCTTTTTAGAACTCACAGTAGATCAAGTTGGCCTCCTGTTTCAAGCCTTTCAAAACCTTACCCACCTTTCTCAGTGCTGGGACCCTGTTCAGCCTCTTTTTATGTCACTGTACCTTCATCCATGACCACTATTGTGCTATATTCACAGACACAGACAGATATTCAGGATTCAAACTAAGGATAGTCTTAGTTTGTACTACTTAGATAGCCTTAAGGCTTGTGGCTTAGCCAGGAAGAGCTGAGATGATGCAGACGATAAAGAGATTCGTTTAATTCAATCAAGTGGTGAAGTCACCTGGGTTGAGACTTGCAGACTCAAAATCAGACAGAAAAATTAGATAATGCTCAATGTGAATCCAGGACATGTGTATTGGAAAATCACACCATTTGAAAGTCACAGAATAAAAAATAAATGGCTCATATAGGTCAGTGACAAGGAGAGAATCATACCTAAGACCAATCCAAAATTATGTGGCCAATGAGCACGCTCAGTGTGCTGGGATAGTTACCTCAATTTGCAAGAAAGAGTAACCTTGTAATTCTTGGAATAACGAAAACATATCCTTGATAGACCCAGGGCCACCACATGCAATCATGGGGGAGCTGTGTGGCACCCAACTACAGGATGTGCCTCTTTCATACTAGTTAATATGAATGTTGTCCCCAGAGTTGTTTAGGAAACCATCTATGGAGCCATATATAGCCAACTTCATGAATAAGTACCTTTTTCTCCAGGAAGAATATTAATACTTTTGTGTTAAGATCGAGAATAAATATTTATTGTGAATGGTTTAATCTTGATATAGTTACTACTTGAAGCATTTGTAATATTGAAGAGAATTTGGCATATTAGAATAACTAAAAAATTACACCTGTAAATCAGTAGGAAGCACCTAGCTGACTCACACTGGAAAAGTCTGAGGAAGGTTAGTGAAGGGGTCATGGTAAGGGGGTTAACAGTACTCTGAAGCTAGTAACAGTAGCAAGTGCCTTTTCAGGCTTGAAGTGTATGAAGAAGGGGTCATTGCTGAAATCCAGAAGTAGAGAGGACTGTCTGGAGGGCCCCCTGAGCAAAACTAACTTTTAAACGTTGCGCTCAGCCAGAAGTGATCCTGAAGAGGGAAGCCAGGAAATAAAGACCCAGACCTCTCTCAAATGTTTTGCCTGTTCTCATTGACTGAACAGGAACCTGACACCAGAGGACAAAGAGTTCTTCCTGGTGTAATTGATGCATATCAAGACAAAGTATATGGTGGAAAGGGGTAGAAAAGGAATGTGAACAGGCAAACAGAAAGCAGCCAACCTATTTGGTGCCTCAGGATTGACTCTTGTCCTCCATCTTGTAAAAAACTTGTACCTCCAAATAGAAAACATGTGAAATATCAGCATATGGTGTTGTTAACTCATGTGTGCCCCCACATGGAATCTAAAACATTTGCTACTATCAATATGCTTCATATTAGTCAGCAGGGAGAGAAAGGGGAGCGGAGAATGAATGAACATAAACAGTAGCTAGTACAGTCCCTGCTTATGCAGCTGCTCACAGACCCAAGGTGGTGATCACAGCTGCCTTCTGTGACCCATTTCATGTTTACCCTACTCTTCGCTAGCACCTTCCCTACACAGAGTCATTTGCCTGCGGGATTTGCATCTTTGGTGGTCTTTCTATTGGGTTGGCACTGTATTTTTATTGACCAGAACTATCGGGCAAAGGAGGCCTACGAGGTAGTCCAATACTATGCATTCCCTGGCACTCTTTCTCCCCATGATAAAACAGTAACACGGTGCCCTTCTGGTAATTGGATACAAGGAGGTAAATGGCTCCTTCTTGCCAAGTCTTTGAACAGCTAGCCAATCCACTAGCCACTGCTCATGGATCAATATAGAACCAGGTCATTTTTCTTTCCAAACAAATTGGACAACTAGACATTCTGCTCAAAAGTCCGCACAAGAAGTCTTGCCCTCACCTCTGTCTGTTGGGAGCACTGAGAAGCAGTGGTCATCCATTTCTGGCTGGTGCTAACCCATATGAATGGTAACACACTTTTCTTTGGCTGTGAATGAGCTACTGGGAACTCCCCTTGAGATAATAGGTAAATGTATTAGTCTGGGTTTTCCAGAGAAACAGAATTAATAGGATATGGACATATATACACGCGCGTGTGCACGCGTGTGCATGCGCGCACACACACGTGTATGTATGTATGGCTCAGGGGAGCCAATGGTATAAAATCCTGGTCTAAGGGCAGGAGAAAATGAGATGTCCCAGCTCAAGCATTTAACCAGAAAAAGGGGCAGGGTGGGGAGGGCGGGAATTCCCCCTTCTGTTCAGGTCCTCAACAGATTAAATGATGCGTACCCACATTAGGGAGGGCAGTCTACTGAGTCCACAGATTCAAATGCTAATCTCCTCTAGAAACACCCTCACAGACACCCCCAGAAATAATGCTTAACCAGACATCTGGACATTCCTTGAACCAGTCAGATTGATGTATAAAATTAACTATCACAGTCTGCATTTTAAAAAATATGATAAAACAGTAGGAGATACCATAAAAATCTGAGTATCTTGTATTTTCTGACTTAGCATCACATAGCTGCTATTTTCATTTATTTAATTTTATTTGTTGTTTATTTATTGAGACAGAGTCTCACCCTGTTGCCCAGGCTAAAATGCAGTGGTGCAATCTTGGCTCACTGCAACCTCCACTTCCTAGGTTCAAGTGATTCTCTTGCCTCAATCTCCTAAGTAGCTTCGATTACAGGCGTTACACCACCATGCCTAGCTAATTTTTGTATTTTTAGTAGAAACGAGGTCTCACCATGTTGGCCAGGCTGGTCTCAAACTCCTGATCTCAAGTGATCCGCCTGCCTCAGTCTCCTAAAGTGCTGGGATTACCGGCATGAGTCACCATGCCCGGCCACTGTTTCCTTTTAATAATGAAATGATACGGCACAATTTACCTTTTCATTTTGTTGAATAGATGACAAGTAGTTTCTGAGGAGCAGCTCAAGTTCATAAGATTTCGCGGCCCTTAGTCAGATATTCAGTCTCTATCAAAGTCCATAGAAAATTAGAAGCTGCCTTTCACATGGAGAGCAGTTGTCTGTAGCAAAGAACAGGCTTTGCTTAAAAGTCCTAGGGTTTCCTGATGGGATTATTCTATTGGGACTTGCCAGAGGCTCTATACAGCATCTCTGATGAAGAATACATTTCTAATACCACTGGGTTGACTCATCAGGCTTTAATAGAAAAGTAAGTTCTAACGCAGCCTAGGCCTGCAATAGAGCCTTTTCTTTTCTCTGACTCCAATCAAAATATCAGACTTAACAGGCCAATGCGTCAGACCATGTTCAAAGTGTGGTAAATCAGCCTCTGAAATCCAAAGATGTTCAATAAGCATCGAACATCTTATTTGTGGTGGGCAATGAATAGTACAGATGTACTTCATTTTAGAGGGGATATCCCAATGTGTACCAGACCCCTAGAAAATTCACTGATATAGTGACCCCTGAACTTTTGCAAGGTTTATCTTCCACCCTATGGTACAAACGTGTCTTATAAAGGGTGCTTGCTACCGCTTGTTCACAAGGTCCAATTAACATGTCATCAATGTAATGGGCCAAAATAATAGGGTATGGGCTCTTAGGACAATCAATGTTCCTCTGGATCATTTAATACGGACTAGAGAGTTGACACATTCCTAAGTAAAACCATATAGCTAGACTGTTGTCACTACCACATCAAAGCAAATTGCTTCCGATTGTTTTGACTGATACATTTGGAGAATGAAAAGCATTTTCTAGGTTCAGATGCCAAAGGCTGTATTTATTTGGAATGAAGCTATCCCATCCAAAAGCACAGCTTTGATAGGCTCCACCTTCTGAATAAGCGTGAGATAGTCTGCTGCCATTCTCCATAATCTGCTTGGCTTTTGCACTAGCCAAACAGGTGAGTTAAATGGGGACATGGTAGGAATCATCATCCCTGTGTCTTTCAGTGTTTTGAGGGTGGCACTCTAATTCCCCCAAGGATGTGATATGGTTTTGAATTCCTATTCTAGTGGGGATGGGGGCAGTTCCAGGATGACAACTTGGCCCTTCTAACTGTTAACTGTCACTTCATTGGTCTGCTGGGATTCTGCCAGATGCTAACCATAGCTATTCCTCTATAGATCCCAAGACTAGTTTAATAACTACAAGACAGATTCATAGTCCCACTGGCACCACTGCGAAACAGACTCCAGTCACAACTGCATTTATTGCCAGACCTCCACAAGAACCTACACCAATAAGAAGACTCTCAGAGGCTTTTGGGGCCTCCAAGGATTATCATCAATTTGAAGCCAGTATAAAACAACCCCTAGAATCCAGGTGTCTCCTTTTCTCCAGGGCACAGTCCCCATAGTAAATGGCTGCAGATGCCTCTGGTAACATCTTTTTTTTTTTTTTTTTTTTTTTTTGAGACAGAGTCTTGCTCTGTCTCCCAGGCTGGAGTGCAGTGGCACGATCTCAGCTCACTGCAGGCTCTGCCTCCCGGGTTCACGCCATTCTCCTGCCTCAGTCTCCCAAGTAGCTGGGACTATGGGCACCTGCCACCACGCCTGGCTAATTTTTTGTATTTTTAGTAGAGAGGGAGTTTCACTATGTTAGCCAGGATGGTCTTGATCTCCTGACCTCGTGATCCGCCCGCCTCAGCCTTCCAAAGTGCTGGGATTACAGGCGTGAGCCACCGCACCCGGCCTCACCTCTGGTAACATCTTAAAGGAAGATTCATGTATGCACCTATGACCATAGTGCAGGGTTTTGCCTCCCAGGAGACTGACCTTCCCCTCAGTCAGGAGGTTTTTTACCTTAACTACTTTAGGACTAGAAACTGGCAAATGTTCCATGGATCACTATTATTGCAACTTGAGTTGGATTTCTGTCCACCAGATAGAGTTTTTTAAATCTGTTATGTTAAAGAGCATTTGAGTAGCTGCCCGTTTTGCTTCTAGAAATCCCATGATTAATTGTTACTTATTTTCCAGTGATCCTTTCAGGTAAGAATACTTCATCACTCTGTTCTTGTAGCTTTTAGGGTGGTTGTGTTCATCTTTTCCTCGAAGTTTAAGCGGCACTACCTGGTCTCCACCATTCTGGGGTCCCATTGTTCCCACTGAGCTCAGGGAACCCAGTTCCATTGCAGCATCTTTGTCCATTATCTCCAGGTCCATTTGAGTGCAGGCTTCAATTAGTCAGCTTAGGAGACAATTATCACCATTCCTGGCTGCTTAATTGTCACATTAAATCCCAAATCCCAGTGAGTGTTCCCATGTTAATATATTCTGTCTCATCAAGCTTTAAGTTTTATTCTCTTTGGTCTAATGCCCTTGAAATCCACTCGCAAATATGCTCCCCAGACTCTTGCTGATATAGATTCATAAGTACTTGTAACTTTTTCAGTACATAGTCTCCTTCCTCCCAGAATAGGCCTATGTTTCACCATTTGGGATATAGTGAAATCTAACTCATCGTGGGCTAGAGAGTGATGGAGGTGAATCGGCATCAGCTTGCTAGGCAATTATTTGTAGACTATAATTATACAGGGGAAGGCTAGTTCCCTCAGATGGGAGTTGGGGAGGCTGCCTCTGCTAGTAAGGGAGATTCAGGGCCATCCAAGGGTGTGAAGTTCTCAGTTTCATCTACATAAATTTAAATCTCTTTTCTTCCCTTCCCTTCCCTTCACTTCCCTTTATGTAAGAGGCCTATCAGAGCTGAGCATGTGTTGGCATTGCAATTCTGCAACCTTTATAATCAGGTCTGGTTCTTAGTCCTCAGCCATATCTACCCTGCAATTATAGGAGTTGAGGGACTTCTTCAAAGGTCCATGAGGCTTTCTGATTTTCCATGCATGCTCTCAACTAGATAGTCAGTTTTCCATTTCTCCTTTTACAACTCGGTTCACTTGTTAGGTTACCAGAAGAAGCCAACAGATGCCTCATAGTGACCTAATGTAACAGCCACTTGATCTTTCAGCATATCAGCTTCTGCCTACATTTCGTCTCTCTCGTGTTCATTTAAATAAGCATGTGCCATCACATGTTCTGTTTCATTTCACTCCAATAAGGAAATCCTTAAATATATCAGCAACCTAACCCCACAATCGTATTTGAAGGTCTGTTTCCTGAGGGTCACTCTTTGTAGCAATTGCTGTGTTAGTCAAAGTCCTGGCAGGAAACAAAGGGCAGAGTAGAATAATTTGACAGCTTGATAAAGAGACTATTTACAATGGTGTGGCTGTGGTGTATGAAACTCACAAGGATTTATGTAATACTGTAAGGCTAATAATAGAGGAGTCCTGTAACCTTTGAGCCTGCAAAAGCAGCCAAGGGACAGAGAAGTCTTTGTGGAGAGTTCCTCTGATATGATCTGAGACCCTAAGTTGAGGGAACTTAAGTTGAGGAAATCAGCTAGAAGTTACTCTGTAGAGAGAGCTCTATCTGGGGAAATATGTACTCAGACTTTATTCTTCTCTCTAGAGCTGCTCTCCAACAGGTATGCTCCATTAGTCAAACCTACCAGAAGCCGGAGGATGTGGCCGCCTAATGATGTAGACCATGCCAAGCAACTTCCTCAGGCACAGAGCAAGGAAGAAAATGGGCCAACTATTAACCAATACAACCTGGAATTTCTGTATAAAATCTATGGTTGAATCATTAATTTTAGATTTATAATTTTGGTTGAACAATGACCATTAGGCCAAGTTTTAGACAGTTTTGGAAATTTAAGGTGAATTTGAGATTCACCTTTATCTGAGAGCTTAATTTGTCAAGAAATAGTTAAAATCCTAAGCAGGTTTACTCTGTTGAGATAAACAGTTATCTTAAACAGTGATCTTAAAGAGTAAACAGTTACTTACAGGGCAACATGGAATAAATGAAATTTATAACTGCAGTTCAATAATTTAGGGCATTTCAGTCTTTAGGCCTTTGAGGAATCGCCACACAGTCTTCTACAATGGCTGAACTAATTTACACTCCCACCAACAGTGAATAAGCGTTCCTTTTTCTCTACAACCTTGCCAGCATCTGTTATTTTTTAACTTTTTAATAATAGCCATTCTGACTGGTGTGAGACAGTATCTCATTGTGGTTTTGGTTTGCATTTCTCTAATGATCAGTGATGTTGAGCTTTTCTTCATATGATTGTTAGCTGCATGTGTGTCTTCTTTTGAAAAGTTTCTGTTCATGGCCTTTGCCCACTTTTTAATGGAGCCGTTTGTTATTTTCTTGTAAATTTAAGTACCATTCTACCCTCTCAATTCCGTTACTGGGTATATACCCAAAGGAATATAAATCATTGTATTATAAACACACATGCACAATGTATTCTTCATTGCAGCACTATTCACAATAGCAAAGACATGGAATTAACCTAAATACCCATCCATGATAGACTGGATATATACTGTGGAATACTATGCAGCCATACAAAATGAGATCATGTCTTTTGCAGGAACATGGATGGAGTTAGAGGCCATTATCCTTAGCAAACTAACGCAGGGACAGAAAACCAAATACCACAAGTTCTTACTTATAAGTGGGAGCTAAATGATGAGAATTCATGGACACATAGAGGGGAGCAACACACTGGGGCCTTTTGGAGGGTGGAGGGTGGGAGGAGGGAGAGGATCAGGAAAAATAACTAATGGATACTAGAATTAATACCTAGGTGATGAAATAATCCATACACCAAATCCGCATGACACAAATTCACCTATGTAACAAACCTGCACTGTTACACCTGAACTTAAAAAATAAATATAAATTGATGGTATTTACTTAAAGTATTTAAAAGCCTCTCTAAAGTAGTAGTTTAAATTCATTAGACTCATATGTCAATTTTTAAGTTGATCATAAAATTAACAGAAAAACTGAATTTTCAAATGCTAAATTTAGCAAATTGCATACAATTTTTTTTTTTTTTTTTTTTTTTTTTTTTTTTTTTTTGAGATGGTGTCTCACTCTGCTGCCCAGGCTGGAGTGCAGTGGTGCAATCTTGGCTCACTTCAACCTCTGCCTCCTGGGTTCAAGCAATTCTCCTGCCTCAGCCTCCAAATAGCTGGGACTAGAGGTGCCCACCACCATGCCTGGCTAATTTTTGTATTTTTAGTAGAGACTGGGTTTTGCTATGTTGGCCAGGCTGGTCTTGAACTCCTGACCTCAAATGATCCACCTGCCTCAGCCTCCCAAAGTGCTGGGATTACAGGTGTGAGCCGCCACACCCAGGTGCATACCAATTTTAAAATAAATGCCAAAAAATGTTTTTCTGCTCTAAAGGACATCAAATAAATCACACTGCCTTGCACCACTACACAGTCTTCTTTCAGTCCTTCAAAAGCTTAATGCTTTTGGGTTTCTGAGTTCTCACCATCGGGTCCCTACTGCGTGGACACTCTCCACACTCCTCTTCATGAGGCCAGTGAGTCTTGTTCAGATCTCAGGGTAAATATCTCTTCCTCAGAGGAGCCCCAGGACCAGGTCAGGTTCCCCAATACAATGCTCAACAATTATAGTTCATTGCTAGGTTGGTTAAAACAAAAAATTGTCATTACTTTTAAAAATGGCAAAAACCGCAATTACTTTGGCAGCAACCTAATATTCTTGAGTAACTATTCTTCCCATTAGACTGTAAACTTCATGAGAGATTTTGTCTTATTTTTGGCAAAGTGCCTGGAATATAGCAGTACATACTGAAAAATATTTGTCAAGTACCCAAATTACATTATGATAAGACATTTGAAATAACTAAAGAATTGGTATTGAAGTAGTGAGTTAAATCAATTAAAATTGTCAAAATTGTATGTACAAGTGTAATTGGAAGGGAAGGCAATAATTAAGAAACTGATTTTCAAATATAATCAATTAACTATTAATGGTTATTGATGATGAATTATCAAATTCTGAAGTCATTTAGTAAAGTTTATTGTAAAGTCACTTCAAAGGTTTTCTTAGCTCACTTTAGATTTTAATAACAGATGCTAAATAGAAATCCCACATCATTTCAGTTTCATTGAAATTTGTATTGAGCATTTGCTAGAGATCTTAGGCAACTAACTACTACAGTCTCCAGTCCTAAATTCAAACACCATATATCAACAAAAGACATTGCTTTTTGCCAAGAGCCATTATAAAATACTTGCACAAAGCAAGCAGTAGAAACAACACAATTTTGGAAATATTATAAGCAAATTGAGCAAACAGAACACATATGAGTCTAAAAACAGGAAGCATATCAGAGTTGTTCTCATAGAAGAAAATAACATACTAATATATCACTATTTAAACTACGGTAGCTAAAGTAACACTCTTTAGGAAGTGAGAACAAGTACAAATGCGGGTACTTTAAAAATGACATAAGAGCTCAAGTGAGCCAGAATGGTCTCAAAGGGTTAATCAGATCATGTTATTCCCCTTGTTAAAGACCTCCAGCATGTCCCTCTATGTTTAGAACAAAACTCAAACACTTTATAATGGCCTTCAAAGCTCAACATGTTGTATTCCTTGCCAAACCCTTGACTTTCCTCCCTGCCATTTTCCCAGCCCCTTGCCTACTGAGACAGTATCACCTCCTTTCTGTTCTGGAATATGGCAAGCTCATTTCTACATTACAGCTTTTGCACAAAGTGCTCTGTTTGCCTGGAATGCCCTTCTAGTAAATCTTCACGTGGCTGACTCTTTCTCATTGATCAGAAATTTTATCAAATGTCACCCTCTCAAAAGCAATCTCCCTGAATACCCAATCTTAAGGAACCCCTCCAAACTTCTGCTGTTTAATTTCACATCAACCTATAAAGCAGCTATATCTCTATTTATAATATAAGCTCCATGAGATTACAGGGCTTTTCAGTTGTATTCACCTAGAGCCTAGAATACCTGGGTACCTGGCTCTTAACAGATATTCAATCAATATGTGTTGCATATATGAATGACTAAGTTAAGTAATAAATAGCCCAGTCTGTTCTTGAACTCCATAGTTCCAGCAGTGCCTCCTGGCTTCCATTTCCTCAGACTTTCCAATAATTTTTAAGCACCTTATACCCTGTCTTAATCTCTTTCTGCTGTAAATACCTAGGGTGATTACTGATGCCTGCACTAAACACAGACAGGCTTTACCAGAAGCAGTTGCAAGGACTAGACTCTCAAGGATAGAAATGTGGAATTAATTGTCAGATCTGATTGGATTGGAAGACAGGGATTGTCTGGACACCATGAAAAATGAGACATCTGTAGTCCATGTGTTTGCAAGATGGTTGTTTAAATTATATCACCTGTGGTTTGCTAGGATGGCGTGCCTACTGCCAGCATGGCTTTACAAGATTATCTAGCCATTAAAGTGGGAATGGGGAATACAACAACCATCCTAAAGAGCTTAGAAGACAACAAGCTAAGGTTTTAAATTTTCATTTTAAAACATGGTCAGAAAACCAGAATCTCCTCCTTTGACTGGTCTCAACAAATCTCTCATAACCATGGGCTATGTACACGAAAATCAATCAGAATATGATCCTGAAGAGTACAGAATTAGAATTTCAGTTTAATTTGGAGACTCATCAGGCTCTTTCCGTGAAATATAAAGAGATTGACTGGGAAAACTAAAGCTTAAGAACTGGAATAGGATCGCTGGCTGGGTTTAGATGACTCTGAGCACTTGGAATTCCCCAAACTTCCTAAGTCTCCTTTAGCAGTTACATTAGTTATTTACTGATGCATAACAAAAAACCCCTAAACTTTGTAGCTTAAAACAACACGCACTCATTATGGCGTGGTTTCTGAGGGTGAGGAACCTGGGCCCAGCATAGCTGGGTGCTTCTGACTCGGGGTCTCTTGCAAGGTGGCCATCAAGCTGTAGCTGGGGCTATAGTTAGCTCAGGTTTCAGCTGGTGAAGGATTCACTTCCCAGCTCACTCACAAGGCTGTTGGCAGGCCTTGGGTCTTCACTGTCTGTTAGCCAGAGAGATCAGTTTCTTGCTACATGGATCTCTCCAAAGGGAAACTCACAACATGGCAGCTGGCTTCCCCTAGAACAAGTGAGCAAAAGAGCCAGAGAGGTTGTCCGAGACAGAAGTCACAATCTCTTTTTAACCTAATCTCAGAAATGACATTCCACCACTTTTTCCATATTTTATTGATTATAAGTGAGTCACTAGGCCCAGCCCACACACAAGGAGAGGGTGTAAATACCAGGAGGTGGGGATTATTGGGGGCTGCCTCAAAAGCAGCTTAGCATGGCAGCAGAATTGCTCTCTCCTGTCTTTGCTGTGGTTACTCCTGCCTTGCTTGAAGACATTGTAAGAACCTCATGTGACTTTACTAAGTTAAATTAGGGAGGCTACGGCAGAGAAGACAAAATTAGGGGAAAGGAGTGGAGACAAGGTCACGAGATCCCTTGAGACCTAATCTTGGCCTTCAAGGTCAACTTGTTAGTACTGGATCCCGGTTTCAAAGCAGTGTGAGTCCATTTTTTAAAAAAATATGATATAAATCCAGTTTTAAGTATATACTTATTTATATGAAACAAAGTTTTTATAAAATATGTCAAGTTTATTATTGCTATTTCCCTTCCAGTAAATTGACAGAACAGTGACACTGACATAATACAAGCTTCTTGTGTACCAAAATGATGACTGCATTTTAGGCTATCAGTAGTGTCCCCTAGGACATCTGAACGACTTCCCAGCTATATTTAGCCATGCAAAAAGCAATATCATCTTCTTAACTACTATTCAAATTAAGTGTCTTTGGCCATGGATATATTTTTTAAACTAATTCTACTGGAAAAATATAATATTGGCTGGGGATAGTTCATTTCTCTCCTTATCTGTATTCAATGGGACTATGCTTAAATTACAACACATGTGATTTGGGGTGAAAATTAGGAGGAATATCCTGATGAAATATGGTATAAAACATAGGGAAATGGTACAAATCAGCTTTTGTAATCATTTCTTCTATAAAGGTTTAGGAATATGATGGATGGCTTGTTACAATTGACCTAAGCCAATCTAGCCACTTCACAATAGTCAGTTTCTCTTTGGTGACTCTGGATGCCTCCAAATATTAGAAGTAGGTGAGAGCTATTATCTGCTCCCTTATATCTTTGCTACCAGGTACTATAATGAAAGCAAGGCTTAGACTTAATTCTGCTCCATGTACATTTATTGTCAGATTTTTACACCCTGTTCATGCAAGAGCTAAGATGCCTATACAATATTTCCAGCCAACTACATTTCTCCGAAGCTTTCAGATCTCCAAAGAAATACTGTTCTAAATATCACTATGCTAATTAACAAACTCTATTGCAGATTTAGATAGCAATATTTGAAATGCTGTAGTCAGTCATTTCTCTAGTGCGCATTTCTGGATAGTGTTTTAAATGCTAATTAACCACTTATGGAGTTTGGATTTCTGATCAGAAATACTCTGACTTACACACTGAAGTGTTTTTCAATAAATTACCATTGATTTAACAAAGCCTCAGCCTAAAATTAACTAAATAAATCCTGCCTGAGAAAAGAAAGTTTAACTAATTGACCTCCTGTGGTCTCCCTCTTCTTGTACGGTGATTCTTGACTGTCTTACAACCTAGACTTGGGCAGTTTCCAGAAAGAACTTTACATCCTCATCTTAAGTAGCATGATAAAAGTAGCAATTTTAAGTCCAGCCATGAGAGGTCAGTAAACCCCAGCTTATTCAATATTTTCCTTTTGAAAACTTTTTCTAAAACAAGAAGAGTTATAAATTAATTAACATGCATTATTAGGAGAGTTTTCCCTCAATCTTTAAAGAAGTAAAAAAATAACAATTCTCAAAAGAAACCTAAAGTGTGCTCAGCTCATGAGCAGAAGATATCCCGCACTGCCACCCCATCTTACATAGAAATAGCTTAAAATTTAAGGTCTCCAAAAGCTCCAATAGACTAAGCCTGGATTTAAAACAGGGATCCAACCATCATCATTTCCATGTGCAGGAAGAAAGAAAAAAAATCAAACTAAAACCTTTAAAAGAAAGTAGATTTCTAAGCTAAAATATAATTCCTGTTATTTGTATATGTTACATTAGGTTCTCAACTTTTATTTTAACTTTGCAGTGATCTGTGAGGTGTATAGGGAGGTGTTATTATGTTTATAGAGGAAAGCAACATGCAACACTGTGTAACTAGCCTGAGTCTAGTTTCTAACTCATAGCTTTCAATATATTTACCCTCTCTAGACTAAACACACACTTATAATAAAGATATAAAATATCTTTATTATACCACACATGTGCTTGTTTATGACTTTCTGCCCAATGACAGTGACATTGTAACCTCCTTTGAGGCAGGAATCCAGTGTCTTACTTCTCTATCCCCTCACCATGACTTGAGTACAGTTAATCAGAAAATTGAATTTGCTAACCAAATAACTAAATTGAATTTGTTTTTGTTTGTCTGTTTTCTTGTACACTCTGTAGAACACGAACACACACACACACACACACACACGCACGAGTGCAATGGTGGGCATCCACTCCAACCTGGAGAAGCGCCTACTTGCATTTAAATGAAGCCTAAACAGCATCAAAGAAATCCACCTATTATATTCTAGGCCACAACCAGGCATTTTCATGGACTAGAATAGATCTTCAAACAAGTTGATTTTGTACTTCAGCAAAAGAAACATACAAGCACTCATCCCTAATATACAGATACTTTTTATAACTACAAATATGTATATGTATTAATATTGACTGAAAATAGAAAATGGATATTATGAAATGAAGATGAAATTTAAATGTATTTAAATAATTATATGTTTTATTTCCTTTATAATGGCACAGAAATATTTTTGATTGCTGTATTATAATTTGTGATTTCAATATGATTGAACATTTACGTCCATGTTCATAACTTATTTATAGGTAAGTATTTAGAAACATTTTGAAATATATAAGAATAGAGTTTTAAAAGAGCTAAAGATGTGATAAAAATATTCTAAATAATTGTACATCTTCTTTTAATGCTACAAAACCACCTTGTTTTCCTATTATTTTTTCTTGGCTTACTGTAATTCTTTTTTTTTTTTTTTTTTTTTTTGGAGACGGAGTCTCGCTCTGTCGCCCAGGCTGGAGTGCAGTGGCCGGATCTCAGCTCACTGCAAGCTCCGCCTCCCGGGTCTACGCCATTCTCCTGCCTCAGCCTCCCGAGTAGCTGGGACTACAGGCGCCCGCCACCTCGCCCGGCTAGTTTTTTGTATTTGTTAGTAGAGACGGGGTTTCACTGTGTTAGCCAGGATGGTCTCGATCTCCTGACCTCGTGATCCGCCCGTCTCGGCCTCCCAAAGTGCTGGGATTACAGGCTTGAGCCACCGCGCCCGGCCTGGCTTACTGTAATTCAAAGGTCTAAATCTTTGTTGAATTTACTTGGATGCTTGGACTCTTGGTTTTAATGGGTATAATAGTTAGAAAAAGTAGATCCAGAGAAAGATGTTGTAGTATGTGCATCCCCCTATATTTCAAATAGTGTGTTTAACAGTTTTAAATTTTTTAATATAAGATTTGATTATCATTGTTTTGAATTTCATAATGTGGAAGGAAAAGTTCTAGTAAAAAAGTTCGAGTAAAAAAAGTGTCAGTGCTACCATTTTCTCACAGATCAGCTATGCTTGCACTATTAGTATTATAGTTGCTTTGTAGGAATTCTTTTAAGCCACTGATCCATTGGAAAAGATGATTTTTGTTAAAGTAGGTAAAATAATGCATACATCCACTGTACTGGGAACATGTCATCTGTCACGTGTCACAAAACACTACAAATGAAGGAAAGGAGTAAAGCAGCTACTGTGAGCCCTCCTCCCTGTGGACTTCCACTAGGCTCTAAAGAAAACCCCTAAACCTCCACAACTGGTGGGTTAAATTTCATCAATAGGTGGCACTCAGCCCAGGCTTGAAAGCAGAAAGGAGAAGGAACTCAGATCCTTGCTCCTCGGCAGTGAGGGCAGGTGTCCAGGTTCCCACAGCTAGGAGGCTCTGCCACAGCCTCCAGACATTCCCCCTCCAAGCAGGGGTCCATCCCAGGTTTTTTCCTGCAACTCACTGAATCAGTGGCACACCTGAACACTAGTGTCAGCTTTCTCTGACCTTCGCTCCTCCTGTCCTTTTTGTAAACACCTACCTGAAATCAAACCCCTCCTGCTCAAATCAACCCAGTAGTGTCTCTCTTCCTGGCAGAATCGTGACTCTATGTAAGGTTAAAGTCCCTTTGAAGGACCGCCATGTTCATTCCTGCTTGACTTCCTCTCTGACCCAGAAGTAAATACCGTCATCATTTTAGTGTCTGTCCTTTTAGATTGTACATATACATGTATCGACACAAATACGACAGTATCTTATATTTTTTAGTATTTTTTTCTAAAACACAATGGTCTTATTGTGAGTGTTCTGTTTATCTATTGGTGCATAACAAACCACACAAAAACTTACTGTTGTAAAAAGACTGACATTTCTTATGCTCACAATTCTGTGAGTCAAAAATTAGGGCAAGGCACAGCAGGAACAGTATGGCTGCTCCACAATGTCTGGAACTTCAGCTGGGTGACTCAGAAGGATAAGGATGGCTGCAATTGTTTGACTGGGGCCATATGTCCAGGACCGTGGCTATCCTCTACATGGCATCTGCTGGGACCATAATGTCCAGGATGCAGCCTCACTCACATGTCTATTGCCTGGGCTTGGGTGACATCAATGGCTGGAATAGCCAAGGCTGGCTGTGATCTCCTCTCCACGTGACATTCTCAGGACAACAGAACTTCTTACAGAGCAGATGACTTCCCCCTGGAGCCAGAGTTACAATAATGTGTTCCAAGAGACCCAGGTGGAACCTGCAAAGCTTAAGACCCAGAATGACTTCTGCCACACTTTTCTGGTCCAGGAATTCATTGAAACCAGCCCAGATTCAAAGGAAGGATAGAAATACATGCAGCCTCTTGATGGGGGAAATGGCAAGGGAAACAATTAATAGTGCCACTCTGGAGACAAGTTATCACGATGAATACCATTCTGTAACTAGGTTTTACACTCAGCAGTAGGTCTAGGTGATCTGCCAAGCTAGTACATATGGATCTACCTCATTTCTTCTCATTCTTGTGTAATATTTAGTAAGATTTTTCCACAATTTATTTGGACACTTGCTCCTTTATGGAGATACACATGGTTATCATTTTTCTGTTTTAAAATCATTCTTGAACATACTTATTTTTGTTTATGTTCCAGTATTTCTCAGGTTAATACTAAGAAGTAAAATTATATTTTTAGCATCAAGAAAAAGAGCATATTTAGTTAAGAGCACTGCCCAATTACCTTCTAAACTGGCTCATCCAGTTTGTATTACACCATGACTGTATCAGCACTAGTTTCCCTAGTAATCACTTGACACTACCAAACTTTTGAAATGCCTGCCAACTTGATTGGTGGAAAATGATACCATGGGTTTTTTTTTATTGATTTTTATTTCCCCGATATGGTGAATGCATATTCATCATTGGGTTCGTTCTTCTGAGTTGCATGTTCATATCTTTTGCCCAGTTTTTCATTATCATTTTTTATGTCTCTATTTGTTTATAAGAGGTGTTGTCTACTCTGGATTGTAATCCTCTTATTGTTACTTGAATATTCAGAGCAACTTTTGATGAAAGCCGGCACCCTAGCTACCTGATTGAAACCTAAATGAAGAGGGGGCTCGGAGCTATGAGGTTTGGGTCTTCGAGTCACTGCACCTACTTCTCAATTTAGCCAAAGTCGTGTTCCAGAGTGAATCAGGATCCCAAGATTCCCCAGGCAAAATCCTATCCATGAGGTCACAAATCATGCCTTTGACAGTGTTTTTCAAAATTTGGTTCTCAATCAATGACCTCAGAATCATGTGGATGCTTGTGAAAAATATAGATTTCTGGGCAACGCCCCAGGTCTACCACATCAGAATTTCATGAAGTGAAGCCTAGTAATCTGCATTTTAACTATTTACTATTCACTAAAATTTGAAAATCACTACCCGGATTACAAGTCAGCAAGTTATACTAAGAGGAGGAAAGCAGGAGGTGGAATATTGTATCCCCTCGCTGATTTGCTCTTGGAAGGAAAAACAGAACCAAAATAACATAGAATCTCAGAGCTAGAGGCATTTCAGAGGTCACCTAACCCAGTGGTTCTTAAACCTGCCTGGCATCGCCATCACTTGGAGAAATTTACTCAGACCAGTAAAATTAGGATCTCTGGAGGTTGGATCAGACACCAGCATTCGTAAAATGCTGTGCTGTATATCATGCACCAGAGTCAAGAACTACTAGTCTAATTCAAACCCCTTACTTTACGGAAAAGGAAATGGGCCACATGAGTTTCCATCACTTGTCTTTTTATTTGTCTCATGGATTCTAGTTGGCAAGAACTTAGGTTTTCTGACCAACTGTCCAGTGTTATCCCTAATATTTAACAATTTCTCCAGAAGGGCTGAAGTTGCTTGGAAAGGGTTAGTGCTGAGAATACTCACTCTGAGAGTAAAGTGTTTTCACAATATGCGTACATGTTCTTTCCTAAAACTCAGTTCTGTACTTAGTGTCTGAAGGAAAAAGCTTCCACATCTCTGCCTATAACAGTATTAGACAGGAAGCACAGCTATAATTACACAATAAGCTCTTTCCTCAAGTGGTTTTAAGAATGAAACATTCCATGCTTATACATCAGCCACTGATCAGGATCTGGCTATTTATATTAATTTTATAGCCTCAAACTGCTATGTGCTCAGAGACAGGAAGTAACATAAAAAGTAATCAGGCATTACCATTTTCATTTATTCTTTGCTATTTTTTTTTTCATTTTTTACTTTCCGTTTTCTCTGTGTTCTTTTTTGTTGTTGTCGTTTTGTTTCGTTTTGAGATGGAGTTTCACTCTTGTTGCCCAGGCTGGAGTGCAATGGCGCGATCTCGGCTCATCGCAACCTCTGCCTCCTGGGTTCAAACGACTCTCCTGCCTCAGCCTCCCGAGTAGCTGGGATTACAGGAGTGCGCCACTACGCCCGGTTAATTTTGTATTTTTAGTAGAGATGGGGTTTCTCCATGTTGGTCAAGCTGGTCTCGAACTTCCAACCTCCGGTGATCTGCCCACCTGGGCCTCCCAAAGTGCTGGGATTACAGGCATAAGCCACCACGCCCGGCCTGTGTTCTTATTTTACATTACAAGATTTTTTATTTGTATTACAAGATACCCTAAAACATATCTTAAAAAAGCCCTGCGCAGCAGAGGCACATAAGCCTAGGTTTGGGAAGTAGTCTTCATTCTAATCCTTACTGTGCTCTAGTGGTGGGAGACAAGACTACTAATTCACTTACCCTCCCATCTTCTTCTCTATTCTGCAAGATGGATAAGATAATTCATGCCCTGTTCATCTTGCAAGATCATAGTGAGGTGAGATTTGTCAAAGTATTTTATAAACACAAGCATTGTAGAAGCATCATTTATACTTTTTCATGATATACTTGTGAAAGGGCAGGTTTTGGTTTAAGACACATGCATTGGAAGCTACATCCAAAGGAGTTTCCTAAAATTGTCTCCTTCAGGAGCTATGCTAGGATTCACCTATAAAGTTTCCCCCAAGACAGAATTGTAGAGAGGCACACAAAACTGGGAAAGGAAAATTCTTGAAGAATATACAAATAGTCAAAAAGTCTTTTTTGATGCCTGCTAGTTCCATACCTAAAATTACTACTCTGCAGTGGACTGAATGTTTGTCCCCACCAAAATTCATATGTTGAAATCCTCACCGCAAGGTGACGGTGTCAGTAGGTGAGGCCTTTGGGAGGTGATTAGGTCATGAGGGTAGAGCCCTCATGAATGGGATTAGTGCCCTTAGAAATGAAACCCAAGAGAGCTGTCTCACCACTTTCGCTCTGTGAGGACACAGTGGGAGACGGACGTTTGTGAACCAGAAAACAGGCCCTTACCAGCCAGCACCTTGATCTTAAACTTCCCAGCCTCCAGAACTGTGAGAAGTGAATTGTGTTTGTTTGAAAACCACCCAGTCTACAGTAATTTGTTATAGCGGTCTGGCTGGACTACGACACACTCTTAAACTCTACACCTTTTCCCCTAGTCTTAACAGCCTAAATTATTGTTTCTATAACTCTGCCTTGATATCTCATGTTTTAGTTTTTTCATTAACCCTGCGCCATACGCAAAAACGCTATGCGGAAGGAAATTAGAACTCAAACGAAATCAATACCTAAGATTTTTATTGTTAAATTTTAAAGTGGATAACAAAATGGCATTTATAAAATAGGGTGTTGTTCTTGTATATAGAAGAACTCTTGTTAGCTTTTTGTACTTTGAGGGGTAGAAGGAAAAAGTACATACTTTTACTGATTATAAAAGTAGTCTGAGTTTATAGAAAATGGGAAGAAACTATGGAAAGAAGATAATATAATTATTATATAATTTTTATTAATATCATTTATCAAGGGTTGTGTTTAACTTTTTAATATATTTTCTTCCAGACAGCTTTCTATATAAACAGACAAATAGACTTGCATATATGTTTTAAAATTTGGATGAAATTGTATATAAATATTAGATCTTCTTGTTTTTAATTTAGAGTTTTTATTATGATTATAGTTTTATACCCTTAATTATTCTTCACAGTCATGATTTTAACTGTTTTTATCTTACTCCATTGTATGGAGGAATTGTGATGTCATTTTTTTTCTCCAGTTGTTGGATTCATTAACATAATAACTATCACTTGTGGAGCACTTAGTGCCTGTGATTGTGGTAATAACTTTAGTTACATTATCTTTTTATTCTCACTACTGGGTTGAATCATATGAATTATCCAGTATTTGACTGGTTTTGACTTATGAAAGTGATAATTTCATGTGATTCAACCTCATACATATTACCATTATACAGATACCAAGTTTTAGAGGTTGCTTACCTGCCCAGGTTGCACAGCATGTGGGGAACCTGGGGTGTGAACCCACATCTGTCTGATTCCAAGTCCTTAATCTTAACCACAACTATGTTATTATAAGTTATCGAATTGGGGTTGTTATAATTATTTTTTTAAATGAATGTTCTCCCTTCTGTTTCTATTAACATATATCCTTCCAATTAAAATAATGTTGCTTTAACTTCTTTAAATATATAAAACCATGATGATCAGAAAGATTTCTTCTTTTCCTGTTTATCTAATACTTCTGTCCTTTATTGGAAATCTACCCTAATTAAACAAATTAAATTACATCAAAGTCTTACCACGGGAACGTTGCAGAGCACTTCACTTTCTCTAGGTTCAAGACGCTCCCTCTTTATTCTTTTATTCTCTGACCTAACTCTTCAGCTTACATATGTGGGTCACTTATTTTTACCATGATAATGCTATAGGATTGTGCATAATTCCACACAGTCTTCCTACGTACAGCCAAAACCAGAGAAGAAAGGATAATGAAAAGTCACTCGTTAAGCATGTACTATGGGCCATTCATAATGCAAAGTACTTCACACATTATATTGCATTCTCACTGTAATCCTATGGCATATAACTTAACCTCATTTTACTGATGAGAAAACTGAAAATTAGATGTATCCATTTGCTTGCAGGTACACAAGAAGAGAAAGAGCTAGGATTTTAATCTGGGTCGAACTCCTGGGCAGATACCGGTTTTGTACAATAATATTGGACATAAATATTCATTTCTCTCAGAAAACAGAAACCAAATCATGCATGTTGAGTTTCAATCATCTTCTAAACACATCTTAAACATCCTGAATTCTTGCTTGGATGTTTCTCTCTCAGCACAGAAAATGTCTTCTGCTGACCTCCACATTTTCTGACTCAGGCTCCCCATCTACCAGTTCTTTTGCTAGACTAAGTGTGTAACTTTAATTCACTGAGCCTTGATTTGCTCATCTACAAAATTAGATCCAATTCAGCTTTAAAACTCTGCAAGTCTGTGTGCAAGAAGGAAGAAGACACAGCATCCATTAGACAAAAGGAAACAGGATAACCACATCAGTAGTTTGTAAATTACAGCATTTTTCTTAGCATTTTCTTCTATGCTAAGAAAATCACAAACTCACTGAATATAATCTATTGCAGGGTCATCTGTAAATACATAAGGTCAATGTGAAATAAGATGAAATTTGTAATATAGAACTGAAAAATATGCAATGTATCTATAAGGAAACTACTGCGCTACATCGGTTGTTACTACTTTTGTTTTTGTTTGGTGGAGGGTGGGAGGGTTGTTTTTGTTGTTGTTTTGTGTCAAAGAAAGAACACTTGTTCTGGAAGAAGATAAACTTGAATTCTGGAATCAGATCCAGCCTTTTTAATCTGGTGATCCATGATATCCCATGTTGTTAAACACATTTTGGAAAAAAAAGCTCTGGCATTGTCATTTAATTAAACCACCTTTTCCTTCTACAGCTATGGGAAAGTAAATTTTAAGCAGCATACTTTTACACAGTTCATAATTATTTTATTATACAGTTTGTGAATCAAATCTACATGCTTTAAAGAAAATCTATATTTATGAAATTCCTATTTATCTCAAAAATAACAAAATGTTGTGATATCCAGGAAAACTATCTTCCCATCATCTAAAAAAGGATGGAAGGGGAGAGTAAGAGTCTCCCGTTGTACATAAATGTTCTCTCAGAACAGCCTCTAGCTACCTCTACTGTCAGAGCTACCACTTAAACCTTGATAGCTGTGAGGCTACCCTATCTAAAAAATAATGGAAAGCAGGGTTGAAGGAGATGGAAAATATAGTCTGCTTGCATCTTACGATGGCTAGAATATTGCCTCTTAAATAGAAGAATACATGTTATAAAAAGATGTAGCAGCTGATCGCTTGATCTCTTAACCTTCTGACATTTCATTTTGGAAAAATAAAATTTATGCCACAAGTGCAAGGCTCAGCTAACAGAGTAGTAATGACATGGAGAAAAATGAAAACTGTGGAGTATTTATTGGGCAGAAAGTAACAGAATAAAAAAGCCAAATACAGCATCATTTTAAAGGAGCAGTTCTTAAAATGATAAGATTTAAAGGGCCTCATGGTATAAAGAATGTGTTAAATTCCCTTGCACAGTCATTACATCAAGCTGCAAGTCAAAAACTTTTCTTGTTGAATGAGAATATTTATGTTTGGTCTGTGGTTAATCAATATAACCAGATATATGACCAAAAAATATACTATTTTTATTTTTATTTTTTTATTTTTTGAGATGGAGTCTTGCTGTGTCACCAGGCTGGAGTGCAGTGGCGTGATCTCGGCTCACTGCAACATCTGCCTCCTGAGTTCAAGCAATTCTCCTGCCTCAGCCTCCCAAGTAGCTGGGATTACAGGTGCGCACCACCACGCCCAGCTAATTTTTTTGTATCTTTAGTAGAGATGGGTTTTCACCATGTCGGCCAGACTGGTCTCAAACTCCTGATCTCATGATCTGCCCACCTCATCCTCCCAAAGTGCTGGGATTACAGGCGTAAGCCACCGTGCCTGGCCCAAATGTTTTTATGAGTGAGAAAGAAATAGGAAGAAGGATCCTTGGAAAACCAATATGATAGAGGAGAACATAACTGCCTATTTCCAAACAGCATCTGGGGGCTTAAAAGGAAAGATACAGCTTATCAACCATAACGGCTGCCCATCTACAGTGACAGGCTTCTGGGAAAGCGGGCTTTTGGCTTGGGTGGTAATGCTGGTTTTTCTGTGATACAGTTCATTCAAGTAGAATGGAAGGATGCTCATTTAGGAACTTAAGTGCATCTCATTAAAGATAAGTGATAATGAAAAAAGTGAAGACATTTACATTTGAGCCATTTTAGGAAAGGCTAAGATTACAACCTGAAGGGCAAGATGAGTGTGAGGGATACAGCACCTAAAGGAGCATCCAAGGTCAAAACTCCAGAGAAACAAAAACCTTCTGTATGGAACAAGTGGGCTTTCCAGGGACCCTTCATCTGAACTGTTTGCTTCATGAGGAGTGGTATGGCCCAGTGGAAAGGGTATCTCCTTGAGAGTCACACAGACCTGGGTTCACATTCCTGTTCGGTACATAATTGCTGCTTTACTTCCTCATCTGTCAAATGGGGATAATACACCTATTCTGCAGGGTTTTTATGTTAACTAGGTAGTAACCATAGACAAAGTACCTAACATGTAGTAGATGCCAATGAATCTACATTGTCATCTCATCAACAATGATGCTGGTCATCATTTTGAGGCCATTTAACTTTTCACAAATACAAGCAGGCTGTCATTTCTGATTCAGACCTTTATCCTGTGCTGTACTCTGTGCTGGAAATCCTAGAAAGGTAGAGGTAGAAAAGAAAATGAGAGAAACTTATTCTATAACCTCCACTCCAAAGGACTATCATTGGAAATATCCTTTAAAAATGAATATTTCCCTTTTTAAGAACAGAGGTTCTTAAATTGGGTCATTTCTAGGCAGCTGAGTGCCTTGTAAAGAACTACTTTTCCTCTCATTCACTACTTCTTAACCTTTCTTCATTACGGCCTCCACCTCCCACCAGCCTTTTAGACATTTTTTACTAATCATCACTCTCATAATGTTTTAATGCAGTAGATACACTGTATATCTGTGCCTATGCACAAAGAATAAGGTATTTTTGCCTCCCAGTTTCATCAACCAAGTTTCACCCCACTGGGGGCAAGATTGCCCTAGTTGAGAATACATGCTCAAAGTTTCTTCTCCAGTCCCCAATCACCCCTGCTTTCACCATCATGCCCCAAGCCAGGATATGCCTACATTCAGCTTTCACTATAAGTCAGGGGTGCTGACACCAGTGAATCTGTCTTCACGTGACAAACAATAAAAAGAGGAAGATAGGAGAAAAGTCAAGTGGAATTTCATAAATAAGGTTTTACAGACAGACACAAGCCAAAGGGAATGAAATCACCAGTTATGACAAGACCAAATCACTGCTCAGAACTATCAAACCCCAAAACTTAATTCATGCCTACCCTTACAGAAACTCATGGTACAGATTGGAAAGGAAATGGTATCTTGACCAATACTGTTCCAATGTTTTCCTGACGTCTTTTCTTTTTAATGTGCTTGTGCCCATGTGTGTGCATTATAAAACAAGTGTAAATTAGATATTAGTTGATATTTCCCTCTAACAAGTTTTTGGACACTTACAGTATCTTCTACATTATTCAGCTTACTCAACAATGTGCTCCATTCAATCTAATCTCCAGATGCCATGTTTTTGTTGCTCTTCAAGCTTACTAATTTCTTATTACTTGCTAAATCTCCTAAAACTGATTATTTAGGAAATGCCATAATGAGCAAACCCTCCTTATGTGATAAATTTGCACTTGACATTTAACCAAGAAAATTCAGTGTCTGTATGTGTGTTTAGATATATTATTGTACCATGACACAGTAAAAAAAAAATCTAACCATAGGTTATTAGTGTGCATATATACTGCTTTTCTTAATGAAGTACCTTCCCAGATAAAACTTTGAGAAAGTTACTTGTAGACTGGTTCTTTTTGGTTGCTGTGATATGTTGGGTTAGATGTGATTTTCTCTCATGTTGGCATTTTAACTTGAATTAAATTCTTTGCTGAGTTTTTCTAACAACAGTATTGCTAGGAATTAATTTGAGGAACAATGACAGGGTGGATTCAGTCAATGCAAGCAATATCCTTAGGCCACTAAATAACAGGATTTTCTGTACGTTCAAAGACTGAGGGAATCCTAAGCCAAGAACCTAGGATTTCGTGGTTAAGCAGGATTAAGTTAGCTGCCCTGAACTTCTTGAAGCATGAAGTTCTCAGTTTGATTTCTAGCCCTTTGGGCTATAGTAGGTCTATGGTATATCCCTTGTGAAGTCTGCACTTCACCGGGCTTTAAGCAATGACTGATGAAGGATCAAAAATAGTCCCAATTTAAGTGGTAAAAAAAAGAAAAGTAAAAGAGACTTGGAAATCAGCACTCACAACACTGGTAGGAATCAAGATTGCTACTACATTTCTTAAGGAAAAGGTGGCAGTATTTATCAAGAGACTAAGTGAGCATACCCTATAACCCAGCAAATGGATGTCTGGAAACTTATCCCAAAGAGCTGACAATGTAGGGGCCTAAAGATTTACAATAAGGATAATAGTTGCAAGGTTATTTATAATATTTTTTAATGTAAGCCCCTAACTGTCCCACTGTGGGGAAATGATTAAATAAACAATGGCAGATCTAAACATTTCCATACAAAAACAGGTAACAAAACTAGTAAGAAATCAATTGTAAGTGAAATATGCCAGTCACAAAAACACAAGTACCATATGAGGCCACTTATACGAAGTACCTAGAATCATCAAAATCACAGATACAGGAAGTAGAATGGTGATTGCCAGGGGCTGGAGGGACTGCGGAGTGGAGAGTTGTTCAATGGGTACAGAGTTTCGATTTTGCAAGATGAAAAGGGTTTTTAGAGACTGTGTGCAGAACAATACAAATGTACTTAACGCTGCTAAACTGCACCCTTAAAATGGTTAAGGTGGTACATTTTATGTATGTTTTGCCACAATTAAAATGTTTTAAATTTTAATAACAATTATATCTTGACATTTTGAGTAGTTTGAATTTTCTTCATTTAATTTGCCTAAGTTTGTCTAAGTTTTCTAAATATTTTCTGGAAACCATGTATTTTGTTTGTAATAAGTGGGGGATCTACTTATATGAAAAAAAACTCATTCTTTCTTTAGTTGATATTTTTAGTAGCTGATAGCTTTGTGTGATAAAAGAAAGATATTTGGTTATTGTCCTTGTGGAACATGTTTTTCTTTTACGCAGAATGCTCTTGCTGCCATATGCCCCCATATTTACCTACAGAAGATGTACGCACCTTTCAAGACCCAATTTGAGCCCACTTTCTGAAACTAAGAAATATTCCCTTATGACATTAGTGAGAACTCATTCTCATTTTCAAAGCACCTGTAGTGATAGCAATAGTAATAATACCTAATGTTATTTAGGTGTAACAAGCACTGTAACAAGCACTAAGATTAGCACATTATTTTGTCTGCTAAAAAATCACATATTTACCACCTCTCAAGCTTGGTGTTTGGTCAGTGGGGATCCACACGGGTTCAACATGTGTATGGAGAAGTGTTATTTCTATTTGGGGCCGATCCACCCTGACCACGGCATGATGTTCATCCACAAGAACTTCAAGGTGTTCAGATTTTGTAAATCTAAATGTCATTAAAACTTTAAAAAGAAGCGCAATTCTTGCAAGGTCATGTGGACTAAAGCATTCCAGAAAGCAGCTGGTGAAAAGCTTACAGTGGATAATTCATTTAAATATGAAAAATATAGAAAGGAATCTATCAAATACCAGTGAGAGCTATGGAATAAACTATTGATGCAATGAAGACAGTTGAAGAGATCAAACAGAAACGCCAAGCTAACTTTACAATGAACAGATTGAAGAAAAATAGAGCTACAGAAAGTTCAGGATATATTAAAGAAGTCAAGCAAAACATCCATCTCATCGGAGCCCCTCTGGCAGGCAAAGAAAGCAGCTGGAAGAGAAAATGGTACAGCCATTACAACAAGATGTGGACATGGAAGATGCTTCTTAAAAATCTCACTGTAACTATTTCTATATGTACACTTGAAAATGTCCTTTGGAGATTTGGAACTGCTAAATTATTGGTTTTTCTTTTTTTACATAAGGTCACTTAGATGAAAAGTGATAAAATATGTATTTCCTACATTACTGTCTACAAAACATCAGTTATTATAAATGTTAGATTGCATCTCAATGTTAAATCTTCATTGAGAGATATAGTTACATAAATCATGAAAATTCTGTTTATAACTATAGAAGTGAATTGTGGGCATAAAATGGTCATGTCATTTGGATAATGTCACAAGGCAGCATTTATACAGTAACTAATGACAAAAATTCATGGCTAGTGAGATATAAAATAAAATCTTTGCAGTAAAATATTTCATTTATTAATGTTATAAAATCAGGGGGATACAGCAAGGAACAAACAATTTGTATGACAGGGTTGAATATCTTTTATTTTGACTTCAGTATTTCCTGTTTTGGTTTATTAGCATCTTAGAACAGCATAATGACATCGTTTGATGGGGCCTAATTATACTGGACTGTTTTGACCTGGTTACCTGGTTTAGCCATTCTGATAGGTAATTGTGGATGTTGTAAATGAGAACTGAATAATCTCTGCCTGAAATGGCACTATACCCTATAATTTCCACTTTGGAGAATACTCAGTTCTAACTTGTGATTCCTGGTAGAACAGGCTTTATTTTTCTAGCCTAGCAATGACTGAGAAGCAGAGGAATCCCAGTGCCTTTTAAAATGTATTGTGTGGTTTTCTTTTAAAAAGCTTCTAACTGTTTTTGGAAAGTAGACTTTATGAGTAGAACATCTGTTCATTATTTGCAGGTAAAAAAAAAAAAAAAAAAATCGCACATTTAAGTAGGTGTTAGCATCCCCGTTATACAGATGAGGAAACTAAGGGAGTGATACAAAATACCTTGAATTGTAAAAAAGCATTACAATCTAGGTCTATCTGCTTCAGACTACAGGCACCTGTATTACCACCTGCATCTTGCAGGGCTCTGAACATTGCTACACTGGCTTTCTTTCTGTCACAGAATTTTAAACCCATCTTCAGCAGGACAACATTTTTGAAATATTAATTTTTTCCCTTCTCCTCATATTTTCCACTCCATTTGCAGAGATAACAGGTCCTGAACTCGTTGCCACAGGGGAAAGATATGATAGATCCAAAAGTAGAACATAGCTGAGGAGACTCTTCTGGTAGACTGGAAATTCTGTGAACTCCAAGATTGATAGGATATTTGGGACAGGCTTCATGAAATACAGCAGGTCTTCCCTTCATTAACAACCCCTCTTTCCACTCACCGACTCTTTAAAAGGGAAAGGTGGAAGAAGGAAGGCCAGGAGAGAAGCAGGGAAAGCAGTGACCTAGATGGCTATCCGAGAGAGGAAACCTATATCCCAGTTCCCAGGTTTGAGTTGGAGAGAGTGAATGCTTTGGGTATATACGGAAGTAGACATGGATCTTAGAGAGTTTCAGAAAAATTACTGTGCCTCAGAGTGTCATGAAAACCTCAATTACAGCACTGAAGAAGAGGTAGACTTTGGTTCTGAAGGGACCAGAGAAGAAGGAGCTTCTCAGAAGTGATCAACAATGTAACCATTACCATCCCTTGGGTTGTACAACTGGGGAAACTCCCTGGCCTGGTACCAGGAGGGAGGTATGGAATGCTGAACCTGAACCCTTGTGTTAGTCTATTCTCACACTGCTAATAAAGACATACCTGAGACTGGGTAGTTTACAAAGGAAAGAGGTTTAATTTACACACAGTTTCAGATGGCTAGGGAGGCCTCACAATCATGGTGGAAGGCAAAGGAGGAGCAAAGTCACGTCTTACATGGTGGCAGGCAAAAAAGCTTGTACAGGGGAACTCCCATTTATAAAACCATTAGATCTCATGAGACTTATTCACTACCATGAGAACAGTATGGGGGAAACCACCCCATGATTCAATTATCTTCCACCTGAACCCATTCTTGATATGTGGGGATTATTATAATTCAAGGTGAGATTTGGGTGGAGACACAGCCAAACCATAACAACCCTGTTTTCTGAACATCACTAAAATTTAGTGTTATTATATATGACCCGGGATTTAATCTAGTATAGTGGGAATACAGGTGAAACAAAAATTTATGATTATTGTGTCTGAATGATGAATTCAAGGCTCTCTATTTTGGCATATGTGTAAAGTTTTTCATAATTAAAAAAAAACTTTAATTCTAAATTTTCTGTCTTTAATACTATCCCAAAGGTCTTAGAAGACAACAGCAATTTAGTCTCTTTCCAACTGCAATGACCTTGGGCATGACTGGCCCACAATGGATGAGTTGAACCAGGCCATATGCATTATTTAGGAAGGCTCTGCCAGCATAGATCAATGCAAGAATAATGATGGAATAATGAATGTCTCATTGATACCTGCAAGATGCTGATCATTTATTGCTTCCCCTTTCTCTTTCATCCTATTAATACCTGCAAGATATTGATAATTTATTGCTTCTCCTTTCTCTTTCATCCTCTGCTTTAGACCTTACTACATAAAGCCCCTGAAATTTATTGTTAAATAGGTACATGAGATATACAGTAACATCATAAATGGATTTTATCAAGGAAGAAGCTGAAACTACAAGAAATCCAAATACCTGGCCCAGATAAGATAGCAACAGGGAACAAGTCCAGAGTTTTAACCTAGTTTCTATCACAAAAGTCTTTACTCTTTCTTGTATACCATACTCATTCTCTAGCTCCTTAAGTTTAGGGACTTTGTTTTAACAAATCTTTGTATATCACACAGTCTAGAAATAGAAACCCAGAGTCAAGGTCCTGAATTTTAACCAGTTGCTTGGAGAAATCACATGACCTCTACAGGCCTCATATACTTCATTGATGGCTAGATAATAATAGTTAACATTTATGGACTACTTTATGGTAGACATTGTTAAGCACATCATATACATTAGCTTAATTAACTGTCAAGTCACCCTATACCTATGTAGTAGCTATAATTAAATCATGTATATAGAAAAAGAATAAAAGACTGAGGGAGATGAATTATTTGGGCAGGTTCATAGAGCTAAAATTGTGGGATCATGAATCAAATGCAGGCTCTCTGACTCCATTCCAAAGCATGAACCCTTAACTACTTACTGTGTATACAGACTTCTATAAGACAGTTCCATGGTCTCTTCCAGCTCTACAGTCTATGACCCTGTATAACTGCAGACTTTCTCATGTAGAATCTTTCAGATTCCCTAACTTCCCTTATAGAAGTGTTTCCCTGTAATTATTTTTAAAAATCAAATTGAAGTTCAGAATCCCCCACAGTTAGGATAACTCTCCACAGTTCACCCTTAATGCTGCTCTTACAGGTTTGTCCTGTTATTCCATAGTTCCTTTTAGCACAGTTTACTGTCTTCGAATGACTTACACAAGCCACGCTTACGTGTACCATGAATTTACCTCCACCCTTTAAAAAAAATATAATGCCTCTTCTTCCAAAATTCCTTTTTTACCCTAAACCTTCTTTTATCTATGGCAGACACACCAGAAACATTTACTACCAGGTGCAGCTTGTACTAATCCACCCAGGGGCTGATGTACAGGGCACTGTGTCAGTGCTATTTGTCTTACTCCCTGGAATGCCCAGAGATACAAACGATGGTGCTGCTGGTGGGTTGCTGTTCTTGTGCCATGATGATTCAATTCACTCTCTCTGGAGAAGCACGTGAGAGCATGACCTCCGCAGACTGACTGACTAAGCCCAGCCATGGTCACACCACACAGTAGCTGAAAGACCCTTGGCAAGTTATAAAACTTTTCTGGGCCTCACATGTAAAGCACGTATAATAATAGCTCCTTCATAAGATTAGTGTGAAGATTCAGTGAGTTAATATGCACAGAGGTTTTTAAAGAATTCCTGGTACATTGTAAGTCTTAGAAATTTTATCTACTATAAGGCCATTTAACTCCTTGGGTACCAGCCTTCTGTGAACACTTTACAAGGGTAAAAGCCTGTTTCCAAAACACATGGCAAGAGACAGTATATACCGTGGTGGTTAGGAGTAGAGTCTTTAGAGTCAAAAAGACCTAGATTCACATTCCAACTCTTTGCTTGTGAGTTGTGTGAATTTGGGCAAGCACACCTCTCTGAGGCTGTTTCCTCATTGTAGAAGGGAGATAATAATATTATCTTTCCAGGGTGGACATGACAGTGAGAAAGAATAATATACAGGGTACTTAGCCCAGATTCCCTATGAATTAGAGCCTGAGACAAGCTTATATACTAACATTTTTTTGGAGGATATAATCCCAGGACAGAGAAAGTAAAGAAAAAGGATAAATGGGGAAAAGAAGAAGGGAAAGAAAATACAGATGGTTTGTAATCAATGTAGCCATAGCTTCAAGAGAAAACCGCTGGTTGTACAGGGCACCTGCAGGTGGGCAGAACTGTTCATCAAGGGAAGGAAGGAAGAGGGATTTATCTACTGGCTCTCGGTGGTTTTCTACCACTCATTAGTAAATCTTCAATCCACATTAACTCCTGTGCACTTTTAGTTGTGTCACCAGGTCCTTCTAGGCTGTTACTGGGGAAGGCAGATCCCATATCCTGTCATGAACCTTCTGAACCTGAAAGTGGTGTGAGAAACCAGCACCTCCATGGATCTGATGAGGTTGGGTCTTGCCACTGGGGCTTCCACAGCTATATCAGAAATCAGCCTTACCTCAGGGGAGATTGACACCTGGCTGTGTCAAGATGAGGCTGGGCCCTCTTTTGAGTGAGCAACCAAATAGGAAGAAAGCTGGGCAAAGAGAATTTGGGGAAGTTCATAATTTGTTCCAGTACGGCACCCAGTTCAGTGGCTGGTACTTAGTAAACAAATAAGTGGTTGCTGACACTGTTAATGGTACAAACACATAATCAGAATGGTAAAAATTCCAGAACTGTATGTGAAACCTGGGAATACTGTATTTCCCTGAAAACTAGTTCTGAATTCTCAAGGTGATGGGGCATTGAGGGCTACCCTCACCAGAAGCCAGGACTGGCCCAGTGGATAGAAAGTGACTACTGTACATTGTGGTTTTGTTTGTTTGTTTGTTTTGAGACCAAGTCTTGCTCTGTTGCCCAGGCTGGAGTGCAGTGGTGCAATCTCAGCTCACTGTAAGCTCTGCCTCCTGGGTTCATGCCATTCTCCTGCCTCAGCCTCCAGAGTAGCTGGGACTACAGGTGCCCACCACCACGCCCGGCTAATTTTTTGTATTTTTAGTAGAGATGGGGTTTCACCATGTTAGCCAGGATGGTCTCGATCTCCTGACCTTGTGATCCACCCATCTTGGCCTCCCAAAGTGCTGGGATTACAGGCATGAGCCACCACGCCCAGCCTACTGTATATTATGTTTTAAGATTCCTTGACTCTCAAATCATTTTTTCTCCTTATCAGCCTCACTGTCTAAACTTAGCTGTGCAGTGTGTTTCTTGGGCATACACATAAGGGCTTCCAGTGCTCTGAGGGATAGCAGATGGGAAGGTAGATAGAGTCTCAGGGCTTTTGTGTGAGTAGGAATGAGAAAGGGGGCAGAATGTTATGCTTGGGAGAGAGTCTTGATTATGTAAGTGGAATTAGAGATTTCTTAGGAAAAGGACTTAAAGACAAGATGTGGGGAGGACTGAGGCACCATATTGGGAGAAGAGGAATGAAGCTTGGGGGCTGAACACACGCTTGACCTTACTTTATGGTTTTAGCTAGGTCTAAACCTTTGGCATTTGGCCCAAAGTTTTGTGAATCTTAATAAGCCATGTAAATCAAATGGAATTTCTCTGCCCAAAGTTAGTTAGAAAAAATCAAGGTTTAGGCCTGATTTAAAATATAAAACATTCTGTTATAATTCTCCATAAAAGGAACCAGCTCTCCCTTGGATAAATGACTGATTCTAGGGCTGGGACAAGAAGTATAAAGTATGAATCTAGAACATCTTGTAGCACCAGAAATTAAGGAATTGCTCAAAAAGCAAAACAAGGATTACATGTCAAAAGGACACAGGAGCCAACAGGAAGAGTTTCTAAAGGCCCAGTTGGAATAATTTGACAACAAAATGGATACCATTGTATTAGGTTATAACCCAAAGCATACTATACATATCCATGAGTCCATAATCATATGAATAAACAATTGAATACAGAATAAATATGAGGAAAACAAATCTCTGGTGCAAAAGAATGCCAGATAACTTACTGATATCCCTTTCTCAAAGATGTAGAGCACAACTCCTCCCTCTTTAAGTATGGGCTGCACATGGTAACTTCCTTCCAAAGCCAACTGTGTAAAGGAGGGAAAAAAGTAACTACAGTGGAGAAGTCTGTAAAACACTACCTCAACCAGTGCATCAAGGTTGACATCTACAGAGGCAAGTCATGATGACGGGATGATGTGATAAAAGTGGCACTTTAACTCTATGGTCTTTCTCCCCCCAAACCCGTAAACCATGTTTAATCCTGAGAAAACCTTAAGACAAATCCAAATGGAAGAACAGTCTCCAAAATACCTGACCAGTACTCCTCAAACTGTCAAGGCCATCAAAAACATGGAAAGTTTGAGAAAATGTCACAGTCAAGAGGAGTTTAATGGCCAAGCTCAGTGGCTCATGCCTGTAATCCCAGCACTTTGAGGACCCAAGATGGGCAAATCACCTGAGGTCAGGAGCTCAAGACCAGTGTGGCCAACGTGCTGAAACCCTGTCTCTACCAAAAATACCAAAAAAAAAAAAAAAAAAAAGCTGGGTGTGGTGGTGGATGCCTGTAATCCCAGCTACTTGGGAGGCTGAGGCAGGAGAAGAGCTTGAACCCAGGAGACAGAGGTTGCAGTGAGTCAATTTCATGCCATTGCACTCCAGCCTGGGCAATAAGAGTGAAATTCCATCTCAAAAAAAAACAAAAAAAAAACAAGAGTTTAAGGAGACACAACAACGTAATGTCAGTGTGATATCCCAGATAGGATCTTAAAAAAGAAAAAGGGCATTAGGATAAAACAAAAGAAATCTAAATAAAATATGGACTTAATAGCAATGTAGTAATACTGGTTTATTAGTTGTGACAAATGTGCCATATATAATGAAGGATGTTAACAATAGAGGAAACTGGAGACAGGTTACACAAAACCTCTCTGTGCTATGTTTGTAACTTTTCCAAAAATCTAAAACATTCCAAAATTAAAATTTTATTTAAAAACTGCAAAAACCATTTGTCTTACTCTGTCACCCAGGCTGGAGTGCAGTGGCACAATCTCAGCTCACTGCAACCTCCGCCTCCCAGGTTCAAGCAATTCTCATGCCTCGGCCTCCCGAGTAGCTGGGATTACAGGCACCCATCACCACACCCGGCTAATTATTGTATTTTTTAGTAGAGATGGGGTTTCGCCATGTTGGCCAGACTGGTCTCAAACTCCTGACCTCAGGTGACCCGCTCGCCTCGGCCTCCCAAAGTGCTGGGATTATGGGCGTGAGCCACCATGCCCAGTCTTGATTTTCCTTTCTAACTTTGGGCTTGATCATTATGTTATCATTGCTCTTGTGGGGAAATCTTTGAATATGTTCCTTTGGCTTTGACTCAAACAGAAGTAAGGCAATGGACTGGTGTTGGCAAATGATAAACACATAAGCTAAATAATTTTGAAAAAATACTTGTCGGGTATTTTAGGAGTGAGCTTTGCTTTCTGGTATCTACTCTTTAACACTGTTGGCTATCCACCTGGTGAGAAGACTCAATAGGGCACACATGAGTGGGTCTTGACATAGTGACTAAAAATATGACCCAGTGCAGCTCAAAGTGTAGTTGTACATGGTGTCAGGAGACCACATCAGAACTCGTATTTTTACAATAACAAGCTGTTGTGCTGCAACAGTGAATTGTGCTTTACAGGTGAGGACTACACACCAGGAACAGACGATCCCTTGATAAACAAGAATCCTGTTTTTATTCCCTCTGTGTTAAAACCATCTGTCATAAGAGAAAAAGCAAACAAGCAAAATAAATAAAAGACTATCCAAATCAAATATTCATTTCTTCCCCTTGGTGGATGTAAATATGCTAAATAACATTTTGAATATTGAGGATTCTGAACAAAATAATAACTTAATATTAGTACTTAAAGAGTTGGTCTTATTTTTCAGAATATATACAATTATCAATTAGAGGTGATAGAAATATAAGTAATATAAGTAATATTACTTATAAAATATAATATATAAATATAAGTAAATAGTGGAAGAGGAATATCCATAAAACACAATGAACAGATACTGAAAAAAATCTCAATTTTGTCAAACTAGCTGTTCAATACCATATATTGAGATCCCTTTGTGTGTTTTATTAAACAATTGAATATCATTTCTTATATTTACAGTGCTTATTTTAACGACTCAAATTATAGAGGATGAAAATGTACAAGTATAGTCATAAATATGTTGTTTTATTCCTCATTTTGGTGAAATACTGCCTTTTTCTAGAAGCATATTTTAAGTAAATTAATTTATGGGAAAACATACAGGTAAAATGTCAGAGCATTTCCATTTTGTAAAAAAGAAACTATAGGAAGTAAAATTTTATGTATTAATCAGTTTCTCTTATTTACTATTTATCAGCTTAAAAATCTTGGAGTGAAACCCCGTCTCTGCTAAAACACAAGAAGAATTAGCCGGGCGTGGCGGTGGGCGCCTGTAGTCCCAGCTACTCAGGAGGCTGAGGCAGGAGAATTGGTTAAACTCGGGAGGCATAGGTTGCAGTGAGCCGCGATCGCGCCACTGCACTCCAGCCCAGCCTGGGCGACAGAGCAAGGCTCCGTCTCAAAAAAAAAAAAAGCAGAGGCTGGGCATAGTGGCTCACGCCTGCTGTCCCAGCACTTTGGGAGGTCTAGACGGGTGGATCACTTGAGCGCAGGAGTTTGAGACCAGCCTAGGCAGCATGGCAAAATACAAAAATTACTCAGGAGTGGTGGTGTGCACCTGTGGTCTTAGCTACTCGGAAGGCTGTGGTGGGAGGTCAAGGATGCAGTGAGTTGTGATCACAGCACTGTACTCCAGTCTAGGCGACAGAGTGAGACTCTGCCTAAAAAAAAAAAAAAGACTGGGAAACTGGCAACCTTGCCTTAATTCGTTTCCAAGTATTTAATATTTTTTAAAACTAGTCTCCCACCCCACGGGAGCATTTGGTAAATGCTCCCCGTATAAATAAAACATTTCAGAAAATTTCCCTTGAGTGAATGAAAATCAAAGAGCAGATCTGAGCCTTACCCGTATATTTTCTGAAAGGTATCAATCCATACCCAGAAAGCTTCTTTTAAGAGAAGTGATGTGTTTCTCTGCTTCAGGAGCTAAAGAGGAGATTTGATTGCTGTCCTCAAATACTGGTCAAGTCTAAGGGAACATTTTTAAAGATCTAAGGTTTAATGGGGTTTGAAGAGTTCTTTTTTTTTAATCTGCATTCAAGTGGATATATTTTTCTTCATCATTTTTCCTGGTTTTGTGTTTTCTGAAATTGCCTGCCTGCTTGTCTCTTGGTATTTCTGAATTCTTTCCAGTCATTGCTTGACTGGGAATACATTCCTTTTCTTTTATACTACTTTATTGAAGTTTTGTTGAAAAAACAATCATGAGGAGAATGAAGAATGCAAAGCAGGTTGGTAATGGTCAGAGCTGCTGACTTTAATATAGAAATAACCTAGGCCTCAGGTGGGGGTGAGTGGGTGAAAGACAGATTCAGACACTTGCCTCACCACCCAGAGAGTGGAATGTCCCTAGTATCATGATTTCCTGCTTTCTTTGGAGGGCAGCCCCTAGGGCTGTTTGGAGGGGGGAATAAATCATTCCATTACATTCCTGAAGATTGTGATCATGTATTCCTTTCCCTTGCTGGATTCTTCATAAACTTAACATGGCTCAGAGCCACTGCCCATCAGGCTGGTAACTACAGGCCTGAGTTCTGAATTCTTATCTTCACTTGTCTGTTCCTGCACCATAATAGCAGAATCACAAGTCCTGGATACCCTGATAGTCCAGTAAGTGGGGTGTGTGTGTGAGCGCATAGGATCATAAACATAGTAATACTGACCTTCTATGTGTCAGGGACAGTTTATGGGCCATATATGTAGTAGTGATCAAGACATACAAGGACCCTTGCTCACACAGGACTTTCTGTCTTAGTCTATTTTGTGCTGCTATTGACCTGAGACTGAGTAATTCATCATGAACAGAGATTTAATTCTTAAGTCTAGATCCAAGGTTGAGGAGCCCACATGTGATGAGGGCCTTCTTGCTGCATCATGCCATAGCAGGAAGCAGAAAAGCAAGCAAGCACATGCATATGAGAGAAATGGAGTCAAACTCACCCTTTTGTGAGAAACCCATCAGCCTTAACCCATTCATGAGGGCAGAGCCCTCATGACCTAATCACCTCTTGGAGGACCCACCTCTCAACACTGCATTGAGGATGAAGTTTCTAACACATGAACTTTGAGGGACATATTCAAACCATAGCACATTCATAGCACATTCTGAGACAGGATTTGAGCAAGAGTATAAACATTGGGTAGAGAAAGAGAAAGAAAGGAAAGAATGTAGGAAGGAAAAGAAAGAAAGAAGTGTTCGATATGATAACTATTAGGGTGATGGGATGGAAAGATATTAGTGAGCAGGAGCTCCTGTAGATTGAGTGGTCACCAAGGGTCTCTAGGAAGAGATGAAACTCGAGTTGAGAATTAAATGAGAAGCAGTATACCATTATACAAAGAACAATTGGAAGAATATTTCAGCAGAGGAAAATGCTAGTGCAAAGGCCTTTGAGTTGGAATAATCTCAGTGTGTTTGAAGACTAATTCTGTGGCTGGAGTGGAGTGGGCAAGGGAAGAGTGGTAAGAGATAAGATCAGAGACATAAGCAGAGCTGAATTATGGAGGGTTTTGCCAACTATTGTAAGAGTTCAGGTTTTATTTTAAATGTGATTAAAAGCCACCCAGAGGTTTTCAGGTAGGATAAGAATTGGGGGTGACTCAATCTTAGATACATTTCTATAAGGTCACACAGTGACGTACATTTTAAAAGATCACACATTTTTAAAAGAAAATATTGTGAAGAATATTCTGTAGGAGAGCAAGGTACAAGAAAGGAAGAAGGAATCCCTGTCGGGGAGATGTTGATATAAGAGCAGGTGCGAAGGGATGGTGGCTTATACTAGGGATGTGGTGAAAAGGACAAGTGGAGAAATGAACAATTATAGGTGATAGAGAGAACAGGACCAATAGATGGAGTGGAGATGGGGAGTAAAGTAGATAAAGGTTTAAGTTAAGTTATACATTTTTGGTTTGAGGAATTAGGTGAATGGTGGTACCTTTTGCTGGGATGGAAAGGCTGGTGGAAAATAAGACCAGGGAGAGCTGTGAGTCAGGAGTTGTTTTGACCATGTTATTTCTGCAACATCTAATTGAAGATGTCAAATTGGCCATTGGATGTACAGGTTCAAGGACTTAAATTTCACAACCAAGATTTGATTTGTCTCTTATCGTCATATAGATGAGATCTAAGTGGGTTTTGGACATAGCCCTAGTTCACCTCAACATTTAGACTTTAGGAGAAGAGGAATTATCAGCTCAGTGAGGTAAAAAGAGAACCAAAAAAAAATCTGATGTCATGAAATCCAAAAAAGGGAGACATTCCAAGAAGGATGGAGCAGACAATGTGTTGATTCTTGCTGAAAGAGGAGAAAGAAGTGACCTATAGATTTAGCAGCATGAAGATCTTAGCAGAACACTCTTTGAGGTATGGTGTGGATTGAAGCATATTTGGAGTAGGTTAGGTATATGGAGGTAGAGATCTTAACTAGAAATAACTCTTCCAATAAGTTTATAGTCAAGGTAAGTTGTTTTTTTTTTAAAAAAATTAGGAGATTAGGATTATGTTTGTACACTGATGACTGTGTGAAATAAAGTTCGGTATTTGGAAAACATAGTGAAATATAACTTTTGTAGAAATACTTAGAAATTTAAAACACCACTTGATCCCTCTTAGTGGATTAATATTTTTGTGGAAAGAAATTCCTCCTTTTCAAATGTGGAAAGTTTGTTAATTCTCAAACATGTTGAAGCCAAAGAATACATTGTGAATATTGTACTTCAGGGGCGACGTAGACGTCCAGTCTGAAGTAGTTTTTTTACACCAAGCAGAAAGAGGAAAAGGTTCTAGTACTTCTGAAAGTAATGAATGCAGAATTGTAGACAGTTTGAAAAGAAATACTATTTTCATAAGCAGAGAGTTAGGGAAGTATCTAATTCAAACCTTAGGAAAAGACACAAATCCAATTTATTTATTTTTAAAAATGAACATGTATGTTAGTCGTCTGGATCAAACAGGAAAGGCAAAAGTGAGTCACTACAGAAGTAGAGATTACAGGCAGGTCTAGAGGATGAAGACCAATTTCATGAAGCACTTGGGGAGTGGTGAATAGGGAAGTTCAAACATCTTGGTAGCATTACCAAAGGCAGGAAGACATGAGTAATACATGGGAGAGCAGAAGATAGTCAAGACTGACTGGGACAGGGACTATGAGGAGGTAAGAATATGAGGATTATTGGGGCAATATTCTATATGGTTTGAATGTTGAGGCAAGGAATTAATTTTGCAAAAATGTGGTACAGTTGGAAGTTTTTGAACAGAATAATGGCCTTTAGTGTTTCCTTTTGATATTAAAATAAATATTCTGGCCTAGACGTTCTCTAAGGATTTCATAATATGAGGCTTTGAAGTGGTCAGGCCAACAAGTGTCTTAAAGAATATGAAAACTGCCGGGCGCGGTGGCTCAAGCCTGTAATCCCAGCACTTTGGGAGGCCGAGACGGGCAGATCACGAGGTCAGGAGATCGAGACCATCCTGGCTAACATGGTGAAACCCCGTCTCTACTAAAAGATACAAAAAATTAGCCGGGCGAGGTGGCGGGCGCCTGTAGTCCCAGCTACTCGGGAGGCTGAGGCAGGAGAATGGCGTCAACCCGGGAGGCGGAGCTTGCAGTGAGCTGAGATCCGGCCACTGCACTCCAGCCTGGGCAACAGAGCGAGATTCTGTCTCAAAAAAAAAAAAAAAAAAGAATATGAAAACTAAAACAATAATAATGACCGTGTCCCCTTTTTTTTTTTTGAGAATTATCATATGGCAGACACTGTGCTGGGTGGTTTACAGTTAGCAATCACATTAATCCTGTGAGGTAGGTGTTACTGTTCTCATTTTATAGATAAGAAGAGAGGCTCAGTGAGGCATTATAGCTTGCTTAAAGCTGCATAAATAAACCAGTATGAAAATTTAGCTGACTCTGTCTAAGAAGCCAGAACCAAATATTTCTTGCTCTTGAGAATTTCATACTCTTGTTGGGGAGATAAAATCTCTCTGTATGAAATGTTTATAACTCCCATACTTACTATTTTTTTATTTATATGTAACTTTGTATGGATTACCTGTGTTCTTACTAAATTATAACTGTGCAGTGAATCCAGGCCCTTATACTTGGATTTTGGTATCATGTGAAGTTAAGATGGCAGATTCTGTATGGAGTGGAGTTCTACTTAAAACATTAGGCCACTTGGCTGGAGTCCAGTCTTGTATAGATCTTTTCTTGTTCTCTGTTAATTCCGTGGTTCTGATAACAGAGAACCAATGTGCCCAGCCCAGGCCACTGCTTCACAATACCAGAAGCATCATTCACACTATGGTTGACACAGTTGGCACTAGTTGTGCAGTTGATTGGCCCTGCTTCAGCTCTCCTATTGAGCTGAAATTAAACCCCTACAGACATTGAGGCCCAGATGGCCCAACCCAAGTGTGATGATTAATTTATGTGTCAACGTGGCTGGGCTAAGGGATGTCCAGATAGCTGGTAAAACATTTTTGGTGGGTGTGTCTGTGAGTGTGCTTCCAGAAGACATTAGCATTTGAATTGGTGATTGAGTAAAGAAGAACACCTTCACCAATGTGAGTATCATGCCATTCATTGCAGGCTCAAGATAGAACAAAAAGACAGGGGCAGGATGAATTCACTGACTTTTCTTGAGCTGAAATATCTATCTACTCCTGCTCTTGGACATCGGAGCTCCTGGGTCAGGGGTGTTCAGGCTCTGGGAGTTACACCAATGGTCTCCCCAGCTTCTCTCTGTTTCCCCAGTTCTCAGCTCTTCTCAACTTAGAGTTATACCATTGGCTTCCCTAGTTTCCAGGACTTCAGACTCAGACTGAATTACATCTCTGGTTTTCCTGGTTCTCTAGCTTCCAGATGGCAGATTATAGGACTTTCCAACTTCCAAAGTTGCATGAGTTAACACCCATAATAAATCTCCTATTATAAATATACCTATTGGTTCTGTTTTTCTGGGGAACCCTATCTAATACTTCAAGTTTCACATCATCCTTTGGACCCTATATCATGGACTACTGACTCCATCTTTAAGGACCAGAGGACTCCTCTCTGGCCCATTCTTTCAGCATTTTACCCTTCCTTCATTCCTGAACTACCAAGAGCCTAGTGTGCCTTCCACCTGAACTTTGTGCAATGATTAGGAAAAGGATTTAAGAACCTGAGCAGTTCATTCAGAGGACATGTCAGAAACATATGAAATTCATTAGAAAACACAGCAAAGAAATGTAGTCATTCATTCACTTATTCACCCATCAAATACTATTGAGTATGTAGGGATAGGTCAAACAAGTCCAGCTTCATGGACGTGCAATGTGTGTAGTCACAGAGGGTCCCATGCTCAGAAGGACCCTGTGGTTGGTTTAACATGGTGTTGTCACCATCTTGAATTTCTTATAATTTTATAGTTGAACATATGTTGTATAAGTGAAGTCTGATGGGACAACGGAGCATATGACTGAGCAGAGGGGACATACACAACATGTGTGTCTACCTCATTTCTTGCTTCTCCATTTTCCTATAACATTTGTTGTTGGGAGCAAGCCCCCCAAAATCCGGCCATAAACTGGCCCCAAGATTGGCCATAAATAAAATCTCTGCAGCACTGTGACATGTCCATAATGGCCCTAACGCCCAAGCTGGAAGGTTGTGGGTTTATGGGAATGAGGGCAAGGAATACCTGGCCCGCCCAGGGCAGAAAATCACTTAAAGGCATTCTTAAGCCACAAACAATAGCATGAGCGATTTATGCCTTAAGAGCATGTTCCTGCAGCAGTTAACTAGCCCAACCTATTCCTTTAATTCGGCCCATCCCTTTGTCTCCCATAAGGGATACTTTTAGTTAATTTAATATCTATAGAAACAATGCTAATGACTGGTTTGCTGTTAATAAATATGTGGGTAAATCTCCACTGGGGCTCTCAGCTCTGAAGGCTGTGAGACCCCTGATTTCCCACTTCACACCTCTATATTTCTGTGTGTGTGTCTTTAATTCCTCTAGCGCCCCTGGGTTAGGGTCTCCCCTACCAAGCTGGTCTCGGCAATTTGTGATGCCCATGAGTATTCAAATTCCAGTACACCCATGATATGTAGGAATTCCGTGAGACTCAAAATGAGTACAAGGTAAGTGTGTTATGTCTAGGACGGAGTATGTGGTGGTGCTGATGGCCCCAAGGGACAGCACTTTCCATTCAATCCAGAATTTGCTTCAAACACAAAAAGGAGGCATTGGTATTCTAAGAAGTAGACAATCAAGGAACCCTATCAATATTCTTTCTTAGTTTTGTTGCACCACAAATAATGATATAGAAAGGGAGAGTTTCTTTTCCTTTCAATCATTCCATACTCATTAGATAGCATTGATAGACTGAAAATATATATATAAATGAACTAAAACTGTTGAGTTGGTTTTGTGCAGCATTTGTACTATTCTGTTAAGAATATACACATGTAAGTGTGAGCTACAAAATCCAAACCATAATTTTGATGATTCCACACAAATATAAATGCACTTATATTTACATTTAGATCTGGCAATATACAACATAGAGATACATGACAAAAACTTACGCTGAAAGTTTACAATTTAAACTTTTCTTAGGACAACATTAAGTAGCAAATGCACCACAGTAGGTCAAGAGAGAGAATGTGGAAAGGAACCACTTTATATTGTAATACACTTTCCTGCTTTTTGAAGCAAGGAGCTCTTCATTGTTGTTTTGTGTGGGTCCCGCGAATTATGTAGGTGGACATGGGGCCAGGCATTGTGTTGGGAAATGGGGACAGTGATGAACAAGTAGGACACAGACTCTGTCCTCATGGAGTTTACATTTGAGCACAGATAATTACATAAGAACCATTGCTATAAGAGGTACAAAAGGAAGGTATGGGATGCTATGAGAACACATAAATGAAAGACCCTATTTTGCTTGGTGTTGCTGATTGCCTACTCAACAGCTCTTCTCCCTTGCCAACAAAATTTACCTTATTTAGAGACTAAAACTGCCAGATCCTGACTTTCCCAGCAGGAATGGGGTATGGGCATGTGGCTAAATCCTGTCCGGTGTTATTTGAGGTTAAGTCTGCTGGATACAGGGACACTTTTGGAAAAGTTTTCCTCCCTGATAAAGAAACATGAAGAGAAAATCCTTCCCTTCTTTTCTACTTTAGCTGTTGTTACATGAGGACCTGATGTCTGGAGCAGTGGTAGCCTTCTTGTGACTATGAAAGAAAGCCATGAAAATGGCAGAAAGCAGACCCAGGGCTCTAACAGAACTTTGAACCTCTGAGTCAATCCAGAGCTGTCTGTGTGTGGACTTCTTGTTAGGTGATGAAACGTAAGTCCTCGGTGTTAAAGACAGCTTTGAGTATTCTGTTGTTTGCGGTCAAGACTTACTAATACATTGATCTAGTTTGGGTGATCAGAGAGGCTTCCCCTGAGGAGGTTGTATATACACCAGAACAATGAGCAGAAGTTACATTTTCAAAAATTGGGGAGAATAGAGTTCTAGGCAGACAGAATAAACATATTTGAAGCCCCTGGATCAGGAAGGTACTTGATGTGTTCGAGAAGCTAAGATTCAGAGGCGTACGTGCTGGGGAACTAGAGCGGATGTTCAGCATTCTGTATATCGGGTTCTAGGATACAGCAGCAGACAGACAACTCCACCCTTGCCCTCCTGGAGGTTGATGATAAGCTTACTGCTTCTCTATAATGTGTCCAAGAAAGTTCAGACTCCAGCACTCAGGGTACCTATCAGCCTCCCCACAGCTCACTGGCAGCAAATGTTATCTTCGCATTTTTGTTGACAATCCCACTCGTAGAAAGTGGATGCCTTGCCTGCATGTAGCTACTCTGAGTAGTAACACAAAGATTATCAGAATTTTTAGCAAACAGTAAACTCTTTGGCACGTAACTTTCCTTGTCCTGATAAGTAAGCAACATGATGCGAAGGCAGCAGAGGTCATCAAGTGTAAGATCCATAGAGGCGTGCTTCGGCAGACAGAGTTAAAAATATCTTTATGTAAGACTTGGATGATTCCCCAAATGATAAAAATAATGAGGAGGGCAAAGTCATCAGGAGTGTTTGTATAATTGCAGCTTTAATGGTTACAATCCACTCAGCTTCCATGACTAAGGTATGGCCTAGGTGTCTGATGGTTCCCATAGATAATGACATCTTCAGGAATAAAGCTGTCAGAGCCATTATCATGATCATGTTTATCAACATCTCATCATAGTCATCAGATTTGGTGCCAGAAGCAGGAAGAGCTGTGCTTTACAAAACAGACATATACCTCCAAAGCCTGTTTAAACTGCAATTACACAACGGCAGTGATTTTCTGTAATTTGTGGGTGGAAGGAGATGAAACCCTGGGCTCTGCGTTGGAAACAGAAAAAGAAAGAGAGAGAGAGAGAGACGAGAAGGAAATAGCATTTTAATTATGTTTTTAAAAAATTTATATAGCACCTTCAGCATTATAAAAACATCACCTCATTAATCCTCTTAATAGCCATATTAGTTAATCCCACAGTTGAAAGAAGAGGAAATTAAAGTAATGAGATGTCTAAGTGGCTTGTCCCCAGCATGAATGCACTAGAGACATCAGGGAAATAAAACTGGCACTATTAATTTGATGAGTGGCTCTCTCTCATCTTTTGGTTTTTAAACCTTGACAGAGATTGGACAGGAAATTAAAGATCATGCACTGGAGCCAAAAGCCACTGTTGGCCTCACAATGTTGTGAATCAAGTAGAAAGACCCAGCACGATTCGGTCATGAAATAATCTGCTGGAAAGGAAGACTTTTGAAAGTGTACTAGATATTTCTGTGGATGTTAATGAAACTCTATTGGGAGTATGCAACTTAAGAACTTAAGCTAGAATGGACATTTACAGTCTTTCTGCATTGGCATTCTGTCTCTAGCTTTTTCTGTCTCTCTCTCATTTGTTCATTCAACAAATATTAGTTGAGTGCCTAATATTTGACAGGCATAGCTCTAAACACTAGGAATATAGCAATGACTCAACCAGCCAAGGCTCTTCTGCCCTCACCAAGCTGTCCTTCTGCAGAAAAGGAATCGGGCAATCAACAAGTAAAAAATAAATGACAAAGAGAATATCAGAGAATGATGCCTGCTGCTAAGGGAAACAGAACAAGGAAAAGGAAAGATGGTGAGTCGGGGGTGTGAAGTTCCTTTGGTTAGGGTGATCAGGAAAGGATCTTTAAAAAGGGAAATAAGAGTAGAGACCTGGAGGAAAATCAGAGACAGATTCCTGGTGGGGAGTTCTGCAAGTGCAAAGGCCCTGAGGTAGGAACAAGAAAAGCAGGAAGAAACCGTGTGGCAGAATCATAAGGAGAAAGAGAGTGAGTGGTAGAAGATGCAGTTGGAGAGCCGGTCATTCATTCATGAAAACTGAGAATTATAAGCCAGATACTGCATGAGGTGCTGCTTCAGAGGAAGGGTCTATGTCTTCCTTCTTTGGTTGGCTCTTGTACAAAATTCTCCAGGGTTATTTCATATAAAATGGAGGAGAGAAAATGCCCTGCTCAGTGGGCTGCAGTCTCTCTCCTGTTTCTTTTATGCCTGTTCTGCAGTGAGGCACTTAATGACCTTATTTTGCCTTAATGTACTTTCACAGGGGAAAAAAAAAAAAAAACCAAACACATTATTCCATGGCTAATTTTAAGGTAGCTTATGAAATAGGAATGAATAATATAGGCACAGTTTGTTCCAGTGAGTTTCTAATAATCAAATGCTTCCTTGCTTGGTGTAGCCTGGCTTCCACACAGGGATTCTAATTGAGAGGAGTTTTGCAAAATCAGCATTTAGTATTCTGTGACACTGATTTGGCAAATACTTTGTTAGTATAACAGGCCTCAATATATAAAGTAATTTGAAGACTGGTTCTGAAAAGAAGCCCAGCCAATCTCTGTGTGAACGCTGACAGATGACACTGCCAAAGGTCTCATCCAGATGGAATCAGCAGGGATTTATGTATTTATGGACTCAGTATCAGCATATAAATCTAAACTACTCTAACAAATCCTAGATCAAAAGATATATATGCCTTTCTTTTGCTATGTCCAAAGCCTTGATTTTACACTGAATTTTTGAAATAAAAAGGCCTACAAATCAAATATTATTTACTTCTCATTTTTATTCCTTTTTGGTTCAGGTTTCATGATCACTTGAGCCTATGGGGTAATGCTAGGTACATCTATATTATTTTAGCCTAGAACATGAAATAGTTGGCTAGGAGGAATTGAGAATGGTTAGCATAGTTGTTTGGTTAGCATAAGTGGTTGGTTGGCATAGTTGATTTGCAGATATCAGCATACACTTAATTATTATTTTTAAGTGCTACCTGAAAACTAATTATGTCTGTCCTGTTGGAATTACAGGTGTGAGGAGGGTCACATAATTTAATTATATGGCAAATTTGCTGATTTCGATCTTCTACTGACAGCGCCTTGAGTTGAGACGCTATGCCTTCCTGCCGTTTTCCTCGGCATGTAATACAAATATGCACACTATTTGTCCTGACATATAGTAGGTGCTGACTACCTGTTGAATGAGTAAAATATGAATAAAAATAGAAACTATAGTGAGCTCATTATAACTAAGACAATTTATGCTTTGTATAAGCTAAGCCAATTAAAAAATTTCTTGTATATTCACTTGTAGAATGTCACTTTCTTATTACAAATGGCTTTATATGTATATAATAATTTTACAAGCACATAAATATGATGATGATATAATACTGTTTTCTTTGTTCGACCAGTCTTTCAGCTCTCCAGGCTTTTACCCCTATCTCCAACTCATGTTAATAACCTACTAATGTGTCTAATTAAGAGCATGGACATAAGAGGCAATATTCTTCTCATCCCAGTACCATCACTTATAACCTGTGTGACTTTAAAAAGGTTTTATAAATTTTCTGTGACTCAGTTTCCTCATTTGTAAATTGAAGATCGTATAACCTACCTCAAAGAGTTACAAGAATTGAATGAACTAATATATGACAAGCTCTTAGAAGAATGCTTACTTGCTCGTATGCATGTATACCACTAACTGTAGGTAGGAGGCTTTAGTTCCTTACCACTTGGGTCTCTGTAGGGCTGCTCACCACATGGCAGCTAACTTTTCCCAGAGCAAGTGATCTGAGAGAGGAGAGTAGATTGCCAGGCCTTTTATGACTTAGTCTCCAAAATATCATGCTTTGTAACACTGTAGCTTTAAATATGTTTATATTAATATTTTAAATGGCTATATTTAAATGGCTATATTATATTTTAAATAAAATATAGGTTGATGCAACAGTAATTACTTTTAATGGCAAACACTGTAATTACTCTTGCACCAATCTAATAACTTCAGAGTTTTTAATCTTGATTAAAAGGTAACTGCTTGTTCATATATGTATTCACAAACAGCTTTACCAAGATTTGTTTTATTTCTTAAAAGAAAACACTTTATCTGCAACTCCTTGTTATTTACAACAAAGATCCTAATTTTATTTGTTCTTAATGATTAGACAGTTACCTAGCTGAAATAATTTTATAATCTTATTTCTTCAAATTTGGATCTTTATCAATAACCACTGTTACATATGAGTCCCTCCAAATCTCGGTGGCCTAACATAATAAAAGATTATTTGCTAAACTAGTGTAGGTATTTCTGGGCGGGCAGGTCTTCTGGCTTGCTTCTTCCAAACAGTGATTTGGGGACCTGGTTTCTTTCATCTGTGGGCTCTCCATCTTCAATACAAGGCTTCTAGGATGGCCCTGGTAGTCATCACCATTCCAACTAGTGAGCCAGAAGTGGAAAAGTGCATGGAGAATCAGGTATGTAGGACTTTTATGGGACAAGTCTGAAGGTGGTATACAATGTTCCTGTGCTTGTTTCATAAGCCAGAGCTCAGATGCGTGGCCACTCAATGACAAGGGAGGATGGGAAATATATTCAAATTGGTGTCACCGATCTGTTTGTCAGTTTCTATGCTAGTGTCATATTGGTTTGATGGTATGTTTTAATATTTCTTAAAGTCCCCCTTACTGGTTTTCTTTTCACATTTTCCTTCTAAAGTTTGAATACATTTTATCAAATTTCAAAATCAAAGTCAAATAGCCACAACAAAACTCCTTGTTGACATTTTCATTGAAAATGTATTAAATTTAATATTGTTTGTAGGAAAGGTGATATTCCTATGTTACTGTCTTCCCAACCAAGAACATGTACCTTTTCTTTTGTTAAGGTATAGTTTTATGAGCTTTCTCAAGATTGAAATTATAGAAGAAACTAGAAAAAATAGAAAGGTTCACAGCTGAGCTTTTTTTTCTTTTTAAATTAAGTTATATTGTACTTATTATGAAATGGACAGATCTTAAATACACAATTAGATGTCTTTGGGCAAGTGTATACATCCCTATTAAGATATAGAATATCACCATCACCCCAGAAGCTTCCCTTGTGAGTCTTCAAATGAATCCCCACAACAAAGGTTACTATTGTTCTGATTTTCAGCACTATAGTTTTAGTGGTACTTGTTCTTGAACTTCATATAAGTGAAATTGTATGTATTTTTTTCTGTGTAAACCTTTTCTTTTTTTTTTTTTGTTTCATGTGGCAATTCACCTGTGTTGCTACATTGATCAATTTGTCCATTTGTATTACTGAGTAGTATTCCATTGCATGGATATGCCATAATTTGTTTATTCACATTTTGCATAACATTTGGGTTGTTTCAGTTTATTGCTATTATGCTTAAAGCTGCTATGCATATTGATGTGCAAGTCTTTGTGTGGGCATATGTATTTATTTCTCTTGAGAATATATTTAGAGGTGGAATTCCTAGGTCATAGCATAGGTGTATATTTAACTTTATAAGAAACTGACAACAGTTTTCTCAATTAGTCAGCCATGTTTTACACTTCCACTGGCAATATATCCTCCACATTAATAACTGTCACACATTACATCCTCAGAGACACTTGATGTTGTTGGTCTTTTGTTTTAGGCATTTGAGTGGATGTATAGTTTCTCATGTTTTAAAAATATCAAGTTTAGTGTAGTATAATTTATATAAAATGCAATCATTTTCAGTCTACAGTTCAGTGGAGTCTCACAAGTATATACACTCATATAACAACCCCAAAATCAAAATATGAAACATGTCTATTACCCCAAAATATAAAACATGCCCATTATCCCCTATGCCCTTTCCATTCAATTCCTACCCCTCATCCCCACTCCAGGCAACTACTGATTTGCTTTCAGTCACTGTAGATTGGTCTTTCCAGCAATTTCATGTAAACAGATAAAGTCCTCTTTTGTGTCTAGCTTTTTTACCTAACATCATGTTTATGAGATTTATCTATAACATTGTGCATATTAGTAATTTGTTTCTTTTTATTGCCAAGTAGTATTCTATTATATGAATACACCACAACTCACCTGTTGATGAATATTTGGGATGTTTCTAGTTTCTGGCTATTGTGAATAAAGCTGCTGTGAGCATTTGTGTACAAGTCTTTATATGAATACATGCTTCCACTTTTCTTGGGTAAATACCTAGATGTTAAATTGCTACACTATATAGCAAGGGTATATTTGCCATTTGGATCAAATTATCCAGAGGGGGAATCATATAGTTGTTGCTCAGTTCTAACTTTGCAATTCTCCCTTCCAGTTTGCGTAAGGCTTGGCTCTACTTTATGTCCCAATTTTCAGGTCATAGTTGACTTTAGGATTATTCATCAAAACCTGATATGGGTATGCTAATCAAATGCAATTGTTAGGAATTCATCCAAAAGCCATTTAGGGGTTATTTTTTTTTTCTCTCCACTCTCTTCTTACATTTTATTCAAGGTAGGAAAGTTCTTCCCCTGCCTGTTTGAAATTTCTTTCCTGATCATTTTCATTTAACGGAACATCTTATGCTCAATTTAAATGGCAAAGAAGAGTCTCAAATCTTGCTACTTAGAAGGTCCAGTCTCATGTTATATACAAAGCTTTCAACTTCATTCAAAGTTATTGCTGCTTCCTATGAAGGGGACAGTTCATCATGGGTCTCCCATGTTTCTGCATATTTCACTGGAGAGCACTGACTTTCCTTGGTTCTGCAACATCTTTTCAAGGATATGTGTGTAGTGAACAGCCTTAGAAGACAAAGATAGTGTCTCGCTCAGGAATAAAGAGCAGACTGCTTACTGTCCAGTATAATAAAGATAATGTCTCCCTCTGGAGAAAAGGGCAGGCATGTTTATTATGCATAAAAAACATTTGGTTTCCCTAAACATAGAGTTCCTCTCCCATTGCACAATCCACTGTATGTACAGGTGTAATGTGGCCCTCTTTGCATTGCCCAGTGGAAATTAAGGTTCAGGAAACCAGCATAAAAATGCTAATGCTCTGTTCTCTACTATTGCTGTGAGTAATAAACTGTCCTTTGTCTCTGGCTTAGGGAATCTTGTTTCCTACCAATATCCATGAAACTATAGAAGGCTAACTTGCAAACAGGGTAAAATCTCAGACCCTTCATAGTTCCTGACACACTTTTCCCTGGGAAAGAGCTTCTGCCTAGGGAAAGAAATAGCAGTGGGCTTTTTACCAGTTCTATGTCCTCTTTTATTCATTGGCTACTTTCTTCCATTGGCTACTCTCCAGGTCCTAAAGGCTTAGGGGAATGGGCAGTGGGAAGATGGAGAAGTAAAGGAAAAGAATATTCTCACCTAACACTGTCAAAAGTTGGTCTGTCCCTCTCTGGGAGACTGACATATGGTTGAATTACTTTTGCAGGCCCTTTAAAGAACCTGTTGCTAGACATGTCTTACTGAAAGTTCCCCTAATTCTGATGAATGCATCTCTCAACAGAATGGCACCATTTTTTCTTTCACGGCCCATAAGAATCCTGTGGTTCATCTTTAGCCTCCATCTGCTGCATCCCTATCTCCCATTCTGAGGGCCCTGCTGAACGGAGCCTAATTCAACTTCACACTGCCGATCTTGTGTATATGGTCTATGTCTGATCCTCAGGAGACACTTGCACATCTTTGCTGTGGCAAATCTGAGGCATGCAGCCTAAGCCCAAAACAAACTCCTCTCGTTCTGCTCCTGCAGGAGTCAGACTCCAATGCTGAGTGTCCTCCATCTGCTCTCTCAGGTAATCCTGTTGAAACTCCCTTTCCTAGGCTTAAGAAAAAGATCAGACACCACCTACCTCTACCCTTTGAGGGAAGGAAAGGAGGGAAAAAGCACACAGCAATGCTCTAAGAAACACTTTTCAAAAATTCTGATTTCTTATCCCTTTATAAGTACTGGGTTTTGTAATTTCCTTTTTTTCTGTTTTTTTTTCTTTTTAAAATTTACATATAATAATTGTATATATATATGGGGTACATAGTGATGTTTTGATACATATAATGTATAGTGATCAGATCGGGTAATTAGCATATCTATCATCTCAAACATTTGTCATTTTTTTATGTTGGGAACATTCAATATTCTTCTAGCTATTTGGAACTATATATTTGTTGCGGGAAGTCAGGGACCCCGAACAGAGGTCAGGGACCAGCTGAAGCCGCGGCAGAAGAACATAAATTGTGAAGATTTCATGGACACTTATCACTTCCCCAATGAATATCCTTGTGATTTCCTATGCCTGTCTTTACTTTAATCTCTTAATCCCGTCATCTTCTTTGTAAACTGAGGAGGATGAATATCGCCTCAGGACTCTGTGATTGTATCAACTGCACAGATTAATTGTAGAGCATGTGGGTTTGAACATGAAATCTGGACATCTTAAAAAAAGAACAGGATAACAGCAATGTTCAGGGAACAAGAGAGGTAACTTTGAACTGGCTGCCAGTGAGCCGGACAGAACAGAGCTGTATTTCTCCTCTTTCGTAAGCAAATAGGAGAAATATCGCTGAATTCTTTTTCTCAGCAAGGAACATCCCTGAGAAAGAGAATGTGCCCTGAGGGTAGGCCTATGAACCGCCCTCTCAAAGCGTGCTGTCTTTTATGGTCAAAGCCAAAGAGATGAAATAAGGCCCGGTCTCCTATAGCGCTCCCAGGCTTATTAGGATAAGGAAAATTTCCACCTAATAAATTTTGGTCAGACAAGTTATCTGCTCTCAAACCCTGTTTCCTGATAAGATGTTATCAATGACAATGCCGGCTGAAACTTCATTAGCAATTTTAATTTCACCTTGTGGGTGGTCCTGTGATCTCGCCCTGCCTCCATTTGCTTTGTGATATTGTATTACCTTGTGAAGTATGTGATCTCTGTGACCCACACCCTATTTGTGCACTCCCTCTTTTGAAAATCGCTAATAAAAACTTGCTGGTTTTACGGCTCTGGGAACATCATGGATCCTGCCGACATGTGATGTCTCCCCGGGACACCCAGCTTTAAATTTCTCTCTCTTGTGCTCTTTCCCTTTATTTCTCAACCCAGCTGAGACACTTAGGAAATAGAAAAGAATCCACGTTAAACATCGGGAGCGGGTTCTCCTGATATATATTATTAACTATATTCATCCTATGATGGTATGGAACACTAAATGGTATGGAACTATATACATCCTATAATGGTATGGAACACTATGATGGTATGGGACTTGTTCCTCCTGTCCAGCTATAATTTTGTATCCTTTAATAAATCTCTACCTGTCTTCCTAGAATTTCCAGTTTAACATGTTATCATATAATCACTTACCTTTTCACTTGAGCCAGTGAATTTATCTAGTCCTGATTTTGCAACTCTCCTTTCCGGTTTGCATAAGGTTTGGTTATATTTTATGTCTAGATTTCCAGACCATGGATAACATTAAGGTTATTCATCAAAACCTGATGATATGAATATGTTAGTGGGTTTCTGATAACCTCATGATCCTTGAAGAAAAGATCAACTATGATAACTTAAATTTTTATTTCTGTCTACTATATAAATACTACCAAGATAGTATTTATTTGAAAATGACACCACAGGTACATTAACATAGACTTTGTTATAGTTTTGCTTCATTTTATAAAATGATCTCTTTATTAAAGATTGTGTCTAAATAAAAAAATTTATAAACCATATACCCTAAATTTAAATAACCTAATTAAAAGTATTTCCAGAAAGACATGAACTACTACAACTCACTCAAGAAGAAATAAAAAATATGAATAGACCTATAACAAGGAAAAAGATTAAATTCATAATCAAAGAACTCATTGCAAAAGCTGAGGACCAGCCAGGAGGGGGTCTGTACCCTGCAAAACCACAAGAGCAGAGCTATCCAAGACCATGGGAGCCCACCTTGTGCATCAGTGCACCCTGGACATGAGATGTGGAGTCAAAGGAGGTCATTTGGGAACTTTAGCATTTAATGACTGCCCTATTGAAATTCAGACTTGCATGGGACCTGTAGCCCAATTTCTCCCATTTGGAACAGGTGTATTTACACAATCCTCGTACCCCCATTGTATGTAGGAAGTAACTAATTTGCTTTTGATGTTTCCGGCTCATAGGAGGAAGGAACTTGCCTTGTCTCAGATGAGACTTTGGACTTGGACTTATGAGTTAATGCTGGAATGAGTTAAGACTTTGGGGCTGGGCATAGTGGCTCACACTTGTAATCCCAGCACTTTGGGAGGCCGAGGCAGGAGGACCACCTGAGGTCAGAAGTTTGAGACCAGCCTGGCCAACATGGTGAAACCCCGTCTCCACCAAAAATATAAAAATTAGCCAGGTGTGTTGGTGTGCAACTCCCAGAGACTGAGGCAGGAGAATCATTTGAATCTGGGAGGTGAAGGTTGCAGTGAGCCAACATCACACCACTGCACTCCAGCCTTGGCAACAGAGGGACACCCTGCCACCAAAAAACAAAAACAAAAACAAAACAAACCTTGGGGGGGCTGTTGGAAAGGCACGATTGTGTTTTGAAATGTGAGGACATGAGATTTGGGAGGGGCCAGGGGCAGAATGATATGGTTTGACTCTGTCCCCACACAAATCTCATCTTGAATTGTAGTTCCCATAATCACCACATGTCATAGAAGGGACTCCGTGGGAGGCATTGATAATTGAATCATGGGGATGTTTACCCTCATGCTCTTCTTGTGAGAGTGAGTGAGTTCTCACAAGATCTGATAGTTTTATAAGGGGCTTTTCCCCCTTTTTCTGGGCACTTCTCCTTGCTGCTGCCATGTGAAGAAGGACGCGTATGCTTCCCCAGCCATGCTGACCTGTGAGTCAATTAAATCTTTCCTTTATTAATTACCCAGTCTCAGGTATGTCTTTATTAGCAGTTTGAGAATGGACTAATACACCAAGTCAGGTCAAACTTATCCTACTCATAGACAACACAAATCACGTGTTCAACTGATGGGCATTCTATTATCCCTGATGATGAAGAGCAAATGGCCTACAACAGGTGAGAGGAATAATTAGCCACCATCCCCAAAATATACAACAAGGACATTTTTAAAGGTAGTTTGTATTGTGGACAGATCTCATGCAATTGTACCACTGTATCATTACATATTGTTTCTATAATAAACCACTTTTTAAAAGATGCTAAATTAAAAAAACTGGGCATCTTTTTGTTTCTGGATAAGAACAGAAAATTTCTGGTAATTCTAAATCCCCTTATTAACAAAGTAATTTTTATTAGCATATATTACTGTTGGCTTAGGGAAAATTGTGGCTTTTAAAAGTGATACGAAACAATCATCCTTTTCAACATAACTAGGGATAAAGATCAGGCTAAGGGTAAAGTGAGAAAATAAGAATATCAGTTTTGCTAATCCTTTAAAAAATTTTTTTCCTTCTCTGTTATTTCCCTATGGTTCTCTATGTTGTAACAAATCTACCCGGCAGATTGATTTAAAAGAAAGCAAGCTTCGAAAAGATTCTTATATATTTGCAGATGTTTGATTTGTATCTTCCCGTTTAACTTTTTTTCTCCAGCTGAAAGCCTTCTTATCATAAGGGGCAGCAGTAATATGAAGAACTATGGGTAAAACTAGTATATTTATTATTATTATCTAAACCAACAAGCATTTCTCAAAACATAAGGGTTGCATTCTCTGATTAATGTTTCGGACGGATTGCTTGCCAGTACAGCATTCTTTTTTCCAGTCTCCCTGAAGAGCCTACAAACAAGGTTTTTTTCCTGAGGGGCTGACAATCAAAGTTATGCAGGCATTTCTAAAATGGTGAAGTGTATTTTTAATATGTATTTTCTCCTTGAAGAAAGGGATGATCCTTTTGTTGTTTTGGGTTTTTTTCTCCTTGAAAAGATAGCTCCTTCTCTGGTAGTCTGTAAGGGTCACTTAAGACCAAGCTGCTTCAGGTCATCTTCTAGTTTCATGCAGATTTATTGGCAGTTTTGTTTGTTTGTCCAGAAAGAGATTTTGTTATCTGCCTCTAAGGCTGACTTTGAAATGGAAGCTAATCACATAAGCAAAAATAGTCAGCTATACTCATTGGCTAAATCCAATACATTGTTGATTTCCCTGCTGCTCAGCCTGACTTTAAAACAATCAAGGGCAGACATACTCAAGAGGTATTGCTTGCCTGTGTGTGTGTGTGTGTGTCTGAGAAACAGACTCTTAGAACAATTGCAAAATGCAGAACAAAGCTTAAGATACAGAATTTTGGTGATGGCAATAAAGAGTGGATCTATACAATTAAAATATGCCAAATTATATCAGTGCAGTAATGCAAATTGAACAGTCACTTGGAAAAGTTTGGCAGTTTCTTAAAAAATTACACATATACCACCACTGAATTCAGCCATTCCACTCTTTTCTCTGTTATTCTCATTTCATAATAAAAACCTCTGGCTTCTGGGAATTACTATGAAAAATACCTGCAAAGACAACAGTTATTTTGAAATGCAAAAATTTCAGGCATGCTTATCATCTCCAAAACCTTCTAAGTTTATTTCTTAATATTTTGCAGTGAGGGCTGATGGTCAAAATTAGGTACTACAGAATACTAAAAATCTCCTAAAGGTTCAATTTCAAAACTGGGTAATTGATTTTTATTTCCTATTTTGTAAAGAGACTAAGGATCAGAGCAGCTGCCCACCTGAAGTCACATGACTGGTAAATTGTGGGCACAGGATTTAAATTAAAGTCTGTGTGACTCAAACTTGTGTTCTCTGCAACCATTTAGGTAAACCATACATGTTAAAAAATAAAAAGAAACTGATATATCTCAGAAAAGTTTTAAGCTACATGGCTATGCACAAAAGAAATTCTTTCCTGATAATCAGAAAATTTAACTCATCATGTTATTACAGTCACCAAGGGTCCTTTTTAGCAATTATGGTACAGAGCCCACAGAGAAACCACATTTTCAAAAATGAATGGGGCTATAATTTGGAGTCAGAACACCTTATCAACAAAAGAGATGTCTGAAGAGGGAAACAAACTAAGCCTCCCAAAGCACCTATAGTAGATATAATTGAGAAAGAGATGTAGCCATAATTTTTTTGTAATTTTTCTCAAAAGATTAATCACAATAGTAAAAGTCTCTCAAGGACCTACGTATGCCCGAAATCATGTTAAATCATGTACATGGAGGATCTCGTTAAATCCTCACTTGAATTTTATGCATGAAGAACACTTCCATTTTACATTAAGACTCCATTTCACAAACGGGGAATAGTTGAATCTCACCTGTTGGGACTCAGCAAACAATATCCCAAAGCATGGCACCTTGGCATGCGGAGTACTTTGAACTGAAGGACATTAGAAGGACCTCAGAAGCAGTTTCTCTTGCCCTCCTATCACCCACTCCTTTTTCTCCCCTGATGTGAGTCGCAGAATCCAGAATTCCTCTTCCACATGGCGTATCATAGGAACTAGAACCCCTCTCCCCCAAAACAAGCCATAAAACCCAGAAAGGTCACTCTCTCCCTTATCTCTTCTCTTTTGAAGACCCTTCTTCCATGGGGGTCCTGTCCCATACCTGGGAGGGAGGAATGTTATACAGAGGCCCAGAAGAATCTGAACAGGCAGGCCTTGCTGGGTTTCCTCCTTCAGCTATGATCTATTAGATCATACCTTTTTGTCCAATCACATTTCTACATGGCTGCCCATTCTTCATCAAACCAAAACATAAAAATAAATAATTTTTCCTCTGAGTCTTTAGGTCTTTATTTCTGAAGCCTCCTGTGTTACATAAAACTTTGATTAAATAAATATGTTGTGTTCTTCTCTTGCTAACCAGTCTTTTGTTATCAAAGTGTCAGCTGTGGACCCTTATGATGGGTGAGAAAAGGTATCATACCTTTCTGCCCCTACACACCCAAAGTCATGTACTCGTACATAGTGGGCCAGGGTTCGACTTCAGAGCCTTCTCTCAAAAATTCACCAAAGGAATTTAGCTGCAACATGGTCAACTAATAACATTTTCCTTCACATAAGATCATTATTTTCACAGTGAGACTTCTTGTTACTAACACTGTAGCACCAAGGTGCATGCTAAAAATGAAATAAAAATGTTTGTTTCAAGAATAGCTGTGCCCATCTACCTTTTCTTCCCCAACTGAAATTGGAGTACTGGCGCATTTTGTGCATAAATGGAAGCTGGCAAACAGAGCTCGGTTTTGAGAAAAAATACAGGTCAGACATAGGCTGTTCAGTAATTGAAAGAGAAGAGACCGTAGATACTGCAACCAGAAACTTTTCAAAGAAAGCAGAGTACCTCAGTCATTTCCATATAAAAGACACAGGAGATGAGATTCAATAGCTTTTATTCTTCTTTGGAGAAAATGAATGCAGCTTCCACCAGCTGATAAAAATATGAGCGAGGGAGGAGGGGCCCCTGTGCATCTTCCAGGCAGAAAATAGGTCTGTAACCTGCTTTGTATTTGAGGTCTTCCCATGTTATGCAGTATGTCTAGCAGATGATGTCATTGGCTTCCAGAGCAAAAGCAACCAAGGGCCCTGGTAGAGTTGCATGGCATGGATGGGTCATTTGTGTCCTCTGAATTTGCATAACTGAGGTGCAGGCCAAATTCTCAGCTTGGTATTCATTTTGCTGGGTAAGTAGGGCCCAGCTGACAAAGTTTGGAAGCTTCCAAGTTACTAAGGCAAAAGACTAGGGCAAGAAGCCGCATAACACAGGGCTTCTGTGAGCTCAAGTCCCTACCTTTTATGGATTTGTATCCCAGCTCCCTCTCTCTGAGGATGTTAATGTTGAGAAGGTCTTTTTGTTGTTCTTCTTCTTCTTTAAATTAAAGTTGGATGTATTAAAATATGTAAAGCAATCAGAATATTAGACAATTCATTTTAGCTTCACATACATGCATGCATGTACACACACACATTCCAGCCCAATCCATTTAAACATTCTTAGATTTTCTTAGCCCTTCCAGATTTTCAAAAAAGGGGTAAGCCTTATATGACAGGCCCTATGTAAGAGCTTAACTTGCTTACCCCTAACTCTCGACTAATCAGCCACAGTTCCCCATTCTGCCCTCTCTCCAGGGCTGCCTCATACTATTCTAGTTAGAAATAACACCAAAAAAATGGTATTTCTCCACCTTAGAGTCTTTCTTTTTCTTACCATGTCCCTAGACATGGAGTGTTTATTACAGTTTGGCACCTCTAACCTTCTGGGCATATTTGTTTATTAGAGCTGGTATTTATTAAGCACTTGCTATATGCTAGGTGCTGTGTTAAGTACTCTAAATATATTTATAATAATATGAGTAGTAGTATGTCCACTTTAGTTATGGAGAAACCAAGATCTGAATTAAGAAATCTATCAAGGGTCACAGATCTGGAAAATGGTAGAGTGCGAGCTCAAGTTTATGTTGGCATGGCTCCAAATCCTGTACTCATCCTTATAAACCATATTCCAGGTAGCTTTGTTTTGTTCACTGGCAAAAGATTGAAGTCTCAACCTAAGCCAACAATCTTGTAAATACAATCTATGGTTCACATGGAAAATAAGTAAATAAATGTATATGTGAATGTGCTTTAGTCCATTCTGTGTTGCTATAATAGAATACCATAGACTGAGTAATTTATAAAGAAAAGTAATTTATTTCTCACAGTTCTGGAGGCTGGGAAGTTCAAGGTCAAAGCACCTGCATCTTGCAAGGGCCTTCTTATTGAGTCATAACATGATGGAAGGCTTCACATGGTGAAAGAGCATGAGACAGAGCAAGACAGATGCAGGTCAAACTCATTATTTTATCAGGAACCGATTCCCGTGATGACTAACCCATTCCCAAGATAACAGCATTCATCCATTCATGAGAGCGGCACCCTCATGACTTAATCACCTCTTAAATGTCCTGCCTCTCAACACTGTTGAGTTAGGAATTAAGTTTCCAACACATGAACTGCAGGTGACACATTTAAACAGTAATAATATGGATATAGCCTATGGCGACTACTGGAGAAACAATTCAAAGTCTACGTGTGTAGATCTGAGTTCTAGAGTGAGACCAGAAGCATGTCCCTCTTTCTGTGGAAACTTGGGCCTTAGAAAGAGTGTGGATCTCCAAGGTGCAGGCAAAACAAATGCAAGCTTTGGGGCTGCCTCTTGTCCTCTCTGGACTTAGGAAGAAGAAAAAAAATTAGCAGTTGGGGGTAAGGGGTTAGGTTTCTCACCCCCAGACTAATAGTACAATAGCAGTACCCGCACATGGTGGAAGGGGAGAAGGAGTTGTTCTAGTACCCTGTGGGTCTCCAAGGAAACTCAGAAGACCCCATCAGTCCTCATTTTGTCAGTGTGATGAGTAGCTCTTCTTTCAGCAAGTCTGAGCAGGTACAACAGTAGTCGTAGGTTCAGAATCTGTGCTCTATTGCTCCCTGCTGCCCTGGGAAGACCTCTATTATGGGGTAGCTAGTATTTCCCTGACTGTCATCAAAACCAGTTAGGTATTTAAGGTCTTGGATTCCCAGGTACAAATCACACACCCATCTTTTAAAAATATATAGCTAAAAGCCAATCTCATCTTTTTATCCCAAACATGTAATTGGCACTTAAATTCAAGTTGTGTCATAATTGGATTGCATCAGACAGCTTTGGAAATAGGCTTAAAAGTTTTAACTAATTTGGAGAGCGATCTAATAACAAAGGTAAGGCAAGCAGCATTATAGAATGGTTTCTGTTTGGTGGATCTTAAGCCATTAAGGGTATTTCTCCTAGGAACCAGGACCCCTACTAACTCCAAGCCACTTTTAATGATAAATTAACCACCTCATCTTTGTGTAAAAAGTATGACATATATCTACTTTTATTTATATTTGATTGGAACCAATGGAATCAGATATTGTCTAGCTTACTATCCACTGGCGCTGTTCATGGGTCATGTTGAAATATTTGTAGCGAGTAAAAGAAAGTGTGGGCCCAGGTATAAGAAATACAATACTATTTCCATTTACTTTGCTTCTACTATGCAGAAAAACAATCTGTCAATTTGTGTTCCCAACTTCCTCCTAGGATTGTATCTAGGATTGTTACTGTATCTCTCATATACTTGTAATGCAGGGTACATGGTAAGTCTTCAATAAATGGTTTCTGTGAAAGAAAAAATAAAATTGAGTTCACATCATGACAGCCTTCTTTCTCTCCTTGTCAAATAGGAAGTGGGAGAGTATTATAAGATATAGGTCATATTTACAAAAATAAGGTTAAATTAAATTTTTTGAAACTATTTTCAGGATTGCATAATCCCTTGAAGTAATAAGTACTCTCAGATGTCACAAAACCATGGCTGGGACCCGCCAATCTCATATAAGGAAGCTGTTCTCGGTGAATGGCAAGGAATACTGGTCCAACGTGTTGAACAAGCACTGCCTGATATGCACTCACAGTTTGGCATCCCACCTCCAAGCACTGCTTGGCTCCACAACAAATGTCAATAGCTTTGTTATAAGAAAGCTGGCATCAATAAGATTTTAGACAAATGTGTTCAAATATTAAACCTAAATGTATTATTTAATAGTGATACACTAGTTTGCAATTATCCATGCTAACTGGGAAATAGTTTGCCAAATAATATTCAGATATAATTGAAAAAAGTCTCATTTTAGTTGTTTGTTATTACCTCCTTCCCTTCAAACATTTGTAAGTGCTACTAACAAGGAAAAAAATTGACAAATTTTGACTTTTACCTTCATCTCCTTTTCTCCTCTGATGAAAATGTTCACAAGCAATAAAACAGATACACACTAAAAGAGAATAAGAGGCAAGAAGCAGAAAACATGAGGAGCCAGACTAGATTCCTAGACCCAGAAAAAGACAACACTGGCAATGATAGCAACATGTCATTCACTCACCAAGAAAAGAGAACATGGCACTAGAAGCTCAGTGATGCTAAAATTTTAGGGAACAGCTGTTTTTACTCTGTCCTTTATATTTTGGTCCATGTAGCGCGCTTGCTTACTCTCGCTCTCTCTCTCCCTCTCCCTCTCTTTCTCCCTCTCCCTCTCTCCCTCCCTCTCCCTCTCCCTCTCCCTCTCTCCCTCCCTCTCTCTCTCCCTCTCCCTCTCCCCCTCTCTCTCTCTTCCCCTCTCTCCCTCTTCCCCTCTCTCCCTCTTCCCCTCTCCCCCTCTCATCCTCTCCCTCTCTCCCCCTCATCCTCTCCCTCTATCCCCCCTCCCCCTCTCCCCCTCTCCCCCTCTCATCCTCTCCCTCCCTTGCTCCTTACTTCCCTCCCTCCCTCCCTCCCTCCTCCTGAGGGTTTCTTGGTAGCTAAACTTTGCATTAATGGTTCTCCTTATTTTTCAAGATAATAGCCCAGTTGAGCTGGAAAGAAAATCCAACCACAGTTGCTTTTCTAACAGTGTCGATGGGCTCAATCTTTAACCAGCTGTTAGTGGTTCTCACTGAGCAGTGAATTAAACCAATACCTGTAGGACTTGACCCACTTCCCATTATCATTTGAGGGAAGTTTTCTACCATTTCTTCATTTCACGAACACAGCCTCTTATATAGCCAGTTTCCCTGACCAGAAAGCATTTCTTTATCCCCTCTTAGCCTGGATTTTCATCTGTACTGATTCTGACAAGGATTTTCAATTTACTAAATGAAACATTTCCAAAATATTCACTGAAAAGAGGAAGATAGTCTTAAAGGGAACTCACAAAACCACGGGACAAGTCACAAGTGACATCGTGAGTTTTCTTGGGCCCCAGGTCATTTCAGTCGCTAAGGCTGATGCATAAGATGCAGAGAGAAATATGGTCCATGTGATAAACTAAAAAGCAGAACTAGTGATCCATGTAATATGGCTCATGCTTTACAATGGAATGAACCTCACAGGGCCTTTAAGTTGGAAACATCTGATGAGACATTGCTTCTAGGTGTTTTGTGGATTTTAGAATTCTGAAAGCGTTTGGCAAGTGTGTGTGTGACGTTAAGCGATACGTGTCTCATTTGTGATGTGACTTATTCAAAAATGCAGGGCCTTTATGTTTGAACAGTAAGTGCAGCTAGAGGCTTAAAAAAGGAAAGGCCATTATTTTATATAACTTTTTTTTTAAGAACATGTGAAGGGGGCTATTTGGGGAATACAGTCTGAGCAATCCTAATGACTCAGTTGCGCCGATTTAAACTACATAAGTTTTCAAAGTTTGTATTTCCTATTTTTAAATATTCTTCTGCATTTAACTTCAATGACTGTAATATGTATCTGCATGCTAAAGAAACCAGCACTTTAAGAAGTCAAACAATGTTTACAGCACACAGAGGACTCTCTAAAGGATCCCATTGGTTTGTTTTTCAAACATAATAAATTTATATAATTACTGGGGTGTATGTGTATGTTGATATGCAAATAACGTATCTTCCTACTAAACATGCATTTGTTTCTCTAAATTTTATACCTGAACATAGGATCCTGAAAGGCACAAATGACTCAGTTTCATCTTTTAGATCTTCCTGCCTGGCACCAGTGTTACTGTTGGCTAAATGTTTACTGACTGCTGAAACTAAAGCCAGCATTGCAGGTGTGTGGCACTCTAGGAGATCTGCTTTTGCATATTGCTTTCACTTAGAGAGAACACTATTCCTTCAAGCAGATAAAGAAGTTACTCTCTTTGCCGTGATTGTTTCACAGTTAGAGTCAGATAGGTTGTCTTGCTTTAAGCTGTGTTTCAATGAATTTTTAAACCATTTCTCTCTTCCCTGGCTTTTAATGCCTTAAACTAGTGACAGGCCCAGTGGGGAAGAAATCTGGGGACAAACTGCACTAATGGATGACTGCATGCCTTTACCTTAAGTGCTGAAATACATAAACAACTTCAAAGAGAATACAGAGAGGGAGGAAAAGGCTAGCGGAGGAAAAGGGAAGGAAACGTGGGTGAAGGGCATAGGGAAATGTGAGTGAGTGGCACATGGCTCCTGAGATGGAACTACAGCACTACGTCTAATTCAAAAAAGTTCATAAAGCACTTTCACAGATATCATTTCACAGTTATTAGATGAAGTACAGAATATCTTGATCTCAGAGATGAGAAAGAGGATTCAGAGAGATTGAATATCTGCCCAAGGTCACACAGCTAGTACGCAAGTAGTAGAGCTGGCACACAACCTGCAACATCATCATTGTCATCATTACTGTCATCATCTTCAGGCCAGATCATCATGTTTTCCTCTGAGCATGTGACCAACCCCTATACCATCCATTTGCCCAGTGTTTGCAGACACCACAATTAAACAAATACATTTAAGTGCTGCTTAATAAAGGTGAATGTTATCGAAGGGAAGGAGAAACTTTGTAAATATAGCGCAAAATGTCATTATTTTCTGAACTATAAGTTGTTTATATGAGCCACAAGCTCTGATAGATAAGACATTAACATTTTGAAATCTCTCACAATGTATATGTAGATTGTCATTATATAAAATAACAACAATAAAAATGATGTAGCATTACAGTGTGTTAGGCCCCATTTGTGTCCTTTGCATTCTATGAGGAAAGAACTATGACTATCTTTGTTTTACAGACAAGGAAACTGAGGCATATAAATTTCAGTAACTTTCACAATTATACAGCTGTTAAGCAGTAATATCTGAAAGCATCCTGACTCTGAGTCCTCTCTGAACTATATAATTTTATGTATTACTTTCAAAAGAAAGTAATTCTAGCTGATTATATTAGCTCAATCATTTTAAGTATCAGTATCTATGTTACTATAAATTCATTCCATTCTACACTATATTCTTGACATTTTTTAATTGATAATTCTTGACAGGGAAATCATTTCCCTTATGATACTTAAAATATTTGTTGTATACATTTTTTCAGTCATGAAAGTAAATAATAACTCTGGTGTAAAAAAGAAACTAAAACATTACATAAATACATAAAACAGACTGTTACAGTTCTTTGTAAATTTAGCTCGCTTCCACCACCATAATTACCATTAACATCAACTCACTTTAAACCATCTCAGTTATAATTAACTCACTTAAAACTTGAGTCCTAAACTTTCAGCAATGCATATTTACAGTTCTCAGCTAATTGTATCCACTTAAAGCTTTTCCAGCAATGACAGCAGGTAGGCAACCCCAGATAAATGTAGCCTGTGTGATGAGCATTTCACCAAAGCTTATTTATCCTCAGCCATCAGCCTGCCCAGAGGTCCCCTTCTGGGGTTCAGGTCAGAATCAGCACAGCTGTGCCAGGTAACTTCCGGTGGTGGCTTCAACTGTTCTGAGAGGAGACGGAAAGCAGGCCAGCTGAGAGGAGCTACATGGAACAAGCAGAAAGGAGAGGGAGAAAGGAACACAGCAGGCGGACCAAGAGACAATGCTTTCATGATCTTCAAAGCAAACTGAGAAACCCATTTTCTCTTCGTTGCTGGGAAACTGGCTCCAAAGACAATTCTAGAGGAGAGACTCCCAAAATATTTGGGTGAGGTTAAATTCATCCAAAATATACGAATTATCACTGACTATATGTCAGGTACTGTGTTAGGCACTAGGAATAGAATGACAAGCCAGCTGGATGTATTCCTGACTTGTGCTTACAATACAGCAGGGAAGACAGCTATTAAATAGTCACAAAATATAACGTAAAATTGAAACTGGCATCATTGTTAAGAAGGAAAGTGATGCAGAGATATTTTGAAAAGGATCTCATGTGGATGACTAAGTTGCTGTGTGCTATGGGTAGGGGGGAAAGTTACTCATTATTTTCAAGACAAACTTCATTCAATCCTTTACATGACTCAGTAAACAAAGTATAGAGTGGTGCTCTTTTGGTGCATGCTGTCTAGTTACAGAAAACACAGACCTGTGAAAGACTTGATTTTATAGATTCCAGGCCAAAAGCAATGCTGGGCACCTTTGAATTTGCCCACTTTTCAGCTGCCTTTTTGATATTGATAAATAGCAACGCAGGGAGGGATCAAAGGGTGGAAAATGCATGGCAAATGAGATTTGGATCAGGCAATTTAAAAGGCTGATATGTTTTGCATAACATCAAAGATCAAAATTATACTGCTGGTAGTGAAATGACAGTTCAAGGAAGCAATTGCTGCTAGAAAAAAAAAAAAAAGGACTAAGAATCGGACTTCCAGGGCTTAGACCTCATAGAGGAAAATTTATGGAAAGGAAGGCAGCAAAATAGCCAGCAGGTCAGCTTCCCAAAACACCATCAAGGGATGTTATCTGTCCCCTAAAGAAAAACCTTTTCAACAATAACTGTAAGAGTCTACCTATGACTGCTCGCCTGATTTGCTATATGGAAAAAGAACGTACTAATAATTTTAAAAGATATGATATTCAAATAAGCCTGTGAATGATTAATTCACTGGCTGTTTACATTCACTTGAATTCACTACAGAGAGTTTTGAACTGTGCAGAATATAGGTTTTTCCATTTGAACTTTAATTGGCATTTGTAGGCATTTTGATTTTTAAAAGCTGGCATCAAGTTGTTGGATGGAACAATATCCTGAAATTTCAATTTTTTCTATAGGAAAGTCTGCTTTTTCTTATGCCTGAGGTTTCTAAAATTTCACATCATTGGGTATTTTCTTAGAAGAGCTTCCACAGCTTTCCTTAGACTTTCAGCTGGCATCATGACCCAAAATAATGTAGAATCACAGATAATATAATGTATAACTTTTGGAACTTTTCTCAGAGAAGTAATCTCTTATATGTTTAAAGTTTTCTTTTTTATAGGCATATAGAAGTAAATTTTTTCCCATGCTTGTATATGTATGTATATGCATACTAGAATGGTATAAATGTCTGAGTAACTGTATATGTCTAGGTAGGTACATGCATCTACATACAGATATAAACATGAATATATTTAAAATAAATGTAGAAATGCATGTCTTATAAATTTTCTCACTACCAACAGGCACCCCCAATAATTGTAAACTCTTTGACAATGGGAACTACCTTCCATTGATCTATTATAAACATTTTGCCTAGCATACAGTAGGTGCTCAATAAAGTAGTTGTTACAATAAAGTGAGTTACCCAATACACCCAGTCTAAAGCAATATATCTAAGGAAAAAAATGGAATTCATTCATGACCCTTTGACTATGGTATCAGAAATACATGAGAACCCAGGGTATATTTTTTATTTTGGAGGTTCTAACATTGAACTTTATTAAAATATATTTATAAAGATACAATGTGGGCCTTTTTTAAAAACTTCTTTTACTCAACTATGTAAGAAATATATTGAGAGGATTAGGTGGTCAGTTATACAATTTTCACTCCACAGTGTTGGGAACAAGCCCCCCAACATCTGGCCATAAACTGTCCCCAAAACTGGCCATAAACAAAATCTCTGCAGCACTGTGACATGTTCATGATGGCCATAACATGCTGGAAGGTTGTGGGTTTATGGCAATGAGGGCGAGGAACACCTGGCCCGCCCAGGGCAGAAAACTGCTTAAAGCCATTCTTAAACCACAAACAATAGCATGAGCGATATGTGCCTTAAGGACATGCTCCTACTGCAGTTAACTAGCCCAACCTATTCCTTTAATTCAGTCCATCCCTTTGTTTCCCATAAGAGATACTTTTAGTTAATTTAATATCTATAGAAACAATGCTAATGACTGACTTGCTGTTAATATATATGTGGGTAAATCTCTATTCGGGGCTCTCAGCTCTGAAGGCTGTGAGACCCTGATTTCCCACTTCACACCTGTATATTTCTGTGTATGTGTCTTTAATTCCTCTAGCGCCACTGGGTTAGGGTCTCTCCAACCAAGCTGGTCTCTGCACCACAGTCCAGCCATTGCTTTTCAATATAGAATTTTACACAAAGTGTTAATAACAAATAGAAATTGTTCACAAGATTTGACTGGGGAGTGGGAAGAAAGAAACCCTGAAGGGGGAATATTTTCTGCAAAGAAAGATCTTTGCCCATATTTCAGAACATCCCCAGCCCTCTTCCTGGTTGCTTCCTCTTGCTTCTTCTTTTCTTTTCTCCTTCATCTGCTTCCCTCTTGTTTTTCCACCTTGGACTCCTTTTTTTCCTCTAGATACCCATGAGCATTAGAAATAAAATGTAAACACATCCAACCTAGTATACTAATTTCATACCAAAGTTTTGGATTGCAAAAAATACCCTATAATTGCATACTTGGAAGAGAACTTAAATTTCTCATTTATTCTGCTCATTTAACAGATGAGAAGACTGAGTCTCAGGCATTACCAACCATTATTCAACTAAAGGAATAACAGCAGAAGTTTTAAAGTAATCTAAAATGATTATTTTTCCATGATATTTGCATCAACGTGATAAATTAACCAACCACTTAGTGCTGATTGATCCTCTGATAATTATATAAGTTCCCTACATGTGACAGATGTAAGTTTGCTGGAGCTCAAGAAGAAGGAGACTGTTTGGGTGCAGTGGCTTATACCTGTAATCTTAGTACTTTAGGAGGCCAAGGTGGGTGGCTCACTTTAGCCCAAGAGTTCGAGACCAGCCTAGGCAATATGGCAAAACCATATCTCTGCAAAGTACAAAAAAAAAAAAAATCAGCCAGGCTTGGTGGCATATGTTTGTAGTCCCTGCTGCTCGGGAGGCTGAGGTGGGAGGATTACCTGAGCTGAGCCTGGGGAGGTCAAGACTGCAGCGAGCCATGATTATGCCACTGTACTCCAGCCTAAGCTTCAGAACAAGACCCCCGTCTCAAAAAAAAAAGAATAAGCAGAAAGAATGTTTTAAAAGTAAGAAGAAAGAAATCACAGGCTGAGGAGTCAGAGAAGATGGATTGGAGGCAGCAGGAGAGACTGAGAAGGCAACACTGTCAGCTTCGTAAGGGTAGGACTGTGCCTCTCGCCTTCACTTACCAGAGTGAATAGCTCATTTTCTGGCATGCAGTATACTTTCAATACATGTTGGTTGAATGAATAAACAGAAAATGAGGAGATTAAGCATGAAAAAACCAATATGATCTAAGTTAGAGAGATGGGAATATGCATGATATTTAGGAGAATTAAAAATAAATCAGTCTAGCACAGACAGCTTGAATAAAGAAGTAGTGGGAGGTAAGCTGGAAAAGTTGGTACCTTTCTCTGAACTTCCCCAGCATCTCAGCTCACTTCTATTATACCTTCACCACATTGTACTGTGAATGATGTTTTGCTTATCTGTCTCCCCCTCCAAAAGGTAAACTCTGTTTTGAGGGCAAGAACCATGATCTCCATCAAGGAGATCTTTATGATCTCAATTTTTATTATCTTGTATAATGCTTACAAAGATGGCACACCTTGATGTCAAAGTAGCCTGGTTGTCATCTTGAAGGCAATGGATAATCAATTAATATATTTGAGTGGGGGCCTAATGTTATCTAAATGATGAAGTTTGACATGTTAATGTCCTAGCACAGGTAGGAGTTGGGATGTGAAAATGGTAGTGGGAGTGGACAGAAATGGGCCTAGATATGCAAAAGATATTGCATGTAATCCCAGATACACATTGTAATGGACACCATGCTCCAAAAACCACTAACATTCTTGCTCTATTGATTCATTTCCAATTACCTACATTACAAAAATATCTTATCCACGTTGAGTACATAATAATCTTGGCTCTTACCTTTCACCATCTAGACTTTTTCCTTTCCAGAGTACCATTATCTAGGGCATATTTACACCATATTCCATCATATCTTTAAAATGTCTGACAAGTACATCACAATTTTATTTAGAGGAAAAAAGAACCTTATGACTTAACCTTATAATTTTCACTGATTCTGTCAACAAAAGCATCAACAAACAATAGGAAAACAGATCAAATCAGGTCATCAGACCTTATTTTAGAAGGAGAAAGTATGTAATCCCAGCACTTTGGGAGGCTGAGGCAGGCGGATCACGAGGTAAGGAGATCGAGATCACGGTGAAACCCCATCTCTACTAAAAATAAAAAAATAAAATAAATTAGCCAGGTGTGGTGGTGGGCACCTATAGTCCCAGCTACTCAGGAGGCTGAAGCAGGAGAATGGCATGAACCCAGGAGGCAGAGCTTGCAGTGAGCCAAGATCGTGCCACTGCACTCCAGCCTGGGTGACAGAGTGAGACTCCATCTCAAAAGAAAAAGAGAAAAAAAAGAGTGAGAAAGCAATGTTCTCGCATTCACTCGCCTTAAAATTTTGATATGGAAATAAAAGCATGCTATTTTAAGACAGTAATTAGACATAGATCATGAATATCTACACATTTTTTTAAAGAATGGGTTTTTAAGGATCTACACGATAACTTCTTTGCCCCAAAAAGAAGCATTTCAATGGACACAACACCTGGTTCTTTCTACAGCTGATCAAATATAAACACAATTAACAAGGTTTAGGGAAGAAATGATGTAAAACCATCAACTTTGCTTTATATACATTCTACTTACCAAGGATAACATGTTCTTAGTAAGTCTAGTCTTATCAAGTACTGAGAAAAAACAGCCTTTCTAGGGAATTTATCTGTTAATAAGTCAGTATTTATTAAGCATTTATGATGTGCCAGGGACTGAGTTAAACATGGCTTTATCAAGTTATATTTAATCTGTAGAACAACTAAATGAAGTAAGCATTATTACCCTCCATTTTATAGGTGAAAAATGAAGCTCAACAAACCAAGTGACTTGTCCAAGGTCATACCCTATAGCCAATGGAAAAAACATGGAATAGTGAGAAAGGATATGAGCCTTACCAAAAACCTGAGTTGAAATATGGTTCTTCTCATTAACAGCAGGGGAAACTTGGATGATTCACTGCATCTTGGCTTTTCATTTAAAACTTGCAGGCAGTATGTATAATAATTAGACTAGGAACTCTGGAGCCAGCCTGCCTGGTTCTGAACTCACGTACTACCACTTACTGGCTGTGTGACCTTAGACAAGCTACTTACCTCCATACTTTAATTTCCTTGCCTAAAAAATGTGAATGATGACGAAGATATTATTAAGCACTACATCACAGAAGTGTTATATGGAGTATATTAATTTATAAAATGCTTAGAACTATGCCTGGCACATAGTAAATATTGTGTGTGTGTGTGTGTGTGTGTGTGTGTGTGTGTGTGTGTGTGTGTGTGTGTTAGCTATTATGGTAATTACGACCTACCTCCCAGGATTGTTACAAAAAACACAAAAGAAATATGTGAAACCACCAAGTTCATAGTAATAAAGATTCATTAAATATGAATCACAAATGTTAACAGTTTAAAATTCAACGACAATGAGACCAAGAGATAATAAAAGACATTAATAAAAGCTGTGCTGCCATCACCCTTTTATAGAAATTGTCAAATGTCTGTAGGCACATGGTTCTGAGTTAGACAATCCCCAAAAAAGCTGACTGAGCTTCTGCAGCCCATGGTAAGAAGTCTGCTTTTGTCAGTGGCACTGGTTTTTGTATTCTAAAGGCAGCATCAGCTCACCCTCGCATTTGCACACAGAGTAGAGATGCTCTAAGTTTTCACATAGGTATGGACAGACAACTACAAGCATCTGGTTCCTTCTGAGCCTCCAGGATCCAAATGTTGCCTCAATTGCAAAGACATTTCTAACACATGGAAGAATTCGGCTCCAGAAACCTCTACAGGAGAATTAAGAATAGGATCCCCGCTGTATGCATCTTGTAGGTGGGATTTGTGTTTAGCCGCTATTAATAGAGGTTCAGAGAACTGGCTAAGGCAAATTACTGGTAAGAAGTTCAAAAGCTAACCATCCAGGGCTGGTACTGGAGTGTCATTAAGTCAGAAGGGGTTAATCTGTTCAGCCATTTCAAAGGTAGAGAGAAACACTATGATTGTGGTTGAGATCTGTTGATGAGAAGACCCCAGGCCCCAGATTCAACCACCCTCGGTCCTTAAATTTTGGTTTATTTACTTAGGTGAGGTTTCAAGAGTTCATGTCAAAATGGAGCTTTAAATCTCTCCTAGGTTTGTTCCACTAGCACAGTTTCTTCCTATATAGACCCTGAATATTCAATAAGAATAAGCTTGTATAATCAAGAGGTCTGCCAGGACTTAATCGTTGACAGACTCCTCTTGCTGCAGCTCTTTGGAAGTTGGCTTAAATTTAGTAATAAAGCTTCAGTAGTGACCATGCTAGGGTTTAGGATCTAGAATTTAATAGTGCAGTAGGAGTTACCATTTATTCATCACAAACTACTGTGTCCTGCACTTTAGATGCTTTATCTAATGTTTACAATAACATTGTAAGGCAGGAAATCTTCATCCCATTTTTTAAATAAGTGAGGAAACTGAGACTCAGAAACATTAAATGAGGTGTCCAAAATGACAATACAAATAAAACCTAGGATTATGATTCAAATCCAGTCATTGTGTAGGTTGAGTAAACTGTGCGTGGGGAAGGTACAAACTTCTAGGGAGACTAGCAGTATGTCACTCCTTGCCTTCCCAGCTGGACCTCTGCTGTCAGAAAGCTAATCTCACCTCTGAATTCTCATTCATATTCTAACCTGAAGGGTGATATTGTATCGAACCCCTAACCTCAATAGGGAAGCCACCAGTTTCAAGAGGCCAAAGAAGAGACCCAGAGCTAGTAAACAAGACATGGGGTTTTATCAGGGGCTAACATACAAGGGAGAGCATCCAGTGGCAACAGGCTAGTCAGGAAAACTGCAACTGCCTGTAAATATCATGCGGTTTATAGCATTTTCACTTAACACCTCTCCCCAACGACCTCCACCTGGCATTCTTCATTTAACTGAAAACTCAGGACTTCAATCTCCTGTATGGCTCATGTTCCATGGGATGAGATGGAGCTCAGATGTTTATCATAGATAAAGGATGAATCTCCGGGTTGGCCACTCCCAAATTCCCTAGCTTAGAAAATACTTTCAGTTGCATCTGCCATACAGAGTAATTGTAATGGCATGCTTAAATTATTGCTATCAGGTGCAGTTACCCTACAGGTGTGTCTAGGGCCAGACCCAGTATTGTTGCAACCTTTTTGCTCGTTTTTCATTTGTTTGTGTTTACCACAATACGCTTATGAAAGCAAGTCTGTTGGCACTAAATCCATATGCTTTCCTCAGCTCCAAATATTCCCCCAAATCCATTTCGTTCATATTAAAACACAGAGAAAAACCTTTAGTCAAGTGAGAAGAAGTCTGTTAACTACAAAAAAATCACTAATAGTATCAGGGTTTCGATGTCACCAAAGGAAGACCAAGACTGGCTTCCCCAGAAGTTAAGGCAATTGAACCAGAGGTGGCTGCAGAAGTGGGTGGGGCTGAGCCAGGAACCCAGCCTGGAAAGAGTCTTGGGCCTTCCAAGCCTGCCTAGGTTCACACTGAATAATTACAAGCAACGGGAGTATGTTAGGGCTTGGGCAGTTATCACCACTGAACAATTTGGTAGGAATAACAGGAAGCAACCAGATATGAAGCCTTGACAATCCAATGGCAGGGAAGAAACAGGGTGATGGGTAGGGTCAGGAACCCCTCTGTGGTGGGAATAGTTTAAACAGATGATATATATAAAGAACGAAAGAGTCAGATGCTACAGAGAAAGCACTGACCTGACATAGCAGCCTGAATCACTTTCCAAGGATAAGTTGTGCCAATTGCACCATGTTGACAGATCACTCGTGATTTGCCTTGGTATCACCACCCAGGGATGGGCCTTGTGCTGGGTTTTTCTAAAGTCAATTTGACCAAGCTACAAACTACATTTTCCACATTTCCCGTCCTGTATGCTTCCAGGTTACCACTGACTAAAAGAACTTAGGATTTGGGAGACAGAAATAAAGTAGCAGCTATTATTTCCCAAAGGTCTTTGCAGTCACATGATTGATGCAGAGGTGCCCGTCTGCATCAGAGGATCCAGTTTGCTCACACTCTCCTCTCCTCCCTTTCCAACTCTTCTTCCTGACCACTGGCACTACTGCTTAACAGAAGCCCCATGCCTACCACCAGAAGCCCAGCTACAGAACCACAAAGGAGGTAGCTACATAAAATCAATACCTTCCATAGACTTCCCCATGAACTTTCCCTTTCTGTTCCCACTTCAGGAACAGGATGTCCTTGATTGCTCTGTACATCCTGTCTTGTCCACCTGCACCAGGGTTTCAGGAAGACTGATTATTCCTTTAATTCTGATCTCCAACTCCTGAACCCTTGCTTCCCCAGCTCTTCCCACAATTGTGTAAGGTCTTTTATTCCATATACTCATGGTAATTGTGCCTCCTCGACTAATAAAGTCATCTCTACTCTAAATGGGACCTTGTTCATCTAGAAAGTAGTGATTTCTCCTTTGGTCCAGGAAGCTCCCTTGTCTATCTTAGCATTCCTCCTATATCCATAGAGAGGAAGAGAAATGAAGAAGGCTGAAAAGAAGCTTAATTCCCTAAGCCAATGAGGTAGATAGTTTCTGCCTCTTCCTATAGTATGCACAGAGCTCTCAGGATAGCATGTCCTACATTTATTTGGGTAAAGGGTCCTACATTCTTTGGGTAAAGGGTCCTCCTTTACCCTCCCAAAGAGCAACTGGGTTGAATCTTCAGTGCAGGATGAGCAAACTTTGCCTTAATTTGCTCTGGCAAGCAAGAAAGAGCATGGCACCAGCAGGTGGCCTAATGGCAAAGGACAGTGTTAGAATAAGAAGGAAATATATAGTGTATTTTTCCAGACTTATGGAAAGTAACATTAATCCAATTAAGGCTAAGTTAAGCAAAACTGGTAACTGTTTCATTCGATTATCAAGTTCAATGATGAATCCCATTTGAAGCACAGCTGGATCTGGAGGTCCTGTTTCTCACCATTTCCTGAAATTGTTTCTCTAAGAGAAGTGGCTTCATTCTCAAGCCAGCCATCTCCCAGTGGCTTTAAAAAAAAAAAAAAAAGAGAGAGAGAGAGAGAGAAAGAAAGATGGTGTGGATATATATTTTACAAGTTAACTACAAAAAGGAAGAATTCAGCTAGCTTTAGCATAAACATCCAAAGCATGACTTTGATCTGGGTTAGGTCCAATTCCTGGAATATGCATCATGGACAGCAGAAGTGGGATTATAACTGAGTCCATGTACTATATTTTCCAGAATAAGGCTATGCTTCAATAGCAAAGAGACTTTAAAAGATAATAATTCAATGGCTTCAAGAAAATAGAGGTATACTTCTCTCTCATAACCTGAGGTGATATTCCATAATAGTAAGGGCTCTGCGCCATGGAGTCATCCAGAAATCTAGATTTCTTCCACTTTGTTTTCCTATCAGCCCCTAGTGTGTGTGTGGTTGAACCTGGAGGAAAGCAAATCCTTGCTCCAGCTTCTGGGAAAGAAAATAGAGCACTGACAAAGCATTCCTGTTGTCTTCAGGCCTCAGCCTAGAATTTGTATACATTACTTTTGCTCACTGTCCATTGCTCCAACCTTAGTCACATGGCCAATGCTAAATGCAAGGGAATTAGGAAAATACAGTCTAACTATGTGCCCAGGTGAAAAAAGGGAGTATGAACAATAACAGTCTCCACACCATGTACCCAACTCTGTGGCTAGGAAGAGGTGACAAATGTCACATCCAACCAATGTAGAATGAATTCCCCATGGAAAGGAGGATTCTGATACCAGAAAACAGGGAACAGATGATGTTCAGGCAAAAATAACAGATGTCCTCTACAGACACGTACAGAATGGTACATTCAAGGACCTGTTGAAGTCAAACATGGTCAAAAGAGCAGGTCTCACAATCAAGCACTCTGTAGCCAACCAGAGCAGTATTTCTGAGAGTGTGTGTTTCAGAACACTTCAGTAGTATGTAATATAGGGGAGGAAAAGTAATTTTATCTCCACCCTTCATAGTTGTTAGTTGGGATGGATCCCTGTAACAAAAGATGGGCAAATTAGAAAAATAAACAGAAGCTTAAGAGCATGTATGCCTCATATATACTAGGAGATAACCCAAAGAAATAAGTAAATCTCAAAGGCATGGTTTTGAGTTCAGGCTTAAATACCATCATCTGCTGAAACAAAGAAAGGAGGGTGTGGGGAAAGGGTAGTTATGGAGAGATGCCCAGGAAAAGTACAGTAAACAAGGGTGTACTAGTCTGTTCTTATGCTGCTAATACAGACATACCTGAGACTGGGTAATTTATAAAGGAAAGAAGTTTAAGGGACTCACAGTTCCACATGGCTGGAGAGACCTCACAATCATGGCGGAAGATGAAGCACAAAGGGACTTCTTACATAGCAGTCATAAGTTACAAGTTCTCTTACAAGAGAACTTGTGCAGGGGAACTCCCATTTATAAAACTATCAGATCTCGTGAGACTTATTCACTACCATGAGAACAGCACGGGAAAGATCTGCCCCCATGATGAAATTACCTCCCATGGGGTCCTTCCCATGACACATGGGAATTGTGGGAGCTACAATTCAAGATGAGATTTGGGTGGGGTCACAGTCAAACCATATCAAAAGGCAAGGGCCTTCTTCATTCGTGAGTCTCCAGTGGTTTAATCATCCTTCTTTTCTTGGTAGAGATAAAGCGACATCCTTCCTGATAGAGATTTCCTTTACAAATATAAATTTCCCTTACGAAAGGGCAACTTCTCTGTTTTCAGAGCTTCCCCTGTGTCTGCAGTGTCTCAAATTAATCAGCTCAAAATAACCTTCATGCCAAACAGAAATATTTTGGGGTGGCATATTTTCGTCTCCTACAGTATCTTCATGCATATTTTTGACATATTTTTGGTCTCCTGCAGTAACTTAATGTTATTCTTTTAAGAGAGACTTGTGGTCAACTAAGCTTGGAAAACACAGGGTTAACCAAAATAAAGCAAGTCCTTTTGCTACAGTAGTTTTCAGTTTTTAACACAATAATCTCCAAATTTGCAACTTGTGCCAAACTCATGTAATGTCATTAAAGCATTAGGGTATTAAGACTATTGCCAGCAGAACAAGACTACAAGAAAGTCTGCCCTGGAGCAAGAGACAGACAAGTTTCAGGGCTGCAAAGTGGTGGGCAGGGCCACCACTACTGGGTTGGGCTAGGACAGATGCAGCAGGGTGATGACTAGAGCCAGCCGCAGTGGTGAGGATGAGATCAGCAAAGCCACTGTCAACAGTGAGTGGCCAGAGACGGAATTCTGAGTGATACTCGAGCAGCGACACAGTGGACACCGATTCATAACAAAATTCGCTCTTAGGTTAAGCTTCACTGGTGAAAGACAAACTCTGGTCTCAAATTTCATGAATCCCATTCTCTAAAACTGTGCTGTCCAATACAATGGCCACAAGCCACTGTCCACTATGAGATTATTTAATAGGAAATCAGTAAATGCTACTGATCATTTGCAATAAAGTTACTGCAGATTGACAAATTGAATTTATTTTATTTAAATGCATTAAAATAAACTGAAGCAACCTAAAATATTTTTCTATTAAACACAAATGTCATGTTTTGGTAGGTCTGCATTTCACTTTAATCATTGAAAAATTAACATCTGAATTGAGTTGTGCTCTAAGCATATAACACACACCAGATTTCAAAGACTTAATATCAAAAGAATGTGAAATATCTCACTAATGATTTTTATATTGATTACATGCTGAAATAATACTTTGAATATATCAGTTTCAGTAAAATTATTAAAATTAATTACTGATTTATTTTACCAACTTTTTACATGGCTACCAGAAAATTTCAAGTTTCATATGTGGCTCACATTACATTTATGTTGGAAAGTGCTGCCTCGATCTTGTAAGATCAATTCCCCAAAGCAGGTCCTGTTTCCCCAGATCAGTGATGATGTCCTCAGATGGCCTCCAGATTCTTGTTACAAAGCAATCACAACTAATCAACAGGCTTAAGGTAAAAGTTTCCAAAAAAAAAAAAAAAAAAATTAGAAAATCCATTAATTTGCATATTTGTGAACTTGAATCATTTGTTTGAACTCATTCTTCCTTTGCCTGCCTCATACAAATTACTACCTGTCAACAAAAGGAAATGTGTTTGAACTTTACAGGAATGCATAGAATTCCCATGCTGTGTCTTTTCTAATGATAAGACAAGATCAAACAAATTTTCACCCCACAAAAAAGACAGTTAAATCAAGATCTAAGACACATATTAAGTTAAAAAGTGATTGCCCTTCAAGCTACATCTCCAAACAGTGCTTTAATTATTTTGTTGGATACTATATTCAGACATCAGCCACATTCCAAAACAAAGAAATTAAGGAGATTGGAAAGGTCTATTCTGTATAAACTTTGTGAGCCTGACATAGTAAAATCAACCAGTATATATTGAGAAACTGTTCTACACCAACACTTAGGGACTTTCAGGAGTAAGCACCTCCCCCGTGCTGATGCCCATATTTGTACCCATGTTTGTAGGACATGACTCTTCTACTCCCTAACCCCTGCTGACAGGATGGGGGGTCTGTATCTGACCAAAGCTGGACAATCAGAATCTCTTCTTGGAATTTAGAATTGGAACACAGAAACTAGACTGAACTTAGTTTCTGGTAAGTGTTTGAGTTAGGAAACCTGGAAATGCAGAGGCTGGGAACAACATGCACAGGCCGGAGCACAGTAAGATAATCTACAGGAAGACCCAGGAAAAATAAAGTTGATGTAGCGATAGGAGCAGAGCCTATCTTCTGAAAAAAACAAAGCAAGTAACCTTGGATTCAAATTTTCTGGGTCCTGGATCCAGTACTAAATGACATATCTCTATAATTATTACTCTACGGTTATTAGAGATACCTTCAGACATTCAACACATTCCCCACTGTTTTGTTTCTGACCTAAGCTGGCTTGAATGAGTTTCTGTCCTGACAACGAAGTGATTCCCCTCTTTATTCAACTAGGAATTGGTGCTCCTTTTCCATTATGAGATTATTTAATAAGAAATTAATAAATGAAGTTAATTATAAGGAATTAATTAATAATAAAATATAGTACCCTGATAGAAAAGGGCTAAAGGCAGATTACCTAGAATGGATATTTTAAGTTAAATTTAAACAAATATATGTGGTAGTCATACACTCCTATTACTACATTAGAAAGAGGAGATAACAAAAGCAAGAGGAAGAAAATAAAAGGGGAAACCAAGGCAGCTCCTGACTTTTAAGTTCTTTCCTTCAGCAGTGTCTACTCTTCCCCTTTTTGTTTTTACAAAATCCTCCAACAAAAGATAAGCTGGGTGAGGATCTGAAAAGTGGGAATGTACAAATTAGCAAATAGTTTCTAAGCATCTTATAGGAATGCAACATTATATAAGGTTGTTGGGGGAATCAGCAGGAAAAAAATCATTGATCCTTACATGCAGAGAACCACAACTACAATCTAGTTAACAGGATAACACCAGCACCAGAGTCATTACATGGACATAGAAAATTGAGGTGATTGCCTTATGCCTGAGTCCCAGAAAGCATGGGTGGGTCCCATGGTATTCAAGTAATCAAGAGAAATACATGCCCCAAGCAGAATCAGGTCCACAGCCAACTGGAAAACATAGACTATCTTCTAGGGGGAGACAAACTCATAGAGAGGAAGGTAATACGGAGCATTAAGTCTGAAGAGCAAGTCAGAAAAAAGAGAAAGCATGTGTCTTTATAGTACAATGATTTATAATCCTTTGGGTATATACCCAGTAATGGGATTGCTGGGTCAAATGATATTTCTGGTTCTAGATCCTTGAGGAATCACCACACTGTCTTCCACAATGGTTGAACTAATTTACACTCCCACCAACATTATAAAAGTGTTCCTATTTCTCCATATTCTCTCCAGCATTTGTTGTTTCCTGACCTTTTAATGATTGCCATTCTAACTGGTGTGAGATGGTATCTCATTGTGGTTTTGATTTGCATTTCTGTAATGACCAGTGATGATTGAGTTTTTTTTCATATGTTTGTTGGCTGCATAAATGTCTTCTTTTTTTTTTTCTTGTATGTACATACTTTTTACATTGTAGAGGAAATTACCAATTTTTTATAGCATACAAATGAACATAGATATAAACCAGCAAGAAGAAATAGCATATATCTAAAGAAAAGAATCAGAATTTCTAGAACAGAATAAATACCTACATCCTACTTTCTGGGAACCAAATGGCAACTACATATATATAACAAGGTAAGTGCTGCTACATCAGTGGTACCAAAATCACTTTCTTTGGGAATTGTAAATAAGTATCATCCAGCACCTGGATGCTAAATAAAAGAGCTGGAAGACTAAATAAATAGGAAAGTCACTCTACCCACTTTCCTGTTTCCATCTTTTAGGAATTCAAGTTTATTCAAAATTTTGATATATAATCCTGTACCTATGATCTCTTCAATAATTTCGGAATAGTAGTTTTAGACAACTTTAAGGCTCAAGCTCCTTCTGAATTTCCCAACGTGTTTTTGCGCTCTTTTTCATATGGGCCTCCTCTTCAGGGGTCAGCTTTATCTTTATAAGGCTGGTAATACCCTTCTCTCCAAGGAAGGAATACTGAGGAATATTTTTTCATTTATTCCACAGAGGCCCTTAATTATAGTGGAAACTGGATGTGTTCTCCTAATATTCTTCAAAATACTTTCTGTTAAATCAGCTACAGATAGGCCAATGGCCCAAGAAGTAGAACTTTTCACTTTAATAATCTCATAGGCACTAGCAATCACTTCTTCGTGGACATTTTTCTACTGCTCAGGATTTTTATCAGTTCCTATATCAGAGATTAATCCCTCAAAAGGACACCAGCTATGTTCACTCCACTCCACACAGGAACACTTGAGTCTCCATGCTCTCCGAGGATCCATCCATGGCAGCTTTCAGAGTGGATACGAAGTTTTTGTCCAATCAAGAATAGAAAACGAGCAGTATCCAGATTACAGCCGCTTCCAACAACACGGTTTTTGGGAAATGCACTCAACTGCCAGGCTTCGTAAGTTAAGATATCCACTGGATTGGAAACAATAATCAGTTTGCAGAGGAGGCTGTGCTGGACAATACTGGAAATCATTAACTTTAAGATGGTCACATTTCGCTAGACTAAATGAAGGCGCATTTCTCCCTTTTCTTGGCGTGCACCTGCTGTAATAACCACTAGGTTGGGGTTCGTCATGACAAGGTAATCTTTGCTACAAACAATGTTTGGCAGTTTCATGAAAGGGCTGAATATTGAAGATCCATTGTCTCACCTTTCAGTTTGCCTTCATCAAGATCCACAAAGGCAAGTTCATCACTCAAGCCTTTTAATAAGATGCTGCTAGCGCAGGCCATGCCCACTGATCCAGTTCCTATGATGGAGACCTTACTGTGATGACAGGGCTCCTCGAAGTGAGGCGCTCAATAAGCTCACTCTTCACAGTCGCCATCTTGCTCACGGGGGTGAAGAGCCAGGCGCCCTTGAGCAGCATGCACGCCGCCTGACGGGGACACAGGGCCATCCCCAGGCACAGAAAATTCGCTCCCGCTGAGCTCACTCTCTGGCTGACCCACACAACAGGCACAGTCCAACTCGGGGCTGCTCACTCAAGAACTGGAGCGAGAGAACGGGAAAAAGCTGCTGACCAGAACGTCGAGACGCCGAGAGAGCCGTTGGCAGCACCTTCAAGCCCTCTATGGCGGGTGCGCACGACCTGCCCCCGGCCCTCTACTGCGGCTGCGCGGGCCTTGCCAGCGCCTCCAACACGTGCTTTCCGTGGCTGCTCAGACTAAGGCAGTGAAGGGCTGCTTCTCTAGCAAGTGATTTCTGGAGTCAGTTTTACAAAGAGTATTCTCATCAATAGTTGACATGTTTAAGAGGCTAACCCAGATCCCTGGAATTACTGGTTTTCTATTTTTAGTATGAATGTCAAGGAAAAATGCTTCTAGTGACTACAGATGAAAATCAGGTTACATTTTCTGAACTGTGGCCCTGCCGGGAAGGATAGGGCGCTGTGCTTTAGTACCGGTGGCTGCCTGCACCATCTCCCAGTATCCCAGAAGTGGGCTCCTGCTTTCTAGTGTATGGCGCTGGAGGCCTATTTATAAAGGATCCCACTGCCTTGGTGCCAGTCCTGGCCAGACCCACACTGGGACAGTCAGCAGGAGCTTGAGCGGGGTCGGGGACAACTGGGAGTCACTTCAGCACTAAAAACTCACCAGACGAGAATGCTACTCCTTTCTCATGCCAGAGGAAAGCCTTTGATTGTGGGTCCCGAAGAAAAACGACTTCTCGGGTAGAAAGTTGGTGATGTAGCCTTCAATTAAAATGAGGGTATCTCTTACATGTCACTGTGAACTCCTAAAGCTTTCCAGACTGAGCAGCTAATCACACCAACCCCACACCACACATATAGTGAGCCCCAGCCCAGAGCTCGCAAGACAAGGGAAGACTTGCTTTCTGGTAATGCAGTCGTGGCCATGCTCCCCTTATTGAACCATGCAGGGCTTTTCTTTTTAGCCAGTGATAATGTTGTAATAAATCCAGCTAGCATTCCTGCTGCATCAACAGTACCAAGGAAAATTCCACCTTTAACCAGGAAAAGACAGTCATCCGTGGACCCCAGAGCCTCCAGCAGAGAGGCTGGCTGCCCAATCCCAGAGCCCGCTGTCTCTGTGTTTAGGTTGCCTCTACTGTCTTCTTTTGAGAAGTGTCTGTTCATATCCTTTGCCCACTTTTTGATAGGGTTGTTTTTTTCTTGTAAATTTGCTCAAGTTCTTTGTAGATTCTGGATAGTATGTTTATTGTAGCACTATTCACAATAGAAAAGACTTGGAACCAACCCAAATGCCCATCAGTGATAGACTGAATAAAGAAAATGTGCCACATATGCACCATGGAATACTATGCAGCCATGAAAAAGGATGAGTTCATGTCCTTTGCAGAGACATGATTGAAGCTGGAAACCATCATTCTCAGCAAACTAACACAGAAACAGAAAACCAAACACCACATGTTTTCACTCATAAGTGGGAGTTAAACAATGAGAACACATGGACACAGGGAGGGGATTATCACACACCGGGGCCTGTTGTGGGGTGAGAGGCAAAGGGAGGGATAGCATTAGGAGAAATACCTCATGTAGACGACACGTTGCTGGGTGCAGCAAACCACCATGGCACGTGTATACCTACGTAACAAAGCTGCACATTCTGCACTTGTATCCCAGAACTTAAAGTATAATTTTTTTAAAAAAGTAGAAAACATATTGAAAACATATTCAAGTGTACATGAAACATTTATCAAGATAGCTCATACATTGGACCATAATAAAAGTCTCAATAAACTTAAAAAAAAAAAAAAAAGAGCAATTCAGTGTAAAGCTGAGAGGATGCAGATTGAGATAACCATGAAGGAAGGGTGGGCCAGGGTAAGAAGCTCAGAACAAAGACTGAGACCCAGATGAGCAAGAGCTAGTGCAGTGCCTCTGTGGTTTGGGGCAGGGTAAGAGGTCTGGGGATGGGATGACAGCTCCACAGGCTGATGAGAGGTCTGACAACAGACATTGTCTGGGGCATAGAAAGTCCAGTGCCAACCCATAATCCCACATACTCTCAAAGGCAAAATCTGCCCCCAACTAACTCTTCCTATCTTTAAATTGCAGCTGAATGTTTGCATTTTAGCCATCGTGTCTAGACTTGGATTATATAGTCAAAGACATTAATTTTAAAGATGAGGTTATTGAGGGACAAATAAGTTATATGACTTGATTGAAGCCAAACTGCTAGTGGCAGAGTCAGGACTAAAATACAAATGTCCTGATATTTAGACCAAGTTTTCTATTGAAAACTTCCTTTTAAAGTCCACCTTTTATAAAAGCCCAATTTTTAGTATTGTATTCTAAAAATACAAATGCCCTGATATTTCTATTGAAAACTTCCTTTTCCCTTCTAAGCTGCTCTATTAAAAATTCACAGAGAGCCTTACACAGACAAATTCTTCCAAACATATAACACCTTAACGCCCTTTCACTATTTCCAACAATATACTTGGGCTTTTTATCTCTCCAAGTATAAAGAGAAGTAAAGAAAAAGAGGAAAAGATAAGTGAGAACTGGATTGGTCAAAAGAAGCTTCAGTGTGAAAGCAAAATTTGATCTGAATTTTGAAAATTCTATCTATTGAATTCAATTCTATTGAATTTTGAAAGTTCAATCTAGATAGACGGAAGAAAAAAGGAGATTCTCAGAAAAATAAAGAAGTTCCTCACTGAGTTGGGCACAGTGGCTCATACCTGTAATCCCAGCACCTTGAGAGGCTGAAGTGGGAGCTCAGGAAGTCAAAACCAGGCTGGGTAACATGGTGAAACCCCGTCTCTACAAAAAATACAAAAGTTAGCTGGATGTAGTGGGCATGTACTTGTAGTCCCAGCTACTTGGGAGGCTGAGGTGGGAGGATTGCTTGAGCCTGGAAGGCAGAGGCTGCAGATCATGCCACTGCACTCTAGCCTGGGCAACAAAGCAAGACTCCATCTAAAAAAAAAATAGTTCCTGACTGAGAATGTGACTTGTGGAGGCCCATGTCTTGCAACAGGATGAAGGGAAAAGACAGAGAAAGAGGTGGAACAGAGAGAGGGAGGGGAGGGAAAGACAGAGAGGGAGATCCTCCAGTCTCAGTCTTCAAGTTACAAAGAGCTCCCAACATCATAGAGCTGAAAAACTATTTGTTTGAGACTTTGAAAGGCAGAAATAGCAGTGATTAACATAGCTTAATCACTGAAATATATTTGCAATTGTAAGAGGCAGGATCTCTCCTGATAGAAGTCCTGGTGAAATGCAATAATATTGTTTTGCTACTTTTAATATTCTTCGTGTTTTAAAACCCAAAGAAAATCTTTCATACCCCGATGGTTCATTCTGACATTGGCCATTCCATTCTAGAACCATGACTCCACAGCTGGTTGTTGTGTTCCTCCATTCATCTCAAGGGTTGCCTGAAATTTACCCAGAGAAGTAGTCCAGACATTCTCCTCTCTTATTTTTAAAAAATGTTCGTTTTATCAAATTAATATATGTACATAGTTTTAATTATCAAGTAGTAGCACAGAGTTATTAAATAATATTATTTAATAATAATAAACAGGCCAGGTGTGGTGGCTCACGCCTGTAATCCCAGCACTTTGGGAGGCCAAGGCAGATGGATCGCGAGGTCAGGAGTTTGAGACCAGCCTGACCAACATGGTGAAACCCCGTCTCTACTAAAAATACAAAAATTAGCCGGGCGTGGTGGCATGCGCCTGTAATCCCAGCTACTCAGGTGGCTGAGGCAGGAGAATTATTTGAATCCAGGAGGCGGAGGTTTCAGTGAGCTGAGATTGCACCACGGCATTCCAGCCTGGGCGACCAGAGCAAAACTCTGTCTCAAAAAAAGTAAAATAAAATAAAATAATAATAATAAACAGCAGCCCTCTGCCTCATTCCTTTCCTCCCCAGAGTTCTACTTTACTCTCCGTAATGTCCTAACCTCCCATTTTTGAAGCCTAAAAACAGAACTTCCACAAGTTCCCACCACATTTCCTGCCCACTAGAGTCTCTCCCATTACTAAAGAAGAGCTTAGATGAGGCCAGATCCCCACTTCTGCGCCAGATCCCATCCCCTTCCATTTGCTCAGTTGATGTGCTCCAAAAAGCCTTCCCTCTCTCTTGTAGCATCCCTGTTTTCCCTCTCTATTGAATCACTTGCATTAGCATATAAACATGACATTAATTCTCCAATTTAAAAAAAACAAAGGTTTGCCTTGGTGCCACCTGCCCCCATCAGGTTCCATTGCTTTTCTTTCTGTTACACATGTTCACAAAAACTACCTAGGAGAGTTGCAACATTCACCATCCTCCATTTCTCTCCTCCCATCTCTTTCGAACCCACCACAGTCAGTCTGTCATCTCCACCACTCCACTGAATTGTTCTTAGGTTCACAGTGACCCTCTGATGCCAAATTCCTCTCCTAACCTGACCTGGCAACAGTGTTTCCACTCTCCTCCTGAAAACATTGTCTTCACTTGGCTTCCAGGATACCATGCTCTCCTGACTTCCTCCTCCCTCTCTGTCCATTCCCACTGAATCTTGCTCCCTCCTCCTTATCTCTTTGACTCCTAATTGTTGAAATTCCTCCAGATTCAGTCCAGATCTCTCATTCTGACTGTACTCACTCCCTGCGTGATCCCATCCAGTCTCAAAGCTTTAAATTCCATCTACACATTGATGGCTGCCGAATTTATGTCTCCAACCTAGACCACTCCCCCTTAAACTCCATACTCATCTCTATCCAAGTGTCAACTTGGATAGGACATTTTTACTAGAATATCTAGTAGACATCTCAAACTCGATACATCCAAAGCCAAGCAGTCTGCTTCCCATCTTACTTGATACAACTCCATTCTTTCAGTTGCTTAGACAACAAACTCCAGAGTCATCGTTAAATCCTTTTACTCTCACATCGTGTATCAAATCCATCAATGACTCCTATTAAGTTTATCTTCAGATTATATCCAGAATTTAGCCATTTCTCACCACTCAGCACTTTCCACCATTATCATTTGTCTGGATTGGCTCAATAGCTTCCAACCTAGTGTCCCTACTTTGCCCTTGCCCCCTTTTAGTATAGTTTGAAAACACAGAGGCCCTTTGAAACTGTTAACCAGATCACATTCCTCTTGTGTCTGCAATCCTCCAAGGACTTCATATCTCACACAGACTACAGGCCAAATTCCTTACTGAAACCTATAAAGCGCTTTCATCGGCTCCCTGCTGTCTCTCTAAGTTCACCTCCTTCTTCTTCCCCACCCCATATTGTTAGCCACACTGGCCTTTGGAACTTCTTGAACATTCCTGGAATGATCTTGCCTTAGCATCTTGGCGCTTGCTGGTTCTGCTGTTTATCCCCACATATCTGCATGGATAGTTTCTCTACTTCGTTCAGGCTCTGTGCAGATATTTTGAGTGAAGTTTTCCCTGACCCTAATGTCTAAATTTTAATTCTCCTTCCTGACCTATCCTATTACTTTTTCCTGCCTTGTTTCCTCTTTTTTTCCTTAACACTTATTATTATCTAACCTACTAAATGTTTACTTAGTTATCATGTTTATTGTTGTTCTTTTTCATTAAAATGTAGGTTCCATGTGAGTAGGGATTATTGTGTATTTGGGGTCACAGCTATTTTTTTAGCACCTAAAACAGTACCTGTTCAGTGGAAATCATATTGATTGATATATTACAATTCTTTATTTTATGGACTGAGAAAGTGATACACAAAAAACTGGAATTGCTCATGTTAAATGGTGTAGACTGAACCAGAACATGGGTTCTGACTCTCAGCAATGAGTTCTTTCCACGATACCAGGATATTTTCCACCATTGGATTTAGAATTTTCTACATAAATGTCTTTCACTATGGGAGAAATCAATCGCAACCAGCAAATGAGAAACATTTTTCCTCAAATTGGCCCTATTCATACATTTAAATTGTTGTTTTATATTTGTACAAGTACATTAAAATAGACACACAAGGACAATCAGTACAACATTATATGTAAGACCAAACATTGGAAAATTCTAAATGTCTATCAATAGAAGACTGGTTAAATGAATTATGTTGCATCCATATAATAGAATATATCTGCAGAAGTGAAAAATATTCAGGTAGATCTGTAAGTACTGATTTGAAAATCATATCTTCAGGATGTATTATATGTTCCATAATTTCTTATACACAATTCCCAAATCCAAAATACTCTAGAAATTACTTTTTTTTTTTAAGAAACTTAATTAGTGGCAAAACATGGCCAATCCTACACTCACTTGGCATCAAATACTGACCTGACACGAGAATATGTAAAGTATTAATTTATCTAACTTGGTGTGAATAGAATACTCATATCTTCTAGTTCCAAAAAAAAATTAATGTGTTTAATTATAAGGTGCTACCCTAGACCTCACTAGTAGTATTGTATGACATTTGCTGTGTGCACTGTATTACAGCTCTAAAATCCAAGATTCTGAACTCTCCATAAGGAACTATGACCTACACTAAGGGAACAAACAAGATGCAGAAAAGTGTCTGTTGGATGAGGAAATTTACATAATTTATAAAGGCACATACACTGGTTTATGCCTGGAAATTCTGAAAGGAGTAGGGATTTTTTTAATAAAGAATTGATAGTGGTTATTTCTAAGGAACGGAATAGAAGGAAGTGCTGGACAACTCTGCTACCACAGGAAGCAGCTCTTCTCCTGGGGCAGCAACAGGAAAGAGCCCATGGGTCTTCCTCTGTAGTGCTGCCATGAGATGATTCAGCTCCAGGTACCTTGCATCCCTGTGTGTCTTCACTCAAGATTGCATGACCCAGGGTGAGAAGCTAATTGACTCGTCTTGAGTCACATTCCCTGTAAGTGGAGGCAAGGTAGAGAGGTGCAAGAAACCTGCTTTGGACTGGCAGTGCAGATTGGACATCCCCAAGAGAGAGAGAATGCCAAGGTTGCTACAGACAGGTTGGGGATGGTCTGCTGAGAGACAACAGATGTCACCAACATATGGGACAGGACCTGACCTGACTCTATCTCTGCCAGTAACCTGCTTGATTATAACTGGGCAGATCTCTTGAGCCCTCTGGGACCTTGTTTTCTATCTATATAGAGAGAAGAACCTCTTGGCTCTCATAGCTCCAACAATTCTCTAATGGACTAGGTACAATGTCTCTCAGACTTAGATGTGTCTATGAATCACCTAGGGATCTTGTTAAAAATACAGATTCAAATTCTGATTCAACAGGTCTTGGTGGCCTCCATGAGCAACTAGGTGATGCCAAAGTTGCTGCCAGACCTGAGTTCCAGTAGCAAAGCCCCAGAGCATTAGCTGTGGCTTCCAGGCAATGAGAACACTCAAAGTTAGCAAAACATGAGCATTGAGTGATTTACTTTATAGCAGTGACAACACTGCTTAAAACTTCATTGGTGGCCCTGCCTGTTGTGAACACTGAAAGCATCAGCACTGATATTAGTGGGGATTGTCCTTTGTGAAGGCAAGTGACAGATTTAATCCTTAATCTAATCATTAATCAATACACCAACTGAGTTTACCCATGTACTAATACTCTGAAGTGATACCTAACAGATTTACCATCAACCATATTTGGTACTTAAAAAACAATTGATTCTAACTTTTGCTTAGAGCAAATATAAAAGATCACTTTTCATGGTCTTCATAATTAATGTAAACTTCAGAGAATTTTTCTGAGCTGTGGATCAATCCATTGTCCAATAATACCAGAACATTAACCAACAGAATTTAGCTCAGAAGGGCCCTAGGGAAGGACTAGGTTTTCATTTATAGCTATTCAGAGGTAAGTACACAGATGGGTTTCAATAAATAATTAATTATAATGGAACTAGGGTTCTCTAAAGTGGGTTGTGTATAACACTAAGTATTAAAATGAGTTTTTCTAAGGTTGTACCTACATTAAGAAGTCAAATCCCCATCTAGTAAGTTTGATGGTGTTTAGTCTACATTAGGTATAATTTTAGAAGTCATGTACTCTCATGTCAGATATTTTCCAAATAACACTTTCAGATAGAAACCACATCAGAAGCCTGAATTGACTGAGACATTAATTACCCCAATCAAATATTCTCCTCCTCTGTTAGCTTTCTTCTGTTCTGTGCCTTCCCACTGGCATTATACTGCTATGCTTTGGGAACACAGAAGACTGAGAGAATCAAATGAGATAATTACTTACAAATTATTGAATAGAGTGGTGTTCTGTACATTTTGAGTTATAATTCACCCAAAAGACATGAAGCAGTTGAGTTTTTTCTTCAGTCTTCAAAAAGCAGCATTTTGTCCCAAGTGGTATCTTAGAACCTCAGGTGCCATGTGATACTAGACAGTAAGAACTAAAAATAACTATAAGGAAATGGCTTCTAAGTAATAAGAGACAAAATATGTGAATAAACATGTAATATGACAGGTGGTAATAAGGAAAATCTGGAAGAACTCAGCCCAGAAGGCAAGCTTTTCCCACTTAAAGACGGGAAGAAGAGCAAATCCTCTGCATCTGGCCACAGCGGGCATTCCCAGAAGGCTGTCAAAGATATCTATGGTAGAACAATAGAGAGAGTCAAATGCACCTCCAGCGTGTTAAGAGTGGAGAGAGATGTGAGATTTTAAAAGTGTGGAATGCTTACATTATTTTCAGCACAAAATCATATAACAGTGTAAACGTTTTCGAACATGTATTTCTCAAAATGCTTTTTCCATAGAACAAGATTTTTCCCAAAATCAGTTACTGGCTTTGTTTAGATTCTGATTTGAACAAATCAACTGAAAAAAGAGAACCACATATTTTGAAGCACCTGAGGAAAATTGAATAAGACTGGTTATTAGATGAAAATCAAAGAAATGTTAATATTGTTGGATTTGATAATGGCATGGTAGTTACAGGAAAATGTCCATGTTTTCTGGAGATGCATATAGGTTGAGTGTCACTAATCTGAACATCTGAAACCCCAAATGCTCCAAAATCCAAAACTTGGGGCACTGAAATGAGACAGTGAAACCTTTGTTTTCTGATGATTCAATAGATACGAACAGAACACAATTATTTAAAATATTGTATAAAATTACCTTCAGGTTATGTGTATAAGATATGTATATGAAACATAAATGAATTTCATGTTCAGGCTTTGGTCCCATTCCTGAGATAGTTCATTATGATATACAAATATTCCAAAATAAAAATAATCTGAAATACAAAACACGTCTGGTCCTAAGTATTTTGGATTAGAGATACTCACTTGTACTAAGGTATGACAGGTGAAGTACCAAGGGATTTATTTAAAATACCTCAACAAGAAAAACAATAACAAAAAAAGGAAAACTAAAATAATATGGTAAAAGCTTGATAAATGCCATTTCTAGGCAATAGACATGGGTGTTAGTTGTGGTCTTCTCTCTACTTTTCTGTATACCTAAATTTTTCAGAGTAAAAAGCAACTTGAAAATCATTTCCATTTTCAGTTATTGTTAAAACATCACTCATATCTTGAATCAAAAACAGATGAAGCACAAAACTAAGGAAGTGTTTATTTAAAATTGGAAAAATGGACTTCCAGTTTCCAGTCCAGCATATAAAGAGCTTGGAAATCACCACTCCATCCTAACAAGTAAAAAGCTGTACAAACTGAAAAATCAGCAATTCCTCTTAGACCCATAAGAAAAGTAGGGCCACAGGGCAAACCACTGCCCCTAAAATTGGAAAAATAGGCAAATACAGAGAATCACAACCTACCAAAGAAGAAACCCATGAACACAAACCTCTGCAGCTACCATTTCCAAGGTAGAAAAACCTAAACTGTAATTGACAAATTGCTGGAGATGAATGTGGAAAAGCCTGAGAGTTAAAAACTCCAGGGGCACCCAGTCTCGGAGGTGGGGGCACACTTTTGTGAGTTTTACCTATAGTAGCTCTCCTGGGTTGTCACAGAGAATAATGGAGACAAAGCTCTCATGCTTCCAGCAAGGTGAGCAGAAAGTAGCCATATTTGAAATACGTCATATAATTCTGTTCTTAATAAGGTCTGCCCTCAAACCCTATTATTAGAGAAACTACTTAACTAGAATCTAATCTACTAGGCTTTTCTCAGAACCTAACTTACCTGGAGGGAGGAAAATATCAAGCTCTAGCCCACTATAGCAATTCTATACCATCTGAGAGGGTAAAAATAAAGAAAAACAGTAAAAAGAAAAAACAAAACTGTGATGCACTTGTGAAGTTTACAGTGCAGACACACAGGCTCATTAAAAGATTGAGACCTAATCAAAGACTCTAGAACACATTCCCTCCCCCACACCTTACCACCACATTACTAAAGGGCAATTTACAGCAGTACTTTTTACCTAGTATGTTATATCCAGCTATGAAAAAAAAAAATACAAGGTATACTAAAGGGCAACAAAATAAAATTTGAGGAAGCACAGCAAACATCAGAACTAGCCTCAGATATGGCAGGGATTTTGGAATTATCAGACAGGGAATTTAACAAACGATGATTAATATGCTAAACATGGTAATGGTTAAAGTAGACAGCATGCAAGAACAGATAAACAACGTAATTTCCAAGAAAGAATCAAAAAGAAATCTTAGACATAAAAAACACTATATCAGAAAAGAAGAATTCCTTTGATGAGCTCATTAGCAGAATGGACACAGCTGAGAAAAGAATCTCTGATCTTGAATATATCTCAATAGAAACTTCAAAAACTGAAAAGCAGAGAGAAAAAAGATTAAAAAAAAAAAAACCAACAGCAGAACAGAACACCCAAGAACAGAGGAACAACTACAAAAAGCATAACATACTTATAATGGGAATACCAAAAGGAGCAGAAAACTGGAAAGAAAGAAAAAATATTTGAAGCAATAATGACAATATTTTCCATAAACCAGTGTCAGGCACCAAACTGTATATCCAAGAAGCTCAGAGAGCACCAAGCAAGATAAATGACAACAAAAATAAAACAGAAAAAACCCCTATGCCTAGAGGAAAAATATAGCTTACCTATATAGGAGTAAAAATAACAATTACCTCTGACTTCTCTTCAGAAACCATGTGAGCAAGAACAGAGTAGAATGAAATAAAGTGTTGAGAAGAAAAGAAGCCATCTTCCTAACATTTTGTACACTGTGAAATTATCCTTCAAAATGAAGAAAAAAATAAAGACTCTCTCAGGCAAACAGAAATTGAAAGAACCTGTTGCCAGTATATTTGCCTTGCAAGAAATGATAAAAAGTTATTTAGAAAGAAAGAAAATGATGTAGGTCAGACACTCAGATCTACATAAAGAAGAGTATCTGTGAAGAAATAAATGAAAGTTAAATAAAAACTTTTATTTTTCTTATTCTTAATTGATGTAGGAGCAGTTTGTTCAAAATAATCATAGCAACAATATATTCAATTATGTATGTGTGTATACGCTTCTTTATGAGTGAAATAAATGCAGCAGAGATATGATGAACAGGAGGAGGAAATTAGAATGGTTATTATAAGGTACTCTGACTACCCATGAAGTGTTATAGTATCATTTGAAAGTGGGCATCGATCAATTGTAAATACATATTGCAATATCCAGGATAACTATCAAAAATTGTTTAAGAAGAAGTTTAACTGATATGCTAAAAGGGAAGAGAAAATGAAATAATATAAAATGCTCACAAAAGGCAGAAAAAAGTGAAAGGCAGAAATAGGAACAAAGAACAAGGGCAGCAAACAGAAAGCAGTAACGGGTATGGTAGAGATCAATCCAACGATATGAGCAATCACTTTAAATATCAATGATCTAAATATACCAGTTAAAAGACAAAGACTGTCAGAATAAATAGAATAATTAAATAAAATAATAAAATAATACAAGAATCTCACTTTAAATATAAAGATGCATGTAGATTAGAAATAAATGGATGGAGAAATATACACAGTATTAACAATCAATAGAGAGAGTAGCTGTATTTCAGACAAAGCTGACTTCAGAGCAAGGAAAATTATCAGGGAGAAAGAGAGGCATTACATAATAATAAAGTGGTCAATTCTTCAGGAAGACCTAACAATCCTCAACAGGTATATGCCTAACAACAGAGCATCAAAATATGTAAAGCAAAAACTTGTAGAACTGCATGGATAAATAGGTGAATCCGCTATTACAGTTAAAGACTTCAATACTCCTCTATCAGAAATGGACAGAACCAGCAGGCAGAAATTCAGTAAGGACATAGTTGAACTCAAAACATCATCAACAAAATATAGTTGATATCTATAGACTCATTCCATCAGCCACAAAATACACATTTTTCTCAAGCTCACATAGAATATTCACAAAGGTGGACCACATTCTGTGTCATACAATATGCCTTAACAAATTTAAAAGAAGAGAAATCATACAATGTCAAAGTTTAGGCCACAAAAGAATTGAACTAAAAATCGATAACAGAAAGATAACTGGAAAATTAAGAAACACATGGCAATTGAACAACAAACATCTACATAGCATATGGATCAAAGAAGAAATCTCAAGAGAAATTAAAAGTGTTTTGAACTAAATGAAAATGAAAACACAATTTATCAAAATTTGTGAGATGCAGCAAAAGCAATGCTTAATGGGAAATTTATGGTATTAAATGCATGGTTAGAAAAAGGTACACTCTAAAATCAATAATATAAACTTCTACTTTGGAAACTAGCAAAGAAGAGCAAATTAAATCCACAGTAAACAGAAGGAAATAATAAAAATTAGATCAGAAATCAATAAAATTAAAAACAGGAAGTCAAGAGAAAATTACTGAAACCAAAAGTTGGTTCTTTGAGAAGATGAGTACAATCAATAAGCCTCTAGCCAGGTCAACTAAGAACAGAGAGGCCACAAATTACTCATATCGTAAGTAAAAGGGAAACATCACTATAGATCCCATGGACATTAAAAAAATAATAATGAACTACTACAAACAAGCCCATAAATTTGAAAACCTAGATAAAGTGTATTAATACTAATACTTCAAAAGACACAATCTCCAAAAACTCACACAAGAAGAAATAGACCATATGAATAGGTCTATATCTTTTAAAGAAATTGAATCAATAATTAATAACCTTCCAAAACAAAAAGCACTAGGCTCACAAAAAGCACTAGACTCACTTAGGTTCACTGGTGAATTCCACCAAACATTTAAGGAAGAAACTATACCAATTCTCTACAATCTCTTTTAGAAGATAGAAGCAGAGTGAATACTTCATAATTTATTCTATGAGGCCATCATTACCCAAATACCAAAAGCAGACAAAGACATTACAAGAAAACTATAGACCAACATTTCTCAGGAACATAAGATGCAAAAATCCTCAACAAAATACTCGCAAATTGAATCCAACAATGTATAATGAGAAATATACACCATGACCAAGTAGAATTTATTCCAGGTTGGTGAGGCTGGTTCAACATTCAAAGATCAATTAACATAATCCACCACATCAACAGGTTAAAGGAGAAAAATTACATGATAAATCAAAAAAAGCATTTGACAAAATCTAATACCTATTCATTCCAAATTTTATTTTATTTTTTAAGATTAGTCTATATATCCAAGAAGCTAAATATAAACAAAATAAAGACAAAGAGATACACACCTAGACAACACCCTAGTCAAATTATTCAAAGAGAATAATAAAGAGAAAAGCAACAAATCTATTCATAAAGGGGAAAAAAGGGGGAAAGAAATACAATTAGCAGCTAATTTATCATCGTAAACAATGGAGGTCAGAAGGAAGTGAAATATATGTCTCAAAATCCCTGAAGTGATATATTCAGAGTGCTGAATATTTTCAGCTATTACTTCTTCAATTGTTTTTCCATAGGTTCTCAAGGGTCTGTTTATTTCTCTTCATTCTTGTTTTTTTTTTTCTCTGTTCATATTAAATAATTTCTATTGATCTAACCTAAAATTGACTGATTCTTTTTTCCTGCCATCTGAAATCTGCTGTTGAGGCCCTCAAGGGAACTTTTCATTTTAGTTATTGTTTATTTTATTTTATTTTATTTTTTAAATGGATTCTCGCTCTGTCCCCTAGGCTGGAGTGCAGTGGCGCCATCTCGGCTCACTGCAAGCTCTGCCTCCCTGGTTCACACCATTATCCTGCTTCAGCCTCCCAAGTAGCTGGGACTACAGGCGCCCGCCACCACGTCCAGCTAATTTTCTGTATTTTTAGTAGAGACAGGGTTTCACCATGTTAGCCAGGATGGACTCGATCTATCTCCTGACTTCATGATCCGCCTGCCTCGGCCTCCCAAAGTGCTGGGATTACAGGCGTGAGCCACTGCGCCCAGCCAGTTATTGTATTTTTTAATTCCAAACTTTTGATTTGTTTTTTTTTATTATTATTATTTATCTTTATTGAGATTCTCAATTTATTGCATCATTGTCATACTTTCCCTCAATTCTAGAAATACAATTTCCTTTAATTCTTTGAAAATATGGACAATGGGTGCATTAAAGTCTTTGTCTTCAATGTCCACTCAGAGACAATTTCCACTGAATGCTTATTTCATACATATGGGTCAAATGTTCTTATTTGTCTCACACTGTTTATTGGTTGAATCTTTTGGGGTGCTGAAATATTTTAAAACTGGATTATAGTAATGGTTCCACAACTCTATACACTTCCCAAAAAGGTTTGAATTATATGAAAATTCAGTGGATAAGTTTTGTGGTATGAAAACTATATCCCAATAAAGCTGTAAAAAAACAGAACAAACAAAACAAAACAAAACACAGCCAGTGGATAGGTGAGGAGGTATAGATTAAATCAGATTAGCAATCTACTGATAATTATAGACACTGAATGATAGGTAATGGGAGTTACTATATTATTCCCTCTACTTTTGCTTATGTTAAAAAAAATTGTTCACAACAAAAAAAAAAAAAAGGGAAAAAAGAATCAATTGGTCTAATCAATAAGCTGAAACCATGGCTAGCTTGAGGCAATATTTTTTTCATTTAGTGTCTGGCAATAGACTGTAGCCCCAGGAAAACATAAAATAAGTATTACTATAACCCTAGGGAAAAAGTACGATTATGAAGAAATGAATTAAATCCACAGAATCAATGCTTTTGAATGTATAAAATAAGTTTTATATTCATAGAAATCAGTAGTATTAACATTTACCAGTTTTTAAATGCTTGAAGCGTGTGAAAGAAGCTGATATGTTAGATTGGTGATAACTGAAATGTTTAGGAAAGTTAAATGAACATTTAAATGTTTAAATAATTTGATTTATGTAAATTATGATTTGATTGATCAACTGTTTAAGTAGAATTTCAATGTTGAAACATAGTTTCCTTAATCCATTTTTAGGATTAAGACACTGGGCATGAAACTCGGCACCAAATTTATGAGAATTTCTCTCCATGCATAGATGTTCCACATATATTATAGATCTGGGTGAGTTTTCAAAGCTCTTCTCTCCTTTTTAATCAAATGATCTCATATACTCCACTACTTTCAATTATCACTGCTATGCAGGTGACTTCCAAATCTCCAGACTCCTATTTCCAATAGCTAAATAAACATCTCTTCTCCGCTGCCACAAGCCCAAATTTCCTCCAATCAATTCATTTTTTCTATCCAACTTGTCTTCTTCTTAATCCTATCTGCCTGTTTAACTTTCTCCATTCCATGCAGTTAGATGACAAGTCTAATCATGTCTTCTTCCTTTCCATTCCTATTGCCAACTTCCTTTCCATTCCCATTGCTAACCCTCATTCTCTTGTCCTGGACTATTAGAGCAGGCATCTCATTGATCTCACCCCTCCCAGTCTCCATTCTTTCAACCCTGGTCAACTCACTCATCCTTCCTATGTAACACCACCAAATTAATCTCAATAATACAGTGTTTGCCAAAATGTGTTCCTGGATGCAAGTAGCAAATTCAAGAAAAACATGTTTCATGGACAAGTAAGCTTGGGAAAAGTCTCATACTATAGCCCATTCTTAGACAGTTACAATGCTAGATTATAAGAATACAGAATTTCTGCATTAAACAAACAAAAAAACAACCTATTTAACACAATTTCCAAAACATCACTGATCGTAACTATTTTACAAAGTAATGTGTACTAGCTTGCAATGGAACACATTGTGGGAAACACTGTCATAAGACAGTTGTGGTATTCTCTGTCTAAAATACCTTCAGTGGAGTACTGTCAATTTAAAGATCCAACTATTTGGCTCAACACATCCCACAGACTGGGCCTGGACTGTCTCTTTAATCTTCCCATGGTACTAACATTCTTAGTTTCATTAAATCTAAACTCTTTAGAATTTGTGGTTTCCATGAGGTCCTAAATATGTATTTAGGTCCTAAATAACAATTCCTTAAATTGCATCTTTCAGTGTTCTAGGTAAAAACATAATTACAGTCATGACTGGAACCAAGGCTTGCAAAAAAATCAAGTTTTGAAAACAACCAAATAGCTGGCTGTTGTAGAGGCGCACTTTTACCTAAACCAATATTTAGTCATAGCGAGTTGTTTTATAGCTAAAATAAGTCCATTTATAAGAAAGTATGTCACATGGTACTAAGTAAATATTTATTTAATCTCAATAGTAATCCATTATATTTTGAAATCTGTATTTTCTTTGATCCTTACTATTGGTGCTAAAATTAATTAAAAACTATTTTCTTAATGAAATCACTATTAAGTTTTTCTGGTTTTTTGACCTGAAATCCCAGTGCTACCAAAGCTGTTTAAACTTAATTTATTAGTCATTTAGAGTCTAAAGTGTTTTTGTTTTTTCCTGTTCAAGAGATATTCTTTTTTTTTTTTTTTTTTTTTTGAGACGGAGTCTTGCTCTGTCCCCCAGACTGGAGTGCAGTGGCGCAATCTCGGCTCATTGCAAGCTCCGCCTCCTGGGTTCACACCATTCTCCTGCCTCAGCCTCCCCAGTAGCTGGGACTACAGGCGCCTGCCACCACACCCGGCTAGTTTTTTGTATTTTTAGTAGAGACGGGGTTTCACCGTGTTAGGCAGGATGGTCTCAATCTCCTGACCTAGTGATCCGCCCGTCTCGGCCTCCCAAAGAGCTGGGATTACAGGCTTGAGCCACCGCGCCCGGCTGAAGAGACATTCTTATTGATCATATTATTTACTAATATCAGGAAGAAGGGCCTACAACTTGTGGACTTTTAATAGAACACAGATGCATTTAATTATTTATTTTGTGTTTCTGTGGAAGTAATTATTCAATAATCACTCAAAGGCATATTATACAATAGACCAACTAGTGATCAAGCTTTGATCATTCTAGGTGAACTTAATTTACCAAGAATATGGTATTAATAGAAACAGATTAAATAAGAAAATGGGAAGTAGTTCTAAAAGGTGCTGAGGAACTAAAAGGAGATACTTCAGGCTTAGCCTCTAGAAATACACACATTTTGTAAATTTTTATTTCTAGATATAATTGTAATGGCTACTGCATTAATGACTAAACTTGAATTATTTTAAATTACTTAGGGTTAAAATTCAGCCAAAAAAAAAAGCATTAATATAAACATAGACTCATCATGGAAGTAGAAAATCTTATAATGGAATTTTATTTTTCTCTAATATAAAATGAAACACTCATTTATTTATTTTAGAAAATGTTTCGTCAGTACCTATTATATACTAGGTCCCTTGGAACACTCACTGGTAGGTAAGAATTAATTTATCAGTTCACAGGGATATAAGAAATCCTTATATCAGGCCCTAGTTTAGATGGCTTCAAAGAGAAGCCAACAGCTGCAATGTCTGCTCATAAATTTTTAAAGAGAACTATAAATATAAATTTGTGAATCTTATAATTTGAAGGTAGGTGGCAAAAAAAGCAAAATAAAGGCAGAAAATAACTCAAATCTGGCTTTTTGCCATTTCAAATACAGTAAACTTAAAAATTATAAATGAATGTAGTATACCAATAAAGATTTAGATCATGTTATCACCATAAACATCCCTGGATCACTAATCCTACCCCTCTCTGCTAACTTGATGCTGAATCTGCACTAGAGTAATCCATATTGATGCAAGTCTTGCCAAAATCTTTTCTCTGGCTTCTACCTGTAGTATATTATCTTTTTTTCTCTGACATTTTATCTCTTTTGTTCTATTTGCGCCCATCAGCCTGAATTTCTGAATGTTTCAGCTTTTCTTGGACACACCCAGTATACAAACATGTCTTCACTTTGGACATAATCTTAGTGGAATTCAACTGTGAGTTGTATAAGTGTAATAAATAGCTTAACTACCATTCTGTAGGGAGGCTGCTTACCTAATCCAGCGGACTCTTGATGACAACTGCTCATTGGATCCCCTCAGCCCCAAATTTGTATATTACCACATGTTATTTACAAAAAGTTATTTAATTCAGGATTTAACTATGAGAAATTAAGCAAGAATGGGTGAATTTCCAAGTGTATGGAGTGAGGAGTAAATGAGATAGAATTACTAAACTGACCATTTAAGCAAATACACACATATGCATGCCTACACATGTACTGAGTTTCCAGCGCTACAAAGCTGGAGGTGAGGTACCCATTTGTAAAGTCTGTACTCTGAAGTCCATCTTATACACCATATTAAAATTTATAAATATCTATTTAAGTTGCTCCAAGGTTCAAAAACCACAGTTTCTAGTGTAACACACTGGGGTACACAGTAGTGGGTCAAGAGGGACTTGGAACCATCGTTAAATGTGGTACTTCTTTCTAGAGGGTCAGTTTTAATGGAAAATTTTAGAGAACAGCTTGCAATTTCTTTTCTCTGTGATTCATTTGAAATTTTTAAAAATCAAAATAGACACAAATTCCTAAGGAACAGAATGCATATTCTCATTAATTTTTATAAAAGTCGAGACTTGAAAAAAATTTTACGGCAGGCTTAAGGATCACTGTCTCTCCATCTTCTTTGGAAGTGTACGTTTAGTCTTTTCCATCATCTGGAAACTTTGGTGAAAATGTTTGAAAAGTGGTGTCCTACTGTGTATATTAAATAAAACTCTTCTCCATGAGTTTTTCGTAATATATAACAAGGGCCTTAAAAATATGCTCACTCTTTGGCCTATTCATTTCAATTGTTGTTGTGGGCTGCTAACATTGATTGAATGCTTGATCTGGGCCAGGCATTTCTAAACTTTGTACATATTATTAACTCTTTTAATCTTCACAGAAACCCTGTAAGATATGTAATAATATTTTCATAATAAAGATGAAAAAACTAAGGCACAAAAAGGTAAGCTCCTAAGTAGCAGAGTCCAGGGTTCATTCAATGCAGTAGGGTTCCATAATTCACACTCCTAACCAAAAGGTTGTTCTTCACTTTTTACTTATATTGATTAAACAATGGAAAAAATTACCCACCAATACATTTAATTAAATAAATTACGATAAAACCATACAATAAACTACCCTGTAACCATTAAAAAGGTGGATTTGAATTAACTGAATGTTTGTGTCTCCCCTAAATTTCCATATTAAAATACCCCCAATCTGATGCCCCTAGGAGGAGAGGCCTTTGGGAGGTAATAAGTCATGAAGATTGTGCCCTAAATGAGTGGGATTATTGCCATTATAAAAGGGACCCCAGGGCTGGCCGCGATGGCTCACGCCTGTAATCCCAGCACTTTGGGAGGCCGAGGCGGGCGGATCACAAGGTCAGGAAATTGAGACCACGGTGAAACCCTGTCTCTACCAAAAAAAAAAAAAAAAAAAAAAAAAAAAAACAATTAGCCAGGCGCGGTGGCGGGCGCCTGTAGTCCCAGCTACTCGGGAGGCTGAGGCAGGAGAATGGCATGAACCCGGGAGGCGGAGCTTGCAGTGAGCCGGCGCAGTGGCTCACGCCTGTAATCCCAGTACTTTGGAAGGCCGAGGAGGGTGGATCACGAAATCAGGAGATCGAGACCATTCAAGCTAACACAGTGAAACCCCAGCTCTACTAAAAATACAAAAAATTAGCTGGGCGTGGTGGCACGTGCTTGTAGTCCCTGCTACTCAGGAGGCTGAGGCAGGAGAATGACTTGAACACGTGAGGCTGAGGTTACAGTGAGTCGAGATCATGCCACTACACTCCGACAGAGTGAGACTCCATCTCAAAAAAAAAGGGACCCCAGAAAGCTCTGTCACCTTCTTTCCACCATGTGAGGACACCAGAAGGTGGCAGTCTGCCACCCAAAAGAGTCCTCGCCAGAATCCAACCTTGCTGGCACCCTGATCTCGGACTTCCAGCCTCCAGAACTGTCAGAAATAAATTCTTGTTGATTATAAAGTCACTCAGTCTATGGTCCTTTGTTTTAGCAACCCAAGCTAAGACAGTCATTATGTACTAAAGTGAGTTAAGGGACGCCGTAAACTAAACAAAAGAGAAGCGCTATAGACCAGTGTCTATACTATGTATGTAAAAACATACCTAATAAAGTATGAATAGCAAATACTAACAGCAGTTATTATTAGAAACATTTTCTCATTCTAATGTTTCTGGGGAGAGGACTTCTGCCATGTGAACACTAAGACTCTTCTCCTATCCACACTCCTCTTCCCTTTGTCACAGTGAGGTTGGGAGAAAGAATTAGAAATCTTGGTTCAGTGCCTTCCTCTTGCTTCTAATGTGCAAATCAAACAGCTATAGGCCAGCCCTGCACTTACTCAGCCCTCCTTAAATTCTTGTCCTAGTGCCTGGCTTGCCTCACCCTGGTCCCGTGCTAGTAGAAAGGGGGTCTAACTCTTCCCTATAGGGGAAGCTGGAGTTGTCCAGCATGAGCCATGACTAAAGGGTAAGTTTAAGCCTGGGGTATAGCATTAGAAAGGCCACCTGGCTGCCCAGCTAGAAAAACCTCTTACTCTAATCTAGGTTTCAGCAGTAATAAAGCTGATATTTCTAACTCACTTTATCTAACTCCTGTGTTTATTTTTCACTTGATTTTAATTCACTAAAAGAGTGGGGGCTGGGAATGCTCTTTATCAGGGCCCTTTTACTTTTACCCTGTTTAAAAAAAATTTAGTGACCAGGCATGGTGGCACATACCTGTAATCCCAGCACTTTGGGAGGCTGAGGCAGGTGGATCACCTCAGCTCAGGAGTTCAAGACCAGTCTGACTAACATGGTGAAACCCTGTTTCTACTAAATACAAAAAATTAGCCAGGCGTGGTGGCACATGCCTGTAATCCCAGCTACTTGGGAGGCTGAGGCAGGAGAATTGCTTGAATCCAGGAGGTGGAGGTTGCAGTGAGCCGAGATTGTACCATTGCATTCCAGCCTGGGCAACAAGAGCAAAACTCGGTCTCAAAAAATATATATATAAATAAAAGACATATTATTTTAAAAAGCTACTTCCATTTTAAAAAATTATCTGTCATATAACATTCAAAATTCTTTAAAACGCAGGCCTATGTTCCCTGCATAAAGCTATCCAAGGCATTTCCTCCACCTACCCTACCCGCTGCTCTCAGTTCATGGAGAACTGGTAGCTGTCCTCTGAAGCCCATGCCCTTCCAGCTCACCCAACCAAGCCCTTTACTCAAGCTTCTTCCTGCCCCTTCCATGTCTCTTGTTGTTTTGCTGAACCTCTATTTATCCTTCAAGACTCATTTCAAAGGCCACATTCTCCTCAAACTGGTCATTGCTAGAAGACTATGTGGACCGGTTAAATAGACCAGGTTATAACCACTGGGGCAGTGAAAGCAAAATAAAAGCTCAGGAATTGTTTTCTTCCTCAGAGACTCCCTTAACTAGTTCTAATAGCTGACACATTTATAGGACGTTTGAAGTTGAAAAGTCAGGTCTACTGTGGAAAAGCATTACCAATCTGTTCATAGCAGTCGTTCTCAAAGTATGGACTCTGGGCCAGGAGCCTTAGCATCATCTGGTGATACGGTTTGGATATTTGTCCTCTAAAAATCTCATGTGGAAATATAATCCCCAGTATTAGGGCTGGGACATAGTGTGAAGTGTTTGGGTCATGGGGGTAGAGCCCCCATGACTGGCTTAGCACCATCCCCTTCATGATAAGTGAGTTCTCGCTGCAAGTTCACCTGAGATCTGGTTGTCTAAAACTGCATGGCACCTCCCTACTCTCTCTTGTTCCCACTCTCACCTGTGACTCACCTGCTGCTCCTCTGCCTTCCATCATGATTATAAGCTTCCTGAGACCCTCACCAGATGGAGATGCTGGCACCATGCTTCCTTTACACCCTGCAGAACCACAAGCCAATGAAACCTCTTTTCTTTGTAAATTTCCCAGCCTCAGGTATTTCTTTATACATCAGAGTGGCCTAATACATCCAGAAACTTGCAAGAAATGGAAAGATCTCAGGTGCCATCCAGACCTACAAATCAGAACCTCTGGTGGTAAGACCCTGCCAACTGTGGTCAGTAAGAGCCCTTCAGGTGATTCTGAGGCATCTAGAGTTTGAGACATATGGGGTTACAGTAAGATGAAGAGAAGAAGTCAAGATGGTAAGGAATGGAATTCATTTTCAGTTGTAAATTTCCTGGTTGAGAAAGAAAGTTTTGGAAGCTGAAATATTTTAGTCTGATTAGCAGATACTATGAGTTAGCCACCACTGTTATGTCAATGCCATGATGACTAAGGACAGCAGTTAACATTCTGGGTGAATCTTCCTGGAAAAGAAAGTGGAGGCCCCTTCTGTGTGGATGTCGGGGACCTTTCAGAAGATGAGTGAATGTACAACTTGTAGCCCATGTCTCATCAGACCCCTGTCTGTCTCTGTGCCCGCATTTCACCTTACAAATACTTCTAAGTTGTCATTTACTACAGTGTTGTAGTTAGGTATCTCCTTATTAGAGACCTTTTCAAGGGCAAATTCCACACCATTCATCTTTACATCCTCAGTCTCTGGGATTGGACCTGGCATCATTAGATCCTACACATTATTTGTTCAAAGAATTAATGGAAAAGAGGCATTAGCATCAGTGTGAGATCTGCAGTTTCTGCATTTCCCATCTCCCCATCAGGCTTATTGCTCACCCTTAGAGAGAAATTGTTAAATGCTATTCACCAGCTCTCTCATCCTAGTTTGTCAAAAACAGTGCCCAAGTTTAAGCACTCCAAAACATTCATTCTTCATAAAACATTATTTTCATAATGCTTTATTTATTCTTGTCTGGGCCTCATCTTCTATCTCTTGGCCAACTTCTATTTCTCTATATCCTGGAGACCAGAAGATGTCTCTAAATTCAATCTCTTCTCTGGGTGTTTCCTATACTTCCTTGCCTCCAAGCTCTTCTCTAAACTCATGACTTTCCTTTTAGCCTTCTCAAGGGGTGACTATTTATTATCTTCTAATCATGCATCACAAAGTTGGGAGATGGGGTTGGTGTCCTACCTGCTCCCCATTATCATTCCAGACAATTTGTTTTGCTCCCTCTTATTAAAAACTACCTCTCTGGGGTCCAAGCCACTTGGCTATACCAACCCTCCCTCTCCTCTTTGTTGCCATCTACTGTCAACCTGTCCAAGCTCCTTCTTCCACTGAAGACTGACAGTTCAGCGTTGTTTCCTACTCAAGATCTGTCTTCATTCCTTGACCATCACGTCTCCAAAACTATCCACTTTTAAAGTCAGACTTTAGCCTGTGCTGTTACCTCTATGTGATCCATCCAATTTAAACATTCTTCCCATGTGATGAGCCCTCTCCCTCTGTATTAGTCCGTTCTCCCACTGCTGTGAAGAAATACCTGAGACTGGGTAATGTATTTAAAAAAAAAAAAAAAAAAAGGTTTAGTGGATTTACAGTTCCACATGGCTGGGGAGGCCTCAGGAAACTTAGAATCATGGTGGAAGGTACCTCTTCACAGGGCGGCAGGCTGAGCAAAGGGGAAAGCCCCTTATAAAACCGTCAGATCTCATGAGAACTCACTCACTATCGTGATAACAATATGGGGAAACTGCCCCCATGGTTCAATTATCTCCACCTGGTCCTGCCCTTGACCCATGGGGATTATGACAATTCTAGGTGAAATTTGGGTGGAGACACAGAGCCAAACCATAATCACCCTCCATCAGTTAATGATTAGTAATTACTGTTGTTCAACCATTCTTTGGCCTTATTAGAATCCCCAAATCTACTGCCTCTTCAACTTTCGTCAAAACCATTAGCATCTTTTTTCTTTACTTGCCTTTTATCCATTTTGTTTACTCTCCTTTCTCTCTGTCTTTTAGTAGCATCACTCTCAAAATGATCAACAAAGCCATCCGCTCCTTCCCTGCCTGCCCCTAGGCACATATTTCTGCTGGAGAAAGTCACACTGTGAACTCATAATCGCCAATTTTAATGGGCCATCCATGCTGAATAATGCGATTACATTTCTCTGGTCAACCTAACCACCCCTACAATAAAATTTTCAAAATACTTCTACTCTTAAATCTTTGTCCATCCTCTCCCTTCCTCTTTCCCAGAAAATGACCTTTCTTTCTACTTAACAGACAAAAATCTCAGGTAGTGATGCTGCTAGGGCTGAATTGTGTCCCCACCCCCAAATTGTTATGTTGAAGTCCTAACCCTCATTGTTTCAGAATGTGACTGTATTTGGAAATAGAGCCTTTAAGAAGATAACCAAGATAAAATAGGAAGGTATGGGTGGCCCCTAATCCAATATGACTCATGTCTTTTAAAGAGGAAATTAGCATACAGACACACGGTGGTGGGGGTGGGGGCGGGGGGGGGGGGTTGGGGAAGACCTTGTGAAGACAGGAGGACAGTCATCTGCAAGCCAGGGAGAGGGGCCTCTGGAGAAAATAACCCTGCCAACACATTAATCTTTTAGCCTCCAGAATTGTGAGAAAATAAGTTTCTATTGTTTAAGCCACACGTTCAGTGGTATTTGTCACAGTAACCCTAGCAAATTAATATAAATGCCCTCTTCTTCCAACAACCAAGATATAAACCTACCTACACCTTAACCCATTCTGTGTCTCTTTCCTCTATTGTTATTCTGTAATAACAGAGGCCTTCCCACTCTTCCTTTTATCCTTGCTTTCGACTTCATCCTGTCCACCTCACCCCACACCCAAAACTCTTCTCACAAAACGATCAAATATCTCACTCCTCTTTTACAGTCAATCCCCACTCCCACTAGACCTTTCCAATTGCCTTTTACCTCTGTGAAGAAAGTCTCTCCCATTTAAATGTAATAATAACCTCTTTTAACCTCATGTTTCTCCCCAGGTTCTATTCTCTCCTGTCTTATTACAGTCAAACAGAAACAAAAGAAAATTAAAAACCATCCATGTTTTGCCTTATATTCCACATCCACCAATCACAAGTCAATCTATTCCAATTTAATTCTTATCATGCAACTTGCCAAAAACACCAATGACCTCCGTATCATAAAGACAATACATATTTTCTAGTCTTCATTTTGCCTGATGTCTCTGCTGACCACCCACTCTTGCAATGTTCTGCCTCTTGTTTTCGAGGCCCAGTTGCCTCCTGATTTTCTTCCTACTTTTCTGGCTGCTGCTTCTCTTCCTTTTTATCTCATTCTCTTCTATCCACCATTCAAACTTGGAGCTCCTCTACCTTCTGTCCTGGCTTTTCTTCTCTTCTTCCTCAATAATTATGATCATATTTCTTCTTATATCAAACTTATAATGTTTCCCTGTTGTCCACCGTAAGTTATTTAATACCCACCACATTCACCTCCACCTCTCTTCAGCTTTTTTGTTTCCTTCCCATAACACACTTTTTTCTGAATATCCTATGATTTAATGCCTCTGTGTCTTTCCTTGGGCTGTTTTTCCTAACTGCAAATACCCTTCCACTTTCTCCAATTTCCTTATGTCTAAATTCTTCCCATCTTTTAAGTCTAAACTCAAATATCACCTCCCTGAACTCCTTCTCATCTTTCCATGAGAAGCACTCTCACTCACTATGACTCACTGAGGATTTTGCTTTGGATTTCTTACTTTCCTTATTACATCATTTTCAGGGTACACACCCACAAAGAGCAGCAGCCCTGTCATTTTATTCTTATCTTAAACAGCACCTTTCAAAACGGCTTACACATAGTAAGAGCTAAATGACTACCAACCTCTTCATGTCAGGCCATGGTGGATTTTTTTCCACTCTGAAAACCTGTAGTATTTATTTTATGGCAGTCAATCATAGGCAGCCCTTTATTATTATTTTATGGGTTCGTGTGTGCTGGCTCTCCCCTACTCAATATAAATGCTTCTCTAGGACAAGATCATATTTCATATTTCTATACTCCCTCCACAGGAACACTCTTCATCCAAAGAGCCCTTCTTTTTATAGAGGGGTGCCTGTGATGTCGCTATTTCTAAATGGTCCATGCAGCATATCCAAATGAATGACTTCATGTTGCAGGCGGAAAGAATGAGGGTTGTGATCAACTCAGTATATCACTGGAGGCTACATGAGTAAGTAGCAAACGGTTTCTCATAAATGCAGAATGTTGGCAAACTGTCAAACTACGTCTGCCACCCAGAAGGACTGCTGAGGGCAGTCCGGCCCCAAGCGCGGTGTTTCTTGTGATTAGGTCCATCTGAAGCCTGTTAGTAATAATATGAACCTGTGAACAATTAAGCAGCTCACCAATCATTACCTCCTCCTTCCTGTTCTTGCTACCCAATAAATACAATGGGCTGTGGAAGCTCAGGGGCTGATTTGCTCACTAGGAGCAGCGAGCTCTTTTCTTCTTCCCCTGGCCCCTTCCTTTAAAACAGTTTCTTTTGTCTTAAGTTTTCATTTCTATGTACATCCCCCTTCATTCAGTCTCGTAATGATGGTCTCAAGTAGTAACAGTAGTAACTGTCATAGTGAAGGTCTCAAGTAGTAAACGTGGCTGTCTGCCACAACTTCACAGCCACATTTGTTGAGAAGCCATGCTAAGTTGCCAAAGAAGTAAAATAATAATGATTAAACCAAAATGGCACTGACCTAAATGGCTTATCAAAAGTTGGTTAAACCGAACTAACTCTTGTCGATATTTCTATCATTTAAAGGCATTTTCACCAGATTTTCTACATAACGCAACTGTCCTTAAAGCTAGGAAGTTCTCAAAATGGAGCAATACTAAGATCAAAGTAAAATATTTGAAATAAAAATTGTCTTAGGCCAGGCACAGTGCTTCATGCCTGTAATTCCAACATTTTGGAAGGCTTAGGCGGGAGAATCGCTTGAGCCCAGGAATTTGAGAATACCTTGAGCAACACTGTGAGATGCAGTCTCCACAAAAAAATGTTTTAAATAAAAGTAGTTGGGCATGGTGGCACTTGCCTGTAGTCCGAGCTTCTCAGGGTGCTAAGGTGGGAGAATCACTTGAGCCCAGGAGGTTGAGGCTGCAGTTAGCTGTAATTATACCATTGCCCTCCTGTCCAGGTTACAGAGTGAGACCCCATCAACCAAAAAGAAAAAAAAAAATTATGAGTAAGGCTGTAAGGCTCCCACCTCATTTTTGTCCTACCCTTTCTTCCAATCTTTAAGACCTGTTGCAATAACAAGGGAAACTGTCATTGCAAGCTCTGGGCAATGATTTGTCCTGTTGGTGCCTTAAGTAACTGATCTTTTTTGTTGGTTTGTTTTTCACGTGGTTATAAAACGGAAAATTAGTCACAGTGGGAGAACATTTAAAGTAGGATGAAAAGAGAGGGCAGAAGTCAAGGAATGCAAATATCTGAGAAACTACATAAGAAGAATTTTCTATAGAATTAGGTCAGATACCACAAATTTGCCTCTAGGGAAATTTCCAGGTCACACTGAGAACATCCAAACCTGAACCTAAGATAAGAACCAGGCCAAGCTTCACCAATATAACATACTTTATTTTGTAACCTGGGCATAAAAAGTATATTAAAGAGAGATAAGAAGAACTGAAATATAAAATGCTGTGAAGGAAATAGGTATGATTTAAACGTTAAAGAATTCTAGGCCGGGCGCGGTGGCTCCCGCTTGTAATCCCAGCACTTTGGGAGGCCGAAGTGGGCGGATCACGAGGTCAGGCTGGCTAACAGGGTGAAACTCCATCTCTACTAAAAATACAAAAAATTAGCCAGGCGTGGTGGCGGGCGCCTGTACTCCCAGCTACCCTGGAGGCTGAGGCAGGAGAATGGCGTGAACCTGGGAGGCAGAGCTTGCAGTGAGCCGAGATCGCACCACTGCACTCCAGCCTGGGCAACAGAGAGAGACTACGCCTCAAAAAAAAAAAAAAAAAAAAAAAAGGAATTCTAATTGTAGGTATATGTGTATTTTATATATGTTTGTGTGTGTGTGTGTGTGTAAAAATCTATATAGAGTTCTAGTGTCTTCTGGCTTTATTATGAATGAATGAAGCAGTGTTTTTAATTTTTTTTGTTGCTAATCCATTCAAAAGAATTTATATTTTGGTTTAATAACAGTCAGTGGTATGATCAAGTCCATGACATTCCTGCACAGATAATGCAAATTATTCAGGGATACAAAAATAGAAAACTGTGCTTTGATGTCAGAGTGGTTTGAATTCAAATCTCACCTCCTCTGTTTACTGGTTGTATGATCTTGGCCAAATGATTAATTTCTCTGAGACTTGGTTTCTCATCTGTTTAAGAGGGATGCTTCATTAACTAATTATCTCTCATATTGTTGTAGGATTAAATAAGGTAATTTTATAAAATACCTGGTGCATGTGGTATTATCTATACATAATAAATGGACGGCTGGGCGTGGTGGCTCATGCCTATAACACTTTGGGAGGCTGAGGTGGGTGGATCAATTGAGGCCAAGAGTTCGAGACCATCCTGGTCAACATGGCAAAATTCTGTCTCCACTAAAAACACAAAAAAAATTAGCCAGACCTGGTGGTATGTGCCTGTAATTCCAGCTACTCAGGAGGCTGAGGCATGAGAATCGTTTGAACCCAGGAGGCAGAGGTGGCAGTTAGCCAAGATCGTGCCACTGTACTCCAAAGGAGTGAGACTCTGTCTCAAAATAAATAAATAAGATAAATAAATAAAAAATAAAAATAAATGGAAGATACTTTTGTTATTAGTGAAAATAAGCAGAGGTTACAATTTCTTATGAATGCCATATAATATTACAATTACTGAAAAACAAAAATCAGTCAAATGTTTAGTTTGTGTGATGCAAAATTAGGCTGACTACATTTTTTACTAAATTGCTTAATTTTTATAGAATTCAATGGATTTTGTTTTGGCTTTGAATAGAAAGTTTCTGTGTTAAAATCAACCTGATTATGTTGAAATCAGCCTGATTTATAAATGCATCAAAAACATATCTCATATATTATTGCTTCATAAGAGAAGCTTAGTAACTGTTAGTTGATCTTAATTGAACTATTCTCAATGTCAGGATAATACCTAAAATTCATGGTCCTAGGGAAATCGCTAAACTATTGTTGAGTTAAACAATTTAGCAATAAATATATACCTAGTTCTCAGAGGTTGTGTGGCACTTTGCCAGGCATTTCTGAGAGCTATTAAAGAAAAGTTATGGTTTCAGCATCCAAGGGGCTTAAAAATTCTTTTAACCACCTTTTTGAGATATAATTGTCATACCGTAACTTGAACGTATTTAAAATGCACAATTTGATAAGTTTTGACACATATATACACCTCTGAAACCATCTCTAACGTCAAGAAACGTCATATGATTTACCACCAAAAGTTTTTCCTCCTGTCCCTTTATAATTCCTCTATCCTATACCACTCTTTATATGGATATATGCTTTCATTTAGCTTGAGTGAATACCTAGGAGTAGAATAGCTGGATCATAAGATAGGTGTTATTTAACTTTTAAAGAAGCCACCAAACTGTTTTTCCAAACTGGTTGTACAATTTTGCATTCCCAGGAGCAGTGTATAAGAGCTCCAGTTCTTCTACATCCTCCTCAATACTTGGTATGGTCACTCTTTTTAATTCTGATATATAGTTATATCTCATTTTGATTTTAATTTTTATTTCAAGGAGCTTAAATTTTGATGATCAGATAAAAACTTGTCATGAACACAAATATATGGCAACACATAAACTAATTACAAGTGATCATTAAGGAGGCTGAGTCAAACACATTTTAGAGTATAGGAAGTCATCATGGGAAGAGGAGAAAAAAGACAGTAAACATTCATATAAAGGAAAGGAAAAAACAATAATGGAAAACGGGAGGGAAGAGATTATTATTTTTTATAAATTAAAGCTTATCCCTCGGCCTAGAAGTCACCAGAAATAGTGATAAGCTGGAATAAACGATGGAAAGAAAGTAAAAATAGATACAAACGAAATGTGAGATAAACTCTGAAGTCGGGACCTGTAACTTGAAAAGCCACTTGAAAATTGGGCAGAACTGTCGTGTTTCCAGCAATACAGAGAAGTTGTGTAGTGTAGTGGGGCAGGCATGGTGCTGAGTTGTAGGCCGAGTTTTACTTTTATTTTATTTTATTTTATTTTATTTTTATTTATTTTTTTTTTTTTGAGACGGAGTCTCGCTCTGTCGCCCAGGCTGGAGTGCAGTGGCGCGATCTCGGCTCACTGCAAGCTCCGCCTCCCGGGTTCACGCCATTCTCCTGCCTCAGCCTCCCGAGTAGCTGGGACTACAGGCGCCCACAACCGCGCCCGGCTAATTTTTTGTATTTTTAGTAGAGACGGGGTTTCACTGTGGTCTCGATCTCCTGACCTTGTGATCCGCCCGCCTCGGCCTCCCAAAGTGCTGGGATTACAGGCGTGAGCCACCGCTCCCGGCCCGAGTTTTACTTTTAAATTCACACACATATGCGCTCCAGTAGGTCACTTGAGTATTTTGTATTCTTTGGTTGCTTCATTTATAAAATAAAATGACCATCTTGAAAGAGAAATTTCAATGTCTCCTCCACACCCAGATTTCTATGTATATTAACGTTTGGTGTATTTACAGGAAATTGACACACTTAATCAATTTCTTTAATATATCTGGAATCAGATTTTTTTAAACCTGCTGTACAGTTTTGAGTTATAGATAAAGTTATGTAGAGATCAAATGTGTCCCCGAAATTCATCAGGAAAGAAATGATTGCACAAATTTGCTTTGTGAAGTTTCAACCTAGACATCACACTTCACTTTACAAGAAATAGTTATTTTCTGCTTTTCTCTTCTTGGCTGTTTATTTCTAATCATAGGTAATGAAGCTACATACTGAGTTCTGAGTGATTTACCTGGTTATGCAAATATAAATGTCTAACATATGTTTATCAACTCTGAATGTCAAAGCAGAAAGAAAGATACAGTTCTAACCATGGCTGTGGATTTATTCATGTAATATTATTGAGGGCCAGACTATAGTCTAGTCAGGCATTGTTCTAGGCACTGAAGATACAGCAGGGAATAGAACACAGTCTCTGCCTTCATGTAACATATGTTCTAGTGGCAGGAGACACTGTCAACAAATACATGAACAGATATATGAATTATACATCCAGGTGCTGATAACTACTGGAAAAAAAAATGATAGGGTATTGGATGAATGGAGAAGAGGGAGGTCAGGCCTGATATTTGATCAGAAACCTTAAAGAAATGGGATAGAGAGGTATTTGGATACTGGTGGTAAAACTATACATATATATGTGTGTGTTATTTCTACAGATTCAATTTTTCCCTTTATAAAATTTGATTTCAATTATACATTTTTGTAAATAACAATGTCTCCTAGGGAAGACTAATATAAGTTATTTACTTCAAAAATTCATTAAGTGTCTGTTTTCTAGAAGCTTAAAATCTAACTAAAGCAATAGGGTATATAGGGAAGACATAATGTGCCTGCTATGTGAAAAAGTTCACTTTATGCTGAATGTTCAGAATTTCCAGAGGAATGGGATTTGAGTTTAGCAAGATTTCAATATGTAGAGATTGTGGAACCAGAGTCTTCTCCAGGAGAAGACTGGAATTAATGTAAGAATATAGATGGGAAAAGGTTAAAGTCATTCACAGTACTATAGCTGAGAACTCCCTGACTATGAAATCTGGGTAAAATGACCATGAATCCCTTTTTATTTTATGCCCAATAGCACCCAAAGCCCTCTCCTGCCTCTTATGTCTCTTGGACCTTGTCTCTGCACAATGCCTCTGTCCTATGCTAGGAAGAACCTAACTTAGAACGGAGCCTCTCCTTTAGCTCCACGACAACCCTCATTCATACCACATCTTTTGGGGATAAGCAAATTTTCCTATAAATTGGGTGATGAAGTGTGGAGAGGGTCACACAGTTCCCTGAATAGCCTTCCTCCAACCTGATGGCTTTATCTTACTTCCCTTGTGTTCATCTCTGTCCATCTCTGCTGTTCCCTTCTGCTCCCTACCCCCTATTGAACCAGGAGTGTCATTTTCTCTGCATTGTGCTTGACAGCTTCCCAATCCCCTGAGACCTGGATGCCAGCTGACACCCCAGCCATTGGGGAACCCACTTTTTGCCCTAAACACATATTGAAACATCTCCCCCAATATTGACATTTTCCTCTGTAGGAAGAATGTTAGTGCTGGTTGTTAAGATAATACTGTTAGCTCATTATAAGTTTGCTTGGTGCTGCAAAAGGTGATCTAAGAGGACACTAAATTGGTTCAGGATGAAGACGGTAAAGTGTAAACAATATTTGCTTGAAGCCAGTTGTCTCTAACCAATAGGATCACCTGTCCTGCCTACAGGCCTCCAAGCTTGCTATTGCCACACCCCTATCTCCCCGCATGAGCTGGGTGAAGGATAGAGAACTCAGAACTGTCACTGCCAGTGCAGCTCTCCATGTCACACACTCCCTTGCTCCTCATGGAAAAGCATAAGATTTTAACTTTTCAAAGTGGTCAGGGGTCAATTAATCTAAAGTAGGTCTTGGAGGACAAATATTAGAAAATAGCTCTGGAATGTGAAAGCTTGCCAAAGAGAAAAGGAGAGCTTTTGGTGGAAGTCCAAACTGAGTCCAAGGCCTGGGGAAAAAATCAAGCCCATCGTGGATGTCTAGGTGGTCAGAGAGTTAAACAGTTGGAAAACAGGCTTCAGAAGTGGGAGACTCTGAGAAATGAAAAGATCGAGGGAGAGAAATATCACTAATGAACTAAGGTTAAGAAATGGAAACATGTTAATGGAAACTGGTGTTCAAGGTAGGTACTGAATAACCAAAAAACACATCTGGAATCAGCTTCTTGGAGATCTCAGGTCAGATTTCACAGTAATAGCTCAATGTCTTCCTGGGCCACACAGCAGGTATGATTAAGAAACCCAGTGTTGGCCGGGTGCGGTGGCTCATGCCTGTAATCCCAGCACTTTGGGAGGCTGAGGCAGGCAGATCACGAGGTCAAGAGATCGAGACCATCCTGGCTAACACGGTGAAACCCGTCTCTACTAAAAATACAAAAAATTAGCCAGGTGTGGTGGCGGGTGCTTGTAGTCCCAGAAACTCGGGAGGCTGAGGCGGGAGAATGGCGTGACCCCGGGTGGCGGAGCTTGCAGTGAGCCGAGATCGCGCCACTGCACCCAGCCTGGGCGACAGAGCGAGACTCTGTCTCAAAAACAAAACAAAACTAAACTAAACAAAAACCAGCATTTGGAGTCAGACAACACTGGATTCAAATCCCGGATCTTCTGCTTACTAGCTAAATAACCTAGAGTTAATATCTCTCTAAGACTCAGTTTCTGTATCTGAAAAAGGGAGGTGATAATATAACCTACCTGGCTGTAAGGATTAGTTGAGGTTAAAAAGTGTTAAAGTCGGCTGGACGCGGTGGCTCACACCTGTAATCCCAGCACTTTGGGTGGCTGAGGCAGGCAGATGAAGAGGTCGAGATCAAGACCATCCCGGCCAACATGATGAAACCCCGTCTCTATTAAAAATACAAAAATTAGCTGGGCGTGGTGTCATGGGCCTGTAATCCCAGCTACTCGGGAGGCTGAAGCAGGAGAATCACTTGAACCTGGAGGCAGAGGTTGCAGTGAGCTGAGGAAGTGCCACTGCATTCCAGCCTGGCGACAGAAAGAGACTCGCTCTCAAAAAAAACAAGAAACTATTAGACTTATTTTTGACTACTCTCTCACACACACTTCTAGCTAACCCTATTGCTCTGTTAGCTCATTTTAAGTTTGCTGGACACTGCAAAGGGTGATATAAGAGGCTACAAGATCTATCCAGTAACTGACCAGTTCTCACCAACTCCACTGTTGGTTACTATTTGGTCTGAACCCTGATTTTCACTCACCTGCATTATTATATAACAGCACCTAATGGTGCTATATAGTAGCACCTAAATTATTATCTTGCTTCCACTTGTCCTCCTAGCTAGTGATCCTGTTTTTTAATTTTAATTTTTATTTTATTTTATTTTTTTGAGACGGAGTCTCGCTCTGTCGCCCAGGCTGGAGTGCAGTGGCGCAATCTCGGCTCACTGCAAGCTCCGCCTTCCGGGTTCACGCCATTCTCCTGCCTCAGCCTCCCGAGTAGCTGGGATTATAGAAGCGTGCCACCACACTCAGCTAATTTTTTTGTATTTTTAGTAGAGATGCGGTTTCACCGTGTTAGCCAGGATGGTCTCGATCTCCTGACCTCGTGATCCGCCCATCTCGGCCTCCCAAAGTGCTGGGATTACAGGCGTGAGCCACCGCGTCGGGCGCTGGTGATCCCTTTTTTAAAAAACGTCAGCAATAACACTGCTCTGCTCAAAATCCTGCAATGGCTTTCCATTTCACTCTGAGTAAAAGCCAAAGTCCTTATAATGGTCAAAGGCCCTATAGGGTCTTCTCCCGGCGCCCTCGTACCCAGCCACACTCAGCCACACTGACCTCTTTACTGTTCCTCAAGTCAACAAACATTCTTGACTCAGGGCCTTTATGTTATGTTGATTGCTTCTACTGGTCAACCTGTTCTTCCTCCAGGTATTCACACAGTTTACTTGCTCAAGGACTTTATCTCTTTGCTCAAATATCACCTTCTCAGTGAGGTCCACACTGTCCAAATTAAGGTTTCAGCCCCTCTCTTCTTATAGGCACGCAATCTTCCTACTTTCCCTGGTCTTTTTTTTCATAACATTTATTACCTTCCTACATGCTATGTAATTTACGTATTTATTATGTTTATTGTTTACTGTCTTCTTGCACCCACAAGTATATAATTTCCACAAGGCAAGATTTTGGGTCTGTTTTATTCATTGATATATTCTAAATACAAAGGCACACAGAAGGCACTTTAAAAATGTTTACTGAATGAATCAATGATGCATAAAATACACTTCACAAATTAATATATAGTAAGCACTTAATGTTAGTCTCAAAAAAAATGGGGAGTATAGTTATGATATTGATACTAGGAATGACTGCTGGCATATGTTATAGAATCAGAGATAACTTATGCTGGACCTAAAGGCAGGCATTAAACAGGACCAGCATCTCGGCTTATAGGCATTCAGTGACAAAAAGCCATGCAGCCTGCACACAGACCGACTTCAGGTAGCATGCTCAATTTTATTTCATTAAGCCTGTCCTTCCTTATTATCTGTATTTTTCCTTTAAATAAAATTACTTCAACTTATTTAACTTTTCTTAAAAGACACAGCCTTTAATCTTTTGCCCTTATTATTCCTCTTTGAGCCCTGTGTAGTTCTCTCACAGTCCTTGTAAATAAATGTGAAGCTTATAGATAAATATTGGAAACGACCCAATAAAAATAATTCTCCTCGACTAGGCAGGCTATTGCGAACAAAAGCCTTTGTCACACACTGACAAAGAATATGAATAAGAGCATAGAGCAGTCCCCTTTGCGTAGATGACAAGGTTACCTTAGGAAGGTGTGGTCCTGGTTTCTATCTTTTGGAATCCTCTGTCCCTTTGGCTGGAAAAGGATTGAGAAGAGGGCACATTTCTTGGGATCTATAGTTGTAACAACATTGTATGACAAATGCTACAATCAAATTCCCCCAAAAATGGCTTTCCTGAGAGTGTCTGCTCATCGGCGATTTCACAGAAAATTAACAGATTATCCCAAGGGAAATAAAGGAGGAGGGTAGTTCATCAGTTCAGTTTAATTTAATAAACTGTATAACCCACTTTAAACAGATTTCTTTGCCACAAGGTTTTTGGAGATTTCATCGGCCGATGTACAACTGTGAATATTCAAGAAGATGACATAATATCCATGCAGCTTTTCGTAAACTCCCTAGGTCAAGGAAGGCTTTTGTAAAAGGGTTCCTTGAGAGAACATTTTTTGAACAACTACTATGTGCACACATTGCAAGCACCCAGGATTCAGTGGTATACAGGACACGCACAGTTCCTGTCCTCATGGGTCTTAACAGTCTAGTGGAAAACACACACATTAAACTCCTACTTGAAAGTTGATGAATATAATGAAAGGGAAAATATATCTGCCATAAGAACAATTAAGAGAATAGAGCTTAGGCCGGGCGCGGTGGCTCAAGCCTGTAATCCCAGCACTTTGGGAGGCCGAGACGGGCGGATCACGAGGTCAGGAGATCGAGACCATCCTGGCTAACACGGTGAAACCCCGTCTCTACTAAAAAATACAAAAAACTAGCCGGGCGCGGTGGCGGGCGCCTGTAGTCCCAACTACTCGGGAGGCTGAGGCAGGAGAATGGCGTGAACCCGGGAGGCGGAGCTTGCAGTGAGCTGAGATCCGGCCACTGCACTCCAGCCTGGGCGGCAGAGCGAGACTCCGTCTCAAAAAAAAAAAAAAAAAAAAAAAAAAAAAAGAGAATAGAGCTTAATAAGATGTACTTTGAAAAAGGTTGATTTAATTGTTTTCCATAAGTAAATTTTATCTTTAGGTGGTTAATCACAAACTATTTATAATTTACCATGTACATAATACTGTGCTAGTAATATATGGGAAATACAGAGGTATGAGACATGAACCTTGGTTTAAAAGAACTTCTCTAATTGAGAAGAAAGCCAATAAAAAGAAAATGAAATAAACAATGAAAGCCAGAATAAACTAACATGTAAGTTTGAATAGTTTAGATACCCATGAAAATGGTACCTATCTTTCCAAGACTAAAGTATCAGAGCTTCTGGGAAGCCTTCTCCCAACTGTAGATCCATGTTGCAACTTACGCCCATTTTTCCAGTACTTGTCACACACTGACCTATAAAAAAGTTATTTGTATGCATCTCTAATCTACCAAATTAAACAATCAACTTTGTGGTACAGGCACTGGATCTTTTACATCCTTGTAATCACAGCACACAGTCATTTGCCAGAAAAGTATAATGGTTAAGATAAAAAACTCTAGAGTCATACCAACTGGTTAAATCCTGGCTCTGACATTGACTAACTGTATGACTTTGGGTACATTTCTTAATCCTTTGGGTCTCAATATTTTGTTTGTAAAATGGAGATAATAATACCCATATTTACCTAAATCATGCTATTGTTTTAGCTGAGATGATACACATAAAATAATTTAGTGCTTTACATGGTAGGAACTCAGTAATAAAAGATATCATTACTATGACTGTTGTTACTGGAGTAAGTACATGTATAATACAGATTGTTGAGAAAAGGTGGAAGGAAGTCAGGCACCAGAGGACGTGGCCCATCACCTCACCTGTCTTTCACAAAGCCCCAGTACAAATGAAGATGGAAAAGGTTTGAAAAGATCTCCTGGGTCACACTAACTACTTACAGAGAGAAGCCAAAGGGCAGCCAGATGAAGTGAATTATGTTGAACAGGCGTGGAGAAGCCTGATGATGGGGTGAAGAGAACTTGAAATATGAGCTAAAATGTTCAGATTTGATGGAAAGACAATGGATAAAACTAAAGACCAATGTGAAAGAAATTGTTTTCAAAAAAGATTACCTTGCCAACCATGATCAACGGAACTAGGTGGAGTGAACTAGAGCCTAAGAGACCAGTAAGTGACAGCCAAGGAAAGTCATATAGTTGTCAGGTCTAACACAGAGCCTTTCACTCTTTGCTGCACTAACGATAATTTTTTAAGTCAACAAAGGCCTAAATAAATGGAGAGTTAGAAGGGAAAGTACAATGTTATATTCAAAGTTGGCTAGTTGGCATGAACTGAAATGCACAGGCCACAATTCTGAGAGATGAATTCTCAAGATGGCATGCAGCCCACTGTTATAAATAGCATTTCGATGCTGCAAAAGAAATAGCACTTGAATGTGAAATTTTCTTTTTTAATTCTCAGCAAGGCAAGGTACTTCTGTAGAAAGGTGCACCCTTACAGAGGGAGCAACGGTCAGCACACACCTGGACAATGGAGGGAAAGGGGTTTTTATCCCTGACTCACATGGCCCCTGCTGCTGTGTCGTTCTAACCCATTGGCTGGGGTTAGACCGCACAAGCTAAATTAATTCCGATTGCTAATTTAAAGAGAGTGACGGGGTGAGTGGTTTGGTGGGAAAAAATGGTTATGCAGGGAAAAGAATGAGTCAGGGTGGAGCAGGTAGCTGGTAATCGGAATGAGTCAGGGTGGAGCAGGTGATCGAAAAAGGTTGCTTTATGAGGAAGTTAAGTTTAAAAGTAGAAGGCAAAGAATTAAACATACTGACATATTGATTCTTTGTAAAGAAATTTAGAACTCATATCTAACATCACCCATGAACCACTAAATACTTCCTCATGAAATTAGACTTTTCCTTAAGAAAGTATCCGTTTTGTCACATAGTTAATTTAGTCACCAAACATGGACATCACTCACACAGTATGGCATTTTAGCAATGGAATTTGTAGAATTGAATACATTAGATGAAAATCAGGTGAAAAAAAAGTTAAATCTTTCTTCAGGAGTCTCTGGCAAGATTACTCAGCTTTCTCTAAAAAATTTTTAACAAGTCACTTTCACATTTATTTTACAAAGAAAAAGTAAATACTGAAAATAGCTAAATGAGAACATAATGATACAATGAACCATTTTAAAAGATCTGTTTTACCTTCCTGAAATAATAAAATACTCACTATCATCTTTTTTATGCTAATGACTTTCTGGATCAAGATAGAAATTTGTAGGTGCAAGGCTTGATTTTTTTTTCAAGTACTAGGATTAAAGTCATGAAGACATTCTACCCCTTTCCCTTCTCTTTCTGCTCCATGCACTGACCTGGGGAGAGCTGTTCTTTGAAGATCCTAGTTAGAATTCTGGGTGCATTTTCCCACAGAAATAATGCTATAATGAATACGTATACTTGAAATATTATTGGTTCTATATACTAGGTGTTTAATTTCCAGTTTAAGAGCACAAAAACTAGTTCAGCCACAATTTACCTTGTATATTACAAATTAATTTTTGACATACAATCTGTTCATAATTTTAAGACTCTGAACATTTAAAAATTGGACCATCAACTACATGCAACAATTCCTGTTAGATGAGCAAGGATTCACAGTAACAAAATTTACATCTGAACTCCTCTTGCATGACTGATTTCTAAATTCATACATTCACAGGATGCCAGAGCTGAAGTATCTTCAGAATCACTCAAACCACCTCCTCATTTTACATATAAAGAAACTGAGGCCAGGCTGGGCACAGTGGCTCATCATGCCTGTAATCCCAGCACTTTGGGAGGCCAAGGTGGGTAGATCACGAGGTCAGGAGTCCGAGACCAGCCTGGCCAACACAGTGAAACCCCGTCTCTATTAAAAATAGAAAAATTAGTGGGGCATGGTGATGCATGCCTGTAGTCCCAGCTACTAGAGAGACTGAGGCAGAAGAATCGCTTGAACCCAGGAGGTGGAGGTTGTGATAAGCCAAGATCTCACCACTGCACTCCAGCTTGGGCAACAGAGTAAGACTTCATCTCAAAAAAGGGAAAAAGAAACCGAAGCAAATGAGGTGAAAGGATTTCTGCACCCAGGTAGTTAGGAGGCAAGCTAGGACTTGAAAACAGTTGCCATAGATTCTATTTTCAGCTAAAAAAATACCATTCATCTACTTACTTATTTGTTCTTCATCATATATTAAAGAAACATTTGCTATGTACCTCCAATGTGCAAAATCTTCTACTAGCTGCTGAGAAAATTCAAAGAACACAAATTGGCATTTGCTCTTAATTAACTAAAATCTAATTGTGCATAAAGAAAGGGAAAATTGGAAAATTAAGTTGCTGCACAAGAGTTACATAAACATAAAAGTTATGTCAGCATATATAATTAAATGAATTGAGTTATTCAGAGAATGTGGATAATATGTTAGGAGTTCAGAGGATGGAGAGATCAGAGTGGATTTGAGGGGTCAGGAAAGCCTTCATCAAAAACAGAATTTAGATCCACTCACCCATCAGTTCATTCAGTAGATACTTACTGAAGACCCATGATTTTCCATATGCTATACCAAACCCTAGGAAAATAAGGATGAAAGACATTGCTCTTGACCTCCAAAATTCACAATCTAATGGGAAGACAAAGATAAGAAGGCAAGAAACAACATGAAGTAGAAGATAAGCATGTTTGGAGATGATAGTATTTTAAATATGAATAGAGGCAGGACTGCGATTAGTTGCAAAATTTAAAGAAGCACTCACTATCTAGTCCTTGCAAGTATAGAGTTGGCACTTGCCCACACCTGAAAGGGAGTGCTTCCTTAAATCTTGCATGGGCACCTCATGGCCTCCCCCTAGTCCTATTTAGCTGCCATCCAAAGTAGCAGGATTGTAGAAACAACAACAAATCAAAAATTTCAGAATAGGGCCTGAATAAAACCTCCCATTCCGTAGGTCATCTTGAGTTTCCATTCCTCTGGGCTTCAGTTCCCTCATCTGCAAAATGAAGGGCTTAATTTAGATGAGTGCTTTTCAGACTGTGACCTGCATAACATTTTGAGTCTTCAGAGAAAGCTCAGATAAGGAGGGGCTGAGTGGGTAGATCTCAAGATCCCCCACCCTTCCTTTAACCAAGCTAGCTACCATTTATTGGTTAATCTTTTACAATGATGATTATGTGTTTAAGAAAAAAAGTTTCAATTATTTTTTTAAACATCAGTTCAGGCCAGGTGCAGTGGCTCCCACCTATAATCCCAGCACTTTGGGAGGCCAAGATGGGCAGATCACCTCAGCCCAGCCTGGGCAACATGGCAAGACCCTGCCTCTACAAAAAATAAAAATAAAAATTAGCCAGATATGGTGATGTGCACCTGTAGTCCCAACTACTTGGGATGCTGAGGAGGGAGGATTATGTGAGCCCACGAGGTTGAGGCTGCAGTGAGCTGAGATCCTATCACTGTACTCTAGCCTGGGCAACAGAGTGAGACCCCCATCTCAAAAGAAAAAAAAACTCATCAGTTTGAAAAATCAACCATCGAGTTGATCTGCAATGATCTCTAATACCTTTGTCCTTTTGTCTTTTTATGACAAACCTGGTTTCTGCCAAGGGCCAGTGAGGACAGTTATAACTATAGTTTAAATGGCTGGTAGTACAAACTGAGTGGTCTCCAAGGGCATTGAACTCTTTTAAGTCCTGTGATTGAGTACCCAATGCAGCTCCTCACATGAAGTGCTGAATGAGCCTTGGTGAGCTGGATGGAGAACAAGAAAGGATAGGTAGACTGATATGGCTTGGCTGTGTCCCCACTCAAATCTCATCTTGAATTTTAGTTCTCATAATCCCCACGTATCAGGGGAGGGACTTGGTGGGATGTAATGGAATCATGAGGGCGGTTACCCCCATGCTATTCTGGTGATAGTGAGTTCTCATGAGATTTGATGGTTTTATAAGGGGCTTTTCCCCCTTTGCTTGGTACTTCTCCTTCCTGCTGCCATGCAGAGAAGGACGTGTTTGCTTCCCCTTCCACCATGATTGTAAGTTCCCTGAGATCTCCCCAGCCCTGTGGAGCTGTGAGTCAGTTAAGCCTCTTTCTTTATAGATTACCCAGTCTCAAGCAGTTCTTTATATCAGCACGAAAATGAACTAATACACGGGCGGAAAAACTAGATCAATTTGATGTTAATCTAGGGGTGCAATGGGAGTTAACAATCTGTGAGTCTGTTGACACTTTGGAGTTGAAACCAAAAAGCACTAATGCAATCAAATTTCATACCTATAAAATGATGCCTCATGAATGTCATAGTACTTTCTATCTCCTCTTCAGAAATACCACTTAGTCAATGATTGGTTACAGGGTGACACACTTGTGGTGCTTGTTGAGCAAATCTTAAGCTAGCTTTGTGATTAATGGCTAAGTATATTATTTCCTCCATTATAAGAAGCAAGTTACTGATCTCTAAATATCCATGAGTCTTTATAAGAATTCTAAAGTAATAATCAAAAAAAGAGGTGCAGGGCTGGGTGCAGTGGCTCAGGCCCATAATCCCAGCACTTTGGGAGGCCAAGGTGGGCAGATTACTTGAGGTCAGGAGTTTGAGACCAGCCTGGCCAACATGGTGAAACCCTGTCTCTACTAAAAATACAAGTTAGCCACACATGGTGGCACACACTTGTAATCCCAGCTACTTGGGAGGCTGAGGTAGGAGAATTGCTTGAGCCCGGGAGATGGAATGGATGTTGCAGTGAGCCGAGATTGTGTCACTGCACTCCAGCCTGGCCAACAGAGTGAGACTCTGTCTCCAAAAAAAAAAAAAAAAGAAAAAAAGGTGTAGTTAAGATAATGGATAAGAAAACATGTAATCCCAGTGGCTGGGTGCGGTGGCTCAAGCCTGTAATCCCAGCATTTGGGAGGCTGAGACGGGCGGATCACGAGGTCAGGAGATCGAGACCATCCTGGCTAACACGGTGAAACCCCATCTCTACTAAAAAATACAAAAAAAACTAGCCAGGCGAGGTGGCAGGCGCCTGTAGTCCTGACTACTCGGGAGGCTGAGGCAGGAGAATGGCATAAACCCAGGAGACGGAGCTTGCAGTGAGCTGAGACTGGCCACTGCACTCCAGCCTGGGCGACAGAGCAAGATTCTGTCTCAAAAAAAAAAAAAAAAAAAAAAAACATGTAACATTCTGGTTTGTGTCTATAAAGTGGCAGTTATTTAAGTGGTTATTCAGAATCTGAGTATAAAAGCATAGTCATAATCCCATTGATTAAAATAAAAGTGAACAACCTCATGCTCCAAATGGTAAATACAAGGAATGACTTTTAGTTTTAAGAACACAGGAGGCAAAGTTGCTTTCATAATGAACCTCAGCACTATACCCCAACTGGGAGAGGTGCCTCAAAAGCAGAATGAAGAAAAACTCCTGGGAAGTTCACTTGGAAAATACCTACTTCATGTCAGCACTTTAAAGGCATCATCTCACTTAATAAAACAACTTAAGCTGGTCAGTGTTAGTCTTATTTGTAGATGAAGAAACTGAGTCTTAGAGAGATTAAGTAAATTTCCCAAGTCATAAAGATAATCACAGATGACAGAATTGGTCTTCAAACCTGGGTCTAATTCCAAAGAAAGTGATTTCCAGTGTATCCTTGAAATGTGATAGAGCATTAAAAATATAATCATTTTCAGGATTAGCTCTGTGTGTGAGAGTCATAAGTCATAAGAAAACATGTTCAGGCTGGGCACGGTGGCTCATGCCTGTAATCCCAGCACTTTGGGAGGCCGAGGCAGGTGGATCACAAGGTCAGGAGTTTTAGACCAGCCTGACCAACATGGCGAAACCCCGTCTCTACTAAAAATACAAAAATTAGCCAGGCGTGGTGGCGCACACCTGTAATCCCAGCTACTCAGGAGGCTGAGGCAGGAGAATTGCTTGAACCCGGGAGGCAGAAGTTGCAGTGAGCCAAGATCGTGCCAGTGAACTCCAGCCTGGGTGACACAGTGAAACTCTGTTTCGAAAAAAAAAAAAAGAAAAGAAAACACATGTTCACCACTGCATACCCCAGCACCTAGCATAAAGTTCAATCAACAAATATCAAATATCAGATGAAACTTGAGGAGATGGAGATACAGTTGCATATACCACTACAAGTTCATTGAAATGGGATTTTAAAGTACACATATACCCATCATATGCATATGAAGGAAAAATGTATGCCTTTTGCTGAATAATGGCCATATTCATAAAGCTCTGCTTTCATTCCGGAGCCAGGTTTACTCGTGGACTGAGTAGGCAATCCCTGTGGGGATTGCTTCTATCCCAGTGTGTCTCTTGATGCAGTAAAGGCTCTCCTCCTACAAAATCTAAAACACCCATCATGATAATTGCTTCTTTCCAGTGAATTTAAATATAATTGTAACAGGAAATTAGAATGAGATTATTTTATTTTATTTATTTTGAGATGGAGTTTTGCTCTTGTTGCCCAGGCTGGAGTACAGTGGCACGATATCAGTTCAATGTAGCCTCCACCTCACAGGTTCAAGTGATTCTCCTGCCTCTGCCTTCCCAAGTAGCTGAGATTATTGGCAGCTGCCACCACACCTGGCTGATTTTTCTATTTTTAGTACAGATAGGGGTTTTGCCATGTTGGCCAGGCTGTTGAACTCCTGACCTCAAGTGATCCACCCACCTTGGCCTCCTGAAGTGCTAGGATTGTAGGTGTGAGCCACTACGCCTGGCCAGATTGAGGTTTTTTTTTGTTTTTTTGTTTTTTTTTTTAAGATGGCGTCTTGCTCTGGCACCAGACTGGAGTGCAGTAGCACAATCTCAGCTCCCGCCTTGGCCTCCTAAAGTGCTAGGATTACAGGCGTGAGCCACCGTGCCCAGGGGAGATTATTTTTAACTCAGTTTTGAGTGAGGCAATAGTCGTAGTAAGGAAAGAGATCACCCCTCATATTGTTTTATGCCCAATTTCTGCCTCCAAAGAAAGAAGAAGTAAAAACTGAAAGGCAGAAATGAAATCCACAAGCAGATAGCCTGGTGCCACACCCTGGGCCTGGTAGTTAAAGATGGACCCCTGATCTAATTGGTTATTTGCATAAGAAAAACACTGTGAAGATCCCTGTCCTTTTCTGTTCTGTTCTAATTACCGGTGCATGCAGCCCCTAGTCACGTATCCCTGCTTGCTCAATTGATCAAGGCCCTCTCATGCAGACACCCTTAGAGTTGTGAGCCCTAAAAAGGGACAAAAATTACTCACTTAGGGGGCTTGGTTGTTGGAGACGTGAGTCTTGCCGAAGCTCCCGGCTGAATAAAGCCCTTCCTTCTTTAACTCGGTGTCTGAGGGGTTTTGTCTGTGGCTTGTCCTGCTACATTTCTTGGTTCCCTGACTGGGAAGCAAGGTGATTAACAGACAGTCGAGAGAGCCCCTTAGGCAGCTTAGGCCTGCCCTGTGGAGCATCCCTGCGGGGGACTCTGGCCAGCTTGAGTGACACGGATCCTGAGAGCACTCCCGGGTAGGCAATTGCTCTGGTGGAACGTCTCTCCAGAGCAGCGTGTGGCAGGACCCCATGGAGGATCAACACAGTGGCTGAACACCAGGAAGGAACTGGCACTTGGAGTCCAGACATCTGAAACTTGGTAAGACTGGTCTTTGGAACTTGCCCACTCTATTGGAGTGGAAACATGGCCTGATCACCCACAGTGTGCCTGTACCAGCACTTTGGTTTTTGTTTTTGACTTGATTTGAATTGCTTGATACTTTGGTTTTTGTTTTGACCTGGCTTGGATTTCTTGATACTCTGATTTTGGTTTTGATCCTGGTTTGGTGTAAACTTTAAAAGTGTGTGTGCCCTTTTTACCCATTCTTTGTTTTGTGGTGTGCGTGTGATGTGAGTGTGGTATTTTGTCTCAAAGAAGCATGGGTCAGGCACAAAGTGAGCCCACTCCACTAGGAACCATGTTGAAAATTTTCAAGAAAGGATTCAAAGGAGACTGTGTAATACTATGACACCAGGAAAACTTAAAACTTTGTGTAAGATAGACTGACCAGCATTAGAAGTAGGTTGGCCATCAGAAGGAAGCCTAGACAGGTTCCTTGTTTCAAAGGTATGGAACAAGATAACCTGTAAGCCAGGGCACCGAGACCAGTTCCCGTACATAGACACTTGGTTACAGCTGGTTTTAGACACCACGCCCCACAGTGGTTGAAAGAACAGCAGCATAAGTGGCTGGCAGAGGCAAGGAAAGATCAGCAGAGAGAGAAAGAGGAAGACACAGAGAGACAAAGAGGGAGTCAAGGAAAGAGAGAGAGACAGGCAGAGAGAGAGAAAGAGACAGAGGCAAAAGGAGAGTCAAAGAGAAAAAGAGACAGAAAATCAAAGAAAGAAAAAAAGAAAGAGATATACAAATATTAAAAAAAAAAAAAAAAAAAAAAAAACAGTGTACCCTATTGCTTTAAAAGCCAAGGTAAATTTAAAACCTATAATTGATAATTGAAGGTATTCTCCATAAACCTATAACACTCCAGTACCACTTTGTTGTCATTGTAAACAAAGGAGTATCCCAAAAGCACTGAGGCCTTCCTATCAGAAATCCTTAACCCACTAACCAGCTGATGGCCCAAATGCATTCAGTCTATAGCGGCAACTGCTTTGCTAACAGAAAAAAAGTTAAAAAGTAACTTTTAGAGGAAACCTCACTGTGAGCACACCTCACCAGTTCAGAAGTATCCTAAGGAAAAAAAAAGGGGGGGGGGGGCAGAATTTATGTAAAAAGAGTGTTATATGGTAAATTCTTGTCCTGAAATAAATTAACTGGTTGTTTAAAGAAAGAAATGTTTGTAGTAAGTCAGAAAGTTGAGTCATGTCAAAGGATTGTCTGTGAAAGTTGTGAAAGACATAGAAGATGGGTGATTTCTGCATTTTCAACTGAGGTACTAGGTTCACCTCACTGGGGCATGTCGGACAGTCGGTGCTGGTCAGTGAGTGCAGCCCAACCAGTGAGAGCTGAAGCAGGGTGAGGCATTGTCTCAACTGGGAAGTGCAAAGGGGAAGGGAATTCCTTTTCCTAGCCAAGGAAAACTGAAACACACAACACCTGGAAAACCGGGTAACTCCCACCCTAATACTGTGCTTACCAAAGGTCTTAGCAAACAGCACACCAGGAGATTAAATCCCACGCCTGGCCTGGAGGGTCCCACACCCACGGAGCCTCCCTCATTGCTAGCACAGCAGTCTGAGATGTAACTGCAAGGCAGCAGTGAGGCTGGGGGAGGGGCGCCCACCATTGCTGAGGCTTAAGTAGGTAAACAAAGCTGACGGGAAGCTCGAACTAGGTGGAGCCCACCGCAGCTCAAGGAGGCCTGCCTGCCTCTGTAGACTCCACCTCTGAAGACAGGGCATAGCTAAACAAAAAGCAGCAGAAAACTCTGCAGATGTAAATGTCCCTGTCTGATAGCTTTGAAGAGAGCAGTGGTTCTCCTAGCACAAAAGTTGAGATCTGAGAATGGACAGACTGCCTGCTCAAGTGGGTCCCTGAGCCCTGAGTAGCCTAACTGGGAGACATCCCCCACTAGGTGCAGACAGACACCTCGCACCTCGCAAAGCTGGGTACACCTCTGAGACAAAGCTTCCAGAGCAAGAATCAGACAGCAACACTTGCTGTTCAGCAATATTCTATCTTCTGAAGCCTCTGTCGCTGATACCCAGGCAAAGAGGGTCTGGAGTGGACCTCAAGCAAACTCCAACAGACCTGCAGCTGAGGGTCCTAACTGTCAGAAGGAAAACTAACAAACAGAAAGGACACCCACATCAAAACCTCATCAGTATGTCACCATCATCAAACACCAAAGGCAGATAAAACCACAAAGATGGGGAAAAAGCAGTGCAGAAAAGCTGGAAATTCAAAAAATCACAGAGCATCTCCTCCTCCAAAGGAATGCAACTCATTGCCAGCAACAGAACAAAGCTGGTCGGAGAATGACTTTGATGAGTTGAGAGAAGACTCAGAGCTAAAGGAGTAATTACATACCCAGCAAAAAGAAACTAAAAACCTTGAAAAAATAATGGAAGAATGGATAACTAGAATAATCAATGTGGAGAAGTCCATAAATGAACTGATAGAGATGAAAAACCATGATATGACAACTACATGACAAATGCACAAGCATCAGTAACTGACTCGATCAACTGGAAGAAAGATTATCAGTGATTGAAGATCAAATGAATGAAATGAAACAAGAAGAGAAGTTTAAAGAAAAAAGAGTAAAAAGAAATGAACAAAGCCTCCAAGAAATATGGGATTATGTGAAAAGACCAAATCTACGTGTGATTGGTGTGCCTGAAACTGACAGGGAGAATGGAACCAAGTTGGAAAACACTCTGCAGAATATTATCCAGGAGAACTTCCCCAACCTAGCAAGGCAGGCCACCATTCAAATTCCAGAAATACAGAGGACACCACAAAGATACTCCTTGAGAAGAGCAACTCCAAGACACATAACTGTCAGATTCACCAAAGTTGAAATGAAGGAAAAAATGTTAAGGGCAGCCAGAGAGAAAGGTCGGGTTACCCACAAAGGGAAGCCCATCAGACTAACAGCAGATCTCTCGGCAGAAACTCTCCAAGCCGGAAGAGAGTGGGGGCCAATATTCAACATTCTTAAAGAAAAGAATTTTAAACCCAGAATTTCATATCCAGCCAAACTAAGTTTCATAAGTGAAGGAGAAACAAAATCCTTTACAGACAAGCAAATGCTTAGAGATTTTGTCACCACCAGGCCTGCCCTACAAGAGATCCTGAAGGAAGCACTAAACATGGAAAGGAACAACCAGTACCAGCCATTGCAAAAACATGCCAAAATGTAAAGACCATTTAGGCTAGGAAGAAACTGCATCAACTAACGAGCAAAATAACCAGCTAATATCATAATGACAGGATCAACTTCACACATAACAATATTAACCTTAAATATAAATGGACTACAGGGTCCAATTAAAAGACACAGACTGGCAAATTGGATAAAGTCAAGACCCATCAGTTTGCTGTATTTAGGAGACCCATCTCACATGCAGAGACATACATAGGTTCAAAATAAAGGGATGGAAGAAGATCTACCAAGCAAATGGAAAACAAAAAAAGGCAGGGGTTGCAATCCTAGTCTCTGATAAAACAGAGTTTAAACCAACAAAGATCAAAAGAAGCAAAGAAGACTATTACATAATGGTAAAGGGATCAATTCAACAAGAAGAGCTAACTATCCTAAATATATATGCACCCAATACAGGAGCACCCAGATTCATAAAGCAAGTCCTTAGAGACTAACAGAGAAACTTAGACTCCCATACAATAGTAATCAGAGACTTTAACACCCCACTGTCAACATTAGACAGATCAATGACACAGAAAGTTAACAAGGATATCCAGGAATTGAACTCAATTCTGCACCAAGCAGAACTAATAGACATCTACAGAACTCTCCACCCCAAATCAACAGAATATACATTCTTCTCAGCACCACATTGCACTTATTCCAAAATTGACCACATAATTGGAAGTAAAGCACTCCTCAGCAAATGTACAAGAACAGAAATTATAACAAACTGTCTCTCAGACCACAGTGCAATCAAACTAGAATTCAGGACTAAGAAACTCAATCAAAACCTCTCAACTACATGGAAACTGAACAACCTACTCCCGAATGACTACTGGGTACATAACAAAATGAAGGCAGAAACAAAGATGTTCTTTGAAACCAATGAGAACAAAGATACAACATACCAGAATCTCTGGGACACATTTAAAGCAGTGTGTAGAGGGAAATTTATAGCACTAAATGCCCACAAGAGAAAGCAGGAAAGATCTAAAATTGACACCCTAACATCACAATTAAAAGAACTAGAGAAGCAAGAGCAAACACATTCAAAAGCTAGCAGAAGGCAAGAAATAACTAAGATCAGAGCAGAACTGAAGGAGATAGAGACACGAAATCCCTTCAAAAAATCAATGAATCCAGGAGCTGGTTTTTTTTTTTTTTTTTTTTTTTTTTTTTTTTTTTTTTTGAGACGGAGTCTCACGCTGTTGCCCAGGCTGGAGTGCAGTGGCGCAATCTCGGCTCACTGCAAGCTCCGCCTCCTGGGTTCATGCCATTCTCCTGCCTCAGCCTCCTGAGTAGCTAGGACTACAGGCGCCCGCCACTGCGCCCGGCTAATTTTTTGTATTTTTAGTAGAGACGGGGTTTCACTGTGGTCTCGATCTCCTGACCTTGTGATCCGCCCGCCTCGGCCTCCCAAAGTGCTGGGATTACAGGCTTGAGCCACCGCGCCCGGCCAGGAGCTGGTTTTTTGAAAAGATAACAAAATTGATAGACTGCTAGCAAGACTAATAAAGAAGAAAACAGTGAAGAATCAAATAGACACAATAAAAATGATAAAGGGAATATCACCATCAACCCCACAGATATACAAACTACTATCAGAGAATACTATAAACACCTCTATGCAAATAAATAAGAAAACTTAAAAGAAATGGATAAATTCCTGGATACATACACTCTCCCGGGACTAAACCAGGAAGAAGTTGAATCCGTGAATAGACCAATAGCAGGCTCTGAAATTGAGGCAACAATTAATAACTTACCAACCAATGAAAGTCCAGGACCACACGGATTCACAACTGAATTCTACCAGAGGTAAAAAGAGGAGCTGGTACCATTCCTTCTGAAACTATTCCAATCAATAGAAAAAGAGGGAATCCTCCCTAACTTATTTTATGAGGCCAACATCATCCTGATACCAAAGTCTGGCAGAGACACAACAAAAAAAAAGAGAATTTTAGACCAATATCCCTGATGAACATCGATGCAAAAATCCTCAATAAAACACTGGCAAACCGAATCCAGCAGCACATCAAAAAGCTTATCCACCATAATCAAGTGGGCTTCATACCTGGGATGCAAGGCTGGTTCAACATATGCAAATCAATAAATGTAATCCAGCATATAAACAGAACCAAAGACAAAAACCACATGATTATCTCAATAGACACAGAAAAGGCCTTTGACAAAATTCAACAGCCCTTCATGCTAAAATCTCTCAATAAATTCGGTATTGATGGAACATATCTCAAAATAATAAAAGCTATTTATGACAAACCTACAGACAATATCATACTGAATGGGCAAAAACTGGAAGCATTCCCTTTGAAAACTGGCACAAGACAGGCATGCCCTCTCTCACCACTCCTATTCAACATATGTTGGAAGTTCTGGCTAGGGCAATCAGGCAACAGAAAGAAATAAAGGGTATTCAATCAGGAAAAGAAGAAGTCAAATTGTCCCTGTTTGCAGATGACATGATGGTATATTTAGAAAACCCATCGTCTCAGTCCAAAATTTCCTTAAGCTGATAAGTAACTTCACCAAAATCTCAGGATACAAAATCAATGTGCAAAAATCACAAGCATTCTTATACACCAATAACAGACAAACAGAGAGCCAAATCATGAATGAACTCCCATTCACAATTGCTTTAAAGAGAATAAAATACCTAGGAACCCAACTTACAAGGGATGTGAAGGACCTCTTCAAGGAGAACTACAAACCGCTGCTCAGTGAAATAAAAGAGGACACAAACAAATGGAAGAACATACCATGCTCATGGATAGAAAGAATCAGTATTGTGAAAATGGCCATACTGCCCAAGGTAATTTATAGATTCAATGCCATCCCCATTAAGCTACCAATGAGTTTCTTCACAGAATTGGAAAAACCTGCTTTAAAGTTCATATGGAACCAAAAAAGAGCTCACATTGCCAAGACAATCCTAAGCCAAAAGAACAAAGCTGGAGGCATCAGGCTACCTGACTTCAAACTATACTACAAGGCTATAGTAACCAAAACAGCATGGTACTGGTACCAAAACAGAGATATAGACCAATGGAACAGAAGAGAGCCCTCAGAAATAATACCACACATTTACAGCCATCTGATCTTTGACAAAACTGACAAAAACAAGAAATGGGGAAAGGATTCCCTATTTAATAAATGGTGCTGGGAAAATTAGCTAGTCATAAGTAGAAAGCTGAAACTGATCCTTTCCTTACTCCTTACATGAAAATTAATTCAAGATGGATTAGAGACTTAAATGTTAGACCTAAAACCATAAAAACCCTAGAAGAAAACCTAGGTAATACCATTCAGGACATAGGCACGTGCAAGGATTTCATGTCTAAAACACCAAAAGCAATGGCAACAAAAGCCAAAATTGACAAATGGGATCTAATTAAACTAAAGAGCTTCTGTACAGCAAAAGAAACTACCATCAGAGTGAACAGGCAACCTACAGAATGGGAGAAAATTTTTGCAATCTACTCATCTGACAAAGGGCTAAGAACCTACAAAGAACTCAAACAGATTTACAAGAAAAAAACAAACAACCCCATCAAAAAGTGGGCAAAGGATATGAACAGACATTTCTCAAGAGAAGACATTCATACAGCCAACAGACACATGAAAAAATGCTTATCATCACTTGCCATCAGAGAAATGCAAATGAAAACCACAATGAGATACCATCTCACACCAGTTAGAATGGCAATCATTAAAAAGTCAGGAAACAACAGGTGCTGGAGAGGATGTGGAGAAATAGGAACTCTTTTACACCATTGGTGGGACTGTAAACTAGTTCAACCATTGTGGAAAAGAGTGTGGTGATTCCTCAAGGATCTAGAACTAGAAATACCATTTGACCCAGCCATCCCACTACTGGGTATATACCCAAAGGATTATAAATCATGCTACTATAAAGACACATGCACACGTATGTTTATTGTGGCACTATTCATCATAGTAAAGACTTGGAATCAACCCAAATGTCCATCAATGACAGACTGGATTAAGAAAATGTGGCACATATACACCATGGAATACTATGCAGCCATAAAAAAGGATGAGTTCGTGTCCTTTGTAGGGACATGGATGAAGCTGGAAACCATCATTCTCAGCAAACTATTGCAAGAACAGAAAACCAAACACCACATGTTCTCACTCATAGGTGGGAATTGAACAATGAGATCACTTGGACAGAGGAAGGGGATCATCACACATTTGGGTCTATTGAGGGGAGGGGGCAGGAGGGAGGGATAGCATTAGGAGATATACCTAATGTAAATGACGAGTTAATGGGTGCAGCACATCAACATGGCACATGCATACATATGTAACAAAGTTGCACGTTGTACACATGTACCCTCCAACTTAAAGTATAATTTTAAAAAAAAGAAAGTTGTTAAAGAGAAAAGTGTTATAAAAAAAGAATTTATGCAAGAAATGTTGTAAAATTTAAGAGTAACTAGGCCTCCTGAATGTAAAACTATTGAAAAAGAAAAAACAATTTATGTGCAAGGTGTATAAAGAAAGTAAAATATACCTTTACTAGAAAGATTATAAAGAGTTATAAGAATGTAAATTTTTGCCGGGCGCGGTGGCTCAAGCCTGTAATCCCAGCACTTTGGGAGGCCGAGACGGGCGGATCACGAGGTCGGGAGATCGAGACCATCCTGGCTAACACGGTGAAACCCCGTCTCTACTAAAAAAATACAAAAAAAACTAGCCGGGCGAGGTGGTGGGCGCCTGTAGTCCCAGCTACTCAGGAGGCTGAGGCAGGAGAATGGCGTGAACCCGGGAGGCAGAGCTTGCAGTGAGCTGAGATCCGGCCACTGCACTCCAGCCTGGGTGACAGAGCGAGACTCCGTCTCAAAAAAAAAAAAAAAAAAAAAAAAAAAAAAAAACAATGTAAATTTTTAACTACAATAAAAGGTTAAAAAATTGTTTTGAAGGTTTAAGCAAGTTTTATAACATTAATTATGAAAAAATTATGTGTGTAAACATATTAGCTAAAGTTATAAAGGGGTATCATCCAGTTTTTCTGTGAACTGGACATTAAAGTAAAAACACAACAGGTTTTTCTTAAAGCACTAACTTGCTCTTTAACAAAGATTGTAAAAATTTAAAAAGAGTCTATAAAAATGTTACCTTATGGTCAGACATTAAAAATTGAATAAATATGTACACAAACTTTTATTAAAACTAAGTTTAGCATTAATAGCACACTAATATAAAGGTGAAATTTAGTTTATCTGGTATAAAAATCATACAAGAAGCATTATAAAATATAAAATGGTGTTTGGCTTTCTTTGGTCTAAAAATTAATAAAAATAGGTGCTAAAGGAAATTTCTCAGTAAAAAGGCATCAAAGACTATAAAGTCCACTGTTGATGTCCCCATATTTAAAACAAAAACTCGATTTCTTATAAATTATATATTTTGTTTATCTTCCACTTTCCTTTTCCTCAAAACTAAAAGTCTTTTAAAACAGGTACCACCCCTAGAATTTCCAGTAAACCAGCACCAGCCTGAGGATCACATTCTAATCAAAGGGTGGAAAGAAGAAAAACTCGAGCCAGCCTAGGAGGGACCCTACCTTGTGCTGCTAACCCCGAGACTGCTGTTTGTACAGCGGAAAAGGGATGGACTCATCACACCCAAGTCAAAGCGCCACCCCCTCCAGAGTCATTGGCCACAGTCCCAGGGGAAAACCCTACCAAACTGAAGCTAAGAAAAATTTAACTCTTTCATCTATTCTATTACTCTTTCTTCTTTCCTCACTCTATTGCTGACCATCTGGTTATTAATATAACCAAGTCAATTTTGCCTCAAACTATTGCATTTAATGCTTGCCTTGTTATACCCTATGGGGACTTGCCAAGTCAAAGACAGCTCTCTACTTCAGAAAAGTACCTCTGTCCCCACTGACTCTCCTCAGACTGGTTATTAATAAATTAAGACCATTTAATCCAGGGAAATTTTGATAAAGGCTCCCGTGTAAACCAGGAGTCTTGCTCCCCAATGTAGAGCTTTTATGCTGTAGTTGATCTAACATTCTGTGGACCACTAAAGAGCAAAGATGGACTACCCCAACCGGTTTTTGTAATTTCCCAAGATCATGCATTCATTTTACTAGAGGATCATAGAAGTTAAAGACTTAAAACAAACTTTGGCAATTAAGACAGGATACCAAGATGCAAATGCCTGGTTAGAATGGATCAAATATTCCATCCACATGTTAAACAAAAGCAATAGTTATGTTTGTGCACATGGCAGGCCAGAGGCCCAGATTGCCCCCTTTCCACTAAGGTGATCCTCCAGTCGACCAGGCATAGGCTGCATGGTAGCTCTTTTCCAGGATTCTACAGCCTGGGGTAATAAGTCATGCCAAGCTCTCTCTGCTATATCCCAAAGTCCAGCACCCTGCAGGTCAGCCCCCAAGGGCCATCCAGCCTTTGTCTCCCGACACTAAGTTCACTTCGTGTCTCTCATGACAGGGAGGAAACTTAGCATTCCTTGGAGACCTGAAGGGATGCAGTGAGCTTAAAACATTTCAAGAGCTTATCAATCAGTCAGCCCTTGTTCATCCCTGAGCAGATGTGTGGTGGTATTGTTATGGACCTTTACTAGGCACTCTGCCGAATAACTGTAGTGGCACTTGTACTTTAGTCCAATTGGCTATCCCTTTCACCCTGGCATTTCGTCAACCAGAGGGAGGAAAAATAAGACCTCATAAAGTGAGAGAAGCCCCTGATGGGTCTTTCGACTCTCACATCCATTTAGACACAATCAGAGTCCCATGGGGAATACCAGATCAATTTAAAGCTTGAAATCAAATAACTGCAGAATTTCAGTCAATATTTTGGTGGGTGACAGTTAATAAAAATGTAAATTGGATAAACTACATGTATTACCACCAACAGCAACAAGCTTTTCATGAATTAAAAGAAAAAACTCACGTCAGCCCCAGCCCTGGGGTTTTCTGACCGGACAAAACCCTTTACACCCTATGTGTCAGAAAGAGAAAAAATGCCAGTTGGAGTTTTAACCCAGACTGTGGAGCCCTGGCCAACGCCAGCGGCCTATCTCTCAAAACAACTAGACAGGGTTTCCAAAGCCTGGCCCCCATGTCTAAGGGCCCTGGCAGCAATGGCCCTGTTAGCACCAGAAGCAGATAAACTAACCCTTGGGCAAAACCTGAATATAAAGGCCCCCTCCCCATGCTATGGGGTAATTTACCCATGACTAACAAAGGACATCATTGGTTAACAAATGCTAGATTAACCAAGTACCAAAGCTTGCTATGTGAAAATCCCCGCATAACCATTGAAGCTTGCAGCACCTTAAACCCCGCCGCCTTGCTCCTGGTATCAGAGAGCCCAGTTGAACATAACTGTGTAGAGGTGTTGGACTCAGTTTATTCTAGTGGGCCCAACCTCCGAGACCATCCTTGAACATCAGTAGACTGTGAGTAGTATGTGGACGGGAGCAGCTTCACCAATCACTGCAAGTGACTCTGAAGAAGACAACAAGCCCTGCACACCCAGAAGCTGACTGGTCCACACACGGCCAAAGCATGAGAAAACTCATCATGGGACTAATTTTCCTTAAAATTTGGACTTGTACAGTAAGGACTTTCACTAACCTTCCTCAGACTGAGGACTGTTCCCAGTGTATACATCAAGTCACTGAGGTAGGACAAAAAGTTGCTATAGTCCTGTTGTTTTATGATTATTATAAGTATACCAAGACTCTAAAAAAGAAAAAAAACTGGTTTTCTATGCAAAAGAAAGTTTATAGAAAAAAGTTTCTATAAAACTAGCTGTTCTATGCCAGGTATGTAACCCAGGAAATGACCAATCTGATGTGTTATGACCCATCTGAGCCTCCTATGATCACAGTTTTTGAAATAAGATTAAAGACTGAGGACTGGAAGAGGCTCGTAAATGATATGAGTAAAGTGTTAGCCAAAACAAAAGAAAAAGGGGTGCCCAAACAAGTCACCTTGAAGTTTGATGCCTGTGCTGTCATTAATAGTAGTAAGTTAGTAGTAGGATGTGGTTCTCTTAATTAGGAAGGAGGCTATATGGCAGAAAATAAGTACATTTGTCATGAATTAGGACTGTGTGGAAATGAATGTGGATACTCGTCTTGTGTCATTTAGGCTACTTGGATAAAAAATAAAAAGGATCCTGTCCACCTTCAGAAAAAGAAAAGTGGCCCTTCCTGTACCAGTGGTCAGTGTAACCCCTTAGGACTAGTAATAACCAACCCCTTTAATCCTCACTGGAAAAAAGGGGAGCATGTAACCCTAGGAATCAAGGGGCCTGGACTGGATCCTCCAGTGAATATCGTGGTTTGAGGAGAAGTTTATAAATGCTCTCATGAGCCAGTACTTCAAACTTTCTATGATAAACTAAATGTGCCAGTACCAGAAATTCCAGGAAAGACAAGAAATTTGTTTTTGCAATTAGCTGAGCACGTAGCCCAGTCTCTCAATGTCACTTCATGTTATGTACGTGGAGGAACTGTAATGGGAGATCAATGGCCATGGGAAGCCTGAGAATTAGTACCTACAGACCCAGTTCCTGATGAATTCCTGGCTCAGAAGAATCACCCTGATAACTTCTGGGTCCTAAAAGCCTCAATCATTAGACAATACTGTATAACAAGAGTGAAGAAGGACTTCACCCTTCCTGTGGGAAGAGTCAGCTGCTTTGGGCAAAAACTGTATAATAATACTACAAAAACAGCCACCTAGTGGAGTTCAAACCACACTAAGAAAAATCCATTTAGTAAATTCCCAAAGTTACAAACCATGTGGACCCACCCACAGTCTCACCAGGACTGGATAGCCCCCACTGTATTATACTGGATATGTGGGCATAGAGCTTACACCAAATTACGAGTGGGCAGGTAGTTGTGTTATTGGCACTATTAAACTATCTTTCTTCCTACTGCCCGTAAAGACAGGCGAACTCCGGGGTTTCCCTGTCTGTGCTTCCCACAAAAAGAGAAGTATAGCTATAGAAAATTGGAAAGATGATGAATGGCCCCCTGAGAGAATCATACAATATTATGGGCCTGCTACTTGGGCACAAGACGGCTCATGGGGATACCAGACCCCCATTTACATGATCAGCTGAATCATATGGTTACAAGCTGTCTTAGAAATAATCACTAATAAAACTGGCAGAGCCTTGACTATTCTGGTCCAGCAAGAAACTCAGATGAGAAATGCTATCTATCATAATAGATTGGCTCTTGACTACTTGCTAGCAGCTGAAGGAGGGGTCTGTGGGAAATTTAACCTTACTAATTGCTGTCTACACATAGATGATCAAGGGCAAGTAGTTGAAGACATAGTTAGAGATATGACAAAAGTGGCACATGTGCCCGTGCAAGTGTGGCATGGATTTGATCCTAGGGCCGTGTTTGGAAAATGGTTCCCAGGGGTAGGAGGATTTAAAACTCTTATAATAGGAGTTATAATAGTAATAGGAACCTGCTTACTGCTCCCTTGTTTTCTACCTGTACTTCTTCAAATGATAAAAAGCTTCATTACTACCTTAGTTCACCAAAATGCTTCAGCACAAGTGTACTATATGAAATACTATCGATCTGTCTTGCAAGAAGACATGGGTAGCAAGAATGAAAGTGAGAACTCCCACTATTGAGTGAGATTCTCAAAGAGGGGGAATAAGGGAGGTGAGCACCCCTCATATTGTCTTATGCCCAATTTCTGCCTCCAAAGAAAGATGGAGTATAAACTAAAAGGCAGAAATGAAATCCACAAGCAGACAGTCTGGCACCACACCCTGGGCCTGGTAGTTAAAAATCAACCCCTGACCTAATCAGTTATTTGCATAAGAAAAGCACTGTGAAGATCCCTGTCCTGTTCTGTTCCGTTCTAATTACCTGTGCATGCAGCCCCCAGTCACATACCCCTGCTTGCTCAATCGATCACGACCCTCTCACGCGGACCCCCTTAGAGTTGTGAGTTCTTAAAAGGGACAGAAATTGCTCACTCAGGAAGCTTGGTTATTGGAGACGTGAGTCTTGCCAAAGCTCCAGGCTGAATAAAGCCCTTCTTTCTTTAACTCGGTGTCTGAAGGGTTTTGTCTGCAGCTTGTCCTGCTACAATAGTACCAAAGCAGGAGAGTGATGTCTCCCTACATCCTTGCAACCATATGTAGATTTACAAAGAAATAGAATGGAGAAATGTTCCACAACCCTTGATCTCCTTTACTGAATGAAATCATCCAAAGGGTTTAGAGTGTGGACATGAGTCGAATTAATGAAGAGATTACTTTGGAAAAGTCTGACTGACCCTTCCATCTTGGATGACAGATGCAAACTTCTATCCACAAGCTTTTAGACATGACCATTCAAATAATTGTGCTCCCAAATTTGAAGATACAGAGTACCCTTGTCTGACTCACATATAGAAAACTTAAAGCGGTACTGGACAGAGGTCTGACTCCCAGCTAGGAAATCTTGACAGTGAAAGAAAGGGCTAAGCACTTACTGAGGGGCTACTGAGAGGCTCTTCATGTAGGATCAGCCCACATTCCAAGAATTTTGTGGGGCAAAAGTTAGGCATTTCCAAGGACCAGTGGCTCAGGTTGACATTTTAGCTCTTGCCCAGTAGGGTCATCTAGAGTGAGCTGAGATCGTTTTCAAGAAAAAGCTTAGAGGAACCACCTGGTTGCCCAGGGACTGATGAAGAAATTCAACAAATTTTTATCTGTGCAGATCGAGGAACCTACATGAGAGAAAGGCCTAGCAGAGATGCTGTCAGCATTAACTGTCAGCCCTGTGTAGAGCGTACGAATCCACTGAGGCAAGCAAGCCCTCGCCAAACACCTTACCTCTCTCCATATACCTCACCCCCTTTTGATCCTGGTGGGATCCAAAATCACAACTCATCTGGTGAGCGTAAGGGCAGTTGAGCAGAACCACACTCCCTGTTCCCAGTGCAGACTTCCATCCTGAGGCAGGCCTCCACTGGAAGAGGAGAATGCAGAATTTTGAAAATTAAGTGATATTGGACTACATTATCATTTAGATAGTTACTACATTGAAACTGTGTGTACGAAAAGTGACTAGAGGGCTCTTTATTTTCTTTCCAGTTACTTTCTGTAGAGAGTGACCAGAAAACATACGCCTGCCTGAGTCTTCATTCAGGACAGCAAGGTGTAACTTTCAAAAGAAAAAAACATGACTCTCACATAAGCACAGGATAAGCCTGTGTCAAAATTTATTTAACTCGATGAAAGATCCAGAAGCAAGCATTTGAGAAACTAGATATTTATAAGGACTGAAGTTAGACAGGATTGGATGTTGGAAGATTGAGAGATTAGAAACTAAGTTGGCTGAAGTCCTACAGGGTAATAAAACCATAACCTCTGTGTTTTTCTTTTTTCTATCAGACAGAAATCATTTGCGTCTCCAATAGACAGACATTGAAAGGTATCAAGCAATATCACAGAGTGAGTTCTAGTTAAAATAATTAACAATGACATATTCCCCTGGAAAACTAAGTAAACTTTGGGTAAGCCTGTGAGACAATGCTCCAGGAAGACACAAAAAAGAACACAGAGCCATTCTCTTGCTTTAGTTACAAGTTTTCAGTAATTTTCGTAACAAGAAACAGGGGGAAATTAGACCTCCTCTGCCCCTCATCAGTTTTAAAGGCCCATTATAAGATTGCAATTTTGACCATGATCTATAAGATATGTTTAACCTACTGCACACACATTTTCAGGTCTGAGAAGGTCACTCATGACTTTTTCTTCTGACCAGCATCATGAAGATTTAATGATCCAATTTAATGTCAAGGTGCAAGACACACAGCTAATAATTAAACTTGGAGAAAGAAAAAGAAAACATTGAGACAAAGTAAGGATAACCAGGGAACAACCTGAGGACAAGAATCCAGAAAAGGATCATCTCCAGAATGGCATTTAGGGATGGCCTCTGGGGCTGGAAGTGGGTACAATTGGAGAGTTGGCATGAAGGGCAAACTTGACCCATTGTACAGCTTTTTGTTTCTACCATTCTCCAAAGCAAAGATAGGATTTTCTTGTTTTCAACTGTACTAGATATTAAGTTTCTGTATTTTTCCAAGTAACCTAAGAACTTCTTAAAAAGAAAAGTAGGCACACTGTCTACTTGATCAAAACAAGTTTAATCTGGTCATTGTGAAGTTTAGCTTAATCTGGTCATTGTCAGAAAATTTTAACAAAACAAACCAGTGTGTTGCAATCATTGTTCTTTGTTATTAAGATAACCGAGTGTTCTGCAACAATTCAAAATTATGTTTTGTTTTTCATCACCAATAGACTACCCATTCCAGTATTTCCTCTACACAGTATTCTGACATTATGTAAATTGTTGTGATATCCAATTCAAAGGAACATAGTGGTTGTTTAAGAGGCTGATACTATCTCCCTTTGTCAAACATAGTATTTTTTTCTTCTCACATGCAAATGGTATCCCAGAGCCGGAAGTACCTTTGTTTTGTTTCTGTAGAAAAATGGGGTCACCTTGCAGTGTTTTAGCTAGGCTCTCCCAGTTCATGCTCTTTTCTTAAACATGGTCATAAAGAGTTAACTGTTCCTGTTATGTTCTGCCTCCTCTGTAATCTAACCCTGGAATTGGGCTGCTGACTAAGCAGTGGAGTCCTTCTTACTGACCCCCAAGCTAAGCAAACAAAGAAGCAGATATTTGTTTCCAAAGAAAAGTGCTTCTACTTACAAAATTGTGTGACAGCAACTAGAATAACAGAAAATTGAAAGGAAGGAGAAACCCAACACTATCCCACAAAACAAAAAACAAAACAAAACAAATGAAAAAAAAAAAACCAAAACGAGTAGGTGATTTGCTCCAGAAAAGAGTAGGGTAGGAAATAATCTTAGAGTAATGATTTTTTTTAACACAGAGAATAATCAAAACATAATTTTTAAAAATACCTTCTTCGTTTTGTCTGTAAAATCATAAAAAAGGAACTAGTCTTATTCAATAAATGGAAAATGTAAAAGAATTTCTGAAAGGAAGAACAATGGACATAACGTTATATGTAGTCTTGAAAAGGAAATTCCTTAAAATTATAAAAAGATCTTTTAAAAATTTGGTATTAATTCGTGTTTGTTTTAAAAAATCAGCAAATATTAGCAAAAATTTGTTGGTTTTTTTTCAAAATCCCTTCATCTTTCCACAGTGTATATTGTGAGAATTAGTAACTTTTAAGCATAGTATATCAAGTCTTAAAGTTAATATTTGCTCCAATATTTTATTACCAGAGAATTGATTTGGTGAATAATAACCTTAGTCTTTCATATTTGCCAGGTATTGATCTTGCACTAAGATGAGAACATTAAATTTTTAAAAGGTTAAAAACAAAAACAAATGCTTTGATCCCAATTACCTATACTAACACATGAGGCAGAGCAAGATGGTTAAATAAAAACCTACACCATTTATGGTCTGGTGCAGTGGTTCACGCCTGTAATCCTAGCACTCTGGGAGGCCAAGGCAGGCAGATCACTTGAGGTCAGTAGTTTGAGACCAGCCTGGCCAACATGGTGAAACCCTCTCCACTAAAAATACAAAAATTAGCCGGGCATGGTGGCAGGCACCTGTAATCCTAGCTGCTTGGGAGGCTGAGGCACAAGAATCACATGAACCTGGGAAGCAGAGGTTGCAATGAGCCGAGATCATCCTCACTGTACTCCAACCTGGGCAACAGAACCACACCTCATCTCAAAACACAAAAACAAAAACGAAACAAGCCTACACCATTTGTACCCTCTGCAGGAGCACCAAATTTTAGCAGCTAACTACACATCAAAAGCACCATCACAAGAATAAAAAACAGGTGAGCAATCACAGTGTCTAGTTTTAACTTCATATTGCTAAAAGAGACATTGAAGAGGACAGGAAAGACAGTCTTGAATTGCTGATGCCACCATTCCCCCATCCCCTGCAGCAGCCATGCAGCATGGAGGATCTCTGGGTTTGGTAGAGGGAGAGCACAGAGCTTGTGAGCCTTTGCATTGAACTCAGTACTGCCCTGTCGTAGCGGAAAGCAGAACCAGGCTATATTGAGCTGACATCCACATATAGAGGGAACATTTGGACTGGCCATAGCCAAACAGAAATCGCCCACTCCAGCGGGTCCCGCAGGCTAGGGTCAGTCCAGATGCTCCCTCCATGGTTGGAGCTTGAGTTCCAGCAAGCTTTGCCATCACAGGCTGAAGTGCTCTGGGGTCCTAAGTGAACTTGAGAGGCAGTCTAGGCCACATGATCTGCAAGTCCTAGTGCTGAACTGGGCTCAGAGCCAGCGGACTGGGGAGGCACATGACCTACTGAGACACGAGACAGGTGGCTAAGGGAGTTCTTGCACCATCTCTTCCCCATCCCCTGGCAGCAGCCATATAGGAGCTCCAACATTTTATTACCAGATAATTGATTTAGTGAATAATAGCCTTACTCTTTTATATTTGCCAGGTATTGATCTTGCACTAAGATGAGAATATTAAATTTTAAAAAGGTTAAAACAAAAACAAATGTTTTAATCCCAATTACATATACTAACAGATGAGGCAGAGCAAGATGGCTAAATAGAAATCTACATCATTTATGGTAGAGTGCGGTGGCTCATGCCTGTAATCCTAGCACTTTGGGAGGCCGAGGCAGGCGGATCACCTGAGGTCAAGAGTTTGAGACCAGCCTGGCCAACATGATAAAACCCTGCCTCTACTAAAAATACATGTGTGTATGGGAGATGTAGAGCGCAGTGACTAAGGGACTTTACATTGGACTCAGTGCTGCCTTGCCACAGCGGAGACCTGGCAGGATTGATCACTTGCTAAATAAAGAGCTCCTGGGCCCTGAGTAACCAACAGCAATACCCAGGTAATATGCTGAGGGTTTTGGGCTCTGAGATGTGCTAGCTTCAGTTATGACCCAACACATTCCCAATGCGGGTGACTATGGTGAAAGACTCCTATTGTTTGAGAAAATCGAGGGGGAAAGAAAAGGGGACTCTGTCTGCATCTTAGACAGCAGTTTGGCCACAGTGGGGTAGAGTAACAAGCAGGCTTGTGGCCTCCCTGAATCCGGGCCTAGGCTCTTGGTCAGCATTTCTGGACCTGCCCTTGGCCAGAGGAGAGCCCACTGCTCTGAAGGGTGAGTCCCAGGCCTGGCAGCATTCACCACAGGCTGACTGAAGAGCCTTTGGGCTTTCAGTGAACATTAGTGGTGGCCTGGCAGAAGCCTCCATGGGCCAGTGGTGGTGGCCACGGAGAAAGGATCCTTTGCCTGCGGAAATAGGTGGGAAGAGTGGGAGAGATTTGTCTGGTGGTTCGAGTGCCGATTTGGCCACAGACAGTAGCATACAACACCAGGTCAATTTCTAGTTTTTTTTACTTTAATCCTTGGCTCCCAGACAGAATCTCTGGACCCACCCAGAGCCTATGGAAACTCACTGCCCTGAAAGGAGGGACACAAACCTAGTTGGCTTTGCTGCCTGCTGATTGTAAAGCCCTAGGGCTTGAGTGAACTTAGGTGGTACCCAGGTAGTGGTTACAGCAAGCCTTGGGCATGATGCAGTCCTGTGTTGGCTTCAGGTCTGAACCAGTACCTTCCCAGAGGAGGTGGCCGCAGGGGTGCTAGTGTCCCACCACCTCTAGTTCCGGTACACCCAGCACAGAGATACAGACTTCATTTGTTTGGAAGAAAGTAAGGGAAAAGAATAAGAGTCTCTGCCTGGTAATTCAGAGAATTCTTCTGGTTCTTACCAGGACTACTGTGGTGTTATGATATATATTGATTTTCATCCATAGTTCCTGGCTCATAACTCCCATGGCCCTCGTTACAGTCTTTTGTTATAATGTTGGGTGTGTTAGGCCTCAGGGTCAGGCTTCTGACCGTCTCCTTCCCTCCTTCCACTCTAAAATTCCCCCACCTTTCTAACTGTGGGTCTTAAGATCCTCCCATGAGAGGGTCCCACCCCTATACCTTGGGGAAAGGAATACTGATATCATGAAGCGTCTATAAAAACCCAAGAGGACAGGCTTCAGTGAGCTTCCAAATAGCCGAACACATGGAGGACTCTGAAGGGTGGTACGCCCAGGGAGGACATGGAAGCTCTGTGCCCCTTCCTCATAACTCACCCTATGTGTCTTTTCATCTGTATCCTTTGCAATGTTCTTTATATAAACCAATAAATGTAGTAAGTGTTTTCCCAAGTTATGTGAACCTGAATCTAATTTGCTTAGAGCAAAGTAATTGAATGTGAAGAAGGGGTCATGGGAACCCTGACTTGAAGTTGGTGAGTCAGAAGTTCTGGGGGCCCAGACTTGTGAGTGGTGCATGTGTGTATGAGGGGGCAGTCTTGGGGACTGAGCCCTCAACCTGTGGGATGTGACAGTATCTTTGGGTAGAGAGTATTGAAACTGAATTGGAGAACACATAGCTGGTGCCTATTGCTTGATGTATGGGAGAAAACTCCACACATTTGGTCACAGAAATCTTCTTTTGTGTTGATGATTGTTGTAGTGTGAGACTAAAGGACAAAACATGATTCAAGGAGAGTTTTTCCTATACAACCACCAAGGTAGTACCTCTATGAGCCTGCAAGAACCACAGAATTATTGGGTTTGGGGCCCAGGTGCATTTGAATACCTAGAAAGCCTTCCCAAGAAGGATGGGCACAAACAAGCCCAAACTGTAATGACTACAATTAATATCTAGCTCTTCAATGTCCAGACACCAGTGAACATCTACAAGCTTTAAGACTATCCAAGAAAACATGAATTCACCAAACTAAATAAGGCACGAGGCACCAGGCACCAATCCTACAGAAACAGATATGTGACCTTGCACATGGAGAATTCAAAATAGCTGTGTTGAACAAACTCAAGGAAATTCACAATAACATAGAAGAAATTCAGAATCCTATCAGATAATTTTAGCAAAGAGATTAAAATTATTTAAAAGAATCAAATAGAAATTCTAGAGTTGAAAAATGCAATTGTCATACTGAAGAAGGCATCAGAGTCTCTTAATAGCACAATTGGTCAAGCAGAAAAAAGAATTAGTGAGCTGGAAGACTGGCTATTTGAAAAACACAGTCAGAAGAATGTATAAGATACCCTTAAGTAGAAAGGATAAATGATGAACTAATTGAAAATAGTAATTACAACAACTGTTCAAGACATAGACAGTACAATAAGCCATAAAGAGAAACAACAACATGTTAAAAACTGGGGAGAGCAGGTTAAAGTGTAGATTTCTCATTAGTTTTCTTTTTGTGTGTTTGTTTATGTATTTGTTTATGCAATCCATGTTACACTGCTATCCTCTTAAAATAACGGGTTAGAAGATAGTATCGCAAGCCTCTTGGTAACCTCAAATCAAAGAACATACAACAGATACACAAAAAATAAAGAGCAGGAAATTAAATCATACCAGCAGAGAAAATCACCTTCACTAAAAGGAAGACAAGAAGAAAGGAAAGAAGGAAGAAAATATCACAAAACATCTAGAAAATAAATGACAAAATGGCAGGATTAGTCCTTACTTATCAATAATAACATTGAATATAAATTGACTAAGCTCTCCAGTCAAAAGACAGAGTGGCTAAACGGACCCAATAATCTGATGCTTACAGGAAACACAGTTTACGTATAAAGACACAAATACATTGAAAATACAGGATGGGAAAAGATATGCCATGCCAATGGAAACCAAAAAGGGCAAGAGTACTTACACTATATCAGACAAAATAGATGTCAAGACAAAAACTGTAAAAAGAGACAAAGAAGGTCATTATATAATGGGAAACGGGTCAATTCAGCAAGAGGATGTAACAATTGTAAACATATGTGTACCAAACACTGGAGCACCCAGATATGTAAAGCAAATACTATTAGAGCTAAAGAGAGGGATAGACGCCAATACAATAATAGCTGGAGACTTCAACACCCCACTTTCAGCATTGGACAGATTTCTAGACAGAAAATCAGCAAAGAAATATCAGACTTAACCTGCACAATACAACAAAAAGAACTAACAGATATTTACAGAACATTTCATCCAACTGCTGCAGAATACACATCCTTGTCCTCAGCACATGGATTATTCTCAAAGATAGACTATATGTTAAGAAACAAAACATGTCTTAAAACATTCAAAAACATGGAAATAATATAAAGCATCTTCTCTGACCACAATGGAATAAAACTAGAAGTCAACAACATGAAGAATTTTGGGGACTATAAAAACACAAGGAAATTAAACAATATGCTTCTGAATGACCAGTGAATCAACAAAAAAAAGAAAGAAAAAAATGAAAAAATTATTAAAACAAATGATAATGGAAACATAGCATGCCAAAACCTATAGGATACAGCAAAAGCAGTACTAAGAGGGAAACTTATAGCTATAAGTGCCTACATAAAAAAAGACGAAAAACTTTGAATAAGTAACCTAATGATGCATCTTAAAGAACTAGAAAAACAAGAGCAAACCAACCCAAAGTTAGTAGAGGAAAAGAAATAATAAAGATCAGAGCAGAAATATAATAAATAAATAAAATAAATGATTTTGAAATGAAGAAAAGAATATGATCAATGAAATGAAAAGTTGTTTTTTTGAAAACATAAATAAAATTCACAAACCTTTAGCCAGACTCACAAAGAAAAACAGAGACAAGACCCAAATAAAAAAAAAAATCAGAGCTAAAAAGGGTACATTACACCTGATACTGGAGGAATTCAAAGGATTATTAATGACTACTATGAGCAAGTATATTCCAAAAAATTGGAGCATCTAGAGGAAATGAATAAATTCCTAGACACATGCAGCCTACCAAGACTGAACCAGGAAACCAAAACTTGAACACACCAATAACAAGTAATGAGATCAAAGTAATAATAAAAAGTCGCCCAGTAAAGAAAAGCCCTGGACCCAATGGCTTTACTGTAGAATTCTACTAAACATTTAAAGAAGAATGAATACTAATCCTACTCAAATTATTCTGAAAAATAGAGGAGGAGGGAACATTTCTACACTCATTCTATGAGGCCAGTATTACTATGATAACAAAACCAGACAAAGACACATCAAAAGAAGAAAAGGATGAGGAGGACGAAGAAAAAGTAGAAGAGGAAGAGGAAGGGGAAGAAGAAGAAGAGGAAGAGGAAGAAGAAGAAGGAGGAGAAGAAGGAAGAAGAAGAAGAAGGAAGAAGAAGAAGGTGGCTACTACAGATCAATCTCTCTGATGAATATTGATGCAAAAATCCTCAGCAAGATACTAGTAAACCAAATTCAACAATACATTAAAAAGCCCATTCATCGGCCGGGCGCGGTGGCTGAAGCCTGTAATCCCAGCACTTTGGGAGGCGGAGACGGGCGGATCACGAGGTCAGGAGATCGAGACCATCCTGGCTAACACGGTGAAACCCCGTCTCTACTAAAAAAAATACAAAAAACTAGCCGGGCGAGGTGGCGGGCGCCTGTAGTCCCAGCTACTCGGGAGGCTGAGGCAGGAGAATGGCGTGAACCCAGGAGGCGGAGCTTGCAGTGAGCTGAGATCCGGCCACTGCACTCCAGCCTGGGCGACAGAGCGAGACTCCGTCTCAAAAAAAAAAAAAAAAAAAAAAAAAAGCCCATTCATCATGACCAGGTGGGGTTTATCCCAGAGACACAAAGAGGTTCAATATATGCAAATCAATGTGATACATCATATCAACAGAATGAAGGAGAAAAATCATATGATCATTTCAATTGATGCTGAAAAACATTTGATAAAATTCAACATCCCTTCATGATAAAAACCCTGAAAAAACTGGGTATAGGAGAAACATATGTCAACATAATAAAAGCCATACATAACAAACCCAGAGCTAATATACTGAATGGGGAACAACTGAAAGCCTTTCCTCTAAGATCTAGAATATGGCAAGGATGTCTACTTTCACCTCTGTCATTCAACATAATTCTGAGAGTCCTAGGTAAAGCAATCAAATAAGAGGAAGAAATAAAGGGCATCAAATTGGAAATGAAGAAGTCAAATTATCCTTCTTTGCAGATGATATGATGTTATACTTGGAAAAACCTAAAGACCCCATCAAAAAACTACTAGAACTGTTAAATTGAGTAAAGTTGCAGGATACAAAATCAACATACAAAAATTCTATAGTATTTTTATATATGCCAACAGTTAATAATCTGAAAAATAAATTTAAAAAGTAATCCCATTTACCATAGCCACAGAAAAAATTAAATAGCTAGGAGTTAACCCAAGATGTGAAAGATCTCTGTAATGAATACTGTAAAACACTGATGAAATAAATTGAAGAGGACACACACACACACAATAAAGATATTTCATGTTAATGGATTGGAAGATTCAATAGTGTTAAAATGTCCATACTACGCAAAGCAATCCACAGATCCAATGCTATTCCTATCAAAATATCAATGACCTCCTTCATAGAAATAGAAAAACAATCCCAGAATTTATATAGAACCACAAGAGACCCAGAATAGCTGAAGCTATCCTGAGCAAAAAGAGCAAAACTGGAAGAATCACATTACTTGACTTCACGTTATACTACAAAGCCGTAGTAACCAATACAGTGTGGTACTAGCATAAAAATAGACATATAGACCAATGGAACAGAATAGAGAGCCCAGAAACAAATCCATACACTATAGTGAACTCATTTTTGACAAAGGTGGCAAGAACATACATTGGAGAAAGTCACTCTCTTTAATAAATGGTGCTGGGAAAACTGGATATCCATATGCAGAAAAATGAAACTTGATCCCTGTATCTTGCTATATAGAAAAATCAACATGGATTAAAGAATTAAATCTCATACCTCAATCTATGAAAGTACTACAAGAAAACATTGGGGAAATTCTCCAGGGCATTTGTCTAATTAAGGATTTATTGAGTAACACCACACAAGCACAGGCAACCAAAGGAAAAATGCACAAATGGGATCATGTCAAGTTAAAAAGTTTCCATATACCAAATAAAACTATCAACAAAGTGAAGAGATAACAAACAGAATGGGAGAAAATGTTTGCAAACTACCCATCTGACAAAGGCTCAATAACCAGAATACATAAGGAGCTCAAACAACTCTATGGGGAAAAAATCTAATACTCCAATTTTAAAATGAGCAAAATATTTGAATAGACATTTCTCAGAAGAGGACATACAAGTGGCAAACAGACATATGAAAATGTGCTCAACATCACTGATCATCAGGTAAATGCAAATCAAAACTACAATGAGACATAATTTCACACCAGTTAAAATGGCTTTTATCCGACAGACAGGCGATAACAAATGCTGGAGAGGATGTGAAGAAAAGGGAACCCTCATACACTGTTAGTGGGAATGTAAATTAGAACGATCCCTATGAAGAACAGCTTGGAGTTTCCTTGAAAAACTAAAACTAGATCCAGCAACTCCACTGCTGGGTATATATTCAAAAATAAAGGAAATCAGTATATTGAAGAGATATCTGCACTCCTGTGTTTATTGTAGCACTTCCAAATAGCAAAGATTTGGAACCAACTTTAATATTCACCCAGTAGATGATTGGATAAAGAAAATGTGGCACATATACACAATGGAATACTATTCAGCCACATAAAAGAATGAGATTCAGTTTTTTGCAACAACATGGATGGAAATGGAGGTCATTATGTTAATAATGAAATTAGTCAGGCACAGAAAGACAGACTTCACATGTTCTAACTTACTTGTGGGTGCTAAAAATCAAAACAATTAACTCATAGAGTGTAGAAGGATGGTTACCAGAGGCTGGGAAGGCTCGTGGGGATGGTAATGGGGAAGTGGAGATGGTTAGCAGGAATGAAAAGTAGTTTAAAAAGAATGAATAAGACCTAGTATTTGATGGCACAACAGGGGGATTATTGTCAATAAAAATTTAATTGTACATTTGAAAATAACTAAAAGAATATAATTGGATTGATTGTAACACAAAGGACAAATACTTGAGGGAATGAATACACCATTTTACACTATGTGATTATCACTTGTTGTGTGCCTGTATTAAAGTATCATGTACCTAATCCCAGCACTTTGGGAGGCTGAGGTGGGCAGATCACGAGGTCAGGAGATCGAGACCATCCTGGCTAACACAGTGAAACCCCGTCTCTACTAAAAATACAAAAAATTAGCTGGGCGTGGTGGTGGGCGCCTGTAGTCCCAGCTACCTGGGAGGCTGAGGCAGGAGAATGGCGTGAACCTGGGAGTTGGAGCTTGTAGTGAGCCTACATCGCGCCACTGCACTCCAGTCTGGGTGACAGAGCGAGACTCTGTCTCAAAAAAAAAAAAAAAAAAAAAGTATCATGTACCCCATAAGTATATTTACTTACTATGTACCCAGAAATTAAAAATAAAAAAATTACAAAAAAAATCCCACCTTATACCAACAGATGATATCAGACATACAAAGATACAAAGATACCTATAACTGAAGTTACCCATATTATGTATTTGGAATGAATGGATTTTTACTTCTATTTAAATCACTCAGATCAATCAGTGGATTATAGTCGCTCAAATAAACAAGTGAAGTTATGCTGAAGCCTTCACAAGGGAACTGTGGTTCACTTTTCCCATTGTCCAAATCCATCCTCGGAAGAAAAACATAAGGACTCAAGTTTCCACACAAACCACTTAGACAAACAGCTTAGCTTCTCTCTCCAAGCTTCCTTTCTAGAAAACATCTTCCATGGTGTGTAATGAAAAAGAAATATGGGGAGGATGACTGGTTTGTTTAAAAGGCTTTCCCAGATAATTGAGACAGGGATAGGAAGAAAATGTAATGCAAGTTGCTGAAATGAAATGTGGAACTAGCATGGCTATGATTTAAATGTGTTCCTCAACCTTTATGTTATCACGAGGGAGTGCGTTTCTTATAAAAGGACCCCACTTTTGTCTGTTTCCCTCCCATCTGATTCCTTCTGCCCTCTTATGACACAGGAAGAAGGCCCTTACAGATGCCAGTCCTATGATCTTGGACTTCACAGTCTCTAGAACCAAGAAATAAATTTTTGTTCATTATAAATTCCCCAGTCTCTGGTATTTTGTCATAGCAACACAAAATGGACTAAATAGGAACATAGTAAAAGAATACCTTGACTTTCAAATCGTTAATGTTTAGCTTCTGCATCTTGGGATACAGAATGTATTCAGAATTTTTAAAAAACACACACAAAAACAAGAAAGATAGTGAGAACATCACAAGAGGTTGGACATTTCCTCTATGGAAAAAATAAATCTCAAAATGATGATTTGTGTGTGTGTGTGTGTTCTTGTGGAGATCTGATTATAAACGCTATTTCTGGCTGAAATAATAAGTATCCATTTTTATTTACATAATTAAGATGTATTGTATCTACTTTCTTTTTCTTCTTCTTCTTTCTTTTTGGTTCTTGGTGGACTTAGAGGCTAGAAACATGCTCTCAAATTGTCTTTGACACATGGGCCTCTCAGTAAAAATGATAACCATACTACATTAAAACTCCACTATGTGCTAGACACACTGTAGGTACTTTATGCTATTTTAGAATATATCAATGGATTAAACACATCTGAATTACTCTACAAATCTTGAGTGCCTAATAATGATGAGCTTCATTTGCTGAAAAAGCACAGTAATAGATGTGCTCTGGCACATGAAATCACAAATGCTAGGAAATTTCTTCAGACTTCTTGCCCTACTCCATTTTACAACACACCAAATTAGCTTTTTTAAAACAAACAAACAAACAAACAAAGTTGATTTTACCAGTTTTGATTTACAACCTTCAGTAATTTCTAAAAATATTTTTCTATTGTTTTCATGAATAATAGAGACAATAAAAAATTTACTAGGAAAGAAGAGATTGGTGGATGTAACAGTTATTTTCAGGTAGAAACCACTGATGGGTAGTGTTCATTTAAAAACCACAATATTGGCCAGGTGCGGTGGCTCACACCTGTTATCACAACACTTTGGGGGGCCCAGGCGGGTAGATCACCTGAGGTCAGGAGTTCGAGACCAGCCTGGCCAACATGGTGAAACCCCATCTCTACTAAAAATACAAAAATTACCCAGGGGTGGTGCCGGGTGCCTGTTATCCCAGCTACTCAGGAGGCTGAATCGGGAGAATCACTTGAACCCAGGAGGTAGAATTTGCAGTAAGCCAAGATTGTACCGGTGCACTCCAGCCTGGGTGACAGAGCGAGACTCTGTCTCAACAAAAACAAACAAAAACAAAAACAAAATTTATAAAAATTGATTCTGAATTACAAATTGATAATTCAGGAACAGATATTTTCCACCTATTTATTTGTCCTTCAATAGGAAGGCCAAAGGCATTCATTATAGGCATTCAAAAAAACATAATATTCAAATTTTGGACACAGTTTTATTGTTCAGATATATCAAATTGAGCACTTTTCAACATAGAGAAACACCTAACTTGTATGCTGAGGACCTTTACATTAAATCTCCTGGACACCAAAATTAGGATGCTATGGATACCAGGCTAGGTTTATGAACATTTCACCTATTTTTTTTTTTTTTTGGAAGCACTACTAAAATTCCTCCAATTTGGCCTTTCAGTGAGACACTTACTACTGCCTTTCTCTCTTTGCCATAGTAATTTATTTACTCATTTATTCATTCAACCTTTATTTAATTCATATAATGTATGAAAAGTATTGTAGATTCGAAGAGAAAAATAAAGAGCCCCTGTTTTCAGTTATCACACATTTCAGGAATGAGATAATTATAACACAATGTGATTGCTATAATTACGGATAGAGTTATGTAAAAGTGCTTGGGGAATACAAATAAAGAAACTCCTCACTGAAGAAAGAATGTGGAGGATATGAAAATAATTGGATTCTGCCACTGGATGTGCAGAGAAGGACAACAGGAAGGGCTTGCAGCATTTCAGGCAAAGGAAAATGGCGTGTTCAAATATAGAGGTAGAGGGCAATAATATCCACTTCTGAGAATGGCAAGTATGTAATTGGCAAGCCTGAAGCACAGAGTTGCCAGATTGGAGGAAAGGGGAACCTGAGATTCAAAATGCAATCAGGGGCGGGACTATGAAGGCTCACGTTAAGGATTTTAACCCATTGGCTAGTTGAAGAGTTTAAAACTGGAAAGGAGGTAAGATCACTATGTGCTCTATTCTGAAAGCTCCTTTTAGCTGTTGTGTGGAAGATAGCTCCACCTGTATCCCAGCAAGAGTCTGCCAAAGAAGTCTGAGAAAATGAAGATCTGAGCAAAATTAGTAGCTGTGAAACAGACTGGAGGAGACAGACTTGGAAGGTACCCGGAAGGTACAATCAACCAAACCTGATGACAGACTGGAAACAGGAATATGAGAAAGGGGTAGGAGTAGATGATGTCTCCCACATGTCTAGGTTGGACAAGTGGATTCTCATGTCATTACCTGAGACTATAGTCTCAGGAGGAAAAGGAGAAGCATCATGGAAAGATAATGAGTTCTATTTATGACATGTTGAATCTGAGGTGCCTGTGGGATATACAAGTGGAGAGTTTGGAGCCAGATTAAAACTCCAGGGACTGAAAGATTATATCCAGTGCTCTAGTCCCAGCAATTATACTAAAAACAATAATAAGCCATACAACAAAGGAAGATGTAGGGACCCCAGAGTTGGTAAAAGATTATTTTAAGATGAAGACACTTGAGATTCAGCAGATGCAGAAAGGAGCCTTTTCAAAGCTTCCCTTATCTGAGTAAAAGCAGGGAACTTCTGGGAAATAAGGCTAATGATGGGGTTCAGGACATGATGTTCCAAAATATGGCAATTTGGTATTTGAGAAGACAATAGAAGCAGGAAGGTCACTCTCGGGTCTTCTCTTAGCTTTCTTTTCAGAAGCAGGTCATAAAAGAGCTGACCTTCCCCTGAAGTAGGTTTTTGACCCTCATTCTAGAGGTGACCTCCCTATATGCAGAGGAAAGGAATGTCCTTATCTCTGAGGACACAAGGCTACAGAGAAAAATCTGAAGAAACAGGCTTTGCTAAGTTCCCCCCAGTTTATTATCATTAGACCATACCCCTTGTGTCCAATCATTTAAAATTATTTAGATGTCATAAAACTTAATATATAAGTTTTTAATATATAAGTTTATATTTTATGTAAGTTTTATTATATGTTTTAAATATATAAGTTTAATTATATATGTAAGTTTTAATATATATTATATATAAATACATTATAATACTGTATTCTTTAATATAATAAAATTATATTAAATAAGATTTTATGCTGTTCTCTTGTCAGTCTGTCTTTTGTTTATAGGAGTCTCAGCCATGAACCTAGCAAGGGGTGAGGAAAAAAATTATCTTCTCCCCTCCACTACAATAAATCCCCTATAGGGAAGAAAACATGTCTTTTTTCATCCATCATTACATTTGTGACTGAGATCTCTATAACACAAGACATCAAAAAGAGAAAAGCATAAAAATTTACTTAAAATTTTAAATAACATAGAAGCCTTCATAAGGAAATAAAGACATGAAGAAATGGGTGAACCTGTGTACTTTTTAGGCTAGGTTTGGTGAAGAAGTGGATATTCATGGAGAGCTATGATGGAATAAAAAAGTATGATCTAATGGTAAGAAACTGGAAGAAACACAGCAAGTCATTTGTTCAGATTCTTCTCTGTGTCTCCAGAGATAAGGATGTCCTTTTTCTCCAGGTATAGAGAGGGTACCTCTAGAATGAGGGTCTTACGACCTGCTTCCAGGGAAGGCCAGAGAATCCTTCCTAGGTTTTATGACCTGTTTCTGGGAAGAAGTGCAGAAGGAAAGTGAGTGAGACTTTCCCACTTCTGATGTTTTCTCAAATGTCAAGATGCCGTATTTTGAAGTAGCACGTCTTAAACCTCATCACCCATCTCAGGTGCAGTTTCATGGCCATGAAGAAGACAGAAAGACCACTCATACCTGCATAAGTATTACCACAAACTTTCTTATCTTCTGTTTGTTCTCCTGAAAACCCATTTGCCTTTCCTAAACAAACCAATTTGTCCTTCCCATAGATGTCTTTCTCCCCCACTCCTTTCCCCTACTAAGTTAGGTATATAAGCCCCAAATTCTAATCACACTTTTCAGTTACTCATCACAGAACACTCCCACATGTGCGAACATTGCCCGCATAAATAAACTCTTTTACTAATGTCTTTTTTCAGTTTCCTTTGCAGGCTCCCATTGAAATAACAAAAGTTGGTGGAGGAAAAAGTTTTTTCTCCCCTACAAAGGCCAAGAACATTTTGGTTTTCCTAATAGTGACCACTTTGTTACTTTTAAAATATATTACCAAACATGTAGTTTAAAATATATGTATATATATAAAGTTTATATGTTTATATTATAATGTGAATTTATAGAAATATATATTTATGTTTATTTTTTTTCTGCCCCTGCTTGGCACATGACAGAACACAGGCATAGACAGACTGGCTGTTGGTAATCCAGTCCTGGGAGATGATCAGGAGGCAGTAGTCAATCCTCCTTTCTTCTCTACAGCTTCCCATATGCTAAAGAATTTACATATCTGCCCACAGCAAATGTACTCAGGCTTCTACACTAACATAAGCCCACGGAAATCAAACAGAAAGGGACAGTTCATATGTTTCTGAATAGATCCAGTTGAATAGTCTCATTCAATTTGAGACTGTTGAACAACAACTGTTGTTGTTCTACGTACATTGAAAGGCAGAGCACATGCGTCACTAGTTATTTTCTTACTTGACATATTCCCTGCATTTCCATGCATGCCTGTCCTTTAGATAAATAGTACAGGTTTCCCATGTGCCAGGGTTTCTCAAATAGTTTACATCAGAATCGCCTGGAGGACTTGTAAGCTAGATTGTTGGGTCCCATCCCAGGGATTCTGAATCAACAGGTTTGCGATGGGCCCAGATAGTTTACTTTTCCAACAAGTTTACTAACAAGTTTGCCAAGTTCCCCCAGTTTATTACCATTAGACCATATCTTTTTGTCCAATCATTTAAAACTAATTTTTATGTAAGTTTTATTCGTATGTAATAAATTTCATTATATAAAAATAAGTTTAAATATGTATTATATAAAAATGAGTTTTAATAAATACATAATATATTATTTAATATGATAAAACTTACATTAAATGAAATTTTATGCTGTTCTCTTGTCAATCTGTCTTTTGTTATCTTGCTGGTGGCTGTGATGTGGGGGACCACAATCGGATATGCCTATTTTCCACAGTCAAAGCAATTACAAGAGAATTGTTACAATTACCCAGTTATGTCAAGAGATTTTTTTTTTTAATTCACTAAAGTAGAGATAAGGAGAATGTATTAAAATAGGGTATTTTAATTATAAATGCATGATTGGGGAGGGGGTATTGTTTTTGAATAAAATATGAGGCTATTTGCCATGACACTCCACTGTGTTTTGGTTTTGGAAAGATAAACCTAAAAATATTTACAGGCAAGCATAAAAAGCCTCTCTAATTTGATTCAAAATGCAGTTGATGACAAAAAGGACAAAGCAACTAATTCTGCATTTCAACATATTCTAGACAGCTGCCATATCTACTGGCATAGAGCAACACTGATCCTTTGAGAGAATAAAAAGCAATTTGAGTTTATAGTTCTTAGCTAAGAAGCTGTCTTCAGTTGCTTGATTTCTGAACTTGTTCAAACCACATGCACTACTCTAAGCAAATGATGATTTTTCCATTCAATAAACAAGTGTCATTGGATATTTTCCTAAAGCCACTATTATCTGGAAAAAAAAAATCATGATAGTAGTGATTTATCATGGCAGAAGAGCAAGGGAATACATCATATTAAAAGAGAAGTTAATATGACAAGGCTTGGGAATAGGTTAGTAATATTATAATCTTTTTTTAAAAGATACTTTCCAGTTGAACAGAATTTAGTATTTCTATACAACTTTAGCATGACCCAGACAGCTCCCAACTTAGAAATAAGTTATAGCTAATAACCTCACTGAAAAGTAATTGCTTTAGAATTTGGAACGATTTCCAAATCACAGAATTGTACTTAAAACAATCCATCTAAGGTTGCCAAGGGATTGTTTTAATTTCAGATTCACAGAAGCCTTTAAAAACCACCATAACTGAAATTACCAGATCTTTGCTTGAAAAAGGTAGGGAAAAAATATTTTGTGATGTAAACTTTCTATATGTTGTAATGTTAAAGAAAGTACCTAATGGGACTGCATTGCTTTGTTACTGCTGTGTTGTCTTGGGCAAGTCATTTATAAACCTCCCAACAGTCTTCAATAGTAAAGCGGTAGTGTTGTTTAAGAGCAATAAAAGCAATGTTTACCTTGGTGTTGGTAGAGCCCTGGAAACAATGTATGTAAATTCACTCACCACCTACAGTGCAGAGTGCTGTCATGGTGCTTATTACCTGTTTATTGATCATCTATTCTGTACCAAGAAGAATACTAGGAATTTACATGTTATTTCATTAATTATCAAGATAATCCAATGAGGTAGGTATTGTTATCCTGGTTGTTATAAGCAAAGAACAGAGAAAAGAAATGGTTTAAGTTTTTAATATTAAAAATTGATCTCTAAGGAAAAAACAGATTTAACTAGAGAAGAGTGATAACCCCAGCCCAACATTAGTTATAACGTATTATCTCACTGATCCTTGCAGCTATTCTGTGAGATAAGGATAGCTATTTTTTTTCTCTACAATTCCCACATCAGTTACAAAACAGTAGTTTCAGTGTAGGACAATGTGGACAGTGTAGGGCATTTCCACATGTTTCTAAATGAGGTGTTTATAATCTAGGGAATGACTGCATTTCATGGATGTAACATTTGCGAATACTCTATATCTCTGTGCTCAAGAATTTGGTATAAATTTCTTGGTTCATAAGAAACCGTCACTTACAAGTAAATGGTTTTGTTTGCTGAAGAGAAATACATGTATCCCCCGATCCCCAATAAATCAGGAATTTCCAATCAGTACATTCCTGCATACAAAACTGGAATCCAAACTATCTCTGAAGCAAAACAAGTTAGTGTTAACTGTTGTAACTTCATATCCTGGTTATGATATATATATCAGGCTATCAGTTTTGTGTGAAGGAGAGACCCACATGACTTGGTATCCATATTGTTACCAATCTGGATATTGACTGAAGTTAGCTAAGCCTTATCAGATACCATAGGTTAAGAAAGTTGGCCCGGCGCGGTAACTCACGCCTGTAATCCCAGCACTTTGGGAGGCCGAGGCTGGCAGATCACGAGGTCAGGAGATCGAGACCATCCTGGCTAACACGGTGAAACCCTGTCTGTACTACAAATACAAAAAATTAGCCGGGCGTGGTGGCGGGCGCCTGTAGTCCCAGCTACTCCGGAGGCTGAGGCAGGAGAATGGCGTGAACCCGGGAGGCGGAGCTTGCAGTGAGCCGAGATGTCACCACTGCACTCCAGCCTGGGCCACAGAGCGAGACTCCGTCTCAAAAAAAAAAAAAAAAAAAAAAAAAAAGAAAGAAAGAAAGAAAAAGAAAGTTCTGCATATAGACAACACAGATTTTAAGGCATTAAGTGAGAAAGAGCTTAAAGAAAACAGAGGGAATAAAAACAGCAGATTTGGTGATTCAAATAGAATAGTCTTTCTTCCCTGAATGGGATTTTTAAGAAGAATTAATTGCCCACTGAACCCTGTTACTTGTTAAGGATTAGGCAAAGTGCTGGAAATACAAAGATGAATAAGAATGTTCTTTCCCTGCAGGATTTCACTGTCTAATGGGAAGATATATGTAAAGTACTAATTAGAATACAAGGAAACTAGCACCATAATGGAGGCATGAATCTCTAGCTGTGGGAGGGATGAGTCCTGGAAAAGCATCATTTGTCTTTCTTCTGGACTGACTTCCAAAGGAGCATTTGCTCCCTACTTAAACCCCAAATTCCTCTGGTGTGCATGTGTATTTTAATTTTTTGTTCCTGTATACCCTTTACCCAGCTTTCCTAATGTTAACATCAAAACTAAGAAAATAACATTGGTATTACATTGCAGTTGTTGTAGCTCCATTGTCTTCAATCTGTGACAGTTCCTCAGTCTTTTTTGCCTTTCAGGACCTTGACACTTCTGACCATATCTGGTATCTGGTCAGGTACTTTCTAGAACATCTTCAGTTTGGGTGTCACCCAGATTTTCCCATGATCATACAGACGTCTAGGATTTGGGGGAAGAAGACCCATGTCAGGAGGTACTTAATGACTAGTGATGTTAATCTTGGTCATTTGATTAAGGTGATTTCTGCCAAGTTTTTTCACTGTAATTTATTGTTTCACCTTTTATAATTAATAAACATTTTGAGAGGATACCGGATGTTTTGACTGAAGAAATTATCCAGAGCTGCTGCTTCCTTTTTTTTTTTTTTTTTTTTTTTTGAGACATAGTCTCACTCTGTCGCCCAGGCTGGAGTGCAGTGGTGCGATCTCGGCTCACTGCAAGCTCCGCCTCCCGGGTTCAAGTGATTCTCCTGCCTCAGCCTCCCAAGTAGCTGGGACTACAGGTGCCCACCACCACACCTGGCTAATTTTTTTGTATTTTTAGTATAGAGGGGGTTTCACCCATGTTGGTTAGGCTGGTCGAACTCCTGACCTCAAATGATCCGCCCACCTCGGCCTCCCAAAGTGCTGGGATTACAGGCGTGAGCCACCGTGCCCCGTCACCGCCGCCCCCACTCCTTCAACCCCCTGGCTCCTCTTTTTTTTTGAGATGGAGTCTTGCTGTGTCACCCAGGCCGGAGTGCACTGGCGCGATTTTGACTCACGGCAAGCTTCGCCTCCCGGGGTCACGCCATTCTCCTGCCTCAGCCTCCCGAGCAGCTGGGACTACAGGTGCCCGCCACCACGCCTGGCTAATTGTTTGTATTTTTAGTAGAGATGGGGTTTCACCCTGTTAGCCTGGATAGTCTTGATCTCCTGACCTCGTGATCCGCCCATCTCGGCCTCCCAAAGTGCTGGGATTACAGGTGTGAGCCACCACGCCTGGCCCACCTTTTGTAAGTCTTACTAATGGCATAGTGTTATTTAATAGTCAAAACTATAGTATTATAGACCTAGAAATGAGATTATGTTGATATACAGAGCATCTAAATATAAGGTCTATGTGTCTATCTCCTAAATGAATAAGTCTTCAGACCCACATTTTCCAAGAGAAAAAAAAAAAAACACAAGAGAAACTGAAGGATATCTATTGATGTCTAACAAACACACTGAGGGTCTCTCAGTACCTGATCAATTCCCCATTTGAATTTAGTAACACAGATACTCTCAGAACCTATGAGTACAATAGGTGTGAAAAGCATATATTTTTAGGGGTCCCTCCAAGAGGGATGACAATCAGAAATTTCATTTCCATCTTTTACTATAGAAATATTTGAAACAGAACAGGTATAGAATTTCTGTTTTTCTACCGTTTGCAGGGCAAAGTTTGCTAGCAAAGCTAATGACGTAACAACACTTTCTCATTACAGGTAATAATTAGGTTGTGGAAAAACAGTAGAATAACTTCTTACAGAACACTAGTTCACAAATCTTGCTAATGTTACCAAATTTAATCTTGCTAAATATCCTATTTGAGAAAAATTTTAGAAGCCTACCAAAAATACTAACAGTAGTTATCCCCTGGGGAATTCTTTTGGAGTCTTTTATGTTTTTATTTACAGCTCTGTATATTTGAATTTTATATATTAATTATTTACCAGGAACTGTTACCATGTTTAAATTGAAAATAAATCAGACAAGAAAAATTTTACATTCCTATTTCAAATAAATACTAAAGCTTTCCCGTAAAGTGAAATGAACGGAAGACCATGTTAAATGCAACCAAAATGGTCGGGCGCAGGTGGCTCACGCCTGTAATCCCTGCACTTTGGGAGGCTGAGGTGGGCGGATCACGAGGTCAGCAGTTCAAGACTAGCCTGGCCAACATGGAGAAACCCCATCTCTACTAAAAATACAAAAAAATTAGCTGCGCCTGGTGGCTGACTCCTATAATTCCAGCTACTAGGGAGGCTGAGGCAGGAGAATCGCTTGAACTCGGGAGGCAGAGGTTGCAGTAAGCCAAGATCCCGCCACTGCACTCCAGCCTGGGTGATAAGAGAGAAACTTCATCTCAAAAAAAAAAAAACTAAAAAAATGTTTACTTACTGTAATATCTGAGAGACAATGATAAAGGTAGTTGTTCTACAACAAAAGTTTTCTTAAAAAGACCATTATAAGCTTATATTAGACTCAATGGATACCAGAGAAAGTGGTATGTTCAGTGTTTCACCACCACCCATATAATCAGAGATTTCCCATTCAGGAGTTTGCAGTTTAACCAAGCAAAGGTTAAGAAGACATATCTTGCATCATTTAAAAGACTGCACCAAATAATAAGAAGAAAAGGGGCTAAGATAAAATTACATTTATGTTGTGTAAAAAATGATTTAAAAACTTCATTGATAGGAGTGGCATTTCACTGAAAGTTTAAAACACTGCCATCTTTTACATAATTATTTGGTATCTAGTAAATTAGAATATCTAGACATGAAAAAGTCAAACGGGAAAATGTCTTTTAAAAAGAATATTATACATACTGAAGAAAAGATATCTGTGAGGCTTATCCAGGCCTCACCTAACAGCAAGTACTCCTTGATTCACAATTCCTCTTCAAAGAATTGGTTTCTCCTTCAACACCTGGGCCACTCTCCTTCCCAAACACTGGCTGAGAAGAACAAGGGCCTGCATTCCCTGTTGAACTCAGAGCAAGCTGTTTGGTGCATAACTGCATAAGTAACACCGAATTCTGGCAAATTAAATAGGTAAACACGAACAGGATACATGTCCTATTGCAAAGTTTCCCTTCCCGCAAAAAGCCAGTATTTAAGAAATGTTAGCCTTGATGAAGTATTCAGTTTTTAAGACGCGCTTTTTATTTTAACATACGATCGCCAAAAATGTTTCATCATTGTATTTATTCATTTTTACTTTAGCATTTGAGTTGCTGTGTTCTACTTAAGCTTCTTTCGTTTTGTAAGTGCCCATAGATAATTTTGCAACAATGTCCTGAATTAAGAAAATTAAAATAGGACTGCATTTAAGGGTCTAGATAGTAAACAAGGTAAGCTTTGAAAAGATACTTCTGTTTCTATGTTGGAGGAAAATGCATTTATTTGTCTAGATAGTAAACAAGGTAACTTTGAAAAGATACCTTTGTTGCTACGTTGGAGGACTTGTATAAATTTATTTAACAATTAAGTACTAACAGTCCCTGTTTCTTTTTCTTTTAGGCTAGTCAAGTGAAGCAACGGGAGTGGAGAAGGAACAAAGAAATCTGTAACTGGCTGTGATCAATTAGTTGTAAATACCACTGCCCTCAGACCAGCGTCTGATTTCTCAAGAGATCTTTTTTCTTGTATATTAAGCTTATTCTGGGTTCAAAATAAGATTTGCTTCATAGATAGTGATGCATACAGTGGTAATAAAAAGAAAAGTAAATCGACAAATACTTAGGGAAAAACTTTTAATAATCCTCATGCAATCCGTGTAGGCTTGTTTATTTTTAAGCCCTGAAAAGTCTCTTACACCCAGTGACTGCTGGTTTCCACGGCAGGACTTAGAAGCGTCCCACCCTGATTGCACCTGTCTCCCCTTTCCCCTCCTGCTCCCAAAGTTTCCTTTCTGGAGGGTGAAGGCAGCATTCCTCAGGAGTGGATTCTTCAACGCTTTTCCCGGCTGCCCGGCTCCACGTGACAGCCCCTAACACCTGTACCGCCTCCAGCTCACAGCGCCCCCATTCCCTCCGGCAGGTACAGACCCAGCCGGTCTCCCCCTCCCCCAGGAGGTCACGATCCCGGTGCGAGTCTCACTCGGGCCGGCAGGGGAGGGGCTAACCAACGGCCACCGCAGCAGCCTGAGCCCTTGCAGCCTGATTATCACATGACTCGGCAGCGGTAGCCGTGGCAGCAGCCTCGGCGGCTCCGCGGGCTCGCCGGGTGGGCTCAGTTCCGCGCACGCCGGAGCCGAGTGCAGGGGGCGGGGAAGGGACCTGCTGCAACTGCAGCTGCCTGGTCGCTACTGGAGCGCGCGGTGACTCCCCCCGCCGGCCCGCTCCATGCCGCTCCGTTGCGGAAGTGTAGCGTGGGGAGGCGGCTGCCGCCGCGGCACGGAGCACGAGAGGCCGGGGCCCGGCCCCCTGCAGCACTAGGCTCTGGGAGCCGCGCGCGGCGCGTCCCAGCGGCCCGGCTCCCCGTGCGCCAGGCGCCCACCGCAGCCTGCATGCCCCGCGCTGCGCCTCGCCCGGCCCCCGCCGCCTCCTGCTCGCACCGCTGCAGTCGGGCGCCGGAGTAATATGCTCACTCGAGTGAAATCTGCCGTGGCCAATTTCATGGGCGGCATCATGGCTGGCAGCTCAGGCTCCGAGCACGGCGGCGGCGGCTGCGGAGGCTCGGACCTGCCCCTGCGTTTCCCCTACGGGCGGCCAGAGTTCCTGGGGCTGTCTCAGGACGAGGTGGAGTGCAGCGCCGATCACATCGCCCGCCCCATCCTCATCCTCAAGGAGACTCGGAGGCTGCCCTGGGCCACTGGCTACGCAGAGTGAGTGCAGCGACACCGGCGGCGCCCCTGCTCTCCTCGCGGCCCTTCCCCGCACGGTTCCAGCCCTCTTCTCTCCCTGCTTCTCGGCCTCAGGGCTCTCCACTAGCTGCCGGCGTCCAGGCCTCGGCGGGGAGCTCTTTACTTACACTGGCTATTTCCCTCTTCTCCCCACTCCCTCTTCCCCCAACCCAAGGACGCGGCGTCTCCAGCCCCGGTATGGGTGGTGGAGGGGTGGGTGGCAGCGCTGGACCGTGGGAAAGCTAAGGTGAGACAGGTCTGTGAATCCGGGGTCTCTGTCACTTGGGGGAAAAAAAGGGCAGAAAAGCTCTGCTGAAGTTTGAAACACATTAGGAAAATCTGCTATCTGTATCCCCACCCTCCCAAAATATAGTTGGCGTCCCCGCGTGATGCAGAGTTTGTGGGGTGGAGGCTTAGAGGAGATGTCACTGCGCCTGGGAGCTTGTGTCCGATTCCGGGAGGTGGCCGTGTCTGAGTGCGTGGTTGTACATTTCCGAAGGTCTCAGTTTCTCACTTTCAGCCCGCAAGTTCCTTCGCTTCTCCTTTAGCAGGTAGTAAAATGCTGCGCGTTCGGTAAATGCCAGTACTATTTCCCTCAGCCCTTGGGGAGGGGGAAACTTATTCCAACTGTCTAATATAACATTTTGGTAATCCGCTTTGGTGATTAAGCTTGCTTTTGACTGATCAGCTATTTCAGGAACCGACTGAGTCAGGTTGACGATCTGGAGTGGAACCGGGAAAGGAGAGGTGGAGGATTTTATTGCCCTTCCCCCAGCTCCATGGCCACTTTTCCATTAACTATTAATAACCATCTTATGAATGGTAAGATAAGTGACGTTTTCCCTTCTGTCTACTACCTCAGTTGTAGGAAACGGGAAAACTAGGACACATTTAGAATAGAATTCGGGGTTATTAATGAACCGGGGGGTGCAAACGTGCACGCAAAACCTGGTGCCTGGCACACCTGCGCCTTTTCCTTTAACCCCATCCCCTCGGTAATTTTGGCCCACCCCTATCCGTGCACGGCCTCGCTGCTTGATTGGTTCGTCCGGGAACCAATCAGCTCTTCCAACGCCTGGGCGCCTTGATACTGACCCTGTTCTGGTGGCCTGGATACCCCCGAGCAGGCTTGGTTCCCGACGCTGAGGATTCCGGTGGGAGAGACTGCTTGGAATCTACTCTGCTTATTATCTCTAATTTTCCTTTCCTTCTCTCATCATCCTATAAACGCGTTTCTCCTTGGGCTGAAATGGAAAACGTATAAATGGGGCTAGACGATTGGAGTGTGAAAGTGAGGAGGCAGAAATGCGCTTGATGGGAGCTCAGACAGTAAAAATTAACACTTCATAAAAGATGAGCGTGGAAGAGAACGTTGTGGGTGGCGAAGGTACAAAATAGCATTGTAATTTCCAAGAGAAAGCCAAAGCAAAAATAAACACCTGTGTAAGGAAAGACCTAAAGGAGAAAAAAGTGCCTGCCAAACATACCAAACACTGTTTCTTAACTGAAATAAAAACGTTATTTAAAAGCCCATTTGGGCTGGGCGTGGTGGTTCACGCCTGTAATCCCAGCACTTTGGGAGGCCGAGGCGGGCGGATCACCTAAGGTCGGGAGTTCGAGACCAGCTTGAATAACATGGAGAAACCCTGTCTCTACTTAAACTACAAAAATTAGCTGGGCGTGGTGGCGCAAGCCCGTAATCCCAGCTACTCGGGAGGCTGAGACGGGAGAATCGCTTGAACCCCTGAGGCAGAGATGGCAGTGAGCCAAGATCACCTCATTGCACTCCAGCCTGGGCAACAAGAGCAAAACCCAGTCTCAAAAAAAAAAAAAAAAAAGCCCATTTGGACCCTTTACGAGACAGAAAGCAACTTGGAGGCATACACCGTCCTGTAATTGTGTAGGTGGGGGTCTTTGTGCCTGCCAAACGCCCCCACTCCCCCACTGCCGATCTGTCCCCACTCCCGTGAGTTTCCCAGGGCGAGGGCGCCTGTCAAGGCGAGAAGGAAAAACAGGCAATGGTGAGAAAGTTGTGAGAGATAGGAAAGAAGATACTGAAACACTGAAGGTGGAAGCCGTTTGGACAGTAAACGGAAAGCCTCAGATAAGCATGAGGGAAAGGAAAGAACGAATTGCAGAATGTTTGCATGCCTATGGTAGGCACAGGATGCAATGAGACACGCAGGAGAGAGTGCTTAGAGGGCTCCCCCCATCCTCTCTGGACCTCCATTTCCTTATCCCTAAAGAGTTTATCTTTTTCCTAGAATAAATCATGAGAGATATTCAACTTGACGGCTAGGAAGGCCACCGTAAAATGTTACAAATTTTAAAGTTAGTGGCAAAAGCAATTACATGTGTGATAATTCAAGCAAAGACCTATTTAAAAAAAAAAAAAAAAAAAAAAAAGGTCAGCCCCTCTTCCCCAGCCCTGGCTTACTCCCTAGGAGTAATGAGGGTTCAGTGTTTGGGTGATATTTGGCTTTCAGACTTCTTTGGATGCCCTCATAAATACATATCATGCTTTTTTTTTTTTTTTCTCAAAATAGACTCATACTAAGCATATTAGTCTGTAGCATTTTCACAAAACACTGTGTCACTGACAGTATTCACAAGTAAACACAGAATTACCTCATTCTTCTTAAATATATACTATTAGTAATAGCTAACATAGTTAATGCTTACTCTTTAGTGCTAATACTGTTTTATATTATCTGATTTTCACAAAAGCCCAATGAAGTAGGCACTATCGTTTCCATATTATAGTTGAGAACACAGAGGCACTGAGTGATTAAGCAGCTTGCCCAGGGTCAAGCCTGTGTGTGAACCCAGGCAGTCTGACTCCAGAGCTCACAACACTAAACTCATTCTCTACGGTGGATTAAGTTATGATGTATTCATCTGTACCCAGGAATAGCCACTAAAGTCTTGGCCATCTCTCCTCACCTTTATCCCTGTCAGATGTTATACTGCACCACTTCCTTATATCTTGAACTGTTTATCTTCCTGCAAAAATGCATCCTGAATGATCAAAATGGCTGAAATAGGGAAGGAAAGAGAAAGACAAGTAGGGACTGTGGCTGTGATCAGAAGCTGCCACCAGTAATGCTGCCCTTTCCTACAGGATTTACTGGCAGAAGAAAATTGTCTTCTCTTTGTTCTAGAAGGTACCCAAGAGGGGTTGAATAGGTAGGAATATTGCTCAAATTGTGGTGATAAGAACTGCACTAAGGAGCTAATGCCTGAATCAGAAGTGATCTGTTTATCTCTCTAGAAGGTGAGTCACGTTCCAAGCCTTCCTTGGGAGGAAAAATTGACATCTTTTGGTCAATGAGTTAATGTTGATGACTGACCCTTTGAGATGGTAGAAAAATTAAGAAGAAATGGTCTAATCTTTTGCCACTTACTGTTAATCCCTTTCAAGAAGAGAGACTCTATAGGTTATAAAACTAGAGAATTAGCCGTAAGCAATCCCTGCTAGACTTGAGGTTGCAGAAACTGAAGATGCTTGTTCATTTCAGTATTCATTGGCATTGTCCTAGATGGAATTTCCCAGCTCTTGAAAAGCTTCCCATTATAGCTGAAAAGTTTAGCCACTTGGCTAAGGGGTATTTGCAAGGTTGTAAAGCTCTGTAAAGCATTGTAGTTATAGATAACATCTACTAAGCTAAAATCTTTCTAAAAACATGCATTAGCAAGTTTTAAGTTTGGCTTTGAAATCAGTGACTGAGCCTGTTTGGTCTGCTCATTTGATAAAGCCCTTGGGGAGCAACAGTCTGACCCAGAGACCATGGGGCAGCTACTTCCTTTCTCTTAAATACCACCCACGTGGAGGTTGGTTCATTTTTGTAATGGGTTAGGAACCCATTTTGGCTTTTTTTCTTTTTTTACCTGTTTGCCCAATTTTTATCCTGTTGATGAACAGTTGGTTTTAGAGATGCCAGCAGACATGGAATTTGTGCCTGAAACTACAGCCGTAGGGAATGCCAAAGAGTGTGCTGTGGTTTTGAGCAAGAGTATTCTGTATGTTAATGCATCATATTCAGGTTTTTATCAGTGATACATTTCTTTACTTGTACAGAAAGAATACATAAGTATAGCTAATTTTACTTAGGTTATAGCTATAATTATTATTTTTTTCCTATTTCTTATAAAAGTACCCCTGGACATAAGTACAAACAAAAAGCCACTTTGAGAGCATCTGTTAAATGTATATCATACAAGTGTATGTCTCACAGAGTTGAAAATTATGAAATTTTTGATGAAATAACCTTATTTAAATCCAGCCAACAGCCTACAAGTATTTGGATTTGTTTTGGACTCTGCAGGCTGTCTGTCTCCTCGGGTCATTGGCACTAATTGCTTATTAACAATAAATGGCATTAGTTGGCTGGGTGGTGGTGATGACACAAAACCCACTATTTCTTTCTTGCCCCAAAGCTCGGAAATCCCCTGGCCTTTCTTTTTCCCTTCTAACCCTTCCTGGCTTACCTGCCCCTCTTACTGATACCTCTTTGCAGCTTGGAAACTTCCTGTTTGACTTTTGCAACTGAAGAAACTCGAGGTTCTCTACTCTTGTGTAAGGATAAAAAGAAGTGGGTGAGGGTATTTGCAGATGAGTTAGAAGTCCAGAGTAGCCTGAGCTATTTCAGCTACGTTTCTGGTGACTTACAAAAAGTATTAATTTCCTATTTTAAAGCAGACAGCTAAGCGTTCCTTCATATTTCAGATATAACATTATAAAGAAATCATCCCCCTTAGGTGGAGCTCCTGGGGATGTCTCTTTTCTTAGGGAAATGCATCAGCTTCTTTCAAGGACTGGTGATGCTTCAGGCAAAGGGTTTAACCATGCAGGGGGGTGTTTACTATATGTTTCAGTCCCAGTTTAGGTAGACATCCACATCTCTGATATGAGCCCACTATACAGTGCTTTTAATTAAGGTTACAGCAGTACTAGTTGAAAATTTAAAACTGCATACTGGAATTGTTTTCTAAAAATACATTAATGTTCAAGAAAGTTGTTTTTAATTTTCAGTGTTTGGTAGAAATAAACTCTGGTGCATTTATAGTTCTGTGATTTGCCTAATTTAAAGGGAGGATTAATTAGCTTGCCCCCTTGAATTTATGCTATCATTTTTCAGGAAATAATCATTCATCTGCTTCCATTATTTCTCTCAATTGATGAAATCATTGCAGTCCTACTATGTGTCCAGCACTGGTCCCATGCTGGGTTCATAATATAATGAGACATAGTCATAATCCTCAAGAAAATGTTATAGCATAACCTTCCCCCTTTTGTACTTCCTTTGAAATTAAATTAAAATGAAATTGACTATTAAGGTTCAAAGGGACCAGCACCAGGGGTTTTGTTTTGATTTTAATGTCTTAATGCTTCTGGGTAATTTTGAATCTCAGTATTTGGAGCCTTTAAGTCACATTAGGGAAGCAAACTTGTTTTTTCCAACCAGCTTGTGATTAGCTTTGTACCTGAAGGCCCAAGACCTTACCTGCTGTTAGAGAAAAAAAATTATTCTGACACTTGTTACAGTGCTAGGGAAGACTTTACTCAAGTCTGTTGCAATATAGGAGAACAACCCAGCTCAATACAGCATTGACAGCTGGTACTTGTAGGCAAAGAGCAGAGTGTGAGGGGTCAGTGGAATGGAAAGTTACTCAGCAGGGACATTAAATCAAACTAAACTGACCTAGCAGGATTCTTGCTGAAAGCAGACCAAAGACTTATACATCAAAGGTGGGGAATGAGGAACTTGAGCAGATATCAAGTTTGGGGGATTCTTACTAGCCTGACTTAACAGGATTCTTGCTTAAGGAACAGGACTGGGGCCAATGTTGTGGCCTAGCAGAGAAGAGAGGCCTGAGTAAAGTTTGGTGGAGGACAGAATCTTTGTCATCCTTGCAGATGGGGGAGAAGGGGAAGAGAGTAGATGGTACTGCAGTTATTTAACTATGATTTTCATTCTGATTTATCTGCATTACTTCTGTGACCTTCCATAATTGACTGTGTTTCCTACTAACCATGTAAGGAGAGCAGATGCCCTTAATTATGGTGCAAAAGAAGCAGGATTGAACCTAATTATACAACATAATGTTATGGCAAAGAGTTGAGGAGCCTTTCCCATGCTGTTTTTTCAGATAAGTGGTTTTCCCTAGCTTTCCACTTTGGTACTACAGTAGATACTTTGCAAATTATTAGCTTAAGAATGGTATAGCATTTGATTTGTTTGGCCCATCTCCCATATACCACATAGTGATGGGATCATTCCTATTTATACTTTATTAGAGGCATTGAAAATTGCTAAATGCAATAGTCATTTGTTGAGCTAGTCCTGTGTGTAGGTTCTGTACTAAGCACTTTACGTGTAAGGATTTAATGAGATGAATGCAATGTAGGTAAGTAATTTGCTCAAAGTAACAAAGCTTTTTAAGTGGCAGATCCTGGATTCATGTCCAGTTCTGTGGAACTCCCACCTTTGGTGGGTTTTCACTGTGTCTAATGAAATACTTAAAACATTTTTAACCATAAGATACTCATTATAGGAAATTCAGATAATACAGACTAGTAAAAGGTATGAAGAACATGAAAGGTATGAAAATGTTTGATAATTAGTAAATTATCAAACATAACCTAGTAAAAGGTATGAAAATGTTTGATAATTCATTAGCCACTATTTATATTTTAGATTAGGTCTCTCTGATTTCTTATATAGATGTTTTTTAAAAAATAAAAGCTGATCATATGTTTACATGTCTTTTAACATGTCTCCTTCACTTAAGAATATATAATGGACCCCTCTCCAACATACATTCTTTTTTCTTTTCTTTTTTTTTTTTGAGACGGAGTTTCACTCTTGTTGCCCAGGCTGGAGTACAGTGATGCGATCTTGGCTTACTGCAACCTCCGCCTCCTGGGTTCAAGTGATTCTCCTGCCTCAGCCTCCCGAGAAGCTAGGATTACAGGTGCCCATGACCACACCCAGGTAATTTTTTGTATTTTTGGTAGAGATGGGGTTTCATCATGTTAGCCACACCGGTCTCAAACTCCTGACCTCAGGTGATCCTCTTGCCTCAGCCTCCCAAAGTGCAGGATGACAGGTGTGAGCTACCACACCCGGCCTCCAACATATATTGTTTATTTATTTATTTATTTATTTATTGAGACGGAGTCTTGCTCTGTTGCCCAGGCTGGGGTGCAGTGGCCGGATCTCAGCTCACTGCAAGCTCTGCCTCCCAGGTTTACGCCATTCTCCTGCCTCAGCCTCCCGAGTAGCTGGGACTACAGGCGCCCGCCACCTCGCCTGGCTAGTTTTTTGTATTTTTTAGTAGAGATGGGGTTTCACCGTGTTAGCCAGGATGGTCTCCATCTCTTGACCTTGTGATCCGCCCGTCTCGGCCTCCCAAAGTGCTGGGATTACAGGCTTGAGCCACCGCACCCGGCCCATATATTCTTATTATGTCGACTGGGTAATATTCCACTGAAGGGCTTCTCATTCATGAATCTCCCATTGAACATTAAGATTTACTTTTAGGCTTTTAGTGAATGTCTTCATGTGTTTTTTTCAGCTCATCCAGTTGTTTCCTTATGATTAACTTCTAGACATGGAAAGCTTGGGTAGAAGCTATGCACATTCACAACTGTGATACCTATCAGATTCGTTGTATCAATTCACACTGCAGCCAGCAGTATCTACCACTTTAGTATTAAGCCTTTTAATATTTGCCAGTGATCTGATAGATGATATATACTTCATTGTAATCTGTGTTTGATTATTGAAGAAAATGAATAAACAGATGTATATACTTATATGTCACAGATATTAGCCATGTAAATATCTTTTTTTTTTTTTTTTTTTTTTTTTGAGACGGAGTCTTGCTCTGTAGCCCAGGCTGGAGTGCAGTGGCTGGATCTCAGCTCACTGCAAGCTCCACCTCCCGGGTTCACGCCATTCTCCGGCCTCAGCCTCCCGAGTAGCTGGGACTACAGGCGCCCGCCACCTCGCCCAGCTAGTTTTTTGTATTTCTTAGTAGAGACGGGGTTTCACCGTGTTAGCCAGGATGGTCTCGATCTCCTGACCTCGTGATCCACCCGTCTCGGCCTCCCAAAGTGCTGGGATTACAGGCTTGAGCCACCGTGCCCGGCTTTTTTTTTTTTTTTTTGAGACAGAGTCTTGCTCTGTCCCCCAGGCTGGAATGCAATGGCGTCATCTTGGCTCACTGGCTCACTGCAACCTCTGCCTCCTGGGTTCAAGCAATTCCTGCCTCTGCCTCCTGAGTAGCTGGGATTACAGGCATGCGCCACCATGCCCAGCTAATTTTGTATTTTTAGTAGAGATGGGGTTTCTCCATGTTGGTCAGGCTGGTCTCCAACTCCTGACCTCAGATGATCTGCACACCTCGGCCTCTCAAAGTGCTGGGATTACAGGAATGAGTCACTGCACCCAACCTATTTAGAGATCTTTTTATGATTTTCCTGTTTATATTCATTTTTCTGTTGAAATAATGTTTCATATTTATAAGTGCTCTTTATATTTTAAGGCTATTCACCCTTGGCCTATCATGTTGTAATATATTTTCTAACATGTTCATTTTTTAACTTCATTTTTTTTTCTTTGCAATGCAAAATTTAATGTTTGGGTGGTCATACCTAATTTCTCCTCTATGGCTTCTATTTCATATCAGGCTTAGAACATGTAAAGTACTAGAATAACCATCCTACTCCTTTTAGCTACTTACAGTCCTTAGTTGCAAGTCATAGAAATGCCTTTGAGCTAACTTCGGGGCATGGGGGGCGGGGAAAGAAATGGTAATTAGATACCAACTGTCTTATAGAACCCAAGTATAGGAATAACTTGGATTTTACAAGGGACTGGAACCCTGAACTGGAAAGCTAGCCAGCAACAAAGTGGCCATACTTTCAGTCTTTCACCAGGGCACAGGTGACTTCTCCATGCCACCAACAAGCAACCAGACCACATCACCTGTGGCCTCAATTCCAATTTTGAATTTTTGGGAGAGAGACTCCAATTGGTTCAGTTTGTCTCAGATGTCCACCTTTGACATAGGTGATCATAAATATGGCTGCCAGGACCCACTCCTGAGAATGGGCAGTTCTTTAAACAGGGAGGTTGTGGTAGTTAGGGCTGGGCAGATAGTTTAGAAGATTCTACTACTATAGGTAACTTAGTCAACAGATATTTGAGTACCTTCTTTGTTTCAGGCACATATTAGAAGACAGATGAAATGACCAAATAGACAAATGTGTCAACAGGCAAATAGTGATTGTGTCTGAATATGCCTGCTGCCCTGCCTTGCAGCCCTTGGGGAGCTGTCTAGGCTAGGAATTCAAAACTGTCCCAAAAATGCCATAGAAGGGATAAAGACTCAGGCCAGCTTTGGAACTAAATATGGCTTGAAGATTTGTACCAATAAATAAGTATTACATATTAATATAAGATGATGTAGCTCTTTGGTCACAGGGGTATAAACCTGGCTAGTATGACACACCAGAGCTCTGCTCATTTTTGTTTGTTTTTTGAGATAGTCTCGCTCTGTCACCCAGGTTGGAGTGCAGTGGCACGATCTTGGCTCACTACAACACCTGCCTCCCCAGTTCCAGCAATTCTCATGCCTCAGCCTTCTGAGCAGCTGTGACTACAGGCACGTCCCACCACACCTGGCTAATTTTTGTATTTTTAGTAGGGATGAGTTTCCTCATGTTGCCCAGACTGGTCTTGAACTCCTGGCCTCAAGAGATCCACCCACCTTGGCCTCCCAAAATGCTGGGATTGCAGGTGTGAGTCACTGCACCCCACCTGCTCGCTGTTATTTTTATTTCTTTTCCTCATCTCATTTGTCTAAGCAGGTAGGGTAATGACAGACATATTTGGTGAATGGGTGTTTATTTTATAAAACAAAAGTTCAACTTCTATAGTTTCCCCTTTTTTAATTAGTCTGATATTTACCTTTTTCCCTTTATTAGACATGGTTTTAATCTGATATTCATCTACTTATATTATTTTTGTAGTTTAAATGCAGGTTTATTGAGTGCATTTCCTTTATTTGAGACAGAGTCTGAATGTTGCTCTGTCACCCAAACTGGAGTACAGTGGTGTGATCCAGGTTCAATGCAGCCTCTGCCTCCTGGGTTCAAGCAATTCCTGTGCCTCTGCCTCCCTAGTAGCTGTGGCCACAGGCACGCACCACCACACCTGGCTAATTTTTTGTATGGTAGAGATGGGGTTTTGACATGTTGGCTAGGCTGGTCTTGAACTCCTGGGTTCAAGCGATCCACCTGCCTTTGCCTTCCAAAGCACTGGGAGTGCAGGCGTGAGCCACCACACCCGGCTAATTGCATTTCTTGAACCAGTTGAAATCTCACGTTTTGTAGTCTGCTGCTTGTATTGTTATCAAATGTCATCTCGGGTTTCCCTGAATATTAGCTTACAAAGAAAATGTATTCTGTTTTTTCAGAATATTCTACATAAAATTCTGTGCCAGCAATTTGGCTATGAGAAAAGCTTAGAAAAAATAAGACCAGTGGATGATAGTCTCGAATGTAGTAAATTCACATTTCCTTATGTGCTTGTATTATGTCACTGTTTACCTATGTTTGTGCAAGCATGATTGAAGGACTAACAACAAAATTCAGAAACTGATTTCTGTAAGAAATTCACTCTAAATGCTGAGCTGACAGAGATTATGTTCAGAAGACCAATGGCAGCACTGAAAAGTCAGCCATGTGGGTGATTCTTACAAGGGGCTTCCATCCCTGTATGTGTAACCTGGGATTTAGTCCTTGGATAGGCATCCCAGCTGTGATTAAGTGAGTCACCTTTTTGACCCTTTGAGTTGGTGACTGCCTACAGTTGTCGAGCTGGTTACTGCCCCACTTAATCCCACTCTGGGCCTCAGTTTCTTCTTACAAAATGGGGTCATTGAACTGCATTGGTAGTTCTCAGAATTTTTATTTTGTAACCTTTTATCATTTCAAAAATGTTGAGAAGACTGACATGAGGTTATTAACTTTTTATTTTGCCAAGCGTGGACATAATCAAATCTGTCATCTACCATCACCAGTGTTTCATGAAATAAAGGAGTTTTAAAACCAGAATCATAGAGGCATATAACCTCAGCAAAACAACAGTTTTTAAATCAAATACTTTTAGTTTTATGAAAAAGGTATGATATTGTTTCTATTTTTCTAAATTTTCAGGGACTCATAAAATCATGTATTTTACCTGCCCTAGAGGATTGCCAATGCCCTTTCCAGTTCTAAACTCTGTGAGTTCCTGGAGTTAGGCCAGGAACCAAGTGTTTGCCCTCAGGGCTGAGGTTTTTCACAGTGGGGCCTGCTGCCTCCTTTATTGTGATTATAACTCGGAATTATTTTTTCCCCCAGCATTTTACCATGAAAATTTTCAGCCAGGCGCAGTGACTCACACCTGTAATACCAGCACTTTGGGAGGCCGAGGTGGGCGAATCAGCTGAGGTCAGGAGCTCGAGACCAGCCTGGCCAACGTGGTGAAACCTCGTCACTACTTAAAATACAAAAATCAGCCGGACTTGGTGGTATACACCTGTAATCCCAGCTACTCGGGAGGCTGAGGCAGGAGAATCGCTTGAACCCGGGAGGCGGAAGTTGCTGTGAGCCGAAATCGCGCCATTGTACCCCAGCCTGGGGAACAAGAGTGAGACTCCGTCTTGTTAAAGAAAAAAAAAGAAAAAAAGAAAATTTTCAAACATGCAGAAAAGTCGAAACCATTGTAGACTTAACACATATATACCCGCCATCTAGCTTCTGTAATTCACATTTTGTTAGATTTGCTTTATCATTTACCTGTCTGTGTACCCATTTATCTGTCCATCAGTCCATTCTTGAGTTATCTCTAAGCTTGTTTTTTTTTTTTTTTTTTTTTTTAGTGCAGTGGCCTTAATTTATGCTTTTAAGTTCTTTTCCATAGAAAATAAAAAAAATAAGTTTGAGTGACTTTGACATCCTCAGTTGAGAAAAATAGCAGCAATTGGGTCCTTGTGCATGGAAGGGACCACCTCAGACTTCAGTTTTATAACAGTGGCCCCTGCAATTGCTCGCTCAATTGATAACCTTCCCATAACTTAGCATCCACATAGCTGAGCTTCACATGGGGTCAAATTTAAAAGTATCTCTTTGCTATGCTCCCATTTAATTGAATTAGGAAATCTGCCAAAAACTTGAATCACTCCTGTTTTCAGCCGGTGGCCAGGCAGGAATGCTCCCTGAAGAGTACTCTTCAACAAAGACTTCAGAATGTGTTACCTGAAAAGTAATCATGATGAATCAGGACATCACTGTGTTTTCCGTACGTCTGAAGTAGAGATTGTCCACTAGACAACCTAGGGAAAGCAGAGTACCTGCTCAGCTGCTCTTTTTCTGGTGTGATCAGATCAGCTGGGTCCTCTGAAACATGAATCCATAGTGCTTCCTTTGTTATACTATTTCTGACTTAGTTTTCTCTAAACGGCTGTAAAATTTAACTGCCTAGCTGTATTTTCTTTCTGTGGACTTTATGCTCTCATATTTAGGAGAAAGAATAAGGGAACACCAACTTCCATCTCTGTAGCTCTGGATGATTATTAAGGCCCTGGTCTGTAATGCTTAAAGGTAAGCATCTGTTGTCTATGTTCAATAAAAGAAGAAAATGAACCCCAGAGAGAAATCAAGTTACTTTAGAATCGCAGGCTGTCCCATGACCCTGGTGACCATCACTGAATCATTAAACCTGACCATTCATTGTGTGAAATTATTAAAAAAAAAAAAAAAATCCTATCCCCGTAAACAAAATGCCACATAAGTGAATTAAATGTGTTTTATTGCTCAAAGGAAACTAATTTTCAAGAGGCTTTATATTGAATAAAGGCATGTTGGCACATCAAGTTTTGCACAAAAGGATACATTTAACAGTACTTTAAAATAGTTATATTGAATATAGTAGTCTCTTAAAATTATACTTCCTTACTATATGTGCATTCCTAAGTATAATAGTCAAAACCTTGTCAAAATTACTATATTTTTGGACTACACTGATATTTTAAAATATTTTAATGTTTTTGGAAAGCCTGTATGTCTTAAAAACCAATCTGTACATTTTATGTAGTGATGTTTCGTTTTTCTAAAGTTAATAAATACAGCATGTGTTTTAACATCAGTAGCTACTTAGAAGTAAGGAAATGTACTTAGGAATTCTGAGTAATGGGACTCAAATTGTAAGTGAGGTTTTATGTGAGTCCCCTTTAAAATTTAATTTGGGAGGTTTGTTACCTAAGTTTTACTTAAGCAGAGTCAGGTTTTTGTTTGCTTGTTTGTTTTAGAGATGGCGTCTCACTGTGTTACCCTGGCTGGAGTGCAGTAGCTGTTCACAGGCACAATCATATCACCCTATGGGCTCAAGTGATCTTCCCACCTGAGCCTCCAGGTAGCTGGGATTGTGAGTGGCCAAGTTTGCTTCAGAGTTAAGTTTTAATGGAAATTTTTCAAGTTAGTGAACTTAGGGGCCAACAAGTGTGACAGCATTCAGTTAGCATTCATATCTTCGTCTTTGGCAGTGTGGTCTCTTGGGGTGGCCGTCTTGAGTGTGTGCATCTACATTGCTGGCTTGCAGAAGCCAGGCCTAATGGAGCCTTGCTGAATGCATGGTGTAATTAATCATCCCAGGGTTCTGGGCAGACAGACCAATTACTTGCCCAGCTGAGAGGACCAAAGTGGCTTTTGTGCTCTACTGTACTTTCAGGAAGTTGATAAATACACATTTAAGCTATTAAAAAATGGTGCATCTTTACCTGTGATCTTTTTCATATAAGTATAGGAAGGAAAAAAATCTTGTGATAAACTGATTTTTTTTTTTTAATAAAAATATGAACGGGCGTGGTGACTCACGCCTGTAATCCTAGCACTTTGGGATGCTGAAGCGGGTGGATCACCTGAGGTCAGGAGTTTGAGACCAGCCTGGCCAACATGGCAAAACCCCATCTCTACCAAAAATACAAAAACTAGCCGAGTGTAGTAGCAGGTGCCTGTAATCCCAACTACTCGGGAGGCTGAGGCAGGAGAATTACTTGAACCTGGGAGGTAGAGGCTGCAGTGAGCTGGGATCACTCTACTTCACCCCAGCCTGGGCAATAGAGTGAGAGACTGTCTCAAAAAATAAATAAATAAATAAATAAAATAAATAAAAATGCTATAGATTATTGAGTTTCTATATTTAAGTGGTCTGCTGTGGTGTACTAATAGTCACTATATGCCTTTTTGAAAAGGTGATTGTTGACAAAATATGTTACACACAGCCGGTAAAAATAAAAGATGGAGTGTAAATGTTCAGTAGGAAGCAAATTGTAAGGTACAGTGACTGTGAACAGCCCATAACAGGGTGTCAGTGAAAGCAGGAATGGAAAACCAAACTGATATTAATAAAGAAGGGACTATTAAGAGTTTTTACTTCTTTTTTTTTTTTTTTCTGATGCCGGGTGCCATGACTCATGCCTATAATCCCAGCATTTCGGGAGGCCAATGCAGGTGGATTGCTTGAGATTAGGAGTTCAAGACCAGCCTGAACAACATAGCAAGACCCAGTCTCCACCAAAACAAACAAACAAACAGTCAGGTATGGTGGTGTGCACCTGTGGTCCCAGCTACTTGGGAGGCTGAGGTGGGAGGATCACCTGAACCAGGCAGGTCAAGGCGGCAGTGAGCTGTGATCTTGCTACCACACTCCAGCTTCGGTGACAGAGTGAGACCCTGTCTCAACAAAAAGCAATTTTAAAAAGAGGATTTTTTGTAATATAAAAGAGGAAATAGCTATAGTATTTTGTTGTAAATAAGTAACCTATGACAATGGACTCTAAAAGATACGTTTGGGACAAACAATAATTTTATTGGCCTTTTAGGACAGTGTTTGCCCATAAGGTATGGTTTGGAGTGGAGCCAAAGAGTGAGATTAGATGCCCTCTTGGCATCTCTCCCTGTGATTATCAACAATGAGGCTATGCCACAGAGGACCATGCTGCTCTGTTGTTAGAACCAGGTGTCCAGAACTGGGCTGGTGACTCAGTGCAGCAGCAAATGGGAAGAAGAGAAGAATTGGCAGCTCTGACTATAGCAGCTGGTGTTTATTTATGTATTTTTTTTTTTAATCTTGGTGTTCAGCTGGGAATCACATGGGCCCATACTTGAAGTCCTGCCTGTCCTCTTCTCCCCATTTCCCTGTCATCAGTTTAGTGCTGACAGAGACTACCTGGCCACGCTGCCCTTTTGCCCCTTGCACACCACCTGAAGCCCTGCCACCTGCCTTGCCATCCTCAAAGGGACCACCCGATGTGATTCGTCTCTGGTTCTGGGCTCCATGAGGACTTGTGCTGTAAATTCCTCAAGTCCTGGTTCCCAACCTTCTCAACATCACGAGCCCTTTTATTATTATTTTTTTCTTGGATGAATTCCTTGTGAAAAATTTTGTCCAACAAGCTGTATTAAATAAGCATTAAGTTACTCCTATTAAAAAAAATTAACCGGATACATCGTGTCTCCTAATCAGCACGAAGGTGTAGTAAAAAATCATATCGAAACTGATAACATTTCAGCCAAAAGCAAAGGAATTAACCTTTGTGAATCTTGAGTACTTCTTGCCCACAATGTTTGTCATTAGCTTCTCCCCCACCCCCACCCCCCAATATTTAAAACAGGTTAGATCTCCTATTGCTACCTTCCCAGGTCTTCAAAGAGCCTAGACCACAAATGGGACTCTCTGCCCACAGGTTTGGATTTTGTATCACCTGAGTTACCAGCAAGCTATGCTCAGATGAGTGTCAAGATCATTGTTTGGGTTTCAGATGTGTAGCACCTTCCTCAGGAACATTATTTTAACGTCCCTGATGTTCTGTTTCTTGTTGAAAAACTGTCTTTTAATAGTTTTATTTTGTTGCCTTCCAAAGTGCTACAAGTTGCCCGAGAGGCACAATGCATGTCAGCTGCAAGTTTAATTAAACTCGTGCTGAGAATATTATTTTTCTAGCAGAGTTTGACCCTTCGGCAAAAGTTTCTTTTGCACAAATTTCTATCTTCACTGACTGTGGATGAGAAGAACTTAAAATTATCTTGAGATGTTTACTAATCTGTCAAAGTGGAGGAAGGCATTGGTTAGTCAGGAACTTAGAACATAAACTATCCATATATTCTATCACCTGTAATTAGCTTCAATTGATAATTTGTGTGCGTCTGTTAGTACATATCTACTTTCAAACTGGGATAATTCTATATACTGATTACTTTTTTCACTTCAAATGGAGTCACTATCTTCCCATGTAAACAAGTATTTTACTCTCTCATTTTTAATGGCTGCATTGTATTCTATTTATGGTTGTAACACACATTTTTCTCCTTGATGTTAGCCAAGTTTTTACTATTGAAAACAGTCCTGGGATGAACCTCCTTGTAGACAAATCTTTGCTAAGCTATAATTTGAAAAGTGACATTTTTCTGGGAAAAATACTCAAAAGGGACTTTCCCAATATTTCTTGTGACATTATTTAATAGTTAGAAAAGATCAGTGTTTAGATTGGAAATTGTTTGGGGAAGCGTTAGCTATACACTTTAATGTACTTTACCAAAGTAGTGTTTTGGTGAGCTGGACATACTGATTAAAAAGCATTATGGCTTCACTTTAATATTTAGGTTTAAATTGCCCCTTTTTTGGTATCATCATGCATTCACTGTGTGCTTCACATGCCTTAAGAGGCAAAAGATACAGAGGTTTTAACCTTGGGAGGCTCACACTCTTCTTGGGAAAATAAATTAATGAAAAGTTGAGAACCCATGCATAGCATGACAGAGGAGTAGCATGCTGCTGGGGTGGCACCATGATCAATAACTTGAAGGGGCAGCTTGTGGTAGTCTTGGCTCTTTCCCTAGCCAGTCTGTGGCTTCAGCAAGCAGCCTCACTATTTTAATCCTCAGTTTGCATATTCATAATGTTAGGTCATTGACTTAGCCCTTCCCAGCTGTACAGTGCTGTCGGAGTAAGTGTCAGCACAAAAGTTGGGTTCTTCTTAATTTCTAATGACTTTTAAGTGGGATATTTGTATATACTTCACTAAAAATTAACACTTTTTCTTCTGCCTTGTCTGCTTTATCTTTTTTTTTTTTTTTTCTTCTTCAGGGTACCAGGATGTCTGCTTTATCTTAAATAAAATCTCTGAATATGCATTTTAACAAAAAGTGGAAGTGAATTGAAAATCTAGTTACATTTGATTCTATGAAACAAATGTCTAAACCTAACAGCATGAAAAACCAAGTATGGTATAGTGGAAACTAATCCCCTTGCTTAGAGGATAGTATCCTGCTCTCCCCACCCTTTACAGCATGAAGAGTGAGCACCAAGCACAGGTTATAATATTGTCTCCAGTAAAAAAATCAAAAAATAAAAATAAACTTCAGTAGCCTATCCTGAATAAAAAGAGACTAAATTTTTAGGCTTTTCCCCCAGAATTCTTTTAAAGTGATGTGATATGTTACTCTATTGTCCAGAAAGGATGACTTAAAGTATTTGCCTGGAAGGGGGATGTGCTTCAAAATCTTATCAGTGAAGCAAACAAAATCATGGTGGTGATGACAAGCTTTTCCTTCCACTTTGGAATGTCTATTTTGAGACATGGTTCTGTTACAGCCAAATTATAATTTGTAAGGTATGTGGATATCGAATTAGGGTCTACTAAAAGTTGAAAAAAATGTAAAATTGAAAGCTCTTACTGATCCTTCCAGGAAAAAAAAGAATGAAGATCACAACTAGATCTGAATTCAGTCTTTCAATTTAGCCTCAAGTTGTCTGTAGGTGGGTGACCTGAGGACATCTATGTGGCTGTCAGGATTGTGCTGCCACTTGGCACAGAGCTAATGTTCTCTCACTTTGTCAGTTAAATTGCCGCAGAAAGCAGCTGCACTTGATGTAATTTTAATCAATACCTTGTACTTGTACGTGGCCCTGCAGCCACGTGTCACTGTACTGCTCTCAGCATCTCTGACCTGAGTAAAGGACGCAGAGGTTTGCTTGAGGTTTGGTTTTGAAAATTCGCATAAGTCAAATTATATTTTAAAAGCACCAGGAAGCTTGCTTTGTGACCTATGTCAGTGCAAGACATTTTCATAATGTTCAGAATGGTACTGTTAATCAGTATTGGTTCTTTGGAAGTTGAACTTTCACATGCTCTTTTTTTTTTTTTTTTTTCTTTTAAAGTAGAGGGTAACTAGTGGTCTGTTCATTTCAGATGTTAAGTGACTGACAGCTAGCATCAATAGCTCCTTGAAGGTCATCAGGGTTAAGTGGCTAAGGATGAATGACTGGGACTCTGCCTACATCAGCTTCCTCCCTAATGTGCTTTTGAATATTCTTCAAGGATTGATTTATTACTTTTCAGTAACTCCATTTATACCAGAACTGCTTCAGCATTCATTTATATAATAGAGTTCTTCTGATTTAAGTACAATTCATTTAAAACAGTATGCTCAAGTAATTTTTTTCTCACAGAAAAAATACTCTTGGTGTTTGCACTTAAAAACATATCTTTTCCTGAGATATATTTTTTTTTACTATATCTCAAAGCAGTAATTTACCTCATCAGTAAAGCCAGTTTTGCAACTCTGTTAGGAATCTAAACAGTTTATTCTATTCAGTAAATATCATTGGTTAGGTACTTAGAGACTTAAAGATGAACCATCTCTACTTAACATTCACACTTTTCAGACTGTATTATGAGACAGATACCAAAACAGAAGATGTTTAGATTGTGTTATGTTATTAAATGGTTTGATAGTTAAAATTGTTTATTAAAGAAAATAATGTATGATCAACAATGCCCATATTTAGCAAGCCATATTAGTTACAAGTAAAACTTAAGACTCTTTCAGCTAGGTTGACAGAAAACCATTAAATTAACTCAGTTTTCAGTCAGCTAACATTTATTAAACCTCCTCATGGAGTGTAAGGAAGGCTCTGAAGGTTAAAAAATATATTTTCTATTTTCAAGGGGTTCACAAGTTAGCAGGGGAGATATAGTGTGGATAACTGTAATATAATAAGCTACTGTGATGAAGGAGTTGATCAAATGTGATGGGAACCCTGCAAATGGGCACAGGCTGGTTAATTCTAAGTCTGGAGAAAATGGGAAGAGGTGAGCAAAGCTGACTGTTCGAACCCTGGAGGAACAGATGTTGTGTAGAGGAGGCACATGAGGGAGACAGCAGCATGAGGAAGGTCATGGCGGTATGAAAGCGGCAATTTCTGGGAATTAGAAAAATCTTTTGTGACTGTTTATAGGCCTGTCAAAATCCTTGACAGGGCATTTGTGGAGCCTGAACCATCTGACACTAGACATACAATGATTCTCCCTTCTTACAGAAAGAGTGGGTGCTGGTAACATTTGACTGCTCTTTAGGTCTGCCAGGCATGTCCTCTGGAACCTCTCTGTGGGATTGGTGCTTCCCTTCAAGATGGTAGACGGAATCACATCTGAATGTTGCCTCTGTATTTAGGACTCTTGCTGGGCTGCTCTTGGGTACACCTGTATGCTATGTATCCAGGATCGAAGGGGAAGTGGGAGGGACTTTCCTTCTCAGGTAAAACCTGCTGGGATTTGTCATGGATGGGGGTCCCAGGTGAATTCACTAACGACCATAATTTTTGCTACAGAAAAGGTACTAATCCCTCACTTGCTGGTTTGATCACCTGGAGATTTCCTGCAAAAACTCTGCTACAGCTGTGCCCAGAGCCCTCCAACCATTCCTGATTGAACCATGCAGGGAGCAGAGCCAGTGCTGGAGCAGACAGCAGAACTCCTGAAGGTCCCGCGTGAGGCAGAGGGCTGCAGGCACACACCACATATGCCAAGAAATAAAGAGCCACTGAAACCCTAAGCCAAGTTTCTTTTGTCCTGAGATTTCTAACTCATTGCAGTTAAAAGTCATCAAAGTAAGAGTCCAGAAGGCACCAACTCTTAACACCAACAAAAACCAAAAACTGCATAGAGGCAGGGACAGGGCTGAAAAGATAGGTTTGCATGAGATTGTGAAGGCCCTTGTATCTCATCATAAGGAACTTTATTTACATCATAAGCAGTGAGCAGCCACAAAGAATTTTTTTTAGGAAGCAATTATTGGGAATGACATGAAGTTTATGTTTGGGAAAAGTAGCAGATATGGGAGTGAAACAGATGAAGGGTGATGTACAATGGTGAGATGGAGAAGAGGCATTGTTGGAGGCTTTCCAGATGTAAATCTAATAGATTGCAGGACTGTTTGGGAATAATGAAGAGAGATGTTAGCGACATCTAGTGCATACCCTTCTTTCTCTGTGTGGGCACATGGGAGGCTTACACCTCTCTGCTCCCTTTGTAGGTAGATGAGTCCATGTGACTAGTTCTGGCCAGTACATTTTGAGCATAAATGAAGTGTCACTTCTAGGCTGATGCCTATAATTGTCATTGGAAGACCTTCCAGTATTGTCTTCCTCTTGAATGATAATGGAGAAGGCTAAATGTTAACACTCCACACAGCACATTGTGTCTTCCATTTCTTTCATTTGTTGTCGTAGTGTCCTGTGCCTTTTCCCCTCCATCACTTTCCCTCTCCCACAGATGTGCTAAGTCATTGCTATTGGGTAAAACAACACACTTCCTCTTCCAGGCTGCATCACCCCTTCAAGTTACTGGGTGTACTATTGCTCCCTTTTTAAGAAAATCTTCCCCTCCTTGTCTTAGTTTATGTTGCTGTAAAGGAATACCAAAGGCTAGGTAATTTATAAAGAAAAAAAATTTATTTGGCCCATGATTCTCCTGGCTGGAAGATTGGGCATCTGGTGAAAGTCTCAGGCTGCTTCCACTCATGGCGGAAGGCAAAGGACAGCCAGCATGTGCAGAGGTCACATGGCAAGAGAGGAAAGGAGGTGCCAAGTTCCTTTTAACAACCAGCTCTCAGGAACTAATAGAGCCAGAACTCACTCATTGCCATGAAGATGCACCAAGCCATTCTTGAGAGATTTGACCCCATGACCAAAATACCTCCCACTAGTCTCCAATTTCAACACTGGGGATCAGATTTCAACATGAGACTTGGTGGGGACAAACCAAACGACAGCACTCCTTTATTTCCTCCCTTATAGAAATGTATATTGGGCCAGGCATGGTGGCTCATGCCTGTAATCCCAGCACTTTGGGAGGCTGAGGCCAGTGGGTCACTTGAGGTCAGAAGTTCAAGACCAGCCTGGCCAACATGGTTAAATCCCATCTCTCCTAAAAATATAAAATTAGCCAGCATGGTTGTGCATGCATATAATCCCAGCTACTCAGGAGGCTGAGGCAGCAGGAGAATCGCTTGAACCTGGGAGGCAGAGGTTGCAGTGAGCCGAGATTGCACCACTGCACGCCAGCCTGGACAACTGAGTAAAGCTCTGTCTCACCAAAACAAAAACAACAAAAACCAGTATATTGAATGCTTACTTTGTCAAAAACTTGTCTGGGTGCCAAGTACACAAAGACAAGACAAACCTCTTTTCCTGAAGTTGTCTAGCAGGAGTCCCATCCAGCCGAACAAGCCACTGTAGGAAGGCTTCCCCCAGACATGAGCCAGGAGCTGAACCATAAAGCAGCCAGCCAGACGGTGGAAGGCTGAGAGGAAAGCGAGTGTGGGTACATGGAAGGGCAGAGTAGGATGCACCTGGGAAGCTGCGGGGTGCTCTCCATGCTTTGCTTCCACTTCAGTGCTACTTAGGAAAACGCTCACTGGCAGTGACTTTCTAGGTGCAAATAGTCACTTTGAAAATGTGCGCATCTTCCACATCCTCACTGCAACGGTAATTGTCGCTGCTCACTCTCTAGTCCATGAAGTCTTTTATCTCGTAACTTCTGGAGACTGCTTCAGGTTCTTTTTCTAGTTTTCTCACTACATTCCCTTTTCTTCTCAAATCTCCCTTAAATACTAATGTTCCCCAAGCTTTCCAGAACTTTTCCTCCCTTTCTTCCTCATCTTCATTAACAATTTTATCCATATCACTTTCTTTGGAACTTGAATTTACCTATAGCCTTGCTTCTCCCTTAAGCTCTCCACAGGGTCCCCTCTGCTGTGATCATTCCTTCACTCTGCCTGCCCATACCATATGCTTTGCATGAGCCTGCATTTGTATTTGTTCAAAATGTGAGTATAAATTAGAGTAGCTGTAAAGGACGTGGTGGATACTCTGTGCCCATGTATCATCTACAAACTAATGGTTTTTGACAGTGCCAGGTGGAAGCAGTTGGATAATGCTGAGGCTTCACTGTGTCAATACGTAGGAACAGCTGGGGAACAAATCTGCTTTCAGTTTCTAGAGCTACGTCAGTCTGTTAATAAAATTCTCTTATAGAATTCTCTTGTAGGTACTCTGGGGGTATGGACATGTTCATTTGTCCAATTACATTGTGGTGGATTCTTTTTTTGGTTAATTGCCCTGTAGTGAGTTACTACCTGAGTTTGTCTCATTAGCTTTGCAAAAACATAAAAAAGATTGAGTCTGTATATTGATTCAGAGTTACCTTCTGGGATATCATAGTAGAAAGTTAAGTACTCTTGCACATTGTGTACATTTCTGCCAAATCTTGTGTGATGGCCATTAAGATGCTGCTCACCAATTCTCAGTTTCAAGTCTCCTCCTCCTGGGCGCACTGCTCTTCTCCTCCTATTCCTTCTGCCTCAGCAAGGGGTGACCCTCCAGAGTGTGGAAGCCCTGTCCTCCCTGAGAGGAGCCAACCTGAAATGGACGCATAGAGTGAATGAGAAATAAACCTCTGTTACTGCCACCATAATGTAGGCCACAGGTTTTATCAGTACTTAGAAAAGTAAAGTTAATGGTCGTTTGGGGAATGAGGGTGGTTCTAGATTTTACTGTCCTAGGCAGTAAGTTGGGACCGTGAAGAAATAATTTTTTCTACTAAATGAATGTTGTTAGCTTCATAAGTAGTTTTGCACTATGTTATCTGAATTTCTAATTAGAGTCCTTTCATATAATCACCACTTTGTTGCGTCGTAGGCTGTTGAGAGAATTGTGAAATGGATGCTATCGTTTTCTTTTTTAATTGAAAGGGGGAAACAGGTGAGTTCCTCAAAGATTTAATAAGGAATATCAGCAAATGTTGCCAACTGTTGTGGAAGACTCTGGGATTTAACAGGAACCAAGACAAGACCTGAGGCTTTGAGAATTAAATCTAGCAAAGGAGATAAGCAACCTAAGGATCAGGCAATAAGGTACACACAATGTAATGTGTACATTGGAGTACACATGTGTGAGGGACAAGATGAGAGGGCTACCTAACCTGAGTTCTGGTTTGGGGGAAGTTGTCCCGGGGAGATGACAGTGGTTCATTTCTTCAAACAAGATTTGTTAGACATCTAACCTACTTTGTGACAAGTGATGGGGCTGATGCTGGGGATGCAGTAGAGGGAAAGTGTGGTGCCTGTCCTTGCAGAGTGCACAAGCAAAGCTAAGACCTGAAGGATGAGTAATTAGCAGGAATCAGCCAACCTATTCTCTGAAAGTAGAAACTGATGTGCAAAGGCTCAGAAATAAGTAAATGCTGGGGTTGAAAGATGAGGCTCAAGAAGAGCTGGAGGCTGGAGCATGGGTGCCCTCACACACTGTAAGATCTCCAAACGGACTCGTCAGGTAATGCCGACTCGTACATTTAGGTAATTCAGGTCAGTAAATGAATTGTACAAGATAACAAACACATTTCTTGGAAATCTGATATGCAAGAAAAAAAATTAACAGTTTTGAGCACTACCTTTAATTTAAAAATTTGTTAAAGTAAAAATTGCCTTTGGGGATGTTAAGGAGGACTTTTACATCGTAGGGTTTAAAATTTTGACAAACTCGTGCAATTTCAGATCTTGTCATATTGTTGGGGGAAATATCTTTCTGATGATCACAGTGCCACTCTGCTCAGTTTTTACTAGCCCTACTCAGACTTTGGAGTGCCGTGTAGGGACCATATATCTGATATAGATATCATTAGACCCCCTGAAGAATACCAGTAATTTGTATTACTTCCAGCTTTTCAGGTTTTTAGCTGATCTGCTTTCTAGTCCTTGGGAAGTAGGTAGTGGTGGTGAGATTTCATGGCCACTGGAGATTTCCTGTCCCACATTCTCTTGTTTTTGTCCCCAGTTTGGGGAGCCTACCACATTGTAGGTACTCAAATATTTACATAATTTTTTTAGTTTTTATCATGAATCTTTATTTAAACCTTTCATTATTATTTAACATTTCACCTGTGAGTACTTTGTATTCTGAACTAGAGTAAGCTTCGTTGCCAGCAGCTGCTTTGTACACCTCAGATTTGCTGGCTGGTGCTCCAATGACTTGGTCTGATTCTTCAGATAAAACAAGGGAGGGAGATGACAGTTGCTAATGCATGGGAGAGGCAGGAGCTGGTGACCAGTTTTCTTATCAAGAGATATCTCTAAGCAACTGCTAAGCCCTTCCTTCATCAGATAATCCTCTCAATCATGGTGTGTGAGCCTGGATAAAGTGCCGTAAGTCAAAAGGATATAGACTTGAAAGGAATTTTCTCTAAAAATTGTTATCCCAGGCATCAGATTTCTGAATCCAATATGCTGAATTATTTTTATATAAATGACCTAAATACATTGCTTCATAGAAAAAAAGAAATAGAGAAAATGTCCAAAGAATTAGTATCTTTCTCTCTTTGAATGCCCTCCTGCCAATACCTGCCCCTGGTTATGTGACTGAAAAGTTCTCTTGAGGGACTGATAATCTTCAGGTTATTCAAACTTTTCCTGAACTACAAAAGAATACGAATAGGCACATCTTAAACTGATTAATATAAATAGACATAAGCATCCCATTGTATTCACTTAATCACAATTTGAGAATGTGACCCACAGCACCAAGTATATGGTCTTATCTCTTTCCAATTCCCTTCCATCCTCCCCTCTCTCCTGTGCTCCATCCACACATTCTTCTGCATTTTCTCCAATCTGTTGTCATGTTTCTTCTCCACTCCAGGCTTTTCGTGCATACTGGTTCATCTGTGGAGAATGGCCTCCCCACCACTCTACCTGGTTAACTCCTGCTTAGCCTCAGGTTTCAACTTCAACAGCCCTTCCTTGAGGAGGCCATTTCTGAACCCCAGGATACATTACCACCTCTCTGCAATTAATGTTATTAAAACCTCCATAATCTTCATCACAATAGTTAGTATTATAATTATGTCATTCTTCAGTTCCACAATGGTATCCATTATAATACACACTACTGACTTGCTTTAATAATACTTTTAAGACTCATTCTTTTGTTCACTGCCACATGCAAAGGTGGTGTTTTAAGTGCTGGGAAACGGTGAGCAAAGCAGTCTCTGCCCACAGAGAGCCTCTATTCTAGTGTGTGAAGCAGATAATTTGCAAATAAATATGTAGTGTGATGACAGCTACCTGTAAGCGCAGAGAAGAGTCTGAAGAAGGAGACAGACAAAAAAGAGGGCCATGCTCCTTCACAGGGGGTGTCAGAGAAGAGCCCTCTAGAGAGGTTAGTTGTTGACCTGAGTGAAATCAGAGAGTGACACACATCAACAGATGGGGGCTTAAGAGTGTGCTGGCAGCAGAAATCAGATGTGCAAAGATGCCAAGATTGGGATATGCTTGTTGTGTTTGAGGACCAGCAGGGAGGTGAGGGTGGCTGCGGAGAAGGGAGCAAAGGAGAGGGAGATGGGAAATGAGGGTCCAGAGGAGGTCAGATGGCTGAGGCCAGTGACTGCCGAGATGGAAGGTCAATGGGAGGTTTTGAGCAGAGGAACATGGGAAATTGTTTTAGAGGGATGGCTTTGGCCACCATGTGGGAGGTAAATTGTAGCTAGCAGGGGCAAAAGCAGGAAAAGCAGTTGAAAGCTTTTACATTACTCCGGGTACAAGATGATGTCAGTTTGGGCCAGGATGATAGTACTGGAAGGAATAAAATGCAGTGGGATCCTGGATATAGTTTGAAAAGAAAGATGACAGGATTAACTGGTGAACTGAGTGAGAAAAAGAGGAGCCAAAGATAATTCTGGATTTTCAGCCTGAGAAACTGGGTGAATAGTGGTTCCATTTTCTAATAGTTAAGAAGCCCAGGGGATAGGGTGGGGTGGGGAACTGGTGGGAAGTGGTGTAGTGTTGTCCTTAAAGGAATGGTCTCCGGAGTCCATTGGCCCAGGTTCCAATCCCAAATCCACCCCTTCAAGCAGATAGTTAATGCCAGTTTTCTCATCTGTAAGCCAGGGATTAGTCATAACTGATTAGGTGCATGTGAGGATTAAATAGATAAGGGAAAATGTTTTTCTTAGAGGTGAGTATGGTCCATAGTTATTTGTAATTATTTGTTTAATGTCTACCCACTCTACCGGAGGCTCCTTCAGGGTATGGTCTGCGTCTCTTTTGTTTACCCATCTATTCCCTGCCCTAGCATAGACTTGGCACTTAAGAGGAGTCCATTCTTTCAGGTGGTTGCAGCCCCAACTATGATACAAACCATGCTTTGGCCCCTCAGCCAGCATATTTGTGCCATGGACTTTTACCCAACCGTATATGGCATTCTTGGTTGGTTTTCTCCACTTGCATAATATTCAGAGTACAGATAGTAAATAACTTTTGGTTAGTAAAAGTATGCTTTTCTTGGGTAGGATTTTAAAAATAAAATAAAAATAAGCAAAACTCAACTTCTAATGACCTGTCATGCATGCATGATTTTGATTGTAAAAGTCAATAAAGAGGTTGTCCTCTACTCGTCCTTAATACTTTTTAATCTTGTGTACTACATTTTAAAATAAATGGAATGTTAATTTCTTTTCTGCCTTGAGCTTTTAAAAATGATCTTAATTGATGTTGCCCTGATAGCTTAAGAGGCTGGTTTTAAAGCCTTTACACTCTGTTCTGAATGTCGAGAGAGCATTGTAAGGACGGCCATGAAGGGGAGAGGGGGTGCTCTGTCAGCCTCTGGGAGTTGCATTGGTTGTTAGGCACCTTTTTCCAGACCTGAAACTGAAGTGCAGGCTGGTATGGAGAACTTGTCACATGTGTGTGACTGGTAGAAAACTTAGGATGAGTTCCTCTTTTTGGTACAGGTACACATTTAAATTCTCCAGGTCATACAGAGCACTATTGAGATTCAGGCTGGAATGATACAGCTCTCTGTGTAACAAGTACTTACTGGATAAACAAAGGAGACTTAGACTAGAACATTTTTATGTTGCTTTTTTGGGAACTGAGTTTCAGAGTTGAGGTTTTTGACTTGGCAATTCATTTGAGAAAGAACTGCTGACAGGCAGTCCCAGTAAAAAGAGTGGGGCAGAGAACCCAAAGGCAGCACGGGACAGCGGAAGAGCATACTGGGTTTGGTGGCAGACGTGAACACAGGTCTGAACACTCAAACTGCTCTGATGTCCTTGTACAATTTGCTCATTTCTGCAGAACTCCAGTTTCTCCATTACTAAAACTAGGGTAATAATATCCAGCTACCAAGATTCATGATGATGAAATGTAATGATCATGGAAATCTCCCTCTGCAGTGCCTGTCACATGCTGGTGCTCAATGAATGCCATTTGCTTTGTTGCCTTTCTCCCATAAGTGAGCATTTAGATTGCATGTCTTAGATGGGAGGTGGAAGAACAGGGAGAAAGAATTGTAGAAAGAATAATATCAGCCTTTCAAAAAGAAAAACATTAAATTTGCAAGGAGAGTAGTTGCCAGGGATAAACCCAAAGATTTGGAGGTGATCGATCTTGTTTGGTTTAGCTCCTCTAGAGGAAATGGGTCAGTGGACTCTTGAGAGCATTTCTCAGTTCCACTTTCACCCCTCTCCATGTCTGAAACTTCACCATTGTATTTAATTGTTCTAGACAAATTTGTATTCTTTGTCATTTCAGATTCATTTTATTTCAAAGCTATAACAGAAGGAACGTGTTGTTATGCTATACATGTCTGATTGCATTTATACAACAAACTGAGCCAGGTTCTATTGTAGTTCATTTCCCATTATCCCCCTGTCCTGCTTTTAATATGGAAGAACTCTTATCAACTGTGTAGCATTTCTATCTCATATCTTCTTCTATTGTTGCCTCTACCTTTTGTTTCCCTTGGGGTCATTGTGATGGAAGAAGTGGATAACCGTGCTTCTGAATAGTCTTTCATGTGAAGAAATACAGTTTACTTCTCTGGACATCCTGTTGGTGACCCACTTTATGTATTCTTTAATGTTCTAGGGGTTTTTGTTCATGGAGAGAAGCACCTGCTACTATATGTAATTTAGTGCTCAAACTATTAAATTTGTATGTAAAACCAAGCTTTGAAAATCAGCTTCTGAAATCTATTTGAACATGGATTACTGACTGAACTCTTTTAACAACTTAAACTGCAATGATGATTCTTTTAAGGCCCCTGACACTGGAAACAGCACACAAAGATCCAGTGATTATGAAACATATAACATACTTAAAGCTGTTGTAAAATACCAATGCCATCATGGTTCATTTGTTGTTTACTTTCCTAAGTTTTAAATTTGTCTGTTTACTTTCCTAAATTTGTAGCTACATATATTTTGGTAGTGTCCAGTGTTAGAGCAATGTGCATTTTGAGACTTTTCTACAGTAATTTAGTACTAGTACATTTCCACAATTACAGAAACTTTATTAGCGCCAGAAAGATAGTCTGACCAGCTGACCACTGATCTAGTTATTTTTTGCCATCTCTGGCTTCATCAAATCCAAGCCACTGGGCATCTGGCTAGGCTCCATTTTATATTTGTCCACCATTTGTTACATCAATAAGATTTTGGAGTTACACTTTCCACACAAGTTCTAGATTTTTTGCAGCATGGTGCTTCTCCCAGAATGTTTTCTTTTCCAAGTTTTGCTTGGCTGGCATCTCATAGTCCATTGCCCTGCCCTCCTAATCTTTGCTTGGTTCTTTGCATCATTAGAAGCTACCATATGATCTATTACTATCTCCATTGGTAAGACATGTAAGGGGTATTATCTCCTAGGATATGAGGGATGAAGTCTGCAGTTAATGCACCTCTTAAAACGTTTAGAGAATTCGTCATCTTGACACATTTCGATTTTCTTTCCCCCTGGTTTTTAAGTATGTAAAAGCCTTCCTGTTATTGGTCTACTGTCTGTCTTACCGAGAACTAGTATTACTAAGTTCCCAGTGTTCACTCTTCTCTACTTAAATAGGTAAATATTTAATAGAAGAAACAAAACATGTAGCACTCTTCCATTTATTAAAATAAAGTGGAATGGATACTCTCCTCCTTTCTTTTGCATGATAACACCTCATGTGCTTTATATTAACTTTTTCATATGTGGGATATCATGAAATCATGTCTTTCATATTTAGATTGCCTTAGTACTTTTGATGCCCACATTGTCCCATCTTGGCCAGTGATTTGTCTTTTCATCACTACCCCTGAGCTCCATGAACATCTTCTACCTTTCTGCTAGCCACATGTTCAGCCTTGTCGATCCTTAACCTTCCCTGCCCCAAGATACGGAATTACCCTCTAAGAATCCCTGGCTTCTTTCTCTGGAGAACAGTTTGACACCAAAGTCTAGGTGCTAGTTTTATTTAACAAGTACTGACATGATGCTCACTGTGTGAGATACTGCTCTGAGCTCTCTGCCAATACTGTCTCGTTTAATTGTTGTAACAACCCTATGAGATGGGTACTGTTATCATTGTCACAGAGTAAGTGGCAGAGCTGGAATTTGAACCTAGAGGGACTGGCTCTCAAGCCCCCTCTTAGCACTAACCCTGTTATTAGGAGTGAGTGCTGCTGGCCTGGGAAAAGGCTGCCATGGCTGTTAGGCTACATCTAGGTCAGAGCTGAAAAAAAAAATAGCCTTTAAAGCTTATAGGTTTGCATTGATTTTTTTCTAAGAAATTAATATTTAATATACTAAGATTGATTTTGGGCATGTTACTATTTTACATACTATTAAGGACGAGGGGAAGACATTGCAGACTTAACTGAGACACAGTCCACATGCTGCTGGTCCTGGTGACCCCTGAATAGCTCACACCAACCTCTGTAGCTTTAAAATGTCTTTATTTCGCTTCAAGGGTGGAAATTCCTCCTGCCTTTACTTTCGTTGCCTGGCATCTGACAGCAATCCTTTTGCCCATATCTCATGACAAAACATATGGCACAGTTTTGTCTACTGGTCAATTTCTTCCTTAGAAGGGCCCGTGAAGCCGTCGGGTGCAGCATTGTAAGAAAATACAGGATTGTGTTCATTGATCTATAAGAAATATTTACAGGGAGTTCGAGGTCAGCCTGGGCAATATGGAGAAAGCCCATCTCTACACAAAATAAAAGAAAATTAGCCGAGCATCGTGATGCGTGCCTATGGTCCCTGCTACTCAGAGGCTGAGGTGGGAGGATTGCTTGAGCCTGGGAGGTGGAGATTGCCGTGAGCCAAGATCATGCCACTGCACTCCAGCCTGGGCAACAGAGTAAGACTCTTTCTCAAAGAAAAAAAAAAATAAAAATATTTACAAAGAACTAATTTTGTACCCCACAGCTCTGTTTGTGGGCCTTTTTGTTACTAGATCACTTTTTTGTTTTAATACTTAATGTAAATGTAGCATTTTTGAAGGCTTTTGCAATGGTATCTCAGTTCCCTACAAGAAATACCAACAGTGAATGTAATTTCTTTGAAGTGAAGGCAATATGAACAGCCTTAACCATTTCAACTTTGTATTACATTTCTCTATCCCGTTCTTTTTATGGTATGAGGTTTCATCAATCACTAAGATTTGCTACTACAGGATGACTCCAAAAAAATAAATAGACCCTTTCAGAAATGTATTACCCATTAATTAAATATGAACATCAGTGTATACCAAATTTTTTTTTTTTTTTTTGAGACGGAGTCTCGCTCTGTCGCCCAGGCTGGAGTGCAGTGGCCAGATCTCAGCTCACTGCAAGCTCCGCCTCCCGGGTTCCCGCCATTCTCCTGCCTCAGCCTCCCGAGCAGCTGGGACCACAGGCGCCGCCACCTCGCCCGGCTAATTTTTTGTGTTTTTAGTAGAGACGGGGTTTCGCCGTGTTAGCCAGGATGGTCTCAATCTCCTGACCTTGTGATCCGCCCGTCTCGGCCTCCCAAAGTGCTGGGATTACAGGCTTGAGCCACCGCGCCCGGCCAGTGTATACCAAATTTTACAGCTGCCTTTCTATTTCTTAGTTCTCTTCTAGAAACTGAAGACTCCCTTACAAATATATTTTGACTGAATGTTCATATATAACCTAGTTATTGAATAACATTGAAATGTTCAATTCTTTTAGACCCCACACCCCACGCCCCTGCCCCATGACAACTAGGCATAGTACTGGTTACTTAGTACATATAAGGTTTGCAAGTCTTAAGTAAAGTTGATTATTTGTGTCTTATGTTTTCTACCATTGAAGGAATTTCAATGGTAGAAACTTTGGGAGTGGGTGGATATTTTCCATCATTTACTGTCTGTATCTAAAATCACAGAGTTCTTGTGCTCAGTGGTTAAGGGACACCTGGCCCTCAGGCCCAGTTGTTACTTAACCAGAATTAAGTTTATTCATCATTGTTATTTTCCTGTCCCTTCCTTCAAATATCACAAAAGCATTGAAATATGGAGGATGAGATTCATCAAGGGTGGAAGTCTTGAAATAACATTTCAGGGTATTTCTGGACCATGCATGTGCTTGACTTCCTGTTGCTTTGTCTTTAGCCAAGCTCTGTGTTCTCCTTTTAGAGTTTTTGCCACTGACACGCTTCCACCCCTTCACCAGCTGTTTTATCTTAATCTTAAAAGCATTAAAGAAGCTTTCAGACTTGATGTGGATGGAGGCATGTCTAAAGAAATGAACTGCACCAGCTACTTCAAATGGGAAAAACTTGGAATCTGGTAATGTCTGAATGCAATGGCCATAAAGCTGGACTCTTGTTAGTGTATTATCTTTTCTGTCCATGTGTCTCAGGAGGGGGCTACAACTCATCTTACATAGTGAGTTGTCCATGTTGGGCAATATAATCGTGTCCTCTGAAAACCAGCAATTTGGGTATTACCTAAGTACCTCGTTAAAAAAGCAGTCATCAAATACTTAGTCTAGTGATGTTAGTTCAACCCATTTGATGGGGCAGTATTCCATTTGCCATAGGAGATAGGCCTGTATGATTGTCTAAACTGTGGCTGGATGTTTCAAATCACAAGTGGGCCCTCCATCTAGAGTAGGGCCTCACTGCAACTATTTCCACTATCATTCTTAGTACTACTCATAATTATTACAGTCATGAGAGCCTCAACCTGTTATTGAGCCCTGTGCCAGGCATTGGGCTAAGGGTTATGCATATATTATTTTAATCCTTAAAGTAATTCAAAGTCAGGATTGTTACCATGTAGAAGAAGAATGGACCCTTAGAGGTTAAATGACTTGTCCAAGGCCTTAGCCAACAAGGGGAAGAGTCAGGATTTTGACCCAAGTAGGCTACCCCCAGGGGCGGGGGGACTCCATGAGAGCCCTATCAGACTGTGCTGAAGAGGGCTGAGTCCTGGGGTCCAGAGCTTTGTCTGGAAAATGTTCTGGTGTTGGGCAGTCACAAACAGTGCTAAAGTATCTCAACTTTGTAAACTGTTTTAAAAATCCTAAATCTTTTTTAAAAGCTTTTATTTTTATTTAATTTAATTTAATTTTTTTTTTTTTTTTTTTTTTTTTGAGTCAGAGCCTTGCTCTGTCACCCAGGCTGGAGTACAATGGTGCAATCTCGGCTCACTGCAACTTCTGCCTCCTGGGTTCAAATGAGTCTCTTGCCTCAGCTTCCCAAGTAGCTGGGATGACAGGTGCCCACCACCACGCCCAGCTAATTTTTGTATTTTTAGTAGAGACAGGGTTTCGCCATGTTGGCCAGGCTGGTCTCGAACTCCTGACCTCATGATCTGCCCTCCTCAGCATCCCAAAGTGCTGGGATTACAGGCATGGGCCACCGCGCCTAGCCAAAAAGCTTTTATTTTACAGTGTTTCATATATTGGTTAGTTATCCCTCTGAATCGGTTTTAGAGGAACCCTTTAAAGTAGGCAAACCATGTTACTGATAGATTATTTCATATTTGTTTTCTGTTTTATTATCCCATTTTATTCTAATCTTAGAAGCTAATGTCAGAATTAGTAGCTGGTAGAACTTGCCCTCCTTGCCTTCATTGGAAACCAAGTCCTTCTCGCACTTGCCTCCTGCAGGTTCAAGGACAAATGTCATTCAAGAGCCCCAGGGATGCCTGGAGCAGAGGCTCTTTCTGCTCAAAGCTACCTGTCAGGGACTTCCTACCATGGCACCTAAAAGCATTTTAATAGTCATTAATAGGCTATGATGTATAGGAAGGATTTTCTTTACCTGTCAGGAATGTTAAGAATGTGTCCCACTTAGAGAATAGCTCTGCTTCTTAAATTTAACTTGATAGCCTTAACAGCAAGTGTATATGTATTAATATGGTTGCACTTTTGTAGAGGCAATTTCTATAAAGATGTATATAATTTTAGAGCAAGTACTATTGGCAGTCCCCCTCAGTGCAAAAACATAATTTTACCCAAAAGGCCTCTGTTGCCTGAAGGCACAAACTGCCAACATTTCTCTTTGGCTTGCCTCAGATTTCATCTGTGAAGTGGCAAACTTTTTATGAAACTAGACAGTAAGTTCCATTATTAATGATATTCGATCTTTTCCTCCAATTCAAGAAACTTAGAAATACGAGAATTAATTGGATTTGGTTGCTGATAATTGTCATTTCTTCATTGTAATTGTAAGTTCACCTCCCAAAGATTTTGAAACAGTGGAGATTGGCTGCTGCCCACTGGGAACATATGGTATCAGTGAATACTAATATTCATTGTGCAACAGAATGCTCTTTGCTGTGATTAGAAGGCACCAAACTTGCAGGACTAGAATCTCTGCTGTGTTCTGAGCAAACTACATGATGCAAAAATGTATCTGGTTACATGGAAATAGAGGCAGATGACTCTCCAAGTTCTCTGCTCCCAGAGCTTGTCTGGGTTTAAGTGGTGATGGCAGTAAGGGAGAAAGGCCAGAGAGTTTAGAGAGGGTGAGATCTCAGATGTGACTTGGAAATTATATCACAGCACATGGAAATAGAAATATGTAGGGCCATTGAGAAAGGCATGCTCAAATTAGTCCTTGAACTCTAGAAACAGAATGTGTAAGGTCAGCGTAGCAATTGGGTAGTGGTGCCTTGAAACCAGAGACCAGGGCTTAAGCCCTATCTGTACTATGTCCCCTGTGACACTGAGCAGTTCCTCCCCTGGCCTGGGTTCCCTTTTTGTAAAATCAGGAACTAGTATGAGGATCAGGTGAGATGATATAAGGATCAGTGTTGGCCTGTAGGAGATGCTCAGAAGACGTTATACCGCCTCTACCTCCATTCCTTTCCACGTAGTCCTTTCCTTCTTATCCAGATGAGGAAGTCAGTATTCAGAGAAACCAAATGGCTTACCTGAGTGGCAGAACTGAGACTACAGCTCTGTGTTAGTCCAGTTGAGCTGGTATAACAAAATACCACAGACTGGGTGCTTATAAACAACAGAAATTTCTCACAGTATTGGAGGCTGGCAGTCTGTGATCAGGGTGCTGGCATGGGCCTTCTCCTAGGTTGTAAACTGCAGACTTCCCATTGTGTCCTACATGCCTGAAAGAGGGTGAGGGAGCTCTCTAGGGTCTCTTTTATGAGGGCACTAATCCCATTTGTGAGGGCACCACCCTCACCTCACCTTCGTAATACCATTGCATTGGAGGTTAGAATTTCAGCATATAAATTTGGAGTGAACATAAACATTGTCTGTTGCAAGCCTAGACCACTTGAGTCCTACTCTCCAAAGTTACTGTAATGCCTTCCAAATGTATGGGGTTGGGCTGGCATGAAACCCTAGTGAGGGCTGAGGCTGTTTGAGCTTTGTTGTCTTTATAGTTGAGTTCAGTTGTGTTTCTTTGCAAACAAATAAAGGCTGTGCATCTGTCTCAGCAAGGCTGGCCTGTCCCTGTGGTTCTCTACTGTCAGTTATGGGGCCCGTATAAAAGCTCTTTAATAACTATGCACATGGATATTTTAAAATGTCAAAGTGTGTCCTTTTTAAAGACAGGGGTGTGTCTCTGAGGTTTGTCAGTCAGACTTTCGTAAACTTAGCCATTTCCTCATTGATTTACAATCTAGTTTCGGTTATATTGAGTTTAAATTTTTAAAAATTTTTTATGTTTTTAGGGATGGGAGTCTCTCTGTGTTGCCTAGGCTGATCTCAAACTCCTGGGCTCAAGTGATCCTCCTGCTTTGGCCTCCCAAGTATCTGGTATTACAGGTGTGAGCCACCACGACCAGCTTGTGTTGGGCTTTTTGATCACCAGTTGTCACGGGTACCTATTGCCTTTTTGTTTCTTTCCCCAAGCTGTCAGATAGCTAATAAAAAAATACATACATAAATGCACCTAGAAGTTTTAAAGGAAAAAGTAGTCTTTTGTAATACCATTATGCTATGATATATCTGTTTAATAACATACTGTATACCCTAATTTCTAAATTAAGGAACAAGAATATGACTATAATAGCATATATTACTGTTAATATATGCTATCGTTCCTGGCTTCACATACTGATCTTTGATTACAGTTTATTCCTAAGGGTGATCAACATCCCCTAACCACTCATGAGAAATCTTGATGTACACGAGCCTTTCAGTGGCCTTCTCAGTGTCTTTCAGTGGAAGGTTGACTTTCCTGTTTCCCTTCAGTAAGGAGTAGAGGGGTACACAAACTTTAATGTGTGTAAATTAAGAAAGCAGATTGCCACAGAGCCAGAGATGATCAATTTTGAAGTTTCCATGAGTCACGCAGGCATTCAGTAATATGTTTCAGGAAGTTGTTTGGAGAAATGTGGGTTGGTAATTACCAAATAAATTTCTACCTCTAACGGGCTGCCTTTTTGAGGCTTCTTTGCAAGTATGCCTATTTTCTAAATTTGGAAAAAATCTGCGTATTTGAGCCCTGAAGAAGCCTGTCTCTTAGCAACACGTAACAACAAAGAGGAACAAATTAAGAAGTGTGTTGTGATTTGTGTATGTTTGCACTGTTTTGAAAACCACCCTAAAGGTAAGTGTTTCTAAAGCTGTTTATAACATTTGGTAAATTTAACCTAAAAAGTATCAAAACCAGGAGTGGTATCTGTTGTCTTTTCAGTGCCTTTTTTCCTTTGTCTCCCCACACTGAACATTTTTGGCCACTTGGAGGACATACGTGGGCATTCATAATTAAGAATTAATTAAAACTGTCTGCTTGGAGGACTTTCTGCTCCGTACTTAATTAACTTAAAAAATATTGCCTTGGTAAATAGTTGGATCATTTTAAAAGAAAAAGCAGAGTTCACCCTCACTTTAGAAGTCTACAATAATTCGTATAATTAACCTTGGAAGTATTTTGCATCTATTATGCATCCATTGACAAGGAAATGCAGAAGTGTTTATTGCTACCATTTAAGGATGATTATGCACTATAGTTTAACTCCTTTATGAGGTGTGGGTGGCAGCAGAAGGAGAGGATCTATAGTGACTGCGTTCCCCAGGCTGGGCTGGGGTGGACTATACAGCTGGTACCCTGGCTACTTTAGACTAAGGGTCAGTTTATTTGTCCAGTCCTTCCTGCTGGTAATAGGCTCTGTTTCTTTCTGCATCTCTGCACTATTGTCCACTTGTGATGGACTGGGTTTTCCCCACTCCATTACACCTTCTGATCCCCACATCACTTCAGTTTGGCAGTAGCCCATCATGGTTTCTCATGGTGCTCCCTGAGAATTCACTGCTCTCTTGGTTTAGTTCCCACAGCTGGTTGGCAAGACCCTCCTGTATTTCTTGGTTTAGAGTCTTGAAAGAGATCATCTGCTTGACCCAGCTGAAATCCTTCAGCCAAGCCACAAAGTCGTAGGTAGATTGCCATGCCAAGGCTGGGTGTCCTTCATTGGGATCCCACACCATTCCAGTTATTGTGGCTGGCACACACAAGGTATACCCATATATGCTTCATCAGGGGCTGAAGTCTGGGCAAGGTTCTTACAGGGTATGGACACTGTTTGATAGGTCATTTTAGACATTGTATTGTCTTAATCCAAAGCTCCAATAACTGTCTATGTCAGACTGTCCACCAAAATCATTAAGTGGTGTGTCTTAAAGATTTGGTATTGAATTTTCCTTTATTCTTCCATAAAAATAAAATTTAAATGAGTCCCACAGATACTGCTTGCCTGAGGCTGTTATTAGTGTATGTGGCGTGAGTTGCAAAGGGCTGTGGTTTTATTTTATTTGATTTTTATAATAGGGGAGGGCACAAGGGAGTAGGAAAAAACACTGGTAATTTTAAAATTATTATTATAGTTTAAGTTCTAGGGTACATGTGCACAACGTGCAGGTTTGTTACATATGTATACATGGGCCATGTAGGTGTGCTGCACCCATCAACTCGTCATTTACCTTAGGTATTTCTCCTAATGCTATCCCTCCCGCTTCCCCCCACCCTACGACAGGTCCCGTGCGGGTGTTCCCCACCCTGTGTCCAAGTGTTCTCATTGTTCAATTCCCACCTATGAGTGAGAACATGTGGTGTTTGGTTTTCTGTCCTTGTGATAGTTTGCTCAGAATGATGGTTTCCAGCTTCATCCATGTCCCTACAAAGGACATGAACTCATCCTTTTTTTATGGCTGCATAGTATTCCATGGTGTATATGTGCCACATTTTCTTAATCCAGTCTATCATTGATGGACATTTGGGTTGGTTCCAAGTCTTTGCTATTGTGAATAGTACCGCAATAAACATACGTGTGCATGTGTCTTTATAGCAGCATGATTTATAATCCTTTGGGTATATACCCAGTAATGGGATGGCTGGGTCAAATGGTATTTCTAGTTCTAGATCCTTGAGGAATCGCCACACTGTCTTCTACAATGGTTGAACTAGTTTACAGTCCCACCAACAGTGTAAAAGTGTTCCTGTTTCTCCACATCCTCTCCAGCACCTGTTGTTTCCTGACTTTTTAATGATCTCCATTCTAACTGGTGTGAGATGGTACCTCATTGTGGTTTGGATTTGCATTTCTCTGATGGCTGGTGGTGAGCATTTTTTCATGTGTCTGTTGGCTGCATAAATGTCTTCTTTTGAGAAGTGTCTGTTCATATCCTTTGCCCACTTTTTGATGGGGTTGTTTAATTTTTTCTCGTAAATTTAAGTTATTTGTAGGTTCTGGATATTAGCCCTTTGTCAGAAGGGTAGATTGCAAAAATTTTCTCCCATTCTGTAGGTTGCCTGTTCACTCTGATGGTAGTTTCTTTTGCTGTGCAGAAGCTCTTTAGTTTAATTAGATCCCATTTGTCTATGTTGGCTTTTGTTGCCATTGCTTTTGGTGTTTTAGTCATGAAGCCCTTGCCCATAACACTGGCAATTTTTTTAATGCTTGGAAGCAAACATCATTGCAGTAATTAGCCGATATTCACATTATCTGAATGAGCTAGTTTGTGAAACACAAAGGGAATAGACATTTTGTTATCAAATGTAGCTGATAATAGTAGTGCATTTCCCTAGGCTACTGATTGTCTAATGTGTGTCAGAATCACCTATAGGGCTTATTAAACTATTATTTGCTTGGTAGTTCTGGGTGGGTCTCTTAGTCTATTTATATTGCTGTAAAGGAATACCTGAGGCTGGGTAATTTATAAAGAAGGAGGTTTAGTTGTCTCATGGTTCTGCAAGCTGTACAAGAAGCATGGCTCCAGCACTCGCTCCACTTCTGGTGAGGGCCTCAGGTTGCTTCCACGCATGGTGGAAGGCAGAGGGGAGCCTGCATGTGCACAGATCAGGTGGCATGAGAGGGAGACAGTGAGTGAGTGCAAGTGCAGAGGAGGCCTCAGGCTCTTTTCAACAACCAGTTATTGCAGGAATGAAGAGAAGTCACTCACTCCCTTGAGAATTCCACCAATCTATTTGTGAGGGATCTGCTCCCATGGCCCAAACACCTCCCACCATGCCCCACCTTCAACACTGGGGATCAGATTTCAATATGAGACTTGGTGGGGTCAAACAAATAAACCATATCCAAACCATAGCAGTAGGGCACTAGAATTTGCTTTCTAATGAGTCACAGGTGCTGCTGCTGCTGCTGCTGTTCTGAACACTACGCTTTGAGAACCACTACCCTGTGCCCCGGGCTTCAAACATAGGGACTTATAAGTTTGGGCAGTGATTGTCATTGAACGTGTCCATTTAGAGTCATCTTTCCAAAATGAACCACTACCTCTATGAGTTGCATGTAAAAATCACATTAAAGGGGATATCTCCTTAATTCTCTCTGAGACTATTGGCTTGTCCTCTCTTCTATATTCAGTAAATATTCAGTATCTCTTGCATACCAAGCCCAGTGCTAAGTCCTGCTGGTGATAAAGAGGACGCATAGTGGAACTGCACTGGGGATGCCCCGCTAAATAGATGGGGGTGTTGCTGTAACACAGAAAAAAAAGAATGGAGTTATGGATTCCTCCTATCTTCATTTTCCTTCTTTAGATACTGTGCTGGCCTTCCCTCCTGAAGATGGAGATGAGTAACTGGAATAAGTAATGCTGATAACTTTAACAGTAACAATATAAAAACAATTATGCAGATATACTTAAGTTTCACAAAGTTGCTATGCAGCCCCCAACAATAAAAATCGAATTTTTATATATTGCAATCATATTATTTGGTAGGGCTTAATACCTTTCAAACCATTTTTGTGTGTTTTATTGAATTTGGACTTCTGGGCTCAATTGATCCTTCCTCTTTGGCCTCCCAACATGTGGAAATTAAAGGCGTGAGCCATAGTGCCTAGCAAATTTGAGCTTATGAATAAGCCTTTCAGATAGGGTAGGCATTACATCTCTTGGAAAGACTGAAACACAGACAAGGTGGTATGCCTACCATTTGTCCAGTGCTATGCTAAGGACTTCATACTTTTATGTCTAATACTTTTAAATCTGGGAGGTTGTATTGTCCCTGTTTTATAGATGAGGACACAGAACATCTAAGAGTCTAAGTATCTTACCAAAGCTAATTTGAGGCAGAACCTGTGTGTTTCCTGGGATTTGTTTTGGGGCTTTTGTCCTTTTCATTGCAGCCACCTACTCTCTGATACAATCCTACTTTCAATATACATACTAAGAGATTTTCTCGTTAACACAAGGAGCAACGTTATCATCTAAATACCTTATTGGGTCTTGGCTACTATATATTCTTGCCTTTACCTTTTATCCCAACTCTTCCTTTGCTGTCACCCCTACAAAAAGCCTTTCTCCCTTTTGGTTCCATGCATGAGAGCTCCTATCCTGGGGCCTCTGCCATAGAAGCTATTCCCGTCATTTATTGCTGAGTTTAAAACACCCCCAACTTAGTGACTTAAACACAACCATTTATTTGATCATGAGCCTGCAGTTTTGGTGGGGTTCAATGAGATGGCTTGTCTCTGCTCTACATTGTATTGTCAGGAGTCACTTAGGTATCTGAATTTAGCTGGGAGCTTGGCTGTGGCTGGACCATCCAAGGGGGCTTTATTCACATGTCTAGCTAGCACGGAGCTGGAATGGCTGATGTCTGGCTGAGCCTCTCTCTCTACCTGGTCTCTTCTCATTCAATAGTGTGACCCAGAGATTGGGAACATTTTCTGAAAAAGACCAGTGTTAAAGGCTGAATTGTGTTCCCCCAAAATTCATATGTTGAAGTCCTAACCCCTAGTACCTCAGAATGTGAGTATATTTGGAGATAGGGCCTTTAAAGAGGTAATTAAGATTCAGTTAATGCCAGGCATAGTGGTTCATGCCTGTAATCCTAGCACTTTGGGAGGCTGAGGCCGGTGGATCACTTGAGGCCAGAAGTTCAAGACCAACCTGGGCAACATGGCAAACCTTGTCTTTCCCCCAAAAAGAAACCGCCTTCCCCTCCACACACACACACATATTAGCCAGGCATGGTGGCATGCATCTATAGTCCCAGCTACCTGGGAGGCTGACGTGGCAGGATTGCTTGAGCCCAGGAAATAGAGGCTACAGTGAGCCATGATCTTGTCGTTGCACTTCAGCTGGGGCAACAGAGTGAAGTCCTATCTCAGAAAAAAAAAGGTTAAATGAGGTCAAGTGGGCCCTGATTCAATATGACTCAATATGACTGATATCCTTATAAGAAAAGGAGATTAGTCCATAGACATGCAGACAGGGAAGACCATCTTCAAGGAGAGGAGGCCTCAGGAGAAATAAGCTCTGCTGACATCTTGATGTTGGACTTTTAGCCTCCAGAAGTGTGAAGGTACAAATTTATGTTGTTGAAGCCACTGAGTCTGTGGTATTTTCTTAAGGCAACCCTAGCAAATGAATACAGCCAGTTAGGCCTCATAGCTTTGGGACCCAAACGATCTCTGTCACATATTTTCTTGTTTTAAAACTCTTTTAAAATATGAAAGCTATCCTTAGCTCAGAGGTAGTATAAAAGCAGACCAGATTTGACCCACTGGACCGTAGTTCACCAACCCCTTCTCTAGACTGTAGCCCAAGCTTCTTAATACTTTAGCTTAAATTCTCAGAATCTCACTTCTGCCACATTCTGTTGGTGAAATCAAGTCACAAGTGAAGGACCTGGACTTTGTTTCTTGATAGGAGGAATGGCAAGTCTATACAGAGATGGGAGGAATTTCTGATGTCCATCTTTGGAAATGATTTTTTAACATAAATTAAAGGAGTATCCACTTATGCCTTACTTTTGAAATGTACATTTGCCCCCACATTTTAATTTCTCTGAAATCAGGATGTATTTACTGCTGATAGCATCTTATCACCATTGACTAGATGGCAATGATAAGTCATTGTCATTACGTGAACTTGTGCAAATTTGGATGTAACAATTGTGTTGATATATACTGTTGGTAAGCACATATTGAGTTTAGTTGCATATAAAAGATCTTCAGGCCGGGCGTGGTGGCTCACGCCTGTAATCCCAGCACTTTGGGAGGCCGAGGTGGGCGGATGACAAGGTCAGGAGATCGAGACCATGGTGAAACCCCGTCTCTACTAAAAATAGAAAAAATTAGCCGGGCGCAGGGGCGGGCGCCTGTAGTCCCAGCTACTCGGGAGGCTGAGGCAGGAGAGTGGCGTGAACCCGGGAAGCGGAGCTTGCAGTGAGCCGAGATTGCGCCACTGCACTCCAGCCTGGGCGACAGAGCGAGACTCCGTCTCAAAAAAAAAAAAAAAAAAAAAAAAAAAAAAAAAGATCTTCAAAAATTTTAAATTGTGACTCAAAATTTTAAAAAAGGATTTATATGTGTTGAAAGTTATAGAAGTAGAGCAACAGGATGTAAATTTGGAACTAGTGAAGCAAATTTTTGTACAAGAATGACCTCAGTTGCTATTTTTGCAAAGAAGCAACCAGGAACTGTGAGGGCCTGAGGCAGAAGACAAGTGGCTGAAGCTGTGTTACAGAGTTATGGCAAAAGTATTGCCTCCTAGGTGACAAATTATGCAACTGAAAGCAGGAAAAATTGGTAGATCTCTTCAAAGAGATGAAAGGAATTTCAAAGCAGTAAGAGACTGGCATGTCCAATTCATAGGTTGCACAGGTCTGTTGTTGAAGCGTAGAACATCCATTTATCAAACTTCCTGCTGACTTTGAACTGTAGCTACTTGTTTTCTAGTGATTTAACTGGGGGAAAAAAGCTGAATTTAGACAGATAGGAAATGTTGATAAAAACTCAGTGTTCTTTAAAAGGCTGTAAATGTTTTTTGAAATGTTAAAGTTACTACAGAGATCAAAGGCATGAGCAGAGGCTGTGAAAGCATCTGTGATACTTTACACAGTTGGTGGTGGCTGAAAGTTGTAGCCATAAGTTAATCATAAACTGTCAAACAATTCCTAAGAGTTCTTACCCAAAGATGTTATCATGTATCCACACGCGCGCGCGCACACACACACACACACACACACACACACTCTTCAGCCAAACTGAGGAAGAAATGACTCAGTAGTCTGGAAAAGATGTCCCAGAGCCCCCATATAACTCCCCTAGTATATAGCTTCTTGATCGCTTTCACAGATGTGTATCTGAACAGTAAAGAATATATTCATTGAAGAGTATGGTGACCCACTTGTAATTCTGTCAACAAGACTTGACAACTGCTAACTTTGTGGCAATTTTAGTCACCAAAGATATGAGTCTTAGTTATCCCAAAGGCCCTCTGCTGTGATACTAGGTAAGAACAAAAAAGCGCCAGCCTCAAAACTGGCATATTGAGTATAGGACAGCTAGAAAAATGTACCAGAGACAATAGTGGAGCATATGATAGAAGAAATGGACATTAGCATCTGAGTTAAAATGACTGAGAAGAGTCAAACTGGGCATGTGAAGATGTGTTAGCAAAATCTTGGCCAACTTATTTTAATTTTCATGTAGGTACATGGTTGATACATGGAAAAATCTAATTACCTAAACGCTTCTTCAATAATTATAAATGAAAAGGAAGCATTGTATCAGTTTACCTGGCTTTCTAAACAGTCTGTAAACTAATGGTTCATCTTATTGGTTGATGTTAGACTGGATAAATGCACCAGGCACTGAGCCTTAGGTTGCCACTTTTATGGAGTTTCCCATATAGGTATGATATGAGTATTTCCATTCATATATGGAATGTATTTTCCCAGAGAGAGTGTGTAACAAGATTATGAAGATACATCACTTTTATGGAAAAATATGCTCTAGAATTCAAACAGCCAAGTCTTTTTTTTTTTTGAAAGTTTTCTCTGTCGCCCAGACTGGAGTGCAATAGCCCGATCTTGGCTCACTGCAACCTCTACCTCCCAGGTTCAAGCAATTCCCCTGTCTCAGCCTCCCAAGTAGCTGGGATTACAGGCGCCCGCCACCATGCCCGGCTAATTTTGGTATTTTGAGTAGAGACGGGATTTCACCATGTTAGTCAGGCTGGTCCTGAACTCCTGCCTCAGGTGAGCTGCCTGCCTTGGCCTCCCTAAGTGCTGGGATTACAGGCATGAGTCACCTCGCCCGGCCTTCACACAAGCCAAGTCTTAAAGGAGTTAAGTGTCAGACATGTTTTCTTGCTGTTTCATATATATATACATATATATGTATATGTGTATATATGTGTGTGTACACGAAATGATATTATATGTATTCCCAATCAATAAGTGTTGACTCCATTAATCACTTACTGAAAGATTTCAAAATAAGGTGATATTTTCAGTTGTTAATAGCTGTTTACCTTTCAGGGGCTGCTAAAACTTATCCTTATTGCTTTCATAACGATGTCTACAGATGGTAAATGTTCAAGAACACTTTTATTTTTCAAGTAGACTTTATTTTTTATAACAGATTTAGGTTTACAACAAAATTGAGCAGAAAGTACAGAGATTTCCCGTGTTCACTCAACCCACACACATAATTGGCACGATCATGGCTCACTGCAGTCTTGACCTTCCAGGCTCAAGCATTCCTCCCACTTCAGCTTCCTGAGTAGTTGAGACTAGAGGTGTGCACAATCATACCTGGCTAATTTTTTGTTTGTAAGATGGGATTGCATCTGTGTTTCCCAGGCTGGTCTCGAATACCTGGGCTCAAGCGCTCCTTCCACCTCAGCCTCCCAAAGTGCTGGGATTACAGGTATGAGCCACTGGCATGTCCAACCTGGAACACTTGTTAATACACTTATTTGCCTTCTGTTTATCTTTGGTGAGATGCCTGATAAGGTCTTTGGCCCATCTGCTAATCAGGCTGTTTTTTTTATTGTTGAGTTTTAAGAGTTCTTAGTATGTTTTGGATAAAAATCCTTTACCAGATATGTCTTTGTCAAATGTTTTCTGCCAGTCTGTGGTTTGTCTTTCCATTTTCTTGACAGTGTCTGTTGCAGAGCAGAAATCTTAATTTTAATGAAGTCTAGCTTATCAATCATTTCTTTCAGAGATCGTACCTTTGACATTGTATTTTAAAACTCATTGCCAAACTCGAGGCCACATAGATTTTCTACTACATAATTTTCTAGAAGTTTTATAGCTATGTGTTTTACATTTACATTTGCAATTCATTTCAAATTAATTTTTGTGAAATGTGTAAAATCTGTGTCTAGAGTCATTTTATTACATGTGGATTTCTAGTTGTTCCAGCATGGTTTGTTGAAAAGATTATCTTTGATCCATTGTATTGCTCTTGCTCCTTTGTCAAAGATCAGTTGACTGTATTTATGTGGGTCTATTTCTGGGCTCTCTCTTCTGGTCTGTTGGTCTGCTGGTATTTGTTCATTTGCCAACACTACACCGTCTTGATAAATGTAACATTACATTCCTTTTATATATATATATATATAATATTATATATATATATATATATAAAATGTTTTTAGAGACAGGGTCTTGCTATGCTACCCAGGCTGGACTTGAACTCCTGGGCTCAAGTAATCTCTCGCCTCAGCCTCATGAGTAGTAAGGACTATAGCAAGCACACACCACAGTGCCCAGCTGTAAGTCTTTAAGTCAGGTAGTGTCAGCCCTCTTTGTTCTTCTTCCTTCAGTATTGTATTGGCTATTCTGGGTCTTTTGCCTTCCCATTTAAACTTTAGGATCAGTTTGTCAGTATCCACGGAACAACTTTGATTGGAATTGCATTAAGTATGTAGATCAAGTTGGGAATATCTGATATTGTGACAATATTGGGTCTTCCAAGAACCTTTGGATTTGGATTTTGAAATTCTGACTATGGAATGGAAGGGGGTTAAGACTGCAGGTGAGCAGGCAGCTAACTCTTGGGCCTGGTTTCTAAACAGTTTGGCCATGGTTTCTAAAGAGTCATTGCTAGGGATCCTAGGTAGTTTAGATTGACAACCGTGGGCATAGTTTACCACAAACCCTCCTTTATGTCATACCCAACTTTTTGAAGTTCCACATTAGTGTTAAAGAATGCGAGCTCTGGAATCTCTCTGGAGGTTCCTAATTCTGACTTCATCACCTTGCATCACTCACAAGATTTTAGCCAAGTATCCTCTCGATTGTAAAATGGACTTAATTGTAGGAATCAAATGGGATAATCTGGGTAAATGCCTGTAAAGTTGTTTGCTTATCCTAGTTTTAGTTTATATTACATTCTCTCCTCTCCCCACCCTTATCCAGACTTCCTCCCTAACTTGCCCTTGAAACTGCTTTCTACAATGTCACCAGCGACTTCCATGTTACAAAATACAGGGGTTCCTTGCACAATTCTTTATTTAGCAGTATTATAGCTCCATGGCCCACTTTCTCCTTGAAACACCCTTTTCTTACGTTGGCATCTCTGATGATAGTTTCTTGGTTTTCTTCTGCCTTCCTGGGATGCTGTGTCTGAAGTTTCCTTTGCTGGCTCTTCCTTTGTCTGAACAACCAGGTCTTGTTTCTCGGTTCCAGTCTTTTTTATTCCAGGGTCTCTAAATACCATACATAGGTAGATGGTGACCAAATGTGTGTCCCCAGCCCTGAGCTCCACACTCTTGACTGAAACAACTACTGGATGATTCCCCTTGGCTTCTTCCGCATGGGCAGAGTTCTGAATTTTCAATGCCTTTGTTCCCTTTCCTGTAACTTCTGCCTCTCCCTCCATTTTATAAATTTCAGTAAATGGCGCCACCATCCACCTAGTTGATGAAGTGAATACTCAGGCTCTGTTCTTTGCCCCATCTGCGTGTTCTTTTGTCTCCACCTCTGAAATATATCCAGTAATCATCCTCTTCTCTCCATCTTCACTACAGCCTCTTCTGGACTCCTAACTGGTTTTCCTGCATCCATTCATACCACCTTTTCTTCATTCAGCTCCCAGAATGATCTTTAAAAATGTCAGATCATGTCGCTCACGCGTGAATGCCCTTCTGTGGCTTCTAGGTCCCTGACCACCTTGAGGAGCATTGCCACCCTGCTCATAGATAGGTTCCAGTCACCCTGGCTTTGTTTCTGTTCTCTGACCATGCAAACTTGCCTCCACTTCAGACCTTTGCTGTTGCTCTCCCCTCAGCCTGGAACACTGCCATTGCCTTTGCCAGTGGGTACCTCCTTGTCTTACAAGTCTGAGTTCAGATGTGCTCTTCATGGCCCTCCATGACCACCACCTATATTTAATACAAGTATACCCTTCCCCCCAATGCAGTCCTCCTTGTCTTCCCTGTGCATACCACTATTTGAAATCACCTTGCTCATTATTTACTTATTTATTGTCTGGTTTCCCACAAAATAAGCACCATGAGAGCAGGGTCCTTGGCTGTCTGATTCAGTATAATATTCTTAGAATCTAAAACAGCCTAGCACTTAGTATAGGTGCTTAATAAATATTTGTCAAGTGAATAAATACATGCAGTTAAGGTTCCTAACATCATGCCCGGTACATTAATGACTGCTCAGTAAACATTGACAATTGTCACTTGAACATGAAAACATGTTTTACATGTCCATTAGCCTGGCTAGATTCCTAAGGAGCAGCAAGGTTCACATCTTAGATATCTTTGTATTCCAAAGTCTAATACTGTAACTGACACATGGTAGATGTTTAATAAAGATTTGTTTCATACATGAACTTTTGGAAGCTGCACTTTTGTTAATTGGACACAGTCTAATACTGTGCTACCAGTATATTTTCTGCCTTCGTCTCACTTGGCCTGTCTGTGGAAATGTCCACTGTCCCTCTGTGTCAGTTGGGTGAGAAACAGGGCACCTCCCTCATTCTCCACATCCAGTCCACTGGCCGGGGTCCTTGTATACAGCTTCTTAATGGAGTCCCCATTCATTCTTAGGCCAGTTCTCTGTCTTACTTCCTGTCTCCCTGTACAGCAGTGCTTCCTCATTTCTGGCTTAGATAGCCACTTTTAGGTAGTCACACTGGTCTTCCCATCACTTTCCCCTCCAGCCTACCTACCACCGGGTTAACCTTTTGCTTTTGAAATGCCAACATGATTCCATCCCTTACTGAATTAAAACCACCATGGCAAACCCTTTGTTTGTTTCAGCAGTTCTGGCCCTCACCAGGCTTTCTCATGCCTCTCTGTGTGCATAAATGGAGTTTTTAAAGATTTGAAAAATTCCAACTATTCTGTATGTGACAACTATTTAAATACATTCCTATGATGAAATAATTGTGTTGAGCTGCTTAATCTGATTTGTCACTTCTGATAATGAAACACTTTGGAGTGAAATTTTAGAAGTTTTGTGAATTAAATTTCTTCTGATTGATTGACATTTCTGGTAATATCTTGCAGCCAGCAAGGTTACAAAATAAGGTCTTATGCGTTCATAGATATTCCTCTGAGGAGGTGTAGACATTCCCGATAGAGTGACTAGATGCTTTCAGTGCTACTGTTCAGTTTCTGCTATTATTGTTGAAAAAAAATACAGCACTTTTCCCAACCATAGAACTTTAATCAGATAATTGAGTTATATGAGATTGTACACATCCAACATACACAAAATAACTTGGATTAACACCTTATTCTTTGAGAGCATAGTACATAGAGTTTTGTAAATTACCTATAACAGAGGTTATCTCCAATTAACAGAGATTTGGTAGTCAGAAGTTATACAGAGACTCTGTGTGCACGTGTGTATGATGTGATGCTTGCTTACTAAAGATAGTCATGGTGTAGAGTGTCAGAAGCCATATGAGATATAAAGGCCCAAAGACAATAGTGATGAAACGTTTAAAAAGCAACTGGGCTAACCAAAGGCAGTTCACTGGTGAGAAACTTTATACTTGAAACAAATATTGACTGTAGATGTATAACAGCCTTTCACATAGCCTTTTTGTAAGAGTTATCTTAAATTCTGGACTATTCACCTTTATTTAAGGTAAAGCAATAGCACTGTGGTGTTCTGTAAGTCTTAAGTCTTACCTCACTAATTTGATTTGATGTGTGACTATAGAGAAGTTTTATAGCCCTGATGTTACTATAAGCAGATGAAATTATACCTGATATTTCATGAACTGGCAAATTCAACATAGCAACATAAGCCAGAAGATAAGGTGGCACAGATATGCAAATTATTGTGTTATTTCACAGCATATAAGTATTCCATGTTTTAAAATTTTTCAGTTTGAGATACAGAAAAATGACAAAAATCATTGAGTATTTTTCTGTTTCCACAGTTGTTAACATCTTACATAAACATAGTATAATGATCAAAACTACGAAATTGAAATTAGTACCAATGGTAGGCAGAATTATAAGCTGACCCCCAAGATTCCAGCCCCTTATTGTATATACCCCGTGTAATCCCCTTGAGTGTGAGCAGGACTTGTGAATATGATGGGGAATAGCACACTGTGATTGTGGTACATTACATGGTAGAAGGGATTTTGCAGGTGTAACTAAGGTTTCTCATCAGTAGACTGAGTTTTCAAAAGGGAGGTTATCCCAGGTGGGCCTGCTAATCAGATGAGCCCTTATGAGAGACAAGAAGCAGCAGCCGACCCTCTTTTGCTGTCCTAGCAACAGGGAAGAGCCCTGTTGTGAACTGCCTAAGGAAGGAACCAGGTGTCCTCTAGGAGCCGAGATCAATAGCCAACAAGAAAGCAGGGCCCTCTGATATGGTTTAGCTGTGTCCTTACCCAAATCTCAACTTGAATTATATCTCCTAGAATTCCCATGTGTTGTGGGAGGGACCCAGGGGGAGATTACTGAACCATGGGACTGGTCTTGCCTGTGCTATTCTCGTGATAGTGAATAAGTCTCATGAGATCTGATGGGTTTATCAGGGGTTTCCGCTTTTGCTTCTTCTCCATTTTCTTTTGCCGCCGCCACGTAAGAAGTGCCTTTTGCCTTCTGCCATGATTCTGAGGCCTCCCCAGCCATGTGGAACTGTAAGTCCAATTAAACGTCTTTTTCTTCTCAGTCTCGGGTATGTCTTTATCAGCAGCATGAAAATAGATTAATACACCCTCAATCCTGCAGCTGCAAGGAACTGAGTTCTGCCAGCAGCCAGGATGATCTTGAAAGTGGATCTCAATCTCCAAATGAGAACCTTGACGTGCCGACACCTTAATTTTAGTTTTGTGAGATTCAACTCTACCGTGGCCAGATTTCTGACCTACAGAAACTACAAGATAATAAACATGTGTTGTAAGTTTGTGGTAAATTGTTACCTAGCAGTAGAAAACCAATACACAATACCATATTACTACTATTAACTGAAGTACGAGCTTTGTTCAGAACCAGCTTTTCCACTGTCTTGTCTTCTGTTCCAGGATCCACCCATTCCTAATAGGTCTCTTATTTTTAATAAATCAAGGCAAAATTACACCTGATATTCCTCCCTCCCTTCCTCCCTCCCCCCCGCCTTTTTCTTTCTTTCAGCAGAGTTTTGTTCTTATTGCCCAGGCTGGAGTGCAGTGGCATGATCTCAGCTCACTGCAGCCTCTGCCTCCCAGGTTCAAGTGATTCTCCTGTCTCAGCCTCCCAAATAGCTGGGATTACAGGTGCCCACCACTACGCCTGGCTATTTTTTTTTTTTTTTTTTTTTTTGTACTTTTGTAGAGACAGGGTTTCACCATGTTGGCCAGGCTGGTCTCGAACTCCTGACCTCAGGTGATCTGTCTGCCTCAGCCTCCCAAGTGCTGGGATTACAGGCGTGAGTCACCGTGCCCAGCCTATACTTGGTATTTCATGATAAGTAATCAACTAGTACAAATTCAGTATCTGTAAGAGATTTCATCTCACTGATTTGCCAGGGATGGGGTCACCAGGCAGTGTAATCTTTTACATTTGAGTTCAAGTTTGGTCACATTAATAGCATCTAGTGTGATTCCCTCTGGGACTCGGTGTTCTTTTGTCTGGTCTCATCTCCATCAGAGGGGCCTCTCCAGGTGACTTGTCACATGCATGTGAAGCTGCAGCAGAATACTGAGAATCTAAGAAATAGGCCTCAGACTCTGTTGTCTTTTTTCTTCTTCTAATGACACAGAATCCAGCTGTCTGAGAAGGATGCAATTATGTGAGGAAATGCCTCCTGCTGGCGCTAATTCCTGAGCTTTGAATTGTTGGTTTGGGTCCTGGCAAGGTATTTTAGAAAACTCAAACGCCATATAATCAGGATAGTTGACTCTATCCTCGGTGCATTCATTTTACAAGTGACAAAGTAGAGACTGTTAATGGTACACAAGTTTTCCACGATTAGAATCTAGTCTTTCTTGCTTCTAGTATGTTCTTACTATAAGCAGGTTAGTCTTTTCAAACATGGTTTGCCGTATTGTTCATGTTAGAGATCAATGGTCAGGTTTGGGTGCTATGTTGATGTAATTTATCCAAAGGCCAGGAATGTTTATATTGTGCCCTGCCAGTACTACATGCCCTGCTTTGAGATTCTGGGAGGTTTCTAACTTGGGACTGAGAATCTACTTCATGAAAAGCTTCAAAAGCATCTAGCACTGCACCCTAACTCAGATTAAAGGCCACCGAGTCCATTGACCCACCCATGGAGCCCAGGGGTAATGGATGGGGGCAGTACTGGTTCAGTTGGGAGTCCCGAGTTCCTGCTTCATGAGACCCCATTACTCCATGGCTGGTTACGGTGGCCTGTCATCGTCCTGTGTTCAGAGGAAGCAGATTAGCAACTTCTCCCCATCCCTTGGATGAGGAGGGCTCCAGGTGGGCAGAAGTGAGCAGGATGGAGAGGGGTGGTATGAGAAGTTCCTTTCTTCTTTAATACCAGATTCAGGGCTAGGTGCTAGGCTAGTAAAAACTGTTTCTGACCTCAAGAATTATACATTTTAGTGGAGGTTATTCACAGAAATAAATAAATATACTACAGTGATTCTTTCTGAGGAGTGAAAAATTTCACAGGAGAGCTATTTAGGCTGAGTTTCAGAGGATGAACAGGCCTTTGCCAAACAGATGGGGCTGGGGAGTGGTGGTGGGGGGTGGAGGGTGGCCATGCCAAGCAGAAGCAGCTGCACGTGCAAAGGCACTGAGGCATGAAACCGCACTGGGGGTATATGTGAGACAGTTCAGAAAACTGCACAGTATTTCTAAGGAATTTTTAAACAGAAGTGACATCAGACTTGCATTTCTGAAATAAAGCAATATTTCTATTATAAAAATACCAGAAAGCACAGAAAACAACAAAGAATAAATACTTGACCCGGATTTGTGTTTGCCCTTCTGTTGGCTCCCTTAGGACCCTGAAGGACCTAGCTTACCATTTTGGAATGTGGTTAGCAAAGAGAATGGTGCTTTGTCCTTGCAATGAAAGGGATACAAGTGGGACAGCCCCACTCTGCCCCTGTTTCCAAGGACTGTTGCGCCGCCTCTGATCCAAGTCTCTAGCCCTGTCCATTCCTAGAAGCTGCTAGAGGTGCATCTGAGACTGGAGGGGCTTTAAATATGTGGTTGTTACAATTCCATGTTATCTGACTTTGGGGTTCTCCTAAGGTCAGTGCCCTGGGGCAAAGCCTTGGCTGCCTGCCCCAGCTCTAGCACCTGTTATACCTCTCACCACACAGGATAGACTTTGCGTCGCTACTTTATCTGGTATATAAAGCCTCTGTAGAGTAGCAAAACAGGGACTGTCCAGTCTACAATCTCCAGACTCTAGCAGGGCGCCTGGCACATAGTGTGTAGGTGTTTAGCAATCGTTTATTGGATGAGTTGAAGAGTTCCAATACACAGAGTTAATCACCATAGCTTAATATATTCCCCCATCTTTTGCATATGTATAAATTTACTTTCATTTTATTTATTAGTATTGTTGGACATTTTCCAGTATTTGACATGCTTTGTTTTTGAGAAATGTCTGAATTATTTGGCATGTTTCTTGGATTTTTTAGGACAAAACCCGATAATCTAGAATTGTGCTGTTAAATATGTAGCTGGTGGCTACTATATTGGACAGGACAGATCTAGAGTATGTCCATCATAGAAGCTTCTATTGAACAAGGCTGATCTGGAGGGTGGATTGGTGAAGAGGGAAACCAGAGGTAGGGAGACCAGTGTAGGTGGGTTTTGCATTATGCCAAGCAAGCGATGGCAGCTGGAACTAAGGCATTGACCGTGTTTATGGAGAGGAGGGATTGAATCAGAGAACTATTGAAGAGATGGAATCAACTTGATTTGAGCTGAGGTGAGGAGGGAAAAGGCAACATTGATGTCAGGGTTTGTCAGGGTGCAACCAGATAAACAGAACAAGTAGCTACAAAGCAAGTAGGTGGGTATCTAAATATGTATGAATTAAAGGGATGCACTGCAAAGAACTGGCTTATGCAACTGAGAACTGGCTAGGCAACTTGGAATCCCATAGACTGAATCTTGTTGCCCACAGATAGGAAGCAATTCTTTTTCCTCCCTTTCTCCTGCAACATTCTTTCTCTTTCTTTTTCTCCCCCCCCCTCCCCCTCACTTCCTCTCTTCTTTCCCTTTTCTCTTTTTATCTCTCTCTCCTCTCTGCGTTCCACTGATTATCAGCTCATTTAGGATAATCTCCTTTAAAGTCACCTGATTAGGGACTTCAGTTACATCTGCAAAATCCCTTCACAGCAGCACCTAGATTTGTGTTGGATTGTATATTTGAGTGAGTGAGTGTGGGTGCTGCAGATGGCCATGCCTCCCTTCCATCTGCTAACTTTCAGGAGAAGGTCTTCCTTGTTGCCTGCCCTAACCAGAAACATACTAGAAAGGGAATTCTGGGGATATTGTTTAGCCTGGCCAAATTGACACCACAAAGCCATCACAGATGACTCCCAGTTTTCTTACTAGGGCAACTTTACACCTTCTCATGTTAGATTCACTGAGATTGGAGTTACACCATTCGAGGGTGGAGGAGAGAAGTTGATGATGAGTTCTGTGGCTTGCTGAAGTTCTAAAGTGCCTGTGGACCATCATGTATCTTGCTCACGAATGTGGGTCCAAGAGCTCATTAGGAGTTTGGGCTGCAGACACAGAGAATGGTTCCTCAACATATGCATGGTAGTTAGAATCAGGTGACTCCACTTGGTGGATCATGTGGGGTAGCAGGGCAAGCACCTGGAGAAGGGAATGTTCACACATAAGGGGTTGAGGAAGGAAGAGAGAAAAACAGGCTGAGCTACTTAGAAATGTTTTGAGGTGGAGCTGAGCACGGGACAAGTGAAAGAATAGTGGTGGCGTAAGTCTGCTTAATGGCACAATTTTCTCTTCCCATCCTGGGGAGAAGCAAATGAGGCCAAGTTTATAGCTGATTCCCAGTCAGAGGAAGACACAAGGAGAATGGAATCGGGAGTGCTGATGGAGGGTGATCATGGCATGCACTGGGGGAAATCGGATTGCTTCCCCTCAAGTGTATACGTGTGCATGCCTTTATGGTGCAGCTTCCAGGCTGGGGGTTGCAAACTCAAGTGCCTGCTGGGTTCTGGCAGGCAGGGGAAGCCCCCTGATCTAGTCTTGGGGCTCAGCAAAGGTTTCACAAAGAAATAGTGGAAGTTACAATCTCTGAGTTGTGTAGGAATTGGCCAAATGAAGAGGGGACCTAATATCCTGCCCCCGCAATCATCCTGGCCAAACTTGATCTTTGCAAATTCATTCCTTGACTTCGTTAGAGCAGTATTTCACAGCCCAGTCTGCTCTCGATTGGGAAGGTGTCTGTTTTCTACTAAATTACATCTAAATGATATCAGAGAGGTATTTTATGTGTTTGTGTGCATATGCATGTGTATGCATATATAATTGTTCTATTTTAACAACTTTTTTCTCTCTCCTTTCAATGAGCATGTTTAAGTCAGAGTAAAATTCATTTTCCAGAGGTCAACTTTTAAAGTTTGTAGGTTTTGAAAAATAAGAATCTTTAATAATAAAAGTTTGGCAGACCGGTAGACATTTGCCTGTGGCATAAATGACTTTAGAATAGAGTGTCTAATCCAGGCTGTCTACCCTAGCTGCCCAGCACAGTCACCTGAGGCATATTTCAGAAATGCCAAAGCTAACCCAACTTCCCAGAGATTCCAATTTAATTAGTGTGCAGTGGCGCCTGGCCAGCAATACCAGTTTTAAGCACTACAGAATATTCCTTTTTAAATTAAAAAAAATTTTTTTATTATTATACTTTAAGTTCTAGGGTACATGTGCACAACATGCAAGTTTGTTACATAGTTATACATGTGCCGTGTTGGTTTGCTGCACCCATTAACTTGTCATTTGCATTACGTATTTCTCCTAACGCTATCCCTCCCCCAACCTCCCATCCCCAAACAGGCCCCAGTGTATGATATTCCCCTCCCTATGTCCATGTGTTCTCATTGTTCAACTCCCACTTATGACTGAGAACATGCGGTGTTTGGTTTTCTGTCCTTATTTTGCTGAGAATTATGGTTTCCAGCTTCATCCATGTCCCTAAAAAGGACATGAACTCGTCCTTTTTTATGGCTGCCTACTATTCCATGGTGTATATGTGCCACATTTTCTTTATCCAGTCTATTTTTGATGGATATTTAGGTTGGTTCCAAGTCTTTGCTATTGTGAATAGTGCTGCAATAAACATACATGAAGCACTACTGAATATTCTAATGTGCAACCAGGTTTATTTCATATCATTTATATCTATTTTGAGGAGGAGAGAAGATCCACCACAGCCTCCAGAGGAGGATAGAGAAGGAAAATAGCAAAAGAAATACTTCTTGTTAAATGGTGACTCACTGGGACCTCCTGCCCCCGCCCCCACCTAGACGGCAAGACATTAGTACAAATTGACTAGACCGAGCCTATATGGTGAAAATGGACTTCTGTTCTAAACATCAAAATCAGCTTCCAACAGAATAGAATCCACTTGCAGGTGCTCTGGACAAGGGGAAATATTTTTGTCTCACAGATACCGTCAAGCAGTGGTTTTCTTTCTTTCTTCTTTTTCTTTTTTCTTTTTTTTTTTTTTTTTTTTGAGACGGAGTCTTGCTCTATCATCTAGGCTGGAGTGCAATGGCGCGATCTTGGCTCACTGCAACCTCCGCCTCATGGGTTCAAGTGATTCTCCTGCCTTAGCCTCCCGAGTAGCTGGGACTACAGGCACATCCCACCACATCTGGCCAATTTTTGTATTTTTAGTAGAGATGGGGTTTCACCATGTTGGCTAGGCTGGTCTCAAACTCCTGACCTCAGGTGATCCACCTGCCTCGGCCTCCCAGAGTACTGGGATTACAGGCGTGAGCCACCGTGCCTGGCCTCTTTTTTCTGTTTGTTTTAAGCATAACCACTGTTTCAAACCAAATCTTAGAACTCCAACCCCCACCCTCCAGCCACCATCCTCCCCTGGGACCCTTTTTAGGACTGGTAGGGTTCCTTAAAACACAGTTTAAAAACCAAACCATCAAGTGTTAAAGCTACTTCTGTCTTGAGTAAAAACTAAAATTAGCAAAAAAATAGTATCAAATTGAAACCAGCTGTTCTATAAGAGGAATCAAACCATGGTGCATTATTTCCTCCTGCGGTTTGCTTCTCAGGTAGAGAGAGAGTGCCCTGGGTAGATCCTTTCCATCTCCATCGTGTGCCACACCCTGATGGGGATCAAAGCGGGGATGAAGAACATGTTTCCTTTTCAGTATAGATAACATTTTAAAAATAGAAACAGGCATTGAGAAGAAATAAAATTTAGTATTAGACATTAAAATAGAGGGCTTCAGGCTGGGCGCGGTGGCTCACGCCTGTAATCCCAGCACCTTGGGAGGCCGAGGCGGGCGGATCACGAGGTCAGGAGATTGAGACCATCGTGGCTAACACGGTGAAACCCCGTCTTTACTAAAAATACAAAATATTAGCCGGGCGTGGTGGCGGATACCTGTAGTATCAGCTACTCAGGAGGCTGAGGCAGGAGAATGGCATGAACTGGGGAGGCGGAGCTTGCAGTGAGCCGAGATGGCGCCACTACACTCCGGGCTGGATGACAGAGCAAGACCCCATCTCAAAAAAAAAAAAAAAAAAAGGCTTCTGCCTTCCTCTTTCTTCTTTATTTAAAATGTCTGGGCAAGCTTTCCTGCAAATACAAAATAATAGTAATTGACTGGGAGTTGAATGTCTAATACAGCAAACCTCTGAATCATTCCTGTGTGTTCTCCTGGTTTCACTCTGCAAATGTGGATGTAAATCATTCATTCACCCAGTGTGGCTGTGCCAGGTGGAACAGAATGCTTTAAGATTGCAGGCAGTCCGGGGTCTGAGAGGGGACTTCTGCTGGGCCACTTAACAGCCATATGACTTTTTTGGTTTGCTTCATCTCAAAATGGGGAAAATCATATATATTTCAAGAGGAGTTCAGAGAATAAAGAGAGAGAGAGTCCATCTAGTGTTCAGCAGAGTTGGTAAGCTCAACTGATGCTAATTACTATTACCTTATCATCTGGTACCTTGGAACAAAATGCTTTTGAAGGAGCTCAGGCAGTGATACTAGAAGCAGATGTTGAGCGCTTAGTCAAGAGCTGACTACTCCGTAGGCGAGGGGCCCCCAGTCTCTGCAGAAAGTGCTTAGCGCCTCACTGCAGGAGCATGCCTTCATAGTATCTCCTGGTCTGTGTTCAATACCAGGAAGCTTTGCAGATGGGCCTGGTGCATCTGCGGACACAACAGCCATGAAAACAGCCTATAATAGCAGGCTGCTCACACAGTATAAGTCCTGGGAGGAGGATACTGCCAAGATTTTTAAAGATCTGGCCAAGAATACGCCTCCAGAGTGGCTATCTCAGACTGAGCATAGACTGTATTTCTAATTAGAGCAAAATATGCAAACCCTAGGTCAGGGAACACAATAACTTTTTTTTTTCTGAGATTAGAGACTGCAAGAAATAAATTGGGCAACAGGGTGTTTGTAGGGGCAGAAAGAACTGAAACGTGTACGTAAGATGGGCGTAAGTGCCGACTGGAGCCTGTTCCAATGCTTGCTGAAGGAAAGCCATAACGTGGGTGTGCGCTTAAAAAATAGTACGTGGCAGCTACATCATTGGATTCAACACCTTCAGCAACTGGGTACAATGGAGAAAACTGATCACTGAACGGGATGTTGGGTTTGTAAGGGACTACTAACATGGCTAAATTCAGCCAGTCTTTTCCACATTATTTCTGTGAAGTGGCACTCAGCCCCCAATGGAAACCTCAAATGATGGTGAACTCAGACTTTGGGGCAACCCCATTTCACCTTGCTCAGCTGGTTTCCACTCTTGGGGCCATTTCTACCTCCTGGGGACATACAGGTGCGATACTGTACACACCCTCTCCCATCTGACTGTACATAATTTCAAAACAGCTCTCCTGCCCACTTGTGTTTTCTTTTCCTAAGTTGAACATCCTCATGTGTCATGGTTTTAAGTCTTTTTACCATCTTGATTACTTGCCTCCATAGGTTAGTTTTTCTCTACTCCTTTCATGGGTAGTATAAAGCACTGAATGCATCATTAACAAATGGCCTGATTTACCTTGAATAGAGCAAAATTATGGATCTCCACCTTCGTCTTCCTAAATCAGGCTTCTGTCAATGGAGCCTAAGGTTTGCTAGAGCTTTGGGTGACAGCATACTAAGCGTACTTGTCTGCTGACACCTGTAGAGGTGGTTTTGTTTTGTCTTTCTGATAGTTTTACTAGCATCTCCTAAGTTTCTGCTCTCCTTTGTGTATTTGTACATTTTGGTTTTAGATCTCAAATCCATGCCTTTTATTGCTCCTTATTTTAATTTTTCAGCATGTACAGATTATCAGATCCTGATTTGGTTGGACAGGAAGTTCACTACCACCCTGGGCTTCCTCCTAACCGGAGATGTGAAAATCTTGCCTTCCATGTTACCATTCAAGTTGCAGCTTGTGCCTGCCAGGCAAGAGCTGAGTGAAGGGGTCTTTGGCAAGGCCTGAGCCAGCCCCCATCTTCATTGATATGCTGTGGACATGCTCATTATTAGAAACAATTCTCCAAGTTGTTCAATCCCAATATCCCATCTAGTCAACAAGAATAACACGATAACCTTCAGAGGCCTTAGTGATGCCCAGTTCTCCCTGATTCCTTCCTTAAATTTCACCAACAATGGATCAGTAATAAAATTTCCAAGTTGTTGAAAAGAAGCATAAAACCATGCCAGGTGACATGAACCCATTTTCAACCAGCCCAGTGCTCTTTTACAATCTTTTGATTCATTTTGGACTTTCATTCTGCCCTACCAATGTTCATTTCTTCCTTTCTATCTAACAAAAATTTTCTTTAAAGAAGCTGAATGTAAGTTTTCTTAACCCCAAGCACCAGAAATACTCCATCCTTGATTTGCTATATAGAAAAATATTCATGGTATTTTAACTAACGAGCCCATTCCTAAAGCCTAATTTTTTTGTCTGAATGATTTCTGTAATCCTCATGACTGAATGTACCTTTCCTCACCATCCTCTTTCTTACATTCACCTGAAACACTTTTCCTTCGATTTGCCTTCCTAAGGTTTAGTGTGACCTTTTAAGATCAGAGCAAGCTCACTGGTTTCCATAGCAACACTCACTTTTCTTCTGATTAGGATTTTTGGGGGGATTGCCTAGTAAGAGCTTCTAAGCTTCATGAACACTCCTGCTTTAGAATTTCATATCCCAAAACCATGTCCCTGTTGCCTGAGAACTTCCAACCTAAGCTATACCACTCATTGGTTGTGTGACCCAAGATGTTTCCCTCTATGCAAGGAACAATAAGACTTCTCCCAGTCTTGAATCCATGTGTAAATATCAAAGAGGGTCCCACCAATGTTTGGGTACTGAATGGCCATCTGCTGCCCTGGAGGCAGTGCCTGTTGGAACTCAGCTTTGGCCAAGAGAACATTTGCCCTTAGGGAGAAGACAGGCATCAGAATAGTTGCAATTTGGCAATGAGTTTTGTGACTCTCTCCTACTCCTACATGTCCCTTCCACTCCTCAGTTCTCATGTTATAGAAACCCAAGGGTGAGTGTTCAGTGTTACACAATTTGGTATTGAGACTGAAAATGGCAAGACAGTTTATTTTTCATTCTTACATTAACATAAAGCACAGAAGCTATATAAACGTGTCTGGGCTGTTCTTAAGATAATGTCATCTGCATTTCCTTTGAAAGAAAAAGACATTTGAAATCGTGCCTATGTGGATGAGAATGTTTATCACTTTGGGTCTTGGACTTTCCTAAACAGAGAATAGTCTCTGACCTTAGGAAATAGTTCTCAGCATCTTGATTCAGCTGTGTCCTAGTTTCTTAGGTCCCAATTCTTGGTAATAGCTTGGAAACGTTGCGGTGGTCTTTGGGGAGTGCCTTCTGTATTTGGCTCAAAGTAATACGGAGACAGCTAACCATTAAAAAAAAAAAAGGTAGCTGGCTGCCACAACAAGCTGGAGAAACTTACCATCTCTTGACTTTAGATGTATGCCCTGTTCTTAAATTTTGTTTGAGGGTAAGATGTTAAAGGTGTATCCTGGGCCTCTCAGATCGTGATACAGTCTCTGGATCCTTTGGATTTAACAACCAAGCTTTGTTCTCCTTTGAAAGTCACTCCTATCCATTTATATTTCCACTCTTCTGTGCCAGCCTTGCCTGGGACACTGCCATGGTCTAAGGGTCATTCACTTGTCACTCTTATCTCCCTCCAATTTATATTCTGGACTAGACAGTGACTGAAATGCACTTTTAAGAATGTAAGTCAGATTATAACATTCCCTTGTGAAAACTCTTCAATGCCTTCTTGCATTTTGGGATAAAATCATTCTTTACAGTATAGGGTGGGACTCATGATCTGCCTGTGGAATATCTCTTTAGCTGCATCTCCTAGCACACTGTCCCTCTGCCAAGCGATTTTTTGCCTCAGGGCCTTGGCATATATTTCCCCCTGCAAGGACCCTCCTCTATTTCCTCACTTGGTTGACTGCATGCCTAAGCCTAAATGTAACCTCCTCAGAGAAGTTCTATCTAACATTCTCATCTAAGTTAGGGCTCCTTGTTACATTCTTTAATAGTTGTTATTTTCACTTAGGCAATTATCATAATTTGTAATTATCTCCTTAAACTTTGTCCCCATGAACTGTCAAATTTATAGGGCTAAAGACCATGTTTATGTATTACAGCCCCCACAAACTTTTACACAGCCTGATGCATCATATATAATTAAATATTTGCTGAATGAATATATAGGTGAATGGGTTAGTGCGAGTCCTCTCACCAAATGTGGTAAAATGGAACCTGCTCTGGCATTGCAGTAGTGACATGGATCTGGGCTCTGTCCTGCCATTCAGCAACTTTGTAACTTTCACCTCCCTGTGTTTCAGTTGCCTTTTGCTTCAGTGGGGGATAATTATCTTGACTTGCCTTTGGAGACGTTGTAAAGATTAAATGAGTCATTTTGTAGGTGAACATTCTAGGGGCCGCATGGTAGAGTGCCTTCTTGTCCTTAACGTCATTGCTTTGACCTGTGATATTCCAGATCATGACTAGCAGAAGATAACAGGAACTGAAGGATCTGGAAGTAGGCCAGCACAGAGGCTTGGGGACAGAGCAGGTGCCAGCACAAAAGGTGCGCATGTGTGTACTTGAGGATGTACAGAGCTGTGGGGTTATCCCAGGCAGTAACCTGTGCTAAAGTCCCATTTGGGATGTGAGACAGGTACTAATGCTTAGTCTTACCAATTATTTTACCATTTCCATGTGGAGGCCACATGACAGAGTAGGAAGACACCCAACTCAGGTAAGTTATATCAAAATAGAGTCCTAACCCTGCCACTAACCAGGTCTGTGGCCTTAGAAACATATTGAACCTCTGTTTTTTTGTTTGTTTGTTTTTTTGCTTCCTTATTATAAAATAGAAATAAAAAACAGTAGTATTTTTCTTGCCAATCTTAAAGGGTTGTTATGGGGAAGTATTGAATGAAAATTATAATGAAATATATAAACATGCTTTCAAAACGTCTGAGGTTTCTATGTAGAAAGTAGTGTTTAAATTCAAAATTGCAGAAGAACGCATTTAACTGTCTAATGTACCTTCTTTGCACATACTTTATACGTAAATTTCCTGGAAATGCATTTTAGTTGAATAATTTCATTTGCAGTTAGAGTACTTATGCAGTAAATATTATATGTCGATTTGTTAAATCTTTTGGGAAAAGAATTTCCACGCATCCTGATTGGTCTAAGGGTAGTATATTTTGATCAACATTTGCTAGCACAAGAGCCACTCTCACCATGTTTGCATAGTGACTGCTAAAACATATGCAAATGTAATTATTCTTTCAACACAGGGAAATCATGCATTTAGAATATAAAATCCATTACAGAGGGATCGAGCTAGAAAATGTGCCTAACACCCTCTGAGTAGACTACCACCTACTGACATCAATCGATTTTAAGCTATACCAGAAGTTAGCATCTTAGTGAAAAAAAATGCCATCACATTCCATCTATGACATTTGTACAATTCATTGTGATTTTAGGAGAATTGAAATATTAGAAGTAGATATTAGAATCAAGAACACATCCTATCTTGTTCTTCTGGTTAGTGTTATATCTTGGTTGCTTGAGCATCACGGGCTGTAATGTAGCATCTAGAATCATGGGCACTTCTTACTTTCCTCACAACACCACTGTTGTACTCTCACGCTGCTGTCAACCCTGCAGTACTTCTGTCTCTTGATAGGAATTACTGGGGGCATCTAAACATGGTCCTGCTCCTAGATGAAGGATTGGGAAGGCCTCTTTCTGAGGCACTGTAAGGCAACCTGTAAAGAGTGAACAGAAGTCGGCTGAGAGAAGAGTTGGGGGTAAGAGTGACTCACACACATGGTACAGCATGGTTGAAGGCCTTGAAGTTAAAAATATTATGATGTGTTTGAAGAAAAAGACCAGAGAGTAGATTCAGAGGAAGCATTCTTGAGGCTGTGATGGAGGCAGGGGTTAGCTCATACAGGGTTTCAGGACAAGTTACAGAACTTTGAATTTTATCCCAAGTGCATTGAGAAGTCATTGCAAGGACTTTGAGCAGGAGATGAGATGTTGTCATGCTCCTGTTTTAAGTTAGAATATCCACAGAGAGATCTTTTATGTGGTAGTGGTTCTGAAGGACAGCAAGGCTTGGATGTAGGGAACCAGCTGAGAATGTAGCATAGAGGCAATGTGTCTAGTGGGTAAGATGTAGGTTCTGGAGTCACAATGCCTGCATCCAAATCCCCCCTCTGTTACTCTAGGATCTTCGGCAGGTGCCTCAGTTTGCACATCTATAAAGTGGTACCATTAATATTACATGCCCCTTTGAATTCTGGGGATTAAGTGAATTAATATGTGTAAAGAATTTAGAACAAATCTTGGCAGGAATGAAGTATCAAATATAAAAACATTTGAAAGTAAAAGATTTTAATGACTTTAGTAAGAGTACTAAAACATTATTTGTAATACATGAATAAATGACAAAATGAAAATACTGTGAAAACAAATCCATAAGACAAACTCCAGGAAGATGGTTGTTTTCATTGCAATGTACCTTTATACCCTTGTCCTTAATATCTAAAGCCACATATAGGGTATTGGTGAATCAGTGTATGACATCATGTACAGCAAGGTGTACCTCCAGAGGCACCAGTCACGTTGTTACCTGTGTGACTGTGTGTACTTTGTAGCATGTAGCGGGTACAGCACACAGTGGGTACAGTGAGTGGTTCAGACCAGGCCTGGGAGTCATTCACACCTGGTTTTTCTCTAGGTTCTTCTAGTTTGGGCTGTGTAACTCTGGACAAGTTTTACAGGCTCAGGTAAACTCAGCTTCCTTAAGTGAGAAATTGGGTATCCTGAGGAACTCATTGGAGATTGAGGGTGTTAGTGGACAATGCGCAAACAGCCCTGTGTGTAGTGTTTGCACCGTCATGCGCACCCACGTGTGTGGCAGTGGCTGCTGCCATGATTTTTTATCATCTCTGGAGCAGTTCTTTTCCCCATTGGCACTTCCGTAGCTCAAGTTATGCATCTTCTCCTGTGCATATTTGTACAGGATATTGTAATGTTCTTGATGTAAGTGTAAATAGCTCTTAAAAGTAAAAATGAAAATTCAAGCTCATTTCCTGCTGAGAATTAGTTGCTACAGAAACAATGAATGTTTCAGTGGTGGTCAATAAGATTTAGTGGATGCCAACCTAGTTTTTAAAATCCAGCTATGGGTTTATCTATGTGGGGGAGGGGCAAGCGTGGGATCTGCTGCTCTTTAACCCAGGTTCTTCTCCATTGCCAGAGCAGAGCAAATTTGGCCTGAGTCGCTGAGGCAGGGAAGGCTTTGTGGATGGCCCTAGCAGGAAGCGGGCTCCAGCTTATGACCTACGCGTTGTGCAGGCTCAGATGTTACATGGTCTTTAGAGGGAATCTAGAACAAACCCTTAATTTCCAGATTCTATTAAGGGGGATGTAGATTGAGCAGAACAGACCATGGTTTCATACACCTGGCTTATAAGAAGTCTGACTGGCCTTGAGCTGTTCTTGGTATTAAGAAAACTGCTTTCAATCCTTGGTAGCACATGGCAGGTTTAGGACAAGCCAGGGCAGGAGGGCAGTCATCATGCATTTGGCAGCCTTTTGGTAACCTACACTGCTCTCAACCTTGTCGAAGTCCCACAGTCCTATTACACCTTGTTAGATGCGGTGAGACACTGAGACCATAGTGACAAAGTGAAAACCATAACCACCCCTCTGGAAGCCCCCGGAAGGTAATGTGGGCATTTATACCAGCTGGTGCGATGCCCATTAAAGGCAATGCGTTTTGCTCCTAACACTGTTTTCTGGGTATCATAAGCACATTCCGAAAGAACATTTGCTTTCTTTGCTGGATAGGTGTACTCATCAGTCAAGACCATCCTGGCTAACACAGTGAAGCCCCGCTTCTACTAACAATACAAAAAAAAATTAGCCAGGCGCGGTGGCGGGCACCTGTAGTCCCAGCTATTTGGGAGACTGAGGCAGGAGAATGGCGCGAACCCAGGAGGCGGAGCTTGCAATGAGCCGAAATCCTGCCACTGCACTCCAGCCTGGGTGGCAGAGTGAGACTCTGTCTCAAAAAAAAAAAAAAAAAAAAAAAAGTGCTCGTAAGACGTTTCCGGGAGAGGAAGCTACTTTAAAGGAATTGTATCAGCTGTGATGAGATCCTAGCCTGTTTTGTTTCCCTGCTGTTATATTTAGCACTAATATGGGTCTATGGGAGGAGGCAGGAAGATGAATTCAGAAGGAAAGTAGGCAAGAGGGCAAAACAATCAAAGGGGAAAGTTTAAAGATATGAAATTTGAAGGACCATTGCTCTGGTGTAAAATAGAATTTTCACCACTTCTAATGTGCAGTAAATGACTGATAAAGTAAATGACTGATTATCTGAAGTGAGGACCGTGGAGATAAAGGCATTGAAGCTATGACTTAGCATTAGATTAGCACAGACAGATGAAAGTGTCAGCCAAATTTAATCCAGATCCTGTATTAATAATAAACTCTTCATAATCAGGAGGCAATTTACAAATTACCATGCACTGTCTTAAGTTCTATAAGCATTCGAGGATCAAGTCAGCTTTTTGGTACATTTTTCTGGGTTGTGAATGAGCCGCAGGAAAGGCTGGAACTGGAGGTATTTCTTGAATCCACATTTGTGGAATGCCTGCTGTATGTGAAACCTCGAGGCAGGAGGGGGAAAGCATGGGGTGTAGGGTGGAAGGGAGCAGGGTAGAGAAATACTGATTAAGACTGGCCTTGAAAGAACTCATCCCTAGGGATGAGCATCATGGACTTAGTTCTAAGTGACAGAATGGAGAAGGGGAAGAGTGCTGTACTAGTTATCTATTGCCGTACAGGTTATCCCAGTCTCAGTGGCCTAAAACAAATATTTATGATGTCACTCTGTTTCTGTGGGTCAGAATCTGGGAGCGGCTTATCTGGGTATTTCTGGCTCAGCCTCTCATGAGGTTGCCATCCTGATATTAGCGGGAGTCATAGGCATGTGAAGGCTTGGCTGGTGATGGAGGATCCTATCTGAAGTGGCTCACTCCTGTGGCTGGCCAGTTAGTGCTAGTTTTCGGTAGGAAACCTCAGTCCTTTGCCGTGTGCCCTCATGACATAGTAGCTGACTTCCCCATGGTGAATGATCTAAAAGAAAGAGCAAAGAGGAAGCCTTAATGTCTTTTATTACCTGTTTACACACTGTTACTGCCACCATATTTTATAAACTAGATGCAAGTCATTAAGTTTGCCCACACTTAGGAGGGAGGGAATCAGGCTTCACTTTTGAAGGGATGGGTGTCAAGGAATTTGTGAACAAGCTTTAAAACCACCAGAGGGGCTAAGTGTAGATGTCAGGAAGTACCAAAGTCAGTGCTCCAAACCTTAGTGCTGGAGGAATTGGGCAGGCTGTTTACATCCCAGTGGGATAGCAAGACATCAGAAGGACAGGGTCGGGGAGCCCTGCTGAGATCAAAGGACGCAGGAAGAAGAGAGTTAAAAAACAGCTTGACACAAGTCTCTTGGCTTTCCCCATTAGCAGTTCCATACTCCAATGATACCCACCCCCAACATCTGACATAACTAGACTGCTTGGAAGAGGATGCTTGGAGTTCACCGCAGACGTTGGCTTGTATAAATGCATGCTGAGAAAAAGCTCTTGTGCTGAGTTGGAAGTTTAGGGAATTTATAAACTAAGCCGGGACCCAATAGTCATTGTGGCTACTTGTGCATTAAGTGGTTACTACTGGTCAAGAACAATTTGGGGGTTCAATTGGGTCTTATAGGGAGTCTGAAAAATATACTTTTTAATATTCTCTCTACCTAGAAAGAGAAACCTATTAGAAGTGAGACCTTTAGGACAGGCATGGTGGCTCATACCTGTAATTCCAGCACTGTGGGAGGCCAAGGCAGGTGGATCATTTGATCCCAGGGTTCAAGACCAGCCTGGGCAACATGGCAAAACCCTGTCTCTACTAGAAATATAAAAAATCAGCAGGACATGGTGGCGCATGCCTGTAGTCCCAGCTACTCAGGAAGCTGAGGCGTGAGAATAGCTTGAGCCCAGGAGACAGAGGTTAAGTGAGGCCTTTAATAATCTAGAAGAGATTTTAAAAAATGATAAAGGGCTAGAAAAAATGATCCAGAGAGAATGCAGTTGGAATTCAAGTGAGGGTGAAGTTCATGGTGGGAAGGTTTGAGAGTAGGGAGGTCAAAACTAGGAGCTAAACCCTGAAGGGCATGTGGAGACTAGAGAGACAGAGGAGGGGAGGGCATTACAGACAGCGACGGTGATGGGGTGGAGGGAAGGAACCACATGAATAAATGTATCTCTGGATGGCAGTTTGTGGGATGGTTGGAAGCCAGCTGCTTGGACAGAGCAGTTATTCTGGGGAGCTGAGGAGATCTGCTGACGTCTTTTTGAAAAGCTTGGACCAGATCCTTGTCAGGCTACTACATAAAATGGAAGGGCACCTTCTCAGGAGGGGCTTCTTTGGAATCCCTCCCTAGTGACAGACGTAGTCTTCACTCTTAATTGGAGAGAATGAACAAAAGGAAAAATAATCATCCACAGGATTTGGCCAGCCAGCCAAGTGCTCTTTCCCTCTGCCCAGAGAGCATTCATTTGGCCCTAATGAGGAGTGGGCATTTTTCTCATTGTGAGTGCTCAAATTATCATCTTAAAGCTTCACCTTTAAAAAATAATAATCCTGAAATAGTCTATTGAGGCCTTTTAGACTTCAAAATTATTTTCAAACGTTATACAAGGGAAACAGTTTACTCAAATTTGTGCCATTTCTTGTAGGCTTAGCTTACTTGAGTTGCACATTGAAAGCATGTTTCTCATAAAAACATTTTACCCATATTGTACCTGTGTGTATGAATCTGTTCCACTATTATTATGTGATAATTCTAGTTTTAAGAAAGACTACTTTGATTTAAGAAGTTCTCAGTGGGAAGATAAAGCAGTTAAGGGTTAAAGAGAGGTTTGGATTTCCAAATCTAATTTTCCTGCATGAATTTCAATATTAAAAAAGTTTTCATATATCTATGTGTATTTTGTTCCTGCAACATAAAAGTAAATTGGTTGTTCTAAACTGACAGCAATGGTAAATATCCTGCAATCCTGCAAAGCTAAAATTCTACCTAGCAGACAAAACTAGCAAGTGCTCGTTGCACAGTTCACAAATTCTGGTGGCATAAGAATGTCAGCTAAGTGGCCAGTCACTCTAGGTTCGTGTTATCTTACTTCTTTAAATATAATGCCTGTTTCTGATTTTTTTAAACTAGTATTAGTTCTTACCTTACCAGTTATGTACCATACTTCAACAGTAATGCCATACTCAACTTTATTACTGCAAACTTGCTTTGTAGAAGAAATGCCCACCTTCTTACATTAGCTGTAGACCAGGCTTTTATATCCTTGGCAGTAAGGACATTTTGGGTGGGCTAATTTTTGTTGTTGAGGGTTGTCTTGCACATTACAGGATGTTTGCCAGCATCCCTGGGCTCTGCCCATTAGATGCCAGTAGCACCCTCACCTGGCTGCTGCAACCAAACTGTCTTCAGACATTGCCAAATGTCCCCTGCAGTAGAACAACTGCTCTAAAGTTAAAGTGTTGGTGCTTGCAGATGAATGTGCAAAATGAGATAATAACAATGATGTGGATGAATGGAGTTAGAAAAGATCCTTATGTCTCATGGTTAGATTTATTGCTTTGCCAGTTTTTATCAAGAGCCTCAGTGGAAAAAGCATTGGGAATGAAATTAGGATACCTGAATTCTACCGACAAATTGGGCAGCAGTCTTAGTCATGTTTAGTGACTGTGTTTCCTATGTCTGTCAAATGAGAGAATATCCCTGAACCCTTTTCCAGCTTTAAAATTAAACCCACTTTTTTCCTGAAATCTCAGTTCTCCCTTTTCATCCACCTTGATGCTACAGCTTAAGACAATAGCAACCCTATAGTGCCTATAGTAAGAGTCAGATTAACTCTTTCTTAACAAGCAAATTTAAAATTTTCCAAACTTAGGTTTACAGAGAATGGCAGCATTGCTTCTACACGTTTGCTTTCTTTTGGGGAACATTAATGGTATATTACCTTAAGTGTGAAAGTGAGTCTGTTGAAAATTCACTTGTAGGAAATGGAATACAGGTGATCAACAATGTAGCCATAGTATTAGACACCCTTTTGCATTTTGAATGAGTATCTCTGAATAGGAATATTTGGACTATAAAGTCTACATTTGTCAATAATGGGGTGTGGTTAAAGTTATAATCATTTTTACTTAAACAGCTCTGGGCCAGGCACAGTGGCTCACGCATGTAATCCCAACACTGGGAGGTGAGAGCAGGAGGATTGCTTGAGCCCAGGAGTTTGAGACCAGCCTAGGCAACATGGTGAGACCCCTATCTCTACAAAAATAAAAAATAAATAAATAAATAAATCAGAAAAATTAGCCAGGTGTAGTGGCATGCACCTGCAGTCCCAGCTCCACTGGAGGCTGAGGTGGAAGGATCACTTGAGCCCAGGAGGCGGAGGTTGCAGTGAACTGAGATCATGCCACTGCATTCCAGCCTGGGTGACAGAGTGAGCCTCTGTCTAAAAACAAAAACAAACAAAAACAGCTCTGTAAGGGGAATCAGTGTTGTATAATGTAATTTCTGTGAATTTAAAACTTGAGTGGTTCTTAGGGTTGTTTGATATTATTCTACCTTGGAGAGCAAAAATCATCATTTAAAAACGTATTGAATTTTCACTAAAGCAATTTTAAAAAGATAGAAATGATGTCTGTTAAATTAAATGATAAAGGATAAATTGGTGTTTTACTATATCTCTGCCTTTCATGTATAAAAGAATGATTGGAATCTCTGACTAATGGATTTTCTCAGCACACTTTTTAAAGTTGATTATGCCATGAGTCATATATTTCTAAATACGATATTAAAGTGCTGACTCTTTACTACTTCTAGGTTTGTTTCATCAGAGAAGATAGATGTCTGTACATATCTGTAAAAGCTGTATACCAAATTCACAAAGATTCTTTTACATTTGTTTTTATTCCAAGTTTCCTTCCATTTCACCCCTCTAGAAATGACATTCAAAGAGTCATGGGTGATGTCATCAAAACAAAGTCTTTGAAAGAGGCCTAAGGATCATATATCATTCATGCATCTGAAAGCCTTGAAGACTCGATAGATGCTCAAAAGTATTCAAGTCAGTTTGCCTCTCTCAGACATTCAAGTTTATTTAGATCACAGCCTTATATGTAGTGAAAAGCCCTTATATCTGTTTTTTCGTGCAAAAACCTCTCTCAATGGCCTTGTTTTCCAGCTAATCACTCTCGCTGTCATTTTCTGACCATAAGAACTCTTGCCTCTCCTGGGGCCAGCAGCCATCTTATATCCTAACCCCTGACTTCTCCATCTTCCTACTTTCCAATGGATTCTGTTTAAGATTTCATCCTTTTGATGTCAGCAGCCCACTCTCTGGGTCTCTCATGATCTTTGCTCTCTGCACAACTTTCCAGGTAGAAAACTCCAGAGCAGAGTTTCTCTGCAATTTGGTATATTAGATCTCAGAAGGCTTTAGGGTAACACAGGAAATGTTGGTGACCCATGGGCCAGATTTGCACATAAGCATTATTTGGTTTGGCCCACATCGTATTTTCAAAAATCTAGAAATTTTTCATAATATAGATTCTTGGCTTTCATTGAAATGCTGGGAGACTTGGTAACACTGAGCCATATTCCCAGGCAGCTGGAGCTGTGTACAAGCTGCCCCTTTAGAAAGGACACATGCTCTCCAGCTTGCTGCAAGCACCACGGTGCCCTAGATACGGCATTCTGGCCCAGGAAGTGTTTGGGTCTGTGCCCTGCTTAAGGGAATGAGACTCACTGATTCCTTCCAGGAAGTCTTAGCGGTGAGGGTTCATTTCCTCACCTGCCTCTTTCTCTATAACCATATGGTTTCTCTTCTGGAATTAAACGATCTATTACTGGGAGTAAAATGGAGAATAAGACATGTATTTGAATATACAAAGTGTGCAATGTGTCTGACAAGGAGAAAGCAACCTGCAAAAAGTCATAGAAAGTCAATAGAGCCAGAAATACTTGAACAAATAGAAAAGGGGATGGCTATGAATGTCAACTGAAGCTAATCAACTGTTGTCAACTCCATGTCTGAAGATTCTGTAATTTAAATGAAACTGTTAGTATTATCTACTTACAGTTTCCAGGACTTGAAACTTGTGATTTGTTGGAATGTTTAATTTTAGTGCTTCCTAATGCTAGCCGGCGTTTGCTGAGAGACTGCTGCTGTGCCAGGCGTTTTGCAGAATCTCCGTCTAATCCTCAAAAATGCCTGGAAGGAAGGTGGTTATAGTAGCTCCGATTCAGAGGAGAGAAATGAGGCCCATAGCTTATTTTGCTAGTAAGGAAGCAAGTGGGATTTTAACCTAGTCTAGTTCAATTTTTAAGTTGATGCTAGTCTCAATAAATCTCACTGTCTGTCTTAGTTTCCAATATCATCTTATTTGTATTATATTTTGTTGCAATTAGGCAGGTCCGAGACTCAGTTTTCTTATCTAGAAGAAGGGAGGTGTAATGCCTGCTCTTTCTGCCACACAGGATTGTTGGAGTGTTAAGGAAGATGATATATGTGGAAGAGATGGGGAAATGATAAAACACAAAATAAGAGAGGGTGCAGTTTCATTTTCCCACACCCAGTCAGTCCGTGTTAAGCCATGTTCATCCAACAGCCCCATCATTTCTGTGGCCAGGAAACTTAATAGCAACAATTCAAACTGCTGTAAATTGGAGCAGGGGATATAGGAATATGATTCTTTAGAAGGCAGAGGTTATAGTGATGTCGTAAATTTAATCTTTACGCTTGGAAGGAGGAGCACCAAGGCATGCTGAGCCTTTCAACACTGAGTTGTAGGAGATGCGTCAGGGATTCAGTACGTCATAATCAAGGTCATCACCATATGACCTTGGAGATCTTGGAGAATTTTCTACAGTTCATTTTCTTCATCTGCAAGATGAAACAGTTTATATAAATCATTTTCAAAGTCTGAGTTCTGCTTTTCCCATAATTATCAGTTTAGGTGACATCGAGCTTTTTGCCTGTTTTGTTTCTTGATTTTTTTAATGGATATATATTAAGATCTTTAGGCTTGAAAGGTATACTTTCAGAGGTTTCGATTGTTGATTCTTTTCAACATCCCCTCTAACGTGGTTTGCTTGTGTCCCCACCCAAATCTCATCTTGAATTGTAGTTCCTATAATCCCCATGTGTCATGAGAGGGACCCGGTAGGGTAATTGAATCGAGGGGGTGGTTACCCCCATGCTGTTTTCATGATAGTGAGTTCTCATGAGATCTAATGGTTTTACAAGGGACTTCCCCCCTTTGTTTTGCACTTCTTCCCACTGCCATATGAAGATGGATGTGTTTGCTTCTCCTTCTTCCTCGATTGTAAGCTTCCTGAGGCCTTCCCAGCCATGCAGAACTGTGAGTCAATTAAACCTGTTTTTTAAATAAGTTACCCAGTCTCAGGTATTTCTTCATAGCAGCATGAGAATCTCCCCAGAAGACAAGGACACATGCTAACTTTTTCTTTCAGCCTCTTGGGTTTATGATGTTCTCTATTAGCACGTGCTATATTCCTTTTTAATTCTGTGCTTCTATCTCTTGAGTGTCACTTAAGAAGTGAAAGAGAAACCTACTGAGGAAATGCTAGGCAGAAGGTGGCCCCCACAGCAACAATGGATGTGCCCCCTCCTTGGGTTATTTCCATGCAAGGGCTTTGTCCCTTGGGATGTGAAGGGCCTGGTGGCAAGCATTGGTGTCAGATGATAGCTTTGTTTCTTCTCATTCAGGTGATCTACTTCCTAACCTCAGATTTTGTGATTGTTCCATAAGACAATAAGCAGTATAAATTTGGAAGAAGAATTAGGCCATTATTTGACTGACTGATGTGAATGAATCACTATTCAGAGCTTAGATTACTAGCTGCAGATGTGAAAGGATCATTTTCTGTCATTTGCTGAGACAGTTAACTTCCTCCAAAATGTGGCCAGTGCTATTATTAAAGATAATGCACCATGCTGTTTAAAATGCAAGTCACTGCAGGGTTCATTTTGAAAATAGACATTTGAGCATCTTGCTTTACCTGTGGAGCTGGAAAAGGCACAAAAATGAACAAATTACTGATTCCAGAGCTAGTTGTGAAAATGTAACATCCACCTATTTTGAGATCTGACCTTGCTTTTTACACACTATTTCCCCCTTGTTTTTTGGATGAATGTTAATGAGGAACTACAATTGAAGATCATGTGCTTCCTAGTGGCTTGTTTTCCTAATACAGCCACTTCCTTAAGCTACCCCTCCCCTGTCTTTTCCAGGGATAGCATTTGCTGCTGTTACTGAAGCTGGATCAATGTATATGGTTATGGAATTAATATATATCCATTATGGTAATTGTCAGCCTGTTGCTACTAACTTAGCTTCTGATTTTTACAGATTTTTTAGCTCATTTTGTTTGTACATAGTATGAGGCAAATAATGAGAAATTAATGTGTGACAATTAGAATAAAGGAAGAAATAATATCTTTAAAATGCGTTTTAGATTACATTCTCTTGAAATTCTATGAATTAAAAAATTTTGTCCCCCGTGACTGTTCATCTTCCTTATCTGGCAGAGAGTGAGAGGTATTTAAAGCTCCTGTATTTTACCAAAGCAGTGAAATTATAAAGGTGTTACAGCTGAGGAATAAAACTGACATTGAATAATAGTCATGTTTACCCATATCTCCTTATTTGCTTAAAGCCTTAAGATGATTTTGATGACAAGCCTTTCACTTTTCCCTTCAACTGAGCATTAGACACAGTGTAAAATTTGACTACAAAAGTTTAAGGACAGTTTTGAAAGCTTGGGGAGACCTGCTGGGACACTAGGAATGGCAGTTTACACACACATTTCTGCCCTGTGGAGGTGTGGACAGTCGGGGAGAGAGATTGCATACTTACAAGTGGTTTCTGAAAAGCAAACTTTTAGGAAACTTGTAGAGTTATTTATGAAAACAACAACAACAACAACAACGAAAAAAAGCATTTCCTCTTTGCACTTACACTTACCAGGGCTAAAAAGTAAGCCTAAATTAGCCTATTAAACTGGCTAGAAACCCTAGGAAAAGGCTTAGCCAATCTTAATCGGTGCCTGTAATCAATAATAGCATAATATAATTATTTGTACCCCAATCTCTGGGCCACATCCTGCAAGCAGCACAAAGATGAATTCTACTGAGTTCTGATTCTGGATTCTTGTCAATTTAATAGGGTAGAAAGATACCTGATTATGTAATTTAATACAAGGCTCTCTGTGGCAGCTACTGAAAGAGATGTGAAATCAAATGGAAGTGAAAGCAATGGAGAGATTATCCGGGGAGAGGTAGGGGGGTGGTGGGGTGGTAGGGGGTTGGTGGGTTGGTGGTGGTGGTGGTGGTAATGGTCCATTTGGGGATCCATTGCAAATGTGTACTAGGACTTATTTTTGAAAGATGGGTCAAAGGGAAGCCATAAAAAGTCTGAAGGCTCATGACAAATAGATAAGGGTATATACATTAAATAATTATTATATAAAAATATATGCAAGGTGCTGACCTGGGTGCGTGAGTGCCCTCATGAAACCCTCACAAAGAAAACTAATTGTGCCTTCAAATAAGTACAATAAAATATCATGTGCACAATATAAATAAATGTTTAATATAAAGTTCAGAGGTATGAGGGGCTAGTATAAAGAGCAAGCAACGATGGTCTAATTTGGAGAGGAGAAGGTTGAGTAGGACCTTCGGTGACAGCAATGTGATAACATGAATTTGAGCTTCAGCATGAAGGGCTTAAATAAAATTTAAAAACTTGACATGCAGTCGACTTGAATCCAGACCCAAAACAGCTGAATCTTTTCCTGAGGCATCATCATGAAGACTAAAAGACAGCTTTCAATTTGGACTTATAAAGAGCATGTGAGGCTGTTTTATAAGAAGATGTTATGTCTTTGGAGTGATTTATAATCTTATCCATTATGTGAATAAGTAAAATAAAATATTTTAAAAACTAGGATTAGTTGGGTAACAGCTACAAAAATGAGTTATCTGTGTTCTCATTGATCACAACCACCATTCTTCTTCCCTTTGCTTCTCACCAAACCAGGAGGACAAAGGAGGGTATATGTGTTTCACTCAAGATGCCTTGGAACCACTGAAAGGAGTTCATGTTACATATTTAACTGGCCAAAACAGTAGCAATCCTTCCTTCCTTCCTTTATTTGTTTGTTAAAATATTTGAGAGCTGTCTTTGTGCCAGCCCTTTGCTGGGTGCTAGGGATGCTGTGGTAAATAAGGTACATCCCGCCTTTCTCCACCACGTGCACACACTGAAATCTGGTCTTCACTGAAGGTGAAGACAGCAGGGAATTATATGATTCCTGAAGATCCTTCCACACCTTTGAGTCTGATTCATAAACTGCTATAATGATCACTATACACATTAGACCTAGGTATTACCCAATTTAAGAAAAGACAATTCTTAGGTAAATTAATATCCTAGCATAGCTAGGAGGTGAAATAGATTATTGTGACAAAATGCCAAGTGCGTGGTACTCTGTTAAGCTGTAGGGATCTTTCGTGCTCTTGTGATCACCCACAAGGTCACAAGATCCCATCCATTGTTATAAATACTGCTTCACTCTCTAAAGTAAAATTTTCTTTGCAGTACTAGATACAGTGTCAGATCCTGTTTGGCATCAGTTCATTTTTAAAATGTTGACAAAGATTCCCTCATTTAATTTTTAATTTTTAAAATTGACACATAGTTATACATATTTATGGGATACATAATGATGTTGCAATACATATAATATATCAGATCAGATCAGGGTAATTACCATATTATCTCAAACATTTATCATTTCATTGTACTGGGAACATTCAATATCCTTCATCTAGCTTGAAAATTAGCCTGGGATTATTTCTGCATCCAACCAAGATGAAGTAACAGTAATACATTGGATGTACCATCTCGTCTGACACAATAAAAAAAGAGACAACAAACTAAATACATGAAATAATGGTTTGTGGGACACTGGGCATCAGGCAACAAAAGACAGTAATCTCTGAAAGATGGGAAGCAAATGGGGTGAGCCCTGTGATTGTCCCCACTTTGAGAGATTGCCCCCTTTTTAACTTATGCTCATTTGAGAGGTTCCCCACCCAGGCAGAACCAAGTAAACCCTCTGAGTTGAAGAAGAGTTGAGAGTCTGAGGAGACCAAGAAGGCTAGATTTCACAGAACAGTGTCCTAGAGAAGACATAGTTGTACAGAGGGAGAGTTCTGGAGATCTGCAGAGAGAGTCTACCTCAAGTATTCACCAAGGTTCTGATCAGCACATTCATAGGAAACCAGCTGGAGAAGAAGCCATCCAAATGCATTAGGGGGAACAGTACCCGGTGCTTGCACAGAGCCAAGAATAGTGCCTCTTCCATCAACCAAATGGGAAAACCTCATTCACAGTGCATTAGGAGGGGTCTTGCCTTAAATAGTAGGGGATAATCAGCTGTAGACTTAACACAGTCCCATCCCACATAACACATCTTAAAAGGAAAATCTGCAAGGATCAAACTCTTTCAAAGTAACTATGTCCCTTTGTTTGAGAACACAGCTCAATAATATTTGTGGGTATACAAAAATATCCACTACCAAATAAGCTCAAAATCAGTGTCAGGAATCCAATTAAAAATTGCCAGACATGCAAAGAAGCACGAAAATCAGACTCAGTTGTTGACTTTTCACTTGACAGTTCATTCACAGGCCCAGAGACCTGGAATAACATGGGTGCTTTAGATGTAAAAGTCTTGAACTTTCTACTGATAACTGGAAGACTGGATTCATATAGCTCGAAATCCCAGGGATCCAAGGAATCGGCCCCAAATATAACACATTAGCCCAGTGGTGTTGGGTCCTAAGAAGTCATCTTTTCTCACTGCTAATTGAAACCTTAGCACTTTTGGCACCACAGTGTTCAAAATCTGTTCTGACTCTTGGGCTTTATGCCATGACAACCTGTTTCTGCTCATTGCCTCAGAGATAATCCTCTCTGGGTTCTGGGTGTGTCTGAAGTACAGTTTGCCCCTTTCTGCTTTCCTCAACTTTAGATTCAGTAGTTTGTTGGACGTGCCGTCTAATACCTATGTCAGTTTCCAACTTAAAAAGTCTCTAGTCTGTGTTGCTTGGAGCAGTGTTTTACACGAAGAGCAAGTGAGCTTTGAGGAAGGTTACCAACATTGTGGTTTGCTGGGAACCGAGAGGGTGGGAGAACTTTCAGCACTAAAACCAGAATAGTGTCCGGTAAACTGGGATTGCTAGTCACCCTAGCTTTTGGCGTATTATTCTACTATTGACTGGGATCAGTATATTCTTTATCACATGGGGAAATTTTTCAAGAGCATTCTAACACAGTGGTTTTTGCTGACCCTCCTTCTACGTTTGACTCTGGAAAGTGGCTGGTTTAGAGGAAATGATGTAAGTTAACAGATGTCTAATCCCTGAAGCTTATGCTGAGCCTATACCATGGGTGAAGGTCAGGGTCGAAGGAAATATCTCTTGACCATTAGAAGAAAATTTTGGTCTATCCTCCCTCTTTTTTCCCAAAACAAACATACTTCTAAATTTTTTATTTTTATGCTTTTGTGTTATTCTGCCTTCCAGAAGAGAGTGACAAATATTTACCTATTTCTGAGGGCTATAAAATGATTTAGGAGGCACAGTCTCTCAATGTCTATTAGAGAAAAGTAAAGCTTTGATGTGATACTCATGATTTCATGGCTATTACTTAGGAATATGAATCTACCTAAAAAATAAGTGTGCTATAACATTTTTGAGGCTTTACAGTATACCAGGCTTTCACAGGTTGTTATAAAACTCATTTGATCTTCATAACCCTGAGAGGTTAAATACTAAATTATCCTCATTTTTAGGTGGAAAAACTGAGCTATGAGTAACTTGCCAAGGTCACTCTTGGCCACCCCCACCCCTGTGACTACCCCAAATAATTAGAAGTTATCTAAGATTTTCTAGACTGTAGATCATTCCTGAGTTGCAGCAGACCAGAGTAACTTTTAAGAAAAACTCTGGCTATGTGCAGGTGGGGTGGCCATCCATTGCGGTGAGAGTTGCCTGAGTTATCTAGTTTTTCCAGAAGTTCTACACTGTTTATACTTGTCAGAGTTCAACAGTAAATGTGCTGCTCAGCTTTAAAGAAAAAGGTGATCTCTTTTCAACAATACAGAAATCAATCTTATTTCCTTATGTGAGCAACAAACAGAAAATGATGGTTTTTGTCGTTTTTTTCTTTTTTTTTTTTTTTTGGTCTGCTGCCCAGCTTTTTATCAAAAAATTGTTTTGGAGCAGATGGCATCTATGGAAGTTATTTTGAATGATGTGCAGCTTGGCCACCTCTGTAGTACTCCGTGAATTTTGTCTTTATTCTTCAACCCTACCTACGTCTCTTCCCAACAGGGCTTTAAGTGAACTTGACTTTGGAACTACCCCCTTATCTTCTATAGCAAGACAGACAATAGAAAGGAAAAGGCTCCCTTTCCCTTGTGTATATTGTGGGGGTGATGATGAGGATGTTGCTCCCTTTATCAATGAGTTTTTCCCTTAGGAAACCCATGGGAAGAAGCATTTCCTCTGAACCAGCTCTAGTTTCCCTACAGAACTAGCAGCGTTGGCCTTTGGATGATGGAAATCTGCGACAGTGGCCACAGTTCTGCTATGGCAGCCAGGAAACCGAGAACTACATTTGAGGCTTAATTTTTAATAAGTATCTGAACTGTGATTAGTACATGTGCATTGAAACTCCTCCTATTCTTGATATTTTCTTTTATTCCTTTTTTCCATAATTTTGAATTTTACATATGTTTTAACATTTTATTGTATGCATTTGTAAAAACTTTCATTTCCTCATAGGATTAAAGCAAGATGTAGATTTTTCTCTCAACCTTTTATTAAACATTTCCAACATGTAGAAGTGTTGAAAAAATAACTTAATGTGTACCTATCTTTCACCTAGATTCGTGTTATTAACATTTCGCTAGTTTGCTTTATCTCCCTAAATACATTTTTTTCTTTGAATCCTTTTACATTATCTAACCCTTAAACATTTCACTCTGAATCACCTAAGAACAAGCACATTTCTCCTATAGAAGCACAAACCATTATTGCCCCCAAGAAACTTCTCATTGATTCATGACATCTGGTCCATATTCGCATTCCCCCGCCGGCCCAATCCCAGAAATGTCTTTTTATGGCCTTTATAATAATAAGGTTGACCTTTTGAAGAAACGAAACTAGTTTTCTACAGACTATCATAATGTTTTAGTTTTTTCTAGTTGTTTCCTTGTGATGTTTAGCCCAGTTCTCTATCTCCTTTGTTTCCCATACACTGGGATTTATGCCTTAAGGCTTAGTTAGATTGGGAAGAATACTTTCTAGCTGATGCTGTGCATTTCAAGGTGCAACACATCAGGAGGTGTATCCTGCTCATGGAGTGCCGGGTCGTCCCACTCACAGGACGCATGTTTGATCACTTGCTTTCACCATGTCTTTCCCTTTTAAAGGTATGTTTGTCTCCATGAAATTAGCAAGCAATCTGTGAGGTGGCACCATGTAGCCACTCTTTTGACAATAATCTTTCATCTAGGAGATTTAGCATCTGCGGATGATCTTTGCCCAAACCAATTATGTCATTGGAGATTGCAGAACGATTATTCTCCAATTATCAATTCCTCTATGTACATTATGGCATTTTTCTATAAAAAATAACATTTCTTTGTTTTTGTTTTTTTTATACTTTAAGTTCTAGGGTAGATGTGCACAACGTGCAGGTTTGTTACATATGTATATATGTGCCATGTTGGTGCTGCACCCATTAACTCGTCATTTACATTAGGTATATCTCCTAATGCTATCCCTCCCCCTTCTCCCCTCCCCACAATAGGACCCAGTGTGTGATGTTCCCCTTCCTGCATCCAAGTGATCTCATTGTTCAATTCCCACCTATGAGTGAGAACATGCGGTATTTGGTTTTCTGTTCTTGTGATAGTTTGCTGAGAATGATGGTTTCCAGCTGCATCCATGTCCCTACAAAGGACACAAACTCATCCTTTTTTATGGCTGCCTAGTATTCCATGGTGTATATGTGCCACATTTTCTTAATCCAGTCTGTCACTGATGGACATTTCAGTTGATTCCAAGTCTTTGCTATTATGAATAGTGCCGCAATAAACATATGTGTGCATGTGTCTTTATAGCAGCATGATTTATAATCCTTTGGGTATATCCCCAGTAATGGGATGGCTGGCTCAAATGGTATTTCTAGTTCTAGATCCTTGAGGAATCACCACACTGTTTTCCACAATGGTTGAACTAGTTTACAGTCCCACCAACAATGTAAAAGTGTTCCTATTTCTCCACATCCTCTCCAGCACCTGTTGTTTCCTGACTTTTTAATGATTGCCATTCTAACTGGTATGAGATGGTATCTCATTGTGGTTTTGATTTTCATTTCTCTGATGGCGTCTTTGTTATTTCTTAGTCTGGGCTCCTGTAACAAAGTATCACAGACTGAGTGGTTTATAAACAACAAATTTACTTTTCAGTTCCGGAGGCTGGAAGTCTGAGATCAGGGAGCCTTTGCCCCCGGGTTCAAGCAATTCTCCTGCCTCAGCCTCCCAAGTAACTGGGATTACAAGTGCCTGCCACCACGCCTGGCTAATTTTTGTATTTTTAGTAGAGACAGGGTTTCCCCATGTTGGCCAGGCTTGTCTTGAACTCCTGACCTCAGGTGATCCACCCATCTTGGCCTCCCAAAGTGTTAGGATTACAGGCATGAGCCACTGCACCCAGCCCTAGAAATTTAGTTTTATTTCTCCTTTTAACTACCACTGTAGATTTAGGGACTTTTTTTCTCTGTTTTAACATTTGTTTGCTTTTGATGTTAATTAACTCATAATTAACCAGTTATAACCCCTTCAAACATACTCCTGGGTCCTTCTGAAATGCCATATTATCTTTGAATGCTTTTATGCTTTCTGGCCCTACAAGCTGCCTCTGCCTCACCTTATACTTTTACTGTCTTATATCTGGAACCAGCCATTTTGCCAAGAAACACTGGTATCTTTCAGTGGGTAGTAGTATTTGGAAACCAAAGTCTGGGTGTTTAGAATGCTGACAGTCCTAGGCTGTCCTTGTTTCCAGGCCCTTTGAGTAGACAGCATTAAAAAATACATGTATTTCAACAGTTGACTTCATATTGATATCTCCAATTCAAATTTAACATTACTAGCTTTTTCTTCAATTTAATTTATATTTATTGCCAGCTCTTAATAGATAACATTTATTCTGCATCCCATTCTTACCTGGCAGGGAAGATAACATGATCACGAAGGTGGTTTTCCCAGGGTGAGGTTCCTCCATTGCACTCTGGATGTGCTGACCCATGATTTCCCCGAAAGTGGGAAACTCGACTGCATAATTTGTGGCAGTGGGGGACTGCATTCTTCATGCTTTCCCCTAAAATAAATAATTAAATATATATATTTTACATATATATGTTACTGGAATATATATTTTATATAATATATATTATATTTTTAAATATCTTCATATATCCATATATAAATAGTTTCCAAAAAGTCAATACCAATATTTCTACTAACAGTAAAACTGCTGAGGACATTTTGGGATTTTTTTTTTTTTTTAACATTTTTCCTCTTTAGATTTTTGTGCTATAGTTGTTTAAAAGGCACTTGCATTTTTTGATTACTAATTTGTATTGTTAGATTACCAAATTGCTATGCAGTTAAGTTTTTAATTATTGGGTGTGCTTTTAAAAATTTTTACTTTCAGGAGTCAAAATTATTTTTAAAAAATAATTTGAAAGTTCAAAACTAAATTATCAGTAAATCTTTAACTACAAAAACATATAAAGTTTTGAAATGTCCATGGAATTTGGAGCTAACTTAAAAAATTGTTGCCCAGGCACAGTGGCTCACACCTGCAGTCTCAGCACTTTGGGAGGCTGAGGCAGGTGGATTGCTTGAGCCCAGGAGTTTGAGACCAGCCTGAACAACACAGTGAAACCCTGTATCCACAAAAAGTATACAAAAAAAATTAGCCAGGCGTGGTGGTGCACATCGGTAGTCCCAGCTACTTGGAGGCTGATGGAAGAGGATTAATTGAGCCTGGGAGGTTTAGGCTGCAGTGAGCCATGATCACACCACTGCACTCTAGCCTGGGTGGCAGACTGAGACCCTATCTCAAAAAAATAAAAATAAAGTAAAAAATTGTTATTTAATTACTCTGTAAATTGCTATTTATAATTTCTAGAAACTTGTGACAGCATTTTAGAGCAGTTGTTTAACAGTGTCCTCTTTGGATTAGAGCTAAAATTTGTGTAGAGGCATGGATGCTGTTTCAAGGTTTTAACTTATTCATAGAAAGGAAGCAGACAAGTGAAATACTTCCCTGGAAATGAATGCACTCCATCTCAGACTTAGTGCATTTTATCACCTTAAAACTTTTCTTTCTCTGGGAGGGGAGAGTATTTTAGTACTTTGAATTTTATAGTCCTTACCAGTGGCCACTGATAACCTCTTTGCTTATCTAGTGGGCACTTGAACTTTTCTTAGCACCTGGCACCTTTCCCTCTTAAAACCTCACACTTGGCTTGTATGATACCAGTGGACCCTTGGTTTTCCTTCTAGATCTGAGAGCTGCTCAGCTTCCTTTCTCTGCTGCATAGGGTAGTGGGTGAATAGGTTTTGAAATCAGGTGGGATATGAGTCTGATTTTACCACCCAATAGCTATCTGACCCCAGGTTAGTCAGCTTTCTGGATTCAATTTTTATAGAATGGGACAGATAATACTTTCCCTATCTATCTTGTTGTTGGGATGCTCAACTGAGACAATATACAATTAAATCACAAGTATTTACAAGTGTTATTTCCATCCTTTTTCTTTCTAGTAAAAGTGTGTTGTAATTGATAATTTAGATAGTGTATCATTATCTTTGATATAAAAAGAGTTGTCCCAGATGGTTATTCACCTTCCAGGTTGGATGTGCTGAGCAATCCGGATGCCCTGTACCCCTTCGTATGGCAGCCACTTCCACCTTGGGAAACAAGCTTCCTGTGTGTCCTCTGCCCTCTCCCACCCTCTTTTCTATTCCCAACCATTTCCTAACAGGAATTCCATGTGAGGTAGTCTCTCATTCACCACTATTCCCACTCCCTTCCCCTGCAGCTAGTGACCTGCCAGTATTTTTCTTCCCAACCTTTTAGGATTCCCCATTATCCTAGTCCCCAGTCCCCCTTTCCCCACTCCCAGTGACTGCCCCCCAACCCTACCAGGTTTATGTTCCTATTACCATAATTCAATGCCTCACTAGGATCCCCTTTCCATCTCTAGGTGTCCCTTGAGCTTCTGACTCTGGTAGTTCCAGCCACCACCAGTGGATTATAAACTAAGGGTATATCACGTACAATTCTCTAGCTCAGCGGAATGAGGCTGAGGATGCAGGGGAATTCCAGTGTTTGCTGAAATCAAAGCGACCATGATTCATCTAGGCCAGTGCAACTCAGTCCTCATCAGTAAACCCAAAGTATCACCGCCACTTGGGAGCTTTTCTCAGATCCTACCTTAGATCTACTGAGTTTGAATCTCTGAGAGTGGGGCCCAAAAACTGATGTTTTAAGAAGTCCTCCAGATGACTCATAGGCACATGAAAATCTGAGAACCATTCTACACAACAGAGCCTGGAATTCTAAATATAGCTTGCCATGGAAAGTGTCCTAGATTGCATTTGTAGTCATTTAGTATTGTGTTTTATTAGGTTGTGGTTTCATAAAATTTTCAGGTAAGCCTGAATCTAACCATGATTTGGTGTTGGTTTTGGTTAATTCATATATCAAATTTATCAGTCATCTTATTCTTGAATCTTTGCACCTTAGTTATTTTAGGAATAAATTAATGAGTTAGGACTATTTTGAAAATGTAGGATATAAGAATTTTATGTATTTACTGATTAATTTATACTTCATGTCAACACAGAAAGGATATGTTGCAACCAGCATACAAAAGTATACACAATTTAGAAATGTAATGAAATGAAAATTAACCTCATGGTCCTTTTTATGAAGAAAAATTCTTCCTCCTGATTTCCTGTTATGCTTCTGGTTCCGCTATTAAAATTTATTCTCAGCCATTGAGAACCCATTTCTTACCATAGGCAGGATTCTGGAACAATGAGATCTATTTTAATCTCTAGATTAAAATGCAATAAGGAAGGTAAACAGTTACCTCATTTTGAGTCTGTGGAATTTCCAACAATTTCTGAGTCCTTCCGTATCCCAGGCCATGGGAGTGATGATTTGTTTTTTTTCAGTTGCTAGATTTCTGAACAGCTCAGTGTCTACTCTTGGTAAGCTTCAGTAATAGTTATCTGTGTAAGTTTAACAGGTTTTTTTGAATCCTTAAAATAAACCTTGATTTACTTAATTGATAATAAATCAAAGATACTCAGAGGATTAAATATGCCTGACCAGTGGCTGTCAGATGTTTACCTCACTGGCTTGCTCTGGTCATAACTGGGAAAAATTTGCTACTTCTTGTTGTCTTTTACCTCTTAGCACAGGATGTTAGGTAGAGATCCTTGAGCTTGTGATATAAATTTTAACTCCGAATTATAATTTCTCCCCTGAAGTCAATAAACCTTTCATCTAGTAGGTATTTGACTGCCTGCATTATATCAGGCACTATGCTAATCTCTGAGAATACAAAATTAAATAAGATTCTACCGCTACCTTCAAGGCACTTACAGTTTAATAATAATAGTATAGTGAGGGCGTATTGCGAGTTGGGTGTTGTTAGACTCTAGCTTGCAATTGACAGCCATTCAAGGAGAATTTGCTAGTGGATATGGGGTTACCCAGATATTCCAAAGACAAATGGATCTTGGGAACACCTAGAACTAGGGACTCTGTTGAGATTCTATTTCCAATATGTACTCTTCTCACAAAGATGTACTCTTCTCCTCTTTGTCTCTCCCTCTCTTCCCCCTCTTGCCTTCTGCTGCCTTTTTCCTTCTTTCATTTTCCATAGAAGGTCCCTAATTGGCTCAACTCAGAGATCAGGTGTCCATCCCTAGACCAACAGTCAACTCTGGCCATGGAAAAACCATATGAATGGGACGGAGGAGGGTGGGAAGGGAAGATGATGTCTAGGAGAAAGGGAGTCTGGGCAGATAAAAATATGTCTCTGCCAGGCGTATGCACTTTACATTTATGCATTCTCTTAGTCCACACAGTAGCCCATTAACCTCCCCAAGACACATAACTAGCCGGTGGCAGAGCTAGTATACCAATCCAAGTTTCTGGTGATTTCCATACTAACAGCACTGTGCTACTTACTGGTTACACTGCAGTCTTTAAGAACAATAGGCCCAGTGCAGTGGCTCACGCCTGTAATTCCAGTACTTCAGGAGGCCAAGGTGGGCGGATCACGAAGTCAGGAGATCAAGACCATCCTGGCTAACACGGTGAAACCCCATCTCTACTAAAAATACAAAAAATCAGCCAGGCGTGGTGGCGGGTGCTTGTAGTCCCAGCTACCCGGGAGGCTAAGGCAGGAGAATGGCGTGAACCTGGGAGGCAAAGCTTGCAGTGAGCTGAGATCGCGCCACTGCACAGGGTGAGACTCCATCTCAAAAAAAAAAAAAAAAGAACAATAAAGTGCGTGCAAAACAGCCTTAACAAACTGAATGCTGAAGGACAAGGGATGTTTGTCAGACAAGAGGAGGTTAGGTCATTGCAGAGGGTGGAAAAGGCATGTGAGAAGGAATCGTCGTATGTAGCAACTGGGTGCTTTTTGTAAACCACACGCTGTTTGTTATGGCTAAGGATGAGGGGATGTGAGGAGACCAGATGGGGGAAGCTGAGGATATGCAGAGGGCCCATCAGGAAGACACTGATGTGGTAAACTAAAAAGTTTTTAAAAAATTGTTTTTGAGGCGGAATCTTGCTCTGTTGCCCAGGCTGGAGTGTAGTGGAGCAATCTTGGCTCACTGCAACCTCCGCCTCCTGGGTTCAAGAGATTCTCCTGTCTCAGCCTCCTTAGTAGCTGGGACTACAGGTGCCTGCCACTATGCCCAGTTAATTTTTGTTTAGTAGAGACAGGGTTTTGCCATGTTGGTCAGACTGGTCTCGAACTCCTGACCTCAGATGATCTGCCTGCCTCGGCCTCCCAAAGTGCTGGGATTACAGGCATGAGCCACCGTGCCTGGCCCAAAAGTTTAAATTTTATCCTGAAATCTTCAGAACCCATTTGTAGATATTTGAGTGTGGGGGAGACACAGCCACGTTCACAGTTGAGAAAGGTCAGTCCGGCCATGCTGTGCAGGATTTACTAAGAAGAGACGACAGGTTAGGAGGTTTAAATATTGGTGCCTGCTGGATGTGACGAGGGCCTGAACAAGGCAGGGAATTGGGGATGTAAGTCATAGTTATGACTTAGCCCCACAAACTGAGAAGCTAGATGTAGGGAGAGTAGTAAGCTGGGAGGACAAGGATGCTCCTTGGGATTCTTGGTCCCCTAAGACATAGAACACCACAAGGAGCATCGTATTTGAGACAGGAAGGAGACGGCAGAAGGAACGAGAAATGAGTATAGGGTTGGGCAGCTTGCATGTGTGCAACATGCAAATGCAGATATTCTAAAGGTATTTGGAAACCCAGCCCAGGCACCCCAGAGATCTGTACTGTAGATATGATTTCGGCAGTGCTTAGTGTTTGGATCTTAAATGAAGCCTTGGGAATAGAGAGGATCTCCCAGGGAAAGTTGCCTGGGGAGGAAGAACAGCAAGCCACATTTGCAGCCCCAAGGAACAGCAGCACTTGAAGTTCCCTTGTACACCCCGTATTAAAGGTCCAGTTGGGGATAGGAAGCCAAGTCAATGAAATTTCCATTTTTACGGAGACTTGCCATACCTCAAATGTGGTTTACCAGGTGTCAGAGAATTACCTCAGCAGGAAGTACCACTCCGCTTTTCTAAAGCTATGTTCCATGTAAATTAATTTTAGCTCTGAAAGAAGTATAGATTTTATATTAACTACAGATGGAGGCAAGAAGAGGATGGAGGTATAGACTCAACAGTTGGAAAAGAAGCCTTAGGAAATTCTCATTCCATGCAGAGACCCTCAGAGTATCCCTGGGAGGTCACAAGCCAGCTTTTGGACATTTCTAGTGAAGGGAATTCCTACTTTTTGAGGTAACTCATTGCATGGCTGGGTAGCTTCAAACTGATAGCGTGAGAATTGCCTGTCTGCTACTTCCAGGTCCTGCTTAGACCTTTGGAATTTCCGCTCCTTTGCAATAGTCGTTTGATGTTGAGAAAGAGCCATCCTGGCCCTCCAGGGCCTTCTTGGTCGGCTGTAACTGTTAATAGGGTGAGAACTTACAAGGCAGAAGCCAGAAGTGGAATTTGGAGGAAGAGGTACCCTAGGCTCTGACATCTATCAGCCACTTCTTTGCTGGAGAATGTTTAGGGGTCACTTTAACATATCCTACTCCCAAGCTCATTTCCTAGTAGAGGTGCTTATAATTAATTTTTTTTCTATTGAATGCAAAAATCAAATGAGGAGAAACTCCAAATATTGTAAGCTTGAAGAAATATGTAGGCAGGCTTAAAACACCATCATTATTCTAGTCTCTCTCCCATGGGGTGTTATGGCAAAATGAGTTCATTTGTTTATTCATTCAAGTAACATTTATTGAGTGCCTACTCCCTGCTGTGTGATTTGAGATAGAAAGAACACAACTGAAATAAACATACATTTTGGAACACATCTACCCTTGACTAATTGAAATATATTGGTAGTCTACCTTGTCTTTTTTATTTAAGGATGATATTAAGTGTCTAATTTAAAATAGCTTACATTCAGTGCATTTGTCTCCTTCAAATGTGAAATTAAATAATCCAGACTTAAAGCTGTTGGAACTTTAAGTTATCCTGAGCCTTGAGAGGAATGTGGCTACGTAGCCTGAGTCATGTAGCATGCAGTTGCAATTTCTGCTTTTTCCTGTAAATGATTAGCAATGAAGAAGCAGCATCAGAGATAAGACACCCCCCTTGCCCCTCAGAACATTATTCCTTCTCAGGAATGTTAAGCAATCTTCCTTGGAATGTAGCCATCCATACTAAGCAAATCACTGTAATGTTACATACTGGCTTTGTACAGAAAGTGCTGAACCCCACTAAAACTGTTTCTGCCTATATAAGTGAAACCTTAGCTTCCCTACTTTGGAACACCAACCCCATCCATTTGGAGTGTGTGCTGCCCAGGTGGCTATCCTTAAGCTTTGCCCTGCACTGGAATAAACTAGATGCTTAATCATAATTTCTGAATCTCATTCTTTAAGGTTGACAAAGGCCATAGCAAAGTCCTATTGTACTTTCTAGCTTTCTTAGGGTAGAGAAATCAGTTTGCCTAAAATGAAACTCAGATCGGTTATTCTGAGATCTCAAGGGCTAAATTAGCATGTTCTTTCCCTTGTAAGTTAGGGAGACTTGGATTGTTGACTGAGCTTTGCCCTGGGTCTGGGGACAAAGGTAAAAATATTTGATCAGATAACAACTGGTTTTCAAAGGGCTACGTGATGTATTGTTCAGTCTTTAATCTGGAAACAAACGTTCTCTGCAGGTTAATTAACACAAGGGTAGAGATTTTTCAAAGCAGATTGTTTTCACTTAAAGTACTTCAAAAAAAAAAAAAGACTGAAATAGCAAGGGGAAAATTAATTATCACTTTTAATGTACATTTGCAGTAATACTGTGCTTGCCTTGAAAAAAATATATGGAAGTGCTGAAACCATGTGACATGTCACAATTCCTTCTTGTGTTACCTGTGTTTTATTTATAGTCTGTTGTGCAACTAATTGCCAGTTTATCATATGTGTGAGCACAGTATATAATGTATAACCTCAGTTGCTATAAGAAAATATCAGAATGTCTCGCCTAGGACCTTTACCTACATAAATCACCATGCATATGACATTGATGGGGCCAATAAAACGAGGATAAAAACAACACCTTTCTCATGTTTACAGTTAAAAGCATTAAGTTGTTAAGTATAAAACACTTCTGGGTTTTTTTTGTTTTGTTTTTTGGGTTTTTTTTGAGACAGATTCTCTCTCTGTTGCCCAGGCTGGAGTGCAGTGGCGCCGTCTCACTGCAACCTCCGCCTCCCAGGTTCAAGCAATTCTCGTGCCTCAGCCTCCCAAGTAGCTGGGACTACAGGCACGCACCGCCATGCCTGGTTAATTTTAGTATTTTTAATAGAAACAGGGTTTCGCCATGTTGGTCAGACTAGTCTCAAATTCCTGACCTCAAGCGATCCACCTGCCTCAGTCTCCCAAAGTGCTGAAATTACAAGCGTGAGCCACCGTGCCCAGCCTATGAAACACTTTTAACATTTCTTTTTTTACAACAGACAGCTACCATATGAGAAAAATACTGTTCATTATCCCCATCTTATGAGAAACGGAGGCACAGGGAAATAACTTGCCAAAAGTCGTGCAGCTACCTACTTGCAGATCCAGGATTCAAACCTAGGGAGTCTGGTTCCAGAGTCTCTCTGCTCTTAAAAGCTATATGAGACTTCGTCTCGAATTTCTAGCAGAGAAAAACCTGTCTACCTGCCCCTCTCATGTTTCCTACTCTACTGTATGTTTAGGTGGAGTGGCCTCTTATGTGAAGGTGGATAGCACCTTTCTAAAGATAACTCCCAAGTTAGGGTTTAAAACCCTCCTTACTACATAACAGTCCCCTTCTGTATAACTTTATTTCTCTTGTGTTACTTTAAGGTTTAAAAGGAAAATACCAGAGGCCTAGATAGTCCAATACTTTCTTTATCCAGCAATAAGGAGAAAGCCTAGGTGGTGTCTGGGATTTTTGAGGATCTGTCAATTAAAAATGTATATGTTTTATCTGAAGTTGTTGAGATTAGAATACTTCTGTCTTTTGGTTTCATATTTTATTAGTTTCAGGCTTTTTAAAGTTTGGGTTTTTAAATTACACATTTGAAACTGACTTTCAAAAAAAATTTTTTTTTGTTTAAATTACACATTTGAAACTGACTTTCAAAAAAATTTTTTGTTTAAAAAAATTTCTCACATTGCTGATAGTACTGATATAGCTGGTAAATAAAACAAAATCTGATCTTTAGAAAAGCAGTACTTTGCTTTTTTTTCCTTAATCACCAACAGATGCAAATAGCTATATACAAATGATATTGTTCTAAACCTGCAAAAAGCATTTTTCTGCTTTATTTTATGCAAAACTTCAACACTTCAATCCTATTTGGATTGGCCTTTATTTTGATTTCACTTGGCTCCAACAGAGCAGCACTTGTACGGGAATTGTTCCAGCATCTGACAGAGCACAGACTTCCTTATTTAAATAAGGAAGTTGGACATTGGTGGTATCAATGGTTTTGCCAAGGGGACCCAGAGGATTACTGAAAGGAAATACACAAAGATGACTTTCCGATTTTCATTTTTACTATGTTAAATGTTCATTTCTAAACAACCACTGTGAAGAAGAAAACGCTGATATTTTTGTGGGGAAATCTATGAGGCAACGTTTTATCTTTTGATCTTTATGTTTGTTTTTTCATTCTCATTTAATCATATTGGTGAGGGGGATAGAAGTTACTGATGGCCTCCAAATGGTAGAGCAAAGTGTATCCACAGCTAATGTTACTAATAATGCCAAAATGCATGTTAAGTTCTACCCCTACCCTGTATCTCTCTCTTTTGCTTCACCTATGTATTACGTGTAACCACGTGAAATCGTCAGCATTCAACTGTTTTTGATCTGCAAAAACAATTTCAGATAATTCAACCTAATAAGTTTAAGGGTCAGCACACATTTTCTGTAAAGACCCAAATAGTAAATAATTTAGGTTTTGTGAGCCAGATAGTCCCTGTTGCAACTACTAATAACTCTGCCATTATAGTATGAAAACCACAAGAGACAATATGTAAATGAATGAATGTGGCTGTGTTCCAGCAAAACTTTATGGACACTGAAATTTGAATTTTATGTAATGTTGACATGAAATATTCTTTTTTTTCCTCCCAACTACTTAAAATATAAAAATCATTCTTAACATGCAGGCTGTGTAAAAACAGTGTCCAGCTTTGGCCCATGGGCGATAGTTTGCCAGTCACTGTTTAAGTTGAACTTGGCAGCTACTGACTTTGAAATTTCTGGTACCTTGAACTCTCTGTTCATTGACCTAAAACCAGTTGCATTATTTCACCCCTCAGAACTCCCCACCACCAAGACTTGTTTCACCTTCTCACCTCCCTTCATTTATCAGTGGCACCTCATTCTGCCATTTTGGAAATTCATGGGATTCATCCTCTTTTCTCTCTTCTCCATAACCCATGTCCAACAGGTAATATGGGACTTCTCGGTTAATTCGCCTCCTCTCTTCCCGTCCACCAAGAGCCATTGTTTGGTTCACAACCTCTTTGTCACTAGGACTATTGTAAGAGACCCTGAGTTCTTCCTTTGTCGTTTGTCTTCTAGAGCCCATCTTCTACTAAGCCACAAGTGTTACTTTTCTAGAGTAACTGATCACATCAGTCCCTAGTTTAAACAATCTTAGATTTCTTCCATTGGTTATAAGCTGAATAGAATAAAGCTCCTATAGAATTTTGTGGTCTAGTTCTGATGTAGCTCCCTCACCAAGCCAATACTTAGTTAGGTCACACCCTACACCTCTTTATAAACTTCACAACACCTTCTGTTTTCACAGGCTGTTTCTCTGCTAGGAGAGCTTTTCCTTACCTTTTCTCTGAGTGTTGATTTCCTTCATTCCATAACACTGAGTTCAGATGCCTCTTCATCTGTGATACTTTCCCCGACTCTTCTTTTGTTGACTTGTCTCCTCTGTGTTCTCAGATCCCGTGAGACATAGGCCTTGAGTATGGCATCAATTCAAGCAAATTGTAGTTTTTGTGAGAAGGACCAATGGACTAAATGTTTGCATCCCCCATCCCCAATGCATATGTTGAAATCCTCACCCCCAGTGTGATGGCTTTTGGAGGTGGGGCCTTTTTAAATTGATTATGTCATGAGGATGGAGCCCTCACAAATGGAATTAGTGCTTTTAGAAAAGAGGCCCCAGAGAGCTGCCTTGTCTCTTCTGCCATGTGAGGTCACAGTGAGAACACAACCACCTATGAACCAGAAAGGGGGTCCTCACCAGACACAAAAACTTGCTGATATCTTGAACTTGGATTTCTCAGCCTCCAAAACTGTGAGAAATTTATAACCCACCCAGTTTATTGTGTGTGTGTATGTGTCTATATATAGAGAGAGAGGGAGAGAGAGAGAGAAAAAGAGAGAGAGAGAGAGAGAGAGAGAGAGAGAGAGAGAGAGAGAGAGACAGGGTCTCATTCTGTCATCCAGACTAGAGTACAGTGGTACAATCATAGTTCACTGCAGCCTCCAATTTCTCCTGGGCTCAAGCAATCCTTTCGCCTCAGCCTCTCAAGTAGCTGGGACTACAGGCACATGCCACCACATTGAGTGTGTTTGTTTTTTTTTTGTAGAAACAGGATCTCACCATGTTGACCAGACTGGTCTCAAACTCCTGGCCTCAAATGATCCTCCTGCTTTGGCCTCCCAAAGTGCTGGGATTACAATCATGAGTGGTATTTTGTGTCAGAAACCCAGAAGGACTAAAACTAACATAAATGACTATAGGCTTTTTGAGAGTAGAGACCATCTCCTTGCCATCTTGACTTATCCCTATTATTATACAATAAATATTTTTAAAATTATTTTAATCAACATATACTATGTATCTTTTTTTTTTTATTTATTTACTCATAAAGTCACAGAGATCTAATTGCAAGGTTACAGATACAAATGCCCATGAGGCCAGGCTGGTCACTTCAATGACAAAAGTGGACAGAGTAAGATCTGGGGTAAACTAGCAAGGACATGTCCTATGTCGTGGAGGGGGCGGCCTCTCCTCAGGTCCAGCTGATTATAGTCACTCAAGAATGTGACATCTGTAGCTGGATGTATTAATTTTCGAAAGAAATTGGAAAAGTAAGATTTTAATGTAAATATCCCAGTTTTAAAACATTGGCAACTAATTTATGTTTTAATGAACACTTTGTGGACAAAAATTTTAAAATACCAATCTGACTGGGGGCTGAAAGTGGCTCTTGAGACCCCAGTTTGCAACCCCTCATTGGTCACTGCTCTTAGCCACAGACAGAGCCTGGGAGCCAGAAGGTCTAAGACAGAAGGACCTCTTCCTAGCCTGTGTTTATTCTGCCTTTACATGCGGCTTCCTCCACAAGATGGCACTTAGACTGCCCGGCCACGCTACCACACAAGTCATGAGATGTTACTTAGCCACCTTCAAAAATGTGAAAGCCAAACATCACAGCAAATTCATTTTATACCATCCTTTCTCCTCCCTGGGCACGGATTGTGAACAGGCTGAGATGATCTCCTGTCCCCCTGCCACCTGGGCCAGGTGAAACCCTCTGGGAGAAGTTGTTATTCTTGATGGATGTTCTGACTGGCCATCCAGCTGGATTTGCTGATGGCTGTTATCAAATGCTTAGGTTCTTGGTCAGAGCTGTGGTTTCTCAGTACCCCAAGAATGAGAGGTTATTACTGCAGCTAGGAATTAAGTTGTCCTTATTTTCCAGCCCATCTGCGTGGCCAGTAACCACTTGAGAGGACCACATGAGTGAGACGTTGCCCAAGAGGTAACCTGGAAAAGAGAATTTTCATAATTGATAGCTTTATTTGGTCTTCCGTAAGTTATTCATCCTCCCCTCCACACACACACACACATACACACTGTATTTTACTGTCTACCTCCTAGTTATATATATATATATATCTCACTTCACCTGAGGGCCATCATGAGACACCTCTCCTTAAACATTTGTCAATACTGTCTGCTAACCAGTATGAACACTTAATGTAAACTTTTTAGCCTAAACTGTCAAGGCCTTGATATTTCTTTGAAAGCAAAGCAAGACAATAACCACAAAACAGGACTCTCTGCTTGGCCTTTTTCTGTGGTCCTGAGACCTGTGCTTCTGAGTCCAGGAGCCTGGGGGCCCAGAGCTGATATGCGTGGGCAGACCTGGGCGGGAATCTGGAAGCAGCGTGTTCAGAACCACGTGGGTACTCGCCTGTGTACAGAGCACGTGGCTTGAGAAGAGGACTCAGAGGAGGTCCCTGTTCTGGGAAGTCTCATTCCTTGTCCCCGTAGGCTCTGGATGTCTGGCCATGTGTTCCTGAGGGAGGCAGAGGGATGCTGATGGAAAGGGGGAGGAAGGAGGAGATTCTCCTCTAACTCACATGGCTGGATAACATCCCTGGGTCCTGATAGAAGAGGCAGCTAGCTTTGCATTTGGTGTATTATTATTAAATAACATATTTTGAGTGCTTACTATATACCAGGCACTCATCAAATATTTTTCACGCTAGAGCATTTAATTCTCACAACTCTTTTCTGATGGGAAGTGACTATTCTTATTTTAGGGGAAAAATGTACCTTGCCCAAGAACACATAGCTAGAACTAGTAATTAACAGAGACCAAGTTTGAATTAGGTCTCTCCGACCATAGTCCCTGTGTCTGCCTTCTGCACTGTGCTGAGAGACTCATGGTGGGGAGAGACAGGGGGTCGGTGTTGAATGACTTTGCCACCTGTGAAGTATTTAGCACCATACGTGCCGCATGGGAAACCTTCAAAAAATGTCTAATCTGTCCTTTGTTGGTTGGCTATCTTCTGTAAATCTGTTGAAAACAGTTATGGGGCCAGTGGCCTTTGTGACAGGACTCACTACATGCGAATACTTGAGGTACTTACTTTGTCTGTGTTTAGTGATAGGGATGATTTCTAAGTGTCATGTCATCAGATGAGTGTCCTTGAAGTCAGGTTTATAACAGTCGCATGTAAAAGCAAGACTTTTCTGCTGAAATTGAGGTGGTGATGATTACAAAATAAATTGACTAGAGTATTTCACAAATAGAAGAAAAATGAGTTTTCCAAGTGTGTCATGGTAACACAGAATGAATTGTTTGCTCTTTTTAAGTAGATTCTGCTATTGTTACGATCTCAGTGCATGTTCATGCCTGAGATTTAGGTTATAATTTCAAGGTGTATCTGATACACATACAGGATTTTTTACTTTCAAGTTTGTAAAGGTCTGTGTTTACCTATTTTCACAAAGGGAAAAATTTTAGGGGTTTTGGTTCAATTGAAGGTAGGCTGGTAGGTTAAAGCAGTACCTAAATAAATTTAACTTTGCCACGTGTCTCTCCCAGAGCAGATGTGTCTTGTTGTTGTTCTAAGAATTGAATAAACTGGGTATAAAATTTCCATATTGAGGAGACAGTAGCTCTGCTTCCCCTTTCAACTTATAACATTTTTCCTACTTGAATTTAAACCTAACTTCAAAATTAACCACGTCTTTAATTGTGATCACACACACACACACGCACACACACACAAAATCTTAGTAACTCATAGAATTTAATCCATGAAGTACAGCTAAGGAAGTGAGATTTGCAAAAGTTAAGTAACTTGACCAAACTACTCTGCCAGTCACTAGCTGTAACTTCGTTTAAAAAGGGAGTAACAGTGGCAGATACCTTATAGAGTTGACAAGAGGATGAAATGAGCTAATTACTTTCTACAAAATACTAACAGCGGTCTCTGGCTCATACATAGTTCTCAACAAATATGAGATACTGTTATCCACATCTAGGAAGTAGCAGAGTTGATTTCTGTCGGATTCATTCATTCAGTAAACATGTGTTGGGTACCTGCTTTGTGCTGTATTCTAGGGAGATAGTTTTTGTTAAGAACCACCATGACTTATTACCTCCAGTTTAATTTCCAGAAAAATACTTTCCCTCTTTGTAAACTGGAAAATAATGTGACCGAAGGTATGATGATTCATGGTCCACCAGCATTTTTTTAAAGCCTTCAAAATGAGCATCATGGGCAAGTATTGTTTAGGCCAACAATGTAGATAGTATAGTCGTCTTTCCTGTTGACCTCAAGGTGGCACAGACTTTGTGCCGGAGCACACAGCAAGGGAGTGGTGCCCCGGTCCGCCTGCTTGCCTTTAAGGAAACTGTTGAATCTGTTAACAGCATGGTGCTCCTCAGCTTGAGAAACAAAGTTTTTCTCAATTACTTTTTATAAAATTAAAGATTTTGTTTACATTTAGTAAACAAAGCATTTACCTTTGAAGTGCAAAATAAAATATTTAAGTTGATACTGGTCAAACTTGTTAGAGCCAAATGAGATTGAGAAGAATTAGGCCTTTCTACTAAAGCTGTGTGAAGTAGGAAAGTTGAACTAATATAAAATAGGGAATAAGAGTCGTGGGGTTTTGTTTGTTTGTTTTTTGTTTTTTTGAACAACAAAAAAACAGGGACTTTAAATTGATATTTAAAATTTAATATTTGGTATCTCATTGTGGTTTTGATTTGCATTTCTCTGATGGCCAGTGATGATGAGCATTTTTTCATGTGTCTGTTGGCTGTATGAATGTCTTTTGAGAAATGTCTGTTCATATCCTTTGCCCACTTTTTGATGGGGTTGTTTGTTTTTTTCTTGTAAATTTGTTGGAGTTCTTTGTAGGTTCTGGATATTAGCCCTTTGTCAGATGAGTAGATGGCAAAAATTTTCTCCCATTCTGTAGGTTGCCTGTTCACTCTGATGGTAGTTTCTTTTGCTGTACAGAAGCTCTTTAGTTTAATGAGATCCCATTTGTCAATTTTGGCTTTTGCTGCCGTTGCTTTTGGTGTTTTAGACATGAAGTCTTTGCCCATGCCTATGTCCTGAATGGTACTACCTAGGTTTTCCTCTAGGGTTTTTATGGTATTAGGTCTAACATTTAAGTCTCTAATCCATCTTGAATTAATTTTCGTATAAGGAGTAAGGAAAGGATCCAGTTTCAGCTTTCTACTTATGGCTAGCCAATTTTCCCAGCACCATTTATTAAATAGGGAATCCTTTCCCCATTTCTTGTTTCTCTCAGGTTTGTCAAAGATCAGATGGCTGTAGATGTGTGGTATTATTTCTGAGGACTCTGTTCTGTTCCATTGGTCTATATCTCTGTTTTGGTACCAGTACCATGCTGTTTTGGTTACTGTAGCCTTGTAGTATAGTTTGAAGTCAGGTAGCGTGATGCCTCCAAACAACCCCATCAAAAAGTGGGCAAAGGATATGAACAGACATTTCTCAAAAGAAGACATTCATACAGCCAACAGACACATGAAAAAATGCTCATCATCACTGGCCATCAGAGAAATGCAAATCAAAACCACAATGAGATACCATCTCACACCAGTTAGAATGGCGATCATTAAAAAGTCAGGAAACAACAGGTGCTGGAGAGGATGTGGAGAAATAGGAACACTTTTACACTGTTGGTGGGATTGTAAACTAGTTCAACCATTATGGAAAACAGTATGGCGATTCCTCAAGGATCTAGAACTAGATGTACCATATGACCCAGCCATCCCATTACTGGGGATATACCCAAAGGATTATAAATCATGCTGCTATAAAGACACATGCACACGTATGTTTATTGCAGCACTATTCACAATAGCAAAGACTTGGAATCAACCCAAATGTCCATCAGTGACAGACTGGATTAAGAAAATGTGGCACATATACACCATGGAATACTAGGCAGCCATAAAAAAGGATGAGTTTGTGTCCTTTGTAGGGACATGGATGCAGCTGGAAACCATCATTCTCAGCAAACTATCACAAGAAAAGAAAACCAAACACCACATGTTCTCACTCATAGGTGGGAACTGAACAATGAGATCACTTGGACTCCGGAAGGGGGACATCACACACCGGGGCCTATCATGGGGAGGGGGGAGGGGGGAGGGATTGCATTGGGAGTTATACCTGATGTAAATGATGAGTTGATGGGTGCTGACGAGTTGATGGGTGCAGCACAGCAACATGGCACAAGTATACATATGTAACAAACCTGCACGTTATGCACATGTACCCTAGAACTTAAAGTATAATAATAGTAAATAAATAAATAAATAAATATAAATAAATTTAAAAAATAAAATTTAATATTTAAATTAGTATTTTATCATCTGAATGGTAATCAGGTTTCTGACAAAACAGGCTTACAGAGCTGGGACTGCCATCTTCCCATTAGATTGACATTTCTGACTGATACTTCACTAGTGCTATTCATAAGCTACGTTCAACATGAAATGGCAAAGTAAGGGCACCAGTAATTGTTCTTTCACAGTTCTCTGGGTTTGAGTCATTGCAGGACAGACCTCTGAACCAAGCACCAACAAGAATAGATGCACAATAGGAAAACAAAACCCGAGAGCTGATGCAGAAAGCTCTCAGAACTCAAAAGTGTGTTCACATTTAGCTGTGTGACCTTGCGCCATTCACAGTCTTCCAGGTCACTGATTTCTCATATGCATGCAATGAAGTTTCTAAGACCTTTTGCTGAAGTTAGGTCAACTTTGGAGTTTAGTAACCACTGAGAGAAAGATGAGAGACGAAGCACGTTAAGAGGACAGGAATTCGTGATTTATGTAATTATAGTAGCTTTGTTGTCTGCTGGAAACGGCAGTGGTGGATGAGTCAGCCTGGCATGTAGCTATTGGAGATCAGCAATGCTTTTTTGGTTCAAAAAACAGAACCAAAAGGAAAAAACACCTTTCTACAGCCCAAGATTAGGTGCCAGTGGTCAGAGTGATGCCAAGTTCTGGAAATAGCAGCCAGGATCTTATATGGACGACAGTATGGAGGGATGGTTGTCATGAACAAGTTTTCCCAGCTGAACCTCCACTTGAGCTTTCCCCAGGGAAGGTGCTCATTTGGGACACCATGGTGGTATAACGTCACCCAGTAAACAATCCACCCCAAACATGCATGTTGCTTGGGAAGTCACCACCAGTGACTGAGAGAAGGCAGGTGGTATTTCGGACCTCCTTCCTCTGCCTGGTTTGGTTCTCTGAGGAGAGATGTAAAAGGGATGTTCCAGATGAATGTATGTTCTGTACTATGAGCTTCAGCAGCAGGCCCCCTAGTGACTTAGCCTGGATAGCATTAGCTTCTCTAGGGACAGGCAGATCTGAGCCACCTGTTCTTTCCTCTTTCCTCGGCCTTTTTCCCAGACTCCTCCAATAGCCAGAGATGCTGGGAAAGAATTCCCCTTCCTCTCAGCCCTGGACCAGACCTTGCCTGATTTGTTTACTCTATGCTTCCCCACAGTCCAGCTCAGCCCATCACAGACTGATGTCCCCAGGGCACAATAGGAAGAGGTTGGGTTAGGGGTCAAGATAGGCTCATTCTGAACACCATCTGTGCCACTTCCTGGCTGTGGGGCTTGGGTTAAGTTACTTAGCTCAGGCAGTAAAGGTAGAATTAATCACCATCACACAGGTAGCCTCATTGTGTCCTTAAATATTTACATTTTATTCTTAAGCCATATGAAAATGTCTTTCCTTAGAGGAGAGACAGTGAAGGTGGGGCAAGAAAATAGACATTGAATCCTCCCTTTCCCCACTGCTCAACCCGTGAGAGTGTATGATAAGCACCCGAGTCCAATTTGACCTCAGATCAGCAAGGATTCCCACCTCCTTACACAAGCCCCAGGACAATTGTCAAACTTTGTAAGCAACAGTCTACTTAAAGACAAATCTCGGGAAATACTGTAATATGTGAAATGAGTAAACATAGGCTTTTGTTTATAAAAATATTATTAAGTTGAAATTCATAGTAAACCTGATAGGACCAGTGAAGCAATTTTGATTAATACAGAAATTTGCAATTGAGGAAATAGATGACCGATAAGATCTTTTTGTTAGAACTTTCGGATGAGTAATTGCAAATAGTAATTAAAAAAAATAATTCTCCTTCCAATCAATGATATGGTCAATTGAAAAGATAGATGGCTTAATATGCTCTAGCCGCCCAGAAAATGTCAACTTGCATTTATTTGATCACATGTACAGATGGGAATGAACTTTTAAATTATTGCATTTTTAAAAAATTTGTATACATTTTAAAAACAAAGAAAATGTTAAAATGTCTGAAACACCTCCATAGAGTTCCAGAGTTTGGCAGAAGCGTGCTTGAAACACGCTCGCTTAGATCTTGTGGCACTCAAATCTCAATTTGCTTTCCATTTCCTGTTTGGTTGTGGCATGTGTGTGTTAGCTTATGGAAATCGATACCGTTTTTAAAAGCTATTTGATGTAAGAACTGTTGAAATTTGAATAAGGTCAGGAGTCTGGGAGAGAGTATTTTATCAATGTCATTTTCTCAGTTTTGATATTGCACTGTTTTATATAAGATGTTACCGTTTGGGGAATTTGTCAAAAGATACATGGGACTCTACATTTTTGCAATTTACTCTGAGCCTATAATTATTGTAGAATTAAAAGGTTTTTAAAAAGTCATTTGAAAATAATGATTTTAACTGTTAGGAGGCTGTGCAACTCAATTAATAGAGCAGTGTACACACCACACTTATAGAGTGAATTTTTATTTAGCTTACCTTAAAAAGAAGAAACAAACACCTTTTCTTTCCTTGCTACTGAGTTCCATAAACTCCACACGCACTCTGTCAGGACTGTGACACTGTTGAAGCTTGTGGCAGATCAAGGAGCAGTCTTTAAGGAAATCTGTTGTAGCTGCTGCTTAATTACTTAAGAAGAAAGCGGTGCGGAAACCCAAGAATTGAGTCTATAGTCACCTGATAGAGAAAAAGGTGCATGAATGATGCAGCATGTTTTCCTGAAGCGTTTCTATGCTTAAAACATTTAGTAATTCGAGCAAAGCAGTGTCAACGTGTCTTATTACTATGTGTGTTGGTGTCCAAATCAGAGTGCCTGTAGCCCAGTGTGATGAGTATTATTCTACATGAAAAAAGACAAAGAGTTAAAAATAGTTTTAAAAGAGTAAACCTTTGATTCCTTTGCTTGCCTTTGTGTAAAACAAAAATGGGTATGGCAGTAGTGAAATATGGTTCTCTGTTCTCTTGGATTTTTACGACATGCTGTAAATTACTGCCATGTACCTTGATAAGATTGATGGTGGTTTTGCTGTTTATCTCCTGGAGAAGTGAAACAGAATTCCCTGAGCCAGATTATCTGTCTTCATTGTAATTGCCAAAACATTTGGGCTCCTTACCCTGAAAGAGTGATTGCCTCATGTGTTTTGACTAAAATGGATTAGTGTAGTTGATCACATCTATCAGACACCTGCCGGTGAACAGGTCTCAAAACAACTTCTTTAGTAAATATTTTAATGAGTGCTAACATAATGCCATTTAAAATTTTTCATTTCTTTGGGAACATAAAATACTAAGACCATAATGTTCTTTGCATTAAGCAGGGCTGTAGTTCTGGGCCAGTTGTAGAGACTGTCTTGGCTTACCCTTCACAAGGGACTGTGCCCTCAGCTTTATCTGTCTGACCAGCTTTTCCGGCTTCTTCTCCAGGGTTATCAATGCCGGGAAGAGCACACACAATGAAGACCAAGCCAGCTGTGAGGTGCTCACTGTGAAGAAGAAGGCAGGGGCTATGACCTCAACCCCAAACAGGAACTCATCCAAGAGACGGTCCTCCCTTCCCAATGGGGAAGGGCTGCAGCTGAAGGAGAACTCGGTAAGCCCCTTCTTGATCCTTGATTTTCAGGTGAGAGGAATGGCACACACTTTGGTCCCGATGGAAGACATTAGGACTTCACCTAAGTCTGGAATGCAAGTGAGAAAGCAGTGTCCCCAGAGTTAGTGGGGTGGTGGGCCTGTGGTCACGGTATCACACATACCAAGCTGAAGGCGACACATGTATGACCAGCTTGTGGTTAGGTTTTTAACACAAAGTAAATGAAACACCCACACCATATGTATCTAGCTCTTGTTGTAATAATTTATATATATAATTTGTATATACATATATATTATGTAATAAATGTATATATATAATTTATATATATAATTTGTATATACAATTTATATATATAATTTGTATATACAATTTATATATAATTTGTATATACAATTTATATATAATTATATAATTATATTATAAATATATAATTTATATATAAATTTATGTATTAATATAACATATATAATTTATATATAAATTTATATATTGATATAATATATGTAATTTATATATAAATTTATATGTAAATATAATGTTTGATGGTTTCAGAGGAGCCACTTCTAGGTCTTTGTAAGGAAATAGTCCGAAAGCCTCTCATGAGAGATGGAAGTAACTCTGGCTGTTGCTTCGAGCCCTGCCATGACTGTGCCCCTTTCTCCTCCTTGCTTGCCCATGATAGTTGTCCATTTGCAGCCCGTGGCTGATGTTCTTCCAAATAAATATCTATTTCAATTGACCCAAAACTCTTGCAGCCCTTGGGGTGGCCTTGCAGACTGAACAATGTTGAAAAACCACAAAATATTTCTCCTGTCTCCAGTTTCTGGAGAATAAAGCAGACATATCCTCAGAAAGCTCTGAAGAAGCTCTCAGCAAAGGACGGGGAGTCATCGACACTCTGTCAGCAGATGATGTGCTTTATAGAGAGATGTTTCCTGGGAAAATCAGGAGACACAGAATGGACTGACCTAAACATAACTATTCATTCTGATTGTCTTGAGGATATTTTTCTGTAAAAATTTTCATAGGATTTTAAAAGATCTAGGAATCTTTTCTTAGTTTTAGAAATAGTATCTCATTGCAGCTGGGCGTGGTGGCTCACGCCTGTAATCCCAGTACTGTGGGAGGCCGAGGCAGGCGGATCATGAGGTCAGGAGATTGAGACCACCCTGGCTAACACGGTGAAACCCCTTCTCTACTAAAACTACAAAAAATTAGCCAGGTGTGGTGGCGGGCGCCTGTAGTCCCAGCTACTCTGGAGGCTGAGGCGGAAGAATGGCGTGAACCCAGGAGGCGGAGCTTGCAGTGAGCCAATATCGGGCCACTGCACTCCAGCCTGGGCGACAGAGGGAGACTTTGTCTCAAAAAAAAAAAAAAAGTAATAGTGTCTCATTACATCTATGCTTAGGGAATAATAAGTATTGATTTATTTTGTTAGTACTAGTTTAATTTAAAGTTGATTTATGGGGATTTATCAACTGTACATATTTTCTAGGTTGAAGGAAGGTCTTTTCCAAACCAGAGCTGAAGAGCCAGATGGGCAGTATAGAATGGTGATGGTTAAGTGCACAGGCCCTGGAGTGAGGTGACTGTGCAGTCTACCACTTTAGCTACTTAATTTTGGGATGGTTATTCTTTGAGCCTCAGTTTTGTCTACGCTAAAAAGGAGTAACAGGCCGGGCGCGGTGGCTCACGCCTGTAATCCCAGCACTTTGGGAGAACAAGGTGGGCAGATCACGAGGTCAGGAGATCGAGACCATCCTGGCTAACACGGTGAAACCCCGTCTCTACTAAAAATACAAAAAACTAGCCGGGCGTGTTGGCGGGCGCCTGTAGTCCCAGCTACTCAGGAGGCTGAGGTGGGAGAATGGCGTGAACCCGGAAGGTGGAGCTTGCAGTGAGGCGAGATCGCACCACTGCACTCCACCCTGGGCAACAGAGCGAGACTCTGTCTCAAAAAAATTAAATAAATACATAAAATAAAAAGGAATAATAGCAGTAACTACCAAATGGTAGAAGGAGGCTGATTGGAAATGTGAACTGCAGTAGTCCATGAAAAATGTTGAGCAAGTGTCTTAATGTCTTAATAAATCTGTAATAAGCGTCAGTGATTATCCTGAGGTCAGTCCCACTTCGGTTATTCTCTGTGACTGAACTTTCTATGTTTCTTCACTTGTGAATTGGAGATTACATAATTCTTTTCATATCTGCTTGACAGGATTGTTTTGAGGATTGTTATTATGGGAAAGGGCTCGGAAAGTGTAAGGAAGGTATTCATGATCATTCAATATGGGCACCAGTGACTTAGTGTTGCTCTTTCTGCTGATATTTTCCCCCTGTCCCTGGGACATAAAGTGATCTCTATAAAAATCAGTCAGTGTTGACGTTTGGCCCAAGGCCAGTTGGTGATAGTATTTTTCCTTTTTACTAAGTTCCTTCTAGAAATGGAGCCGGGGTGACTTTTTAACTTCTTGTCCTTAAGAACAGTGAAACCAGTGCATAAGCACTCTAGGATGGAGCTGTAACCCTCCCCTGTGGTGGTTCCCAATCTTTGTGGGGTCCATCCTCCAAGAGCAAGGGGCCAGCAGAGTGGAGACACCCTGGTGCTCCATTTCCGGCTCCGACCGTGGCCCCCTTCACTTCTATCTGCTTTACCTATTAGGCTTCTTACTGAGTTTAAGACAAGTTGAGCTGCTTTTTCTTTTTTAAAATTGTTAAATTTTTAATTGGTAAAATGTACATAACATAAAATTTACCAATTTTAGGCATATAGTTCAGTGGCATTATGTATATTCACATGTTTGTACATCCATCACCATCATCATCTCCAGAACTTTTTCAGGTTCTCAAACTGAAACTCAGTATTCATTAAACACTTAACTCTCCATTCTTTCCTCCCTTGGTGCCCACCAGTCTATTTCCTGTCTTTGTGAGTTGACCACTGCAGGTACCTCACATAAGTAGAATCATACAACATTTGTCCTTTTGTACCTGGCTTATTTCACTTAGCATAATGTTCTCAAGGTTTTACCCATGTTGTAATGTGAACCAGAATTTTTTACCTTTCAGCTATTCTGAATAATGCTGTCATGAACATAGGTGAACAAATATCTCTTTGAGTCCCTGCTTTCAATTCTTTTGGCTGTATATCTAGATGAGGATTTGATGAATCATGTGATAATTCTGTTTAATTTTTTGAGGGACTACCACAGTTTTTCACGGTGGCTGCTCCATTTTACATTCCTACCAACAATGGAGAAGGGTTCCTATTTCTCCATGTGTTCACCAGCACTTGTTTTCTGTTTTTTTTTTTTTTTTAATTGTAATCATTCTAATGGGTGTGAGGTGGTATTTCACTGCAGTTTTGGTTTGCATTTCCCTGATGATTAGTGATGTTGAGCATTTTTTCATTGTGTATTGGCCTTTGTATACGTTCTTCAGAGAAATGTCTATTCAAGTCCTTTGCCCATTTTAAAAATTGGGTTGTCTGTTTTGTTGTTACTTTTGTTTTGCTTTTTAAAAACTTGAAAACCATTACCTAGTGTGGAAGATAAATCACTGAGCAACTGCTGTGTACTGAGAACTGGATGCTGGAGATTTGGCAGGGAATGAAATAGACAAAATCCCTACTTAGAGGGAGCTTCCATTCGTAGCGGGAGACAAAATATAGTGTGTCAGATGATAGACACTATGAAGATACAAAACGAAGTGGGGAACACAGAAAATAGGAAGTCTGAGGGGGCTGGGGTAAAGAAGGCATCACTGAGAAGGTGACATTTGGGCAAAGATCTGAAATTGCAGCTATTTGAAGGAAGAGCATTTATCATTCTGGACAATTGAAAGACCCCAAGGCGGGAGCCGGCCCTATGTTCTCAAGGTTTAGGAAGGAGGTCTGTGTGGCTGGAGCAGAAATATTGTAAAGCCTGGATTTCAGGAAATGTTGTCAGAAAAGTCATAGGAGTGGAGTGAGCCAGTCGGGAAGGACATTGAAGGTCACTGTCAAGACTTTGGCTTCCACTTCTGTAATTTACTAGCAGAGGACCCTGGACACACTAGTTGAAAGTGGCCAGTGATTTTTCCCATCTAGAAGACATCCCCTTAGTGGTAAAACTCAAATATGGTAGCACTTAGGAAAGGATGGTGAGCATACAGGGCTTACGGCAAGAAAACATCTGCAGAGACAAAGCGGATTGTACCCACCCTTCTTGTTCCTTCACCCAGTGAACATATTGAACCCTGAGTCTGCATGCTGAGATTTGGGATAAGGAGACAAAACACAACATAGTTCCCATCTTCCTAGTGCTAAGTCAAGTGGGGAGAGTCATTGGCAGTGGTACTACAATGGAGTGAGTTTTCAGAGACAGACGAAAAGCCCAGGTTGTAGGAAAATCTGACTCAGATTGGTCATGATGATTTGGGGAACAACCAAGGAGAAGGGGATGGGTAAGGTTAGGAAACTCTTCTTTGAGAAAGTGACATTTGACCTGGGATCTTGGAAAGTGAATAGGAGTGAAGCAAACAAACAAGAGAAACGGGGGTTTCTTGTAGAAGGAACATGTATAGGCAAAGACAGATTGGCATGAGAGCACATGACGTATGTCTTCCAGTGTTTTGGAAAATATGTGGTCTCTTGGAGGGTTGGCAAGACAGGAAGAGTAAGCGGGCATCACAAGGGTCATCATATACCATAATAAGCTGGGATTTTTACCAAATTATTTTGGACAAGGGCAAGATGACTCAAGACAGTGATGGCAGTGGGAAGGCTGACTTGGGAAGGCCAGGAGTCCAAACCTAGAGGCTGGGAGGCTAGTTAGGAGGCTCATGCAGAAATATGGGTGAGAGATGATAACAGCTTAAAATAAGGCACTGATCAGTGCAAGGGACAGGCTCAGAAGAGATTAAGTGAAATATACAGTTGAGGTGATCAGATGACCAACTGCCTGGAACAGGGGGAAGATGAAGATACCAGGCTTAGCCACTAGGTGCTGGTCATTGAAAAGTGGACCATTGGATGGTAAGGGGATGGGCAGAGATGATGACCTGAGTTTTGAGTGTACTGATTCTGATTCTACCTTTCCAGGTGAAAATGCTCTGTAGGAAATTAGAAATAAGGGTTTGGAGCTCATGCACAAGCCTAGGGAGGCTTAGATTTAAGGAGTTACAAGATTGAAAATTATAGTTGAAGCCATAGAAGTGGCTTAGGTGACACAGAAGGTATAAAAGTGTGTAATAGAAACATGATCACAGTGGGGTTCTAGAAGCTCCAAGAAGAGAGGGGTACTATGAAGAGGGAAGGTATCTATGGCGTGGGCCACACAGTGATAAGAAAGATAAGGATGGGAAAAGTGGACATATAATGTTATAAGCAAAAAATGGAACAACAGGATAAATAATATCTGCAAACAGAGTTGACAGGCATGAAGGCTGGCAAACTGAAGAGGCATGGAGTCCCTCTGGAATACATATGGTTTATTTCTCCCTCCTTTCTTGACCTCTTTTGTCCCCTGTAAATTTAGTAAAGTCAAAATATATGTTTTCAAAAGACTTATTTCATGTATAATATACCTCACCTTCCTTGGAGATTAAAGAAAACCTAAAATTTTTAATAAAGTAACATGAAATTTACCATGGAAAACATTATTATAGGGATTTCTTATTTGTTAGAAACAACAGTGATGTACAGAGGATTTCAATAGAAGTGTGACTTTATATTTGATGACCTTTATTATATTGAGTGGCCATATGGTAGCTGGGTAGCAACGAGATGACCTTTTCTTTTTTTGAGATGAAGTCTCACTCTGTCGCCCAGGCTGGAGTGCGATGGCATAATCCCAGCTCACTGCAACCTTTGCCTCCCAGGTTCAAGCTCTTCTCTTGCCTTAGCCTCCTGAGTAGCTGGGATTACAGGCAAGCACCACCATGCCCAGCTAATTTTTGTATTTTTAGTAGAGACGGGGTTTCGCTATGTTGGCCAGGCTGGTCTTGAACTTCTGACCTCAGGTGATCTGCTCACCTCAGGCTCCTGAAGTGTTGGGAGTACAGACGTGAGCTACTGCACCCAGTGAGATGGCCTTTTCTACTACAGATTATTATGAATTGGTGTAAAGATTTTAAGGCAACCCTTAGCCATCCCAAATGCCAATTCATAAAGAATTATTTTATCCTGTTATACACATAATCTTTCAGCCTCCCATTTTAAAGCAAATCTTAAAAACTTTTTTTTTTTTTTTTTTTTTGGTAGAGAAAATAATGTAACTGTTTTCTGCCTCTCTTGGCTTCCATGAGGCATTGACTGAAGGAATGTCATTTCCTGTGTTTGAGCTCCCTTTTTTTTTTTTTTTTTTTTTGATTGTAATGTAATTGGTGGTAATTTGGTATTTTATTTTATTTTTTTTTTTAATTATACTTTAAGTTCTAGGGTACATGTGCACAACGTGCAGGTTTGTTACATAGGTATACATGTGCCATGTTGGTGTGCTGCACCCATTAACTCATCATTTTCATTAGGTATTTCTCCTAATGCTATCCCTCTCCCTCCCCCCACCCCATGACAGGCCCCGATGTATGATGTTCCCCACCCTCTGTCCAAGTGTTCTCATTGTTCAATTCCCACCTATGAGTGAGAACATGTGGTATTTGGTTTTCTAGCCTTGTGATAGTTTGCTGAGAATGATAGTTTCCAGCTTCATCCTTGTCCCTACAAAGGACATGAACTCATCCTTTTTTATGGCTGCATAGTATTCCATGGTGCATATGTGCCACATTTTCTTAATCCAGTCTATCGCTGATGGACATTCAGGTTGGTTCCAAGTTTTTGCTATTGTGAATAGTGCCACAATAAACATACGTGTGCATGTGTCTTTATAGCAGCATAATTTATAATCCTTTGGGTATATACCCAGTAATGGGATGGGTGGCTCAAATGGTATTTCTAGTTCTAGATCCTTGAGGAATCACCACACTCTCTTCCACAATGGTTGAACTAGTTTACACTCCCACCAACAGTGTAAAAGTGTTCCTATTTCTCCACATCCTCTCCAGCACCTGTTGTTTCCTGACTTTTTAATCGCCACTCTTAACTGGTGTGAGATGGTATCTCATTGTGGTTTTGATTTGCATTTCTCTGATGATCAGTGATGATGAGCATTTTTTTCATGTGTGTGTTGGCTGCATAAATGTCTTCTTTTAAGAAGTGTCTGTTCATATCTTTTGCCCACTTTTTGATTTTTTTTTGTTTTCTTGTCAATTTGCTTCTTTGTAGATTCTGGATATTAGCCCTTTGTCAGATGGGTAGACTGCAAAAATGTTCTCCCATTCTGTTGGTTGCCTTTTCACTCTGATGGTAGTTTCTTTTGCTGTGCAGAAGCTCTTCAGTTTAATTAGATCCCATTTGTCTATTTTGGCTTTTGTTGCCATTGCTTTTGGTGTTTTAGTCATGAAGTCCTTGCCCATGCCTATGTCCTGAATGGTATTGCCTAGGTTTTCTTCTAGGCTTTTTATGATTTTAGGTCTAACATTTAAGTCTTTAATCCATCTTGAATTAATTTTTGTATAAGGTGTACAGAAGGGATCCAGTTTCAGCTTTCTACATATGGCTAGCCAGTTTTCCCAGCACCATTTATTACATAGAGAATCCTTTCCCCATGTCTTGTTTTTGTCAGGTTTGTCAAAGATCAGATGGTTGTAGGTGTGTGGTGTTATTTCTGAGGCCTCTGTTCTGTTGCATTGGTCTCTCTCTCTCTTTTGGTACCAATACCATGCTGTTTTAGTTACTCTAGCCTTGTAGTGTAGTTTGAAGTCAGGTAGCATGATGCCTCCAGCTTTGTTCTTTTGGCTTAGGATTGTCTTGGCAATGTGGGCTCCTTTTTGGTTCCATATGAACTTTAAAGTAGTTTTTATCAGTTCTGTGAAGAAAGTCATTGGAAGCTTGATGGGGATGGCATTGAATCTATAAATTACTTTGGGTAGTATGGCCATTGTCACGATATTGATTCTTCCTATCCATGAGCATGGAATGTTCTTCCATTTGTGTCCTCTTTTATTTCATTGAGCAGTGGTTTGTAGTTCTCCTTGAAGAGGTCCTTCACATCCTTTGTAAGTTGGATTCCTAGGTATTTTATTCTCTTTGTAGCAATTGTGAATGGAAATTCACTCATGATTTAGCTCTCTGTCTGTTATTGGTATATAGGAATGCTTATGTTTTTTGCACATTGATTTTGTATCCTGAGACTTTGCTGAAGTTGCTTATCAGCTTAAGGAGATTTTGGGCTGAGATGGTGGGGTTTTCTAAATATACAATCATGTCATCTGCAAACAGGGACAATTTGACTTCCTCATTTCCTAATTGAATACACTTTATTTCTTTCTCTTGCCTGATTGCCCTCACCAGAACTTCCAACACTACGTTGAATAGGAGTGGTGAGAGAAGGCATGCCTGTCTTGTGCCAGTTTTCAAAGGGAATGCTTCCAGTTTTTGCTCATTCAGTATGATATTGATCGTGGGTTTGTCATAAATAGCTTTTATTATTTTGAGATACGTTCCATCAATACCTAGTTTATTGAGAGTTTTTAGCATGAAGAGTTGTTGGATTTTGTCAAAGGCATCTTTTGAGGTAATCTATTTTCCTCATCTGCATCTTTTGAGGTAATCATGTGGTTTTTGTCATTGGTTCTGTTTATGTGATGGATTACATTTATTGATTGCTTATGTTGAACCAGCCTTGCATCCCAGAGATGAAGCCGACTTGACCGTGATGGATAAGCTTTTTGATGAGCTGCTGGATTTGGTTTGCCAGTATTTTATTGAGGATTTTCCCATTGATGTTCATCAGGGATATTGGTCTAAAATGCTCTTTTTTTGTTGTGTCTCTGCCGGGCTTTGGTATCAGGATGATGCTGGCCTCATAGAATGAGTTAGGGAGGGTTCTCTCCTTTTCTATTGATTGGAAGTTTCAGAAGGAATGGTACTAGCTCCTTTTTGTACCTCTGGTAGAATTCAGCTGTGAATCCCTCTGGTCCTGGACTGTTTTTGGTTGGTAGGCTATTAATTATTTCCTCAATTTCAGAGCCTGTTATTGGTCTATTCAGAGAGTCAACTTCTTCCTGGTTTAGTCTTGGGAGGGTGTACGTGTCCAGGAATTTATCCATTTCTTCTAGATTTTCTAGTTTATTTGCGTAGAGGTGTTTATAATATTCTCTAATAGTAGTTTGTATTTCTATGGGATTGGTGGTGATATCCCGTTTATCATTTTTTATTACATCTACTTGATTCTTCTCTCTTTTCTTCTCTATTAGTCTTGCTAGCAGTCTAACAATTCTGTTGATCTTTTCAAAACACCAGCTCCTGAATTCATTGATTTTTTGAAGAGTTCTTTGTGTCTCTATCTCCTTCAGTTTTGTTCTGATCTTAGTTATTTCTTGCCTTCTGCTAGCTTTTGAATTTGTTTGCTCTTGCTTCTCTAGTTCTTTTAATTGTGATGTTAGGATGTCAATTTTAGATCTTTCCTGCTTTCTCTTGTGGGCATTTAGCGCTATAAATTTCCCTCTACACACCACTTTAAATGTGTCCTGGAGATTCTGGTATGTAGTGTCTTTGTTCTCATTGGTTTCAAAGAACATCTTTATTTCTGCCTTCATTTTGTTATTTACCCAATAGTCATTCAGGAGCAGGTTATTCAGTTTCCATGTAGTTGTGCGATTTTGAGTGAGTTTCTTAATCCTGAGTTCTAATTTGTTTGCACTGTGGTCTGAGAGACAGTTTGTTGTGATTTCTGTTCTTTTACATTTGCTGAGGAGTGCTTTACTTCCAACTATTTTGGAATAAGTGTGATGTGCTGAGAAGAACGTTATGGTCTGTTGATTTGGGGTGGAGAGTTCTGTAGATGTCTGTTAGGTCCGCTTAGTGCAGAGCTGAGTTTGAATCCTGGATATCCTTGTTAACCTTCTGTCTCATTGATCTAATATTGACAGTGGGGTGTTAAAGTCTCCCATTATTATTGTGTGGGAGTCTAAGTCTCTTTGTAGGTCCATAAGGACTTGCTTTATGAATCTGGGTGCTCCTGTATTGGGTGCATACATATTTAGGATAGTTAGCTCTTCTTGTTGAATTAATCCCTTTACCATTATGTAATGGCCTTCTTTGTCTCTCTTGATCTTTGTGGATTTAAAGTCTGTTTTATCAGAGACTAGGATTGCAACCCTGCTTTTTTTTTTTTTTCTTTGCATTTGCTTGGTAGATCTTCCTCCACCCCTTTATTTTGAGTCTATGTGTGTCTCTGCACATGAGATGGGTCTCCTGAATACAGCACACTGATGGGTCTTGACTCTATCCAATTTGCCAGTCTGTGTCTTTTAATTGGAGCATTTAGCCCATTCACATTCAAAGTTAATATTGTTATGTGTGAATTTGATCCTGTCATTATGATGTTAGCTGGTTATTTTGCCCATTAGTTGATGCAGTTTCTTCCTGGCATCAGTGGTCTTTACAATTTGGTATGTTTTTGCAGTGGCTGGTACCAGTTGTTCCTTTCCATGTTTAGTGCTTCCTTCAGGAGCTCTTGTAAGGCAGGCCTGGTGGTAACAAAATCTTTCAGCATTTGCTTGTCTGTAAAGGATTTTATTTCTCCTTCACTTATGAAGCTTAGTTTGTCTGGATATGAAATTCTGGGTTGAAAATTCTTTTATTTAAGAATGTTGAATATTGGCCTTCATTCTCTGCTGACTTGTAGGGTTTCTGCTGAGAGATCTGCTGTTGGTCTGATTGGCTTCCCTTTGTGGGTAACCTTTCTTTCTGGCTGCCCTTAACATTTTTTCCTTCATTTCAACCTTGGTGAATCTGACAATTATGTGTCTTGGGGTTGCTCTTCTCGAGGAGTATCTTTGTGGTGTTCTCTGTGTTTCCTGAATTTGAATGTTGGCCTGCCTTGCTAGGCTGGGGAACTTCTCCTGGATCTTACCCTGCAGAGTGTTTTCCAACTTGGTTCCATTCTCCCCATCACTTTCAGGTACACCAATCAAATGTAGATTTGGTCTTTTCACATAGTCTCATATTTCTTGGAGGCTTTGTTCATTTCTTTTTACTTTGTTTTCTCTAAACTTTGCTTCTCGCTTTATTTCATTAATTTGATCTTCAGTCACTGATACCCTTTCTTCCAGTTGATCGAATTGGCTACTGAAGCTTGTGCATGTGTCACGTAGTTCTTGTGCCATAGTTTTCAGCTCCATCAGGTCATTTAGGGTCTTCTCTACACTGTTTATTCTCGTTAGCCATTCATCTAATCTTTTCTCAAGGTTTTTAGCTTCTTTGCGATGGGTTCAAACATCCTCTTTTATCTCAGAGAAGTTTGTTATTACCAACCTTCTGAAGCCTACTTCTGTCAGCTTGTCAAAGTCATTCTCCATCCAACTTTGTTCCGTTGCTGGAGAGGAGCTGCGATCCTTTGAGGAGAAGCTCTGGTTTTTAGAATTTTCAGCTTTTCTGCTCTGGTTTCTGCCCATCTTTGTGGTTTTATCTACCTTTGGCCTTTGATGCTAGTGACCTACAGATGGGGTTTTGGTGTGGATGTCCTTTTTGTTGATGTTGATGCTATTCCTTTCTGTTTGTTAGTTTTCCTTCTAAGAGTCAGGTCTCTCAGCTGCAGGTCTGCTGGAGTTTCCTGGAGTTCCACTCCAGACCCTGTTTGCCTGGGTATCACCAGCGGAGGCTGCAGAACAGCAAATATTGCTGCCTGGTCCTTCCTCTGGAAGCTTAGTCCCAGAGGGGCACCCACCTGTATGAAGTGTCAGTCGGCCCCTACTGGGAGATGTCTCCCAGTTATGCTACATGGGGGTCAGGGACCCACTTGAGGAGGCAGTCTGTCCGTTCTCAGAGCTCAAACACTGTGCTGGGAGAACCACTGCTCTCTTCAGAGCTGTCAGACAGGGATGTTTAAGTCTGCAGAAGTTTCTGCTGCCTTTTGTTCAGCTATGCCCTGCCCCCAGAGGTGGGGTCTACAGAGGCAGCAGGCCTTGCAGAGCTGTGGTGGGCTCTGCCCAGTTTGAGCTTCCCCAGCTGCTTTGTTTACCTACTCAAGCCTCAGCAATGGTGGACGCCCCTCCCCCTGCTAGGCTGCTGCCTCACCAGTGGATCTCAGACTGCTGTGCTAGCAGTGAGCAAGACTCCGTGAGCGTGGGACCCCTGAGCCAGGCACAGGATATAATCTCCTGGTGTGCCATTTGTTAAGGCCATTGGAAAAGAGCGGTATTTGGGCAGAAGTGTCCTGATTTTCCAGGTACAGTCTGTCATGGCTTCCCTTAGCTAGGAAAGGGAATTCCCTGACCCCTTGCACTTCCCGGGTGAGGTAATGCCCTGCCCTGCTTCTGCTCGCCCTCTGTGGGCTGCACCCACTGTCCAACCAGTCCTAATGAGATGAAGCAGGTACCTCAGTTTGAAATGCAGAAATCACAGTCTTCTGCGTCGATCATGCTGGGAGCTGCAGACTGGAGCTGTTTCCGTTAGGCCATCCAGGAACGGACTCGTGTTTGAGCTCTTGACAGTGGCACCTGACTTACAAGAAAAAAAATACAAATTAATTTCAGGTTCCATCTGGATCAGGAGCTAAAGAAGCAATGTCTGAAAGAAGTAAAACAACAACAACAACAAACAAAAGGCACTCAAATTTAAATGTTTTAAGGTGTTCTGCCCTGTAGTATTTTAGCCTGAAGAAATGCAAGCGAATGTGGTTGAATTTTTCTAGTCTCCATCTCCAACACTCTCTAATAGATCTAGGTTTTGTTTTGTTTTTGTTTTTTTTTAATTAAGAGTTTAGTGATATAACTTATAATACAGAAACAATAAGCATTTCTCCTTTGGGGTTAAGAAAGCAACGTTTTGGCTGGGCGCAGTGGATCACGCCTGTAATCCCAGCACTTTGGGAAGCCAAGGCGGGCGGATTGCCTGAGCTCAGGAGTTCGCGACTAGCCTGGGCAACACGGTGAAACCCCGTCTCTTCTGAAATACAGAAAATTAGCTGGGCTTGGCAGCATGCACCTGTATTCCCAGCTTCTTGGGAGGCTGAGGCAGGAGAATGGTGCGAACCCGGGAGGCGGAGCTTGCAGTGAGCCGAGATCACGCCACTGCACTCCAGCCTGGGTGGCAGAGCAAGACTCTGTCCCAAAAAAAATAAGAGAGCAACATTTTGAGATATTTGATGAAGCGGGTATGTAGTGTAGTAGAGAAGGATGTTCTCAGTGACAAATGAAGGTGGAACTTTTCTTGTGCCTGGATCATTTTGGGGTAGCTTAATGTGAAGAGTTGTAAGCCCACAGTCTGGCAGAGAGCAAATAGATACTCTGTGGCAATGTGCAAGCCTCTTAACATGCCTATACCTCTGGGTACTGATTTGGGAATATAGGATGGGTGGGCAGGAAAGAAGGATGTCTACAATTCTAGCACTTCCAAAAGACACTTTCATGACACTGTCTCTTAGGAAAGCTGCTGTAAGCTTGTTGAGGAGAACACCTTATTCCCAACGGCCGCCTGATTCCCACAGAAGGCTTTTAAATTAACCAGCTCAAGATTTGTGGACATGAATCACCATTGCTAGGTTTTCTTTCCTTTGACTTGGAAGGTTATAAAGAGTCTTTATTTATCACACTGATTGCCATCCTCAGGTGAAAACACAGCTTTTCCAAGAGATTTTGCTTTTTAGTTTCCAAATATTTAGTCATTCCAGGAATGAGATAAGAGGAGGACGGTACCAGGTGACTTCTCTGTGGAAGGAGAAAGAGATCACTGTGAACGGCTTGTCATAACCTAGCATTAAGATAAGAAGTGCATGTACTTACATAAGATGCGTAGGTGGGAAATATTTAGGGTATTGTGGCCATAACCAGGGCATTTTTTTGCCGACATCTGACTCCCTATTTGGAACAGATTGTTTTTGACTTGAGACTAGACTTCTGAACACATGCATTCTAAGTCTACTTCCTTAGGAGCACCCTTGTGTTGTTTAATTTAGCCAAAACACATCAAAGTGTGTGGTTTCAGTATCTGCTAGTTCAGTGTCTAATTACAATAACAGGAGAGGGCTGTGTCAGCATCTCAGCCAAGACCATCAGCAGGGGAGAGGAAAGCTGATTATCTTTCTCAGCAGAGGACGGGGCAGCACTGTGGGAACTCCAGGCAAATAGAATAAAAATGGGGCAGGGAGAGGCAAAAGGAACATGAGAAAGGGACTATTTCAACTTTCTGAACTGAGGTTTTGCCATTCTTTTTATCTGTTGTTGTAAGAAGTACTCTTTCACCCCCAAAACGTGACATGAAGATTGCTTCTGGTTCTACAACAGCGGCCCTTTGGAATGTTTGGCCCTCATCGGGCAGTTGGCTCCCTGCAAGGATGTCAGCTATAAAAATGTAATAGGAGCAGCCTTTTAGTCATCTCATTTTATTATGCTAACATTTTGTTCCTTGTTCTGCTCATATGAAGAAAATAAGAATTTTCTTTTCTTCTTAGATTTTTAAATTTTTTTTCTTTGAGGCAAGGTCTCGCTCTGTCGCCCAGGCTGTAGTGCAGTGGTGCGATCTTGGCTCACTGCAAGCTCCGCCTCCTGGGTTCATGCCATTCTCCTGCCTCAGCCTCCCGAGTAGCTGGGACTATAGGCGCCCACCACCACGCCTGGCTAAGTTTTTGTATTTTTAGTAGAGACGGGGTTTCACCGTGTTAGCCAGGATGGTCTGGATCTCCTGACCTTGTGATCCGCCCACCACGGCCTCCCAAAGTGCTGGGATTATAGGCATGAACCACTGCACCTGGCCAGTTTTGTTTGTTTGTTTGTTTTGTCAGTAATGCAGTGGTTTCTTTCAAAACTCTTTTAGTTCTAGGGACATAGAACTCTTGCCAGTGATTAAGATGGATTATTTTATACCTAGGAATTGAGGAGACTGATGTCAGCTGGAGTCCCTTTAAAGATCCCTTCTTGGTGGGTGTTGGATGACTCTGAAGACCAGGTTTGACCAAGATGTACATAGTAGCTGAGAACACAACATGGTTTTACTATAGTTTCCCACTGTGGCAAAATGTAAGGTGCAAGGAAAATAAATTATGTTGAGATGGAAATTTCTTCTTGCTTCACTTATAATCTGACTTCCCACAGCTTTAAGTGGGAAAAACATTGTCAGGGGCAATAAACTTTATTTTCTTCTTTCATTTCTTCTTAAAAATAAATAAATAAATAATACTCAGGACTCATGTACCAGACACTGATTTTAGTGCCTTGCCAGTATTAATTCATTTAACCTCATATAGGCTGAGTATCCCTTATCCAAAATGCCTGAAACCAGAAGTGTTTTGGATTTCAGATTTTTTCAGATTTTGGACTATTTACATATACATAATGAGATATCTTGGGAATGAGACCCAAGTTTAAACACAAAATTCATTCGTATTTTGTATGCACCTTATACACATAACCTGAAGGTAGTTTTCTTTTCCTTGGGGTTGCTAAATAAACGAGATGTAGTGTGCCTGTGCTTCTACCATGACTCACGGAGATCAGGTGTAGAATTCTCCACTTGTGATGTCATATCCGTGCTCAAAAGTTTTGGATTTCAGAGCATTTTCCAGACTTTTGGATTAGGAGTGCCCAAACTGTAATATGTGCCTAAATATGTATTATTATTGCTTTTTTTTGACTGATGAGGAAGCTGAGGCACGGAGCTAGAAAGTGTACATGTTGATTGAACCCAGGCAGTCTGGCCTCAGCATCTAGACTTACACCATGCTGCCTCTGTATCCATTAGCAGTTGAGACATAGAGCAGGAAAATCTCTTGGGGAAAGTCAGACATCAAGGAAGAATAACTCCTAATGTTGATATGTATAATTTCAATAAAATTTGATGCTAAATATTTTTTCATTTCCATTATGGTTTCTCTTTTGATATGGGAGTTAGTTAGCAGTGTCCCCTGTCAACTCAGAAACTGTAATAGCTCTTACTAAGGTGAAAAACAGAGCTAAAATGAAATGATCATCTTCTCTTCATAGTCCATTTTCTTGCTAAATTATAGAAAGACCATCATTTGCATAAACCATGGGAAGAAAAAAAAAGCCTTCTGATTGGATAAGCATGAATACCTGAGTTTGAATCCTGTCTCTGCCCCTTACTAGATGTGTTATCATGTGCAAGTCAGTTGGCTTCTCCATACCTCAATTTTCCCATCTGTAAATTGTTGATAATAGGTGCTATTTCATAGGCTTATTAGAGCAAAGTGAGTTAAAATATGAAAAGTGCTTAGAATAGTGCATGGGGTAAGTGCTCAATAAATATTATCTATTGTTGTTGTTTCTAATAGTGGATTGGCAACTGCACTTCAGTATTATTTCACAGTACTTACGTTTTTTCCATAAACTAATTTAGGGAGAAGTTGTTGATGTATAACTAATAGTTTAAGAATATTCCCAAGTTGATTCTAGAATAAGTCACAATGCAGTCTATCAAAAACTGTTACAAACTTTGTACTTTCTTTTATAAATTAATATTTTAAGACAGGTCTAAACTGCCATTTAAAAACAAAAGCCAAACTTACTAAACCTATCCTGCACCTTACTGTCTCATTATGTTGGAGGAATTCAGCCAAAGAAACCTGCATTTCATATTGTCATATTCTGAGAAGGAAGCAGCATATTCATTAAGGTATATGAAATTAAGGGACTTTTTTCCTCCACTGCAGAGCAGAGTATCTGAACAATTTAGTCAAAAAAAGAGGTATGGTAAAAAGTGAACTACACTGTAGGGTCATGGCTCCATGTGGACAGCAATAGAACATGGGCCCTAGGAAGGGCTTTCATGAAGTCACTCAAATGTTCTCTCATCTCTACCTCCTCATTGGCTTATTCTTCTCCCTTTCACTGTGGTACTGTGAGGATCAAATGAAAAACTGGACATTGAAAGCCCTGTGGATGGAATGCCTATAGCAGGTACTCTGGACTGTGCATTATCATCTTCACTGTGATTCCTGGAAAACTGGCCAGAAACTTTATGGAAATCAAACCATATAATCACATATATAGTGGGGAAACAGAAGAATATGGCAACTCTGTTTCCCCAAGGGGAAGTGATCAGTCCCTTTTCTTTGGCAGTGGGAGAGAAGGGTTGGAAAGTGCATTCTGTACTCATATAGGACATTTTGTAAAAATCAACCATGAGATGTCACTCAAAGTGGGATTTCTACATCTGTGATAGGCCTTTCGTACTGTTGATATGGCCCCTCCACCGGTTGTGTAAACACCTGAATAGTTAGGGTAGCAAAGGGAAGAATAATATTAAATAAGCCAAGGACTTGTGAATGTTACTAGGAGGATACCACTTTTTCCCTTCAGACAACTATTTCTAAATTAACAGTCTCCAAATCATAAGTTAAAAACAATTTTTTTGGCAGGGTGTGGTGACTCATGCCTGTAATTTCAAAGCGTTGGGAGATCAAGGCAGGAGGGTCGCTTGAAGCCAGGAGTTTGAGACCCAGCCTAGGCAACATAGCAAGACCCTCTCTACAAAAGATTTAAAAATTAGCCAGATGTGGTGGCACATGCCTGTAGTCCTAGCTTCTTGGGGCCAAGGCGGGAGGACAGCTTGAGGCCAGGAGTTCAAGACTAGCCTGGGCAAAATAGGGAGACCTCATCTCTACACAAATAAAAATAAAAAATAAATTAGCCTAGTGTGGTGGTGCACCCATCATCCTAGCTACTCAGGATGCTGAGGTGGGAGGATAGCTTGAAAACAGGAGATTGAGGCTACAGTGAACTATTATCATGCCACTAAACTCCAGCTTGGGTGACAGAGCAAGACCTTGTCTCTTAAAAAAAAGAAATGCACCCCAAAGTGTGTGTTCATTTATTGATCATTTATTGATATATAACCTACTACTGTATATCCATAAAGTATATAATTATTTTAAAATTATAAAGATACATTAAACATTTTTTAAATGTTTTAATAATTGAAGGGCAATAAAGGTAAAAAGGCAATGTTTTAAAATAACAGCGAACAGTGATACAGTGTTAATTGTATGCCAGGCATTGATTTAAGTGTTTTTCATACAGTAACTCATTTACTGTCTTGCTGAGAGCAAAGACTTCATGCTATCATTAACTAATATATCAAGGCAAAATTCATCATTAACAATAGCGAGTATAATTCCATATTTCAACTGTCCCCTTGAGGGTTTCAGAGTGTTTTGGCTAGATATGATGATGATGATTGTCAGATATGACTGGATTGTCATTCCTGGGAATATCAAGTGCCAGCTCTGACATGTTCTTGTTTGCTCATGTTTTCTATCTGTAGTTTCTTTGCAGACATTTTTTTAACCTGTTGTCTACTATGTGAGGAATAATTTTAGTTTAAAATTTAGTATTATAATCACCACTTAGGGGCACAGGTCCCCTGCAATGGGTTGCCATGTACCAAAACTAACAGGCATGGAAGAGCACCAGCATCCCATGCACGCGGAGGATTGACTTACCTGCCACGCGAGGGCGCCAGTGTCATCCCGAATGAAAACTAGGAAAGCATTTCTAACGTGTCTCTTACACGCCAACCGACTGTTTTTCAATTCCCCCTCACAGTCATGTGCTTCGTGTGGAGAGCACTAGTCTCAGGGGAAGAGGGATGAAGAGGTTTGCAAACCTCTAGAGCTCTGTGCAGTGAGTAAAGGAAGGCAAAACCGTGGTTTCCTTAAGCTGGAACAAATACCTCAAACCCCACTCTTTGACTTTGTGTATTTCCTCCCCTACATCTGGGTATTTCTGTTGGTCTCCACAGGAAACGTCTGAGGTTATGTATAGAACCTCTCCTTCTTAGCTGGCACTCCATAAGAGGGGGTGGGTACCTCACAACCACCCAGATGGCTAACGCTGGCTGTTTTAGTCTATGGATTCCCCGGAGTTCAGGTGCGTGTGATGTGGCTCTTGTTTGAGTAGGGCTAAAATTTAAGCTGGTCATTCTTGACATCCTTTGTTGGCCCTGCAATCAGTATACCTGAAGCTGAATGGACACCACCTGCTTGTTTCTGAAATGACTTCAGCTCCTTGTTTAATAGATAGATTTCTGTTTGGAACAATCTTATATTTGTTGAAAGGCCCAAGGAGTCTTTTCCAGTTAGAACTCATTAAGTTCTGGCATACTAGATTTTTTGAAAAATGGGAAAAGAAAAATAAAATCATTTAAAAGCAGTTTCCTTTGCAAGAAGAGAATGTAATAGTGAGCCTACTGTAGAGAAAGCCTAAAAGAGAAACAGAATTTTTAAGCTCTCAATTATTCACCTTCTGGAATCTTCCTTCATCAGGCTGCAGATGTATTCCTGAACAGAGGTAGGTAGGCATATGTGTGTTATAAATTGCGTGTAAGACTGATTCTTTGTAAATGAAATAATTTAGAGTGCAATTTTGAGGAAAACTGCCTCAAAGTTATTGTTTTGTGAGTCAGAAGTGATTTCTGCCAAATTGAATTATATGGTTAAGTCAGGAAGGGGCTTGATACTGTTTTTCTTCAAGTGGAGTACACGTTTAACTCATGTTTATCTGGAGCAAAAATAAGGTTAAACATTTGTTAAAATGAGTATGAGTAATTTTAAAGCGTATTATGTCAAGAGCTAGGTTACTCTAATTATGAAGGGTCTGATTTGCATCCTGTGCTGGTGCCCTATCAACATTTTCTGAAGTTTCCAGAAGAGTAATGCAGAGCCATTGCCGAAACATTTTAGCAATCAGACACGTATGCAATTACTAGTAAGCAATAACCAAATTAAAATAATGCAAGCAACACTGAAGTGCAAAGACCACAGAGTAACAGAAGCCAAGGAGATTAATTACACAAAGTTGTGTGCCACTGGGAAGATGGAAAGATCCCTTAACTTGGAGTCTGAAGAACTAGGTTCAAATCCTATCTCTGCCACATACCAGTAGAGTTACTGAAACTATCTGTACCCCAGTTTCACTGTTGGCAAAATGGAGTGACACCCATTTTATTGTGATGTTAGGGGGATTAAACATAGGTGCTTGATAGATTTGTATTAGTTTATTCTCATGCTGCTAATAAAGACATACCAGAGATTGGGTAATTTATAAAGGAAAGAGGTTTAATTTACTCACAGTTCAGCATGGCTGGGGAGGCCTCAGGAAACTTACAATCATGGTGGAAGGGGAAGCAAACACATCCTTCTTCACATGGTGGCAGAAAGGAGAAGTGCAGAGCAAAGGGGAGGGAAAGCCCCTTATAAAACCATGAGATCTCGTGAGAACTCACTATCACAAGAACAGCATGGAGGTGACCTCCCCCATGATTCAATTACCTCCAACAGGGTCCCTCCCATGACATGTGGGGATTATGAGATCTACAGTTCAAGATGAGATTTGGGTGGAGACACAGTCAAACCATATCAGATGTCCTTTGAACTAAGTCTTCCTTTAGGGGAAATAAGAAAGGTGAACAGAAGCAACAGGAGTTACACAGTAGAGTGAGATGAGTGCCCCATTTGACAGAATTGGAAGTTAGGAGCTCAGATGTGCAGCCTGGTCTCTCCACCTGCTCAGTGTCCCCCCAGGCTATTTAATAATATAAGTAATTACCATTACTTCTAGTGTTTTTGCTACTCCTATATGCTAAACACAGTGCTATATGTTTTATTATTTTTAAAATATACAGTACAATTAACTTTTTCCTTTTGGTATACAGTTTTGTGAATTTTAACATATGCATAGATACATATCATCACTGCTGCAACCAGGATTCAGAGCAGTTTCATCATGACAGAGAACTCCTTCTTGCTATCCCTTCATGGCCATACCCCTTCCTGTGTGCCCCCCATACCCCATGGTTAGCTGCACATTTAATACATGTTATCCACTCATGTAATATGCACTTTGTTTTTCTAACACTCATCACACTTGTAATTACCTGATCATATTCTAGATTGTTGGTTCAAGAGCTTGGGAACCATGACATTTTCATTCTCTGCTGTATCCCTAGTGCCCAGCATGGAGCCTGGCACATAGGAAAGGAGGCTCCAAGACATGTATCATTACATGAAGCAATCCTACTGTTCATACCACCATTTTGCCCTGTCCTTTATCTTCTTCTTCAAATAAGGAAATGGAGTTGAGAGAAGTTAAGTAAGTTCCCCAAGGTCACATAGTAGTAAATTTCAGAACCCAGATTTGTCTTGATCTAAAGCCTGTGGCCTTTCTGTGTTAAGACATATGGTAGATAGAATATGTTTGTTTTAACTCATTTGAAAATGTGTAAGTAAATACCCAGCATTTTAAATAACTAAAATTGTCCTTGGACTGTTAAATAATGTAAATGCTTAAAACTTGTTTATTTACCATATAAACACAAAATCTTATACTCAGAGTGAATACCAAACTGAGGAGATGTTCCTCCCTTGCCAACAGTATGAGGGATGGATGTGCCCTAGCTCAGAAGAGATTGGATTGAGAGAGAGAGGGAGAGTGAGTTTCATATTGGTTATGTAGGACCATGAGGCTCAGCAGTCAAGTACAGCCAGAGATGGCAATGTCTCTTTGCTTTCCTTGGAGCCCCTCTCAGATTCCCAGGGTCCTAGATGCAGGCTCCTTATTTGCTTGGCACACTTGGCCTCAGGGAGCTGAGAGGACATAGTCCTGGGTAAATAAAGCAAGATCAAGTCATCCCCAATCCTGGAGTAGGTTAGGGTTATGATATTCTGTTTGTTTTACCAATGTGAAGTGTCTTATATAAAATCCCTATTTGCCAAGCTACTGTATTGCTTTGAAAAAATAAAAACCATTCTGTCCTTTTCTTTCTTTGTATATTTAAATAAGTAGCGAACATCTATTCTGTACGAGGCACTCATTGGGAATACCAGAGTGAATGAGACACACGGAAGTCTCTGTGAGCAGGGCTGATGCATACTGGTACAGAAAATGGGATGCACAGGGGCTGAGGTGATCCAAGCAGGCTTGATGGAATAGGTCACACTTCCACCAAAAACTGAAGGATAGTTTTCCAAGCAGAGATAGGGATCAGTGTTTCAGGCAGAAGAAAAACATGATGGTCATAGTTCCAGAGGTCACTGAGAGTTAGAAGAGAGGAAATGAGAGACGTTCAGGACCACTCAAAGAAGCAAGAGATGTGCTGAAGAGGAATAGTAACTAGATCATTCAGTGTCTGTAAGACATGTCAGCATCTAAAAGAAAAAAAATGGCATTTTAAGGGCGGTAGGGAGTAACCAAAGATTCTAAGCAGTGAAGCAATACATGTGTATTTGCAGTGAAATCGCAGGTTTCAGATGCTTTAAAAGCACCATGTTCATACCATTTGTGATTCCCCAGGCCAATCTCTTAGATTCATAGTTGCATTGCCCAGGCTACCTTATCTCCGGCTTAGACTCCTAACCTTGATGAAGGCCCCTCACTGCTCGTGTGACACTGAGGAGACATTCATTCCTTCATGTTCCCAGGTCTGACTTTATGCATCAAACTATCTTGCTTACCTTACAGCAGTTGATGGCATCATTTTGAGAAGAACCAGGTAGGAAAGAAGGGAGAATCCTCATATCCTTCTTAAAATAAGTGTACAGTCTGGGCCTGGTAGCTCACCCCTGTGATCTCAGCACTTTGGGAGGCTGAGGTGGGTGGATGACTTGAAGCCAGGAGTTTGAGACCAGCTTGGCCAACATGGTGAAACCCTGTCTCTACTAAAAGTAAAAAATTAGCCTGGCATGGTGGCATATGCCTTAGTACCAGCTACTTGAGAGGCTGAAGCGGGATAATCACTTGGGCCTGGGAGGCAGAGGCTGCAGTGAGCCAAGATCGCACCACTGCACTCCAGACTGGGTGACAGACTCTGTCTCAGAAAAAAAATAAAATAAGGGCACAGCAAAACCTGTTTGATCATTCCACCTTTGAAAATAGATTTTTATTATCTGTAATATTTTGGTCACATTTCAAACACATGTAGCCCTCTCTGGCCTCCTATTGTGCTTTGAAACACGTCTTGCAGTCCTACATGAGCCTTTTAAATTCTAGTGCTTCTTTCTTGCCATGCAGCTTTCATAGCACTACTAGGTGCAGAGGAATTACATCTCACTAGTACCCCCAAGCTGGTAAATAGAGGCTTCTCCGTCTGCCTTGCCAGACTGGAATCTCACCCTAGCCCTCAAGGTCACTGTCCAGATGGTGCTCAGGGTGCAGTGGAAGCTTCTGGAAGGAGATGATATTTAAGCTGCATACTGAAAGCCAGGTGGAAGTTATGTAAAGGAGGTGGTGATGGTTAGTGGTTTGTGATGAGCTGCAAGTTTGGTAGTTTGGTGTGGGTGGGAATTGAGTAAGGTCTAGAATGTGGGGAGAGATTATCAGAGACTGCAAACTAGAGGCTCACAGACAGGAGCCAGCCCATAGAGCAGGCTGTTAGACTCATAAAAGAAAATGACCAAATTTGTATTTTAGGAAAAATCACTCTGGTTGCAACTCAGGTTGTAGAGTAGAAAAATGGTCTCTGGCACTATGTATAAATTAAGGCAAGCTTTCCCTCAGGGGATAGGGTAGGGGTGGTCACTTTAGCAAAGAGGTTGATGGCTGAAAGCATGAACTCTGGTCTCTGCTGCATAACTTAATAGATGGTGACCTAGAGTGGTTATATTCTCTGCCTCTCATTTTCCTACAATATAAAATGCAGATAATTACCACACCTCTCACAGAGGACCGGAGTAAGGATTAAATGAGTTCGTATTTGTAAAGCATTTAGAGTATTGCCTGCTATATAAGGTTCATTAAATGATGGGATGGGTGGCCAAACACAGTGCCTCATACCTGTAATCCCAGCACTTTTGGAGGCTAAGGCAGGAGGACTGCTTGAGCCCAGGACTTCACTAGCCTGGGCAACATAGCAAAACCTCATCTCTGAAAAATACAAAAATGAGCTGGATGTGGTGGTGCATGCCTGTAGTCCCAGCTGCTTGAGAGGCGGATGCTGGAGGATCACTTGAGCCTGGGAGGTTGAGGCTTCAGTAAGTCATGGTTGTGCCAGTGCACTCCAGCCTGGGTGACAGAGCAAGATCCTGTCTCAAAAACTAAATAAATGACGGGAAGGTTTTTCTGGACCTGTAACTGGATGTGTTTCTCTGACCTTAGGGTCTCTTACACTTTTAACAGCTGAGCTGAACTCTAAGCACACACTGTGGTTGTATTTCCCAGAATAGTATGTCCCTCACTTTACATCCCCCTAGCATAGGAGGACATTGAAGATTTTAAAATCTCATTATGAACTTGTTTTTATCTAGTTCAAGGGATTAAAAAACAACAACAACGAACCATGGCATAGAAATGTTAAGCAAAAGGGACAACCAGCTAGTGGCCCAACATCTGTCCTGCCTCCATTCAGCTGATGATTGGTGTTGAATAGGGGATTAGAATTCAAATCTTCTCATCCGTAATCATTGTTCTTTCCACTTTCCTATGAGTTAGAGCTCTTACTGTTTATACCTCTGTTTTATGATGCTTTTCATTGTTCATATGTGTTTCTTATGGCTGGAATGTGACTGAATGTTTTTTAGGGCAGCATTTACCTCCTACCTTAGCATCATCACTTTCACCCTTACTTCCCTTCTAATCTCACAGAATAGCTTGAGTGATCGTTTAAAAACATAAATTGATTTTGTCATTCTCACTTCAGTCAATGGTTTTTTCTGTTGTTGTTACACTTAAGCTAAGCCAGGATCCTTCACGTGTCCTGTAAAAATTGAGTGTTCTAGCTGCTACCTCTCTCTCCACCCTCATCTTGCTCCTCACTCTCCCGCTCAGCCACATGGCCATGGTTTAGTCTATGCCCCTTCTACCGCAAGGGCCTTGCACCTGCTGTTGCTCTGCTTGGCATTCTCTCCCCTCCCCTCCTTATCTCATGAACTTCCATGCATCCTTGGCTTAGTCCTGATGTCCTCAGGAAGCCTTCTCCAATGTGTCCTGTCCCTCTGTAGGCTGGCCTTATAGTACTAAGAATTTCTCCTTGTCCTCTCTTTGATCAGATTTGTGATCTTATGTTTATATGTGTGATTATTTGATCAGTGTGTTAGTATGTTCTCTCACTTCTCTAAAGAAATACCTGAAACTGGGTAATTTATAAAGAAAAGAGGTTTAATTGGCTCACTGGTCCACCGGCTGTACAGGAAGCATGACTGGGGAGGCCTTAGGGAAATGTTCAGTCATGGTGGAAGGTGAAGGCGAAGCAGGCACGTCTTACATGGCCAGAGAAGGAAGATAGTGAAGGGGGAGGTGCTACACACTTTTAAACAACCAGATCTCGTGAGAATTCACTCACTGTGACAAGAACAACAAGGGGAAATCCACCACCATGATGCAGTCACCTCCCACCAGGGCCCTCCTCCAACACTGGGGATCACAATTCAACCTGAGGTTTGGCAGGGGACACAAATCCAAACCATATCAATCAGTGTTTATCTTCCCCATTGGACTAGTAAGGTCAAGCCATGTCTGATATCTCTTTCAGCCAATCTTTTATCTCTACTGCCTACTCTAGAGCCTGTTGCATAGAAAGTGCTCAAATCACATATTGGTTGAATGAAAAATCAACTATTTTATTTCTTAGCACCTAGCACAGAATTGAATGGAAATCAAGTTTTAAAGAGCACAGAGTAATGGCTCATGTCACCATACCTACTCAGTATCTATTGGCATTATACTAAGAATTTTATTTAATGGCTTCAGTTAAAAAAAAAAAAAAAAGCCTTCAGTATTTATTGCTGTAGGGTAGACAAGCCAACTAGTCAGAAGTAGATGTTATATGCATACTTTATCTCTTTGTCCATCAATTTTCTGAAAATAGAGATCCCAAATATTTATTTTTCTTAGTGTTTTATATCCTACCCCTCTAGTTACATTTTTTCAAATGTAATGTTTTATTTTTCCCAGTTTTATTGCAGTGTGATTGACAGAAATCATGTATTTAGGTGTGCATGATCTGATATATGGGTACATTGTGAAATGACTGCCACAATCAAGTTAATACATCCATTCCCTTACATAGTTACCAGTTTTTGTGTGTTTGTGGTGAGGACACTTAAAATCTACTCTCTTAGGTAATTTCAATATACAGTACAGTGTTACTAATTATAGTCACTATACTGTACATTAGATCCACAGAACTTACTCATTTTATAACTGAAACTTTGTACCCTTTGATCATTATCTCCCCATTTTCCTCAACCCCAGCGCCTGGCAACCACCATTCTACTCTCTGCTTCTACGAGTTTGACTCTTTTTTAGATTCCACATATGAGATCAAGCGGTATTTGTCTTTCTGTGTCTGTCTTATTTCACTTAGCATAATGCCCTCCAGGTTCATTCATGTTGTTGCAAATGGCAGAATTTCCTTCTTTTTGTGGCTGAATAATATCTTATTGTAAGTAATTAGTATACACCACATTTTCTTTACCATTCATTGATGGATGCTAAGGTTGTTTCAGGGTCTTGACTGTTGTGAATAATGCTGCAATGAACATTGGGCTATAGATACGGATTTCATTTCCTTTTGTTATATAACCAGCAGTAAAATTGCTTCATATGATGGTTCTATTTTTAATTTTTTGAGGAACCTCCATACTGTTTTCTGTAATGGCTGTACTCATTTACATTCCCACTGACAGAACAGAAGGTTCCTTTTTCTCCACATCCTAACACTTGTGTCGTTTTTTGTTTTTTTTTTATAATAGCGATTCTAACAGGTGTGAGGTGCTATCTCATTGTGGTTTTGATTTGCATTATCCTGATGATTATTGATTTTGAGCACTTTTTCATATACCTGTTAGCCACTTGCATGTCTTAATTTGAGAAATGTCTATTCAGATCCTTTGTCCGTTTTTTAATAAAAAAGAAAAAGATTAAGAAAACAGTGAGTTTAATACATTGCAGTAGAAATTAACCAAAATGAACCATTGACAAAATGAAAGCATCCTTAATGAGCTATGGGACAACCTCTAGGGACTACTACAGGTGTAATTAGATTCTTCCAAGGAGAAAAGAGAGAAGGATACCAAACAAATTTTTTTTAAGAAATAATGGGTGAAATTTTTCTAAATGATATGAAATAAAGTCCACGGATCTAGAAAGACAAATTTCAAGCACATGAAACATGAAGAAAATGACATTAAGGTACATCATGCTCAAATTGCTCAAAGCCAGGATAAATGCAACTTTATTTTCTTAAACAACCTTTTTTCTTTTTCTTTTTCTTTTTTTTTTTTTTCTTTTTGAGACAGGGTCACTCTGTCGCCCTAGGCTGGAATATAGTGGCAAGTTCTTGGCCTCTTGCAACCTCCTCCTCCTGGATTCAAGGGATTCTCCCATTTCAGCTTTCTGAGTAGCTGGGATTACAGGCATGAGCCACTGCGCCCAGCTATTTTCTTATACAATCTTTAGGCCTTTTCTTTTTTCTTGACTATCTAGAACTCTCCAGTATGATGTTGAATAGAAGTAGTGAGAGCATACATTTTTTTTTTTTATTTTGCCCAATGTTATGGGAAAGCATTCAGTATTTCACCATGAAATATGATATGAGCTATAGATTTTCCTTAGATGCCCCTTATCTGGTTGGGGAAGGTCCTTAATTTCAGTTCACTGAGTTTTATGAAAGGTATCGATGGTGAGCATCTTTTCACAAGCCTGCTGGCCATTTGTCATCTTTGATGACATGTCTCTTCAAGCCCTTTGCCCATTTTTTCATTGGCTTGCTTGTTTTGTTTGTTTGCAATAGAATTGTAGGAGTTTCTTGTATATTTTGAAAATTAACCCCTTATCACACACATGCTTTGCAAGTGTTTCTTCTCATGCCATAGGCTACGTACCTTTTGGTTTTGTTGATTACTTCCTTTGCTGTGCAGAAACATTTTAGTAGTCCCACTTGTTTGTTTTTGCTTTGTTGCCTGTGCTTTGGTTATCATATCTAAATAATCATTGCCAAGACCAATATCAAGGAGTTTTTTCCCCACATGTTTTTTTCTAGGAGTTTTATGATTTCGGGTCTTACATCTAAGACTTTAGGCTATTTTGAGTTGGTTTCTGTATATGATGTAAGAAGAGGGCCCAATTTCATTCTTTTGCATGGGGATATTCACTTTTCCTAATACCATTTATTGGAGAGACTCTTCTTTCCCTAATGTGTATTCTTGGTACCCTTGTCAAAGATTAGTTGACAACATATGTGTGGGTTTATTTCTGAGCTCTCTATTCTATCAGCTATATCATAATTGAGCTCCTTTTCTCTAAGATCTAATGCATATGTAATTCAAACATGGGTTCAAAAGTGCTCATCTTGACATAGTCTAGAAATCCACCGGCAGCCACTAAACCCAATGTAGGTGAGGGAACCACCGGTTGCATGTAGCCATAAGTCAGGAAGAGGGAATGGAGAGACTGAGAGTCCACATCAGCTGGAGACTAGTTCTCCACATCAGCTGGAGAACTAAGGGAGGTGGAAAGTATAAAGAGGAGATTTGAATTGGCTGCATCTTGTGAGGCCTGGACTAGACTAGGTGTCTAGGGTGAAAACATGTTCTAAAAATTCAGGATGTAGACCAAGAAAGATGGAACAATTATCCCAGCATTTAAGGGCTCTGAAAGGGGAAAATGGGTCTACTTATTTCCCATTGTAAAACCTGAGAAATGGTCTTTTTCCAAGGCCCCAGACCAAACCTACTCTGGGAATGAAATAGGAGGTTCCAGGCACGGTGGCTCACGCCTATAATCCCAGCGCTTTGGGATAATCTCAGCACTTTAGGAAGCCAAGGTGGGCAGATCACTTGAGGCCAGGAGTTTGAGACCAGCCTGGCCAACATGGTGAAACCTCATCTCTACTAAAAATACAAAAAAGAAAAATTAGCTTGGTGTGGTGGCACGCGCCTGTAGTCCCAGCTACTCCAGAGACTGAGGCATGAGAATTGCTTAAACCTGGGTGGAGTTTGCAGTGAGTCTAGATCGTGCCACTGAACTCCAACCTGGGCGACAGAGTGAGACAATCTCAAAAAAAAAAAAAAAAAAAAAAAAAAAAAAAAGACGGGAGGTAAGGAGTTAGATGTTCAAGCTGGACTCATACAGACTTGTCTGTTTGTAGGAGAGTTTTACGCAAACATTTACACCTCAAATTAAAGTAGATCTCACCCTCCAAGTAGTAGCTTAGTATGTGATCATTTGGGCTCGCTTGCTAGGTGGGGAGGCAGGGACCACTTCATCCTTCTGGTGCTGGTAACAATAGTGACTCATTTGGGGACCCTTCCCTGAGCGTTTTGTTTTGTTTTGTTTTGGTTGCTATGTTTTGACTGCATTGTTTGCAGACGACAGACAGGCAACCAAGTGGACGCTCAGTCCCACAGGTGTTGCACAACCTGTATGACCCTGGGGCAAAGGCCACAGCCGTTCTCACTCCTCCTTGTCGTCCTCTCCCACAGGAATCTGAGGGTGTTTCCTGCCACTATTGGTCGCTGTTTGACGGGCACGCGGGTTCCGGGGCAGCGGTGGTGGCGTCGCGCCTGCTGCAGCACCACGTCACGGAGCAGCTGCAGGACATCGTGGACATCCTGAAGAACTCCGCCGTCCTGCCCCCCACCTGCCTAGGGGAGGAGCCTGAGAACGCGCCTGCTAACAGCCGGACTCTGACCCGGGCGGCCTCCCTGCGCGGAGGGGTGGGGGCTCCGGGCTCCCCCAGCACGCCCCCCACGCGCTTCTTTACCGAGAAGAAGATTCCCCACGAGTGCCTGGTCATCGGGGCGCTTGAAAGTGCATTCAAGGAAATGGTAGGTATTCCTGGGAGGTATTCCTGGGGCAGCAGGGCCAGTCGGGCGCCTGCGCCAGGTCTGTCCGTCCTTCCTGGAGGGCTCCCAGAAAGCGTACGGTTTTGCTGCCCGGCTCCACCCGGATGGCCGCCTGTGATAATGGGGCTTCCATTCCCAATAGAAATTGGCAGCAGACAGAGTTCCTGGCACCAGTTGCTGGCAAAAATGTAGAAGGCTGGGTGCAGTGGCTCACGCTTGAAATCCCAGCATTTTGGGAAGCCGAGGTGGGAGGTCAGGAGTTCAAGACCAGCCTGGCCAACATGGTGAAACCCCATCTCTACAAAAATACAAAAATTAGCAGGGCATAATGGCGGTTGCCTGTAATCCCAGCTACTCGGGAGGCTGAGGCGGGAGAATTGTTTGATCCCGCGAGACAGAGGTTGCAGTGAGCCGAGATTGCACCATTGCGCTGCAGCCTGAGCAACAGAGCGAGACTGCGTCTCAAAAAAAAAAAAGTAAAAGAAGATGAAAGAGACAGTGCATGAGGTCATAGGCTTATTAAATACAGGCCTTATCGCTTTTATTTCCTATATTCATATTGATGCCAGCTGGTAGGATTGCACTTGGATGTGAGCATGATCACCATCTGTTTTACGGATGTGTATAAAGTCCAGTGTTGGGGGAAACAGGGTTTAGGAAAGTGCTCAAATGTCCCCATCCTATATAGATGTGATCTAACAATGGCTATTTTACCACAACTGGGAATGTGGTTCACACTGCAGGCAAAGTGCTGGAGGAGAACAGAGCCAGGGGCCAATATCCAAGAAGTCTTAGTTTTACCCAGGCATGTGGATTTGTCTGTTCGTTTCCATCTGAATGGGTCTGATCGGGAGTTTATCATCCTTCCCTGTTGGCCTCACTCCTGAGTATGTCCTCGGGAGAGTGCCACAGCTCTCACTGTCCCTTGCTGCCCCTCTGCCTGGCAGGAGTGCACATAGAAGCCGCCTGTGCTTTGTTCTATGCCAGCTCTTTCCCTCTCTGAGCTTACTTTATCCTGAGCCAATTATTTTGGTTTTGAAGATTTTCTTTCTTGCTGGGCAACCTGCATACAGATAAAGAATAAGAGATATTTAAGGATAATTTATAAGGGCTTGAGTTAGGCAAGTGGGCGGTCATAGCCTTAAAACCTGGAGATTACAAAGTGATGAGAAGCTGTTAAATGAAGTCAAAGCAGCAAGAAGCATCTCGCCAGAACCGAGTAGGCACACGGTGCATGTTCCAGGATCTCACGGCATCAGGTAGTGTGCTAAGAAGGACAATACGTATAAATAATGACATAAATAATGACAATACGTATTGTCATCTGATTTGTTTGTAAGGCAAAAATAGTTCATATATTCACCCCTCAAATTTCCATCCTCTTTTTATTTAAATGTATCCCTTCTTTGGTCTCAGCTTTTTCTCTCCTTGTTACAGAGATAACATTTACCCTTTGACTAGCAGGTGGTTTAAAATGCACCTTGCTGGGTGTGGTAGTGGTGCATTGCCTGTCATTCCAGCTACTTGGGAGGCTGAGGCCAGAGGATTGTTTGAGCCCAGGAGTTCTGAGCTGTCATGTGGGTTCAGTGTCAATGTGGTGATCTCCTTGGTGCAGAGCACCACCGGGATGCCTCAGGAGGGGTGACCCGGCCCAGGTCAGATACACAGCAGGTTATAACTCCAGTGCTTTTTTGTGCCAGTAAACGGCCACTGTATTCCAGCTTGTGCAACACAGCAAAACCCCATCTCTTAAAAAATAAAGAATAAAAATTTAAAAATAAAATGCACTTCCATCTCAAGACTGTCTGATAGCCTGCAACCCTGCAATCCCAATAAAATACCAGGAGGCTGAAAAAGATTATTTAGGAAAAAAGGAATTAAGGTAGGAAAATCGACTCCTACTCAGTCGTGGTGTAAAATCTCACTTTCTGCCTCTCTAGAAGCTCTGATGTCAATAAATGTTTCTAGACACTAATATTCAGAATGCCAAGCATTGAATTTATTTTTTTTAATTATTTAGGCAAAAATTTGACAATGGGCTCTCCTGGTAATGGGAGGAAATTCAGTTTGCACGGTAGAAGTGAAAAATAAAGGAAATGTTGGGATTTTAATTTCCTTCCCTTGTGACTAGTGCCAGAGGACATCTTTTGCCTGGAGCTGCTGCATTCTCAACTTTGTCCACTAGAGGCCAATGTCACACTGACTCAGGGCTCCACAGGGGCCTCAGGCTGTTGCTGCCCGTTGATGGCTCAGGGTTGCTCTTAACAACTGTGCTGGCAAAGAAAGGTTCATTCAGAAAAATACTTAAGAGGCTCATTTTAAAAATATTTCAACTTTTAATGAACCAATTCATCACCTCACATTTTTCTTGGAAACTTAGTCCCCAGCAAAAACAAAGATCGTTTGCTTCATTTTCATGTGCAATTCATTCAATCAATAATATTTGTTGAGAACCAACTAGAAGCCAGGCTTGACTGGGAAAAGAACATTGAGCCAGTTAGGCAAAGATGGGTGTTAAACAAGTAAAATATAAATGGGAGGAGCCTTGAGAGGGGAAATACAGGGTGACGCAGGAGTCTGGTGAAGAGATGAAGGGAAAGTTTCTCTGGGGAGGTGATGCTGGCGTGCAGGGGTGCAGAAGTAGAGCAGACATGTGCAGGTCAGGGTGGGGAGAATGAATGCCCTGGGCTCAGGCAACCTGGGTAACAAACCCAGCCTGAGAAAAAACCCAGGTGGGCCAAAGGGAGCAAGCCAATGTTGCTGCGGTGGAAGATAGATCTTAAAGGTAGCAATGCCAGGTGAATGAGGAGGAAGGGTGGAGCCCCCGTGGAGACCCAGGCCCAGGTGTGCCATATCATGAACTTTTAGCTTTAAGCCATGTCTTTTCCCTTTGTGTTCCTCTCAGGTTTACCCCCATGCCCTAGCTTCCTCTTCACACTTTTTTCCCCCAGATGGTCCGTCTACGTCCCCAACCTGCCTAATGCCTACCGGGGCTTTGCACTGTGAAAGGAAAATAAAAACGGGGCCTCCAATCCACTATGGAAATTGGAAATTATTAGGAAAAAAAATTAAGCTGAAAGCTGAGTCATGCAAGAAACTGCATTTCCTTTTATTCCTAAGCAGATACTACATATGAATTGTTGAATATCTCCACAGGTAGCTACTCTGTGTTCACCTTATCTTACGGAACGTGTTGATTTACTGATTTCTGGAGCCCCAGACTATCCCCTACCTGCTCCTTTTCTCTTGGAATATGTGGATGACCATACCCTCCCTCTTTCCACTCTGGCCCACTTTTCCCCTTTAAATACTGAAGCCCTCAAATTCATCTTTGGAGAAAGGTACAGACCACAGACTGTCTCTGTGATCTGTGTTTTTTTTCCTTCCAGGCGTGTCCTTACCCTTGGCCAAATAAACTGAATGGATTGAGACCTGTCTCAGATACTTTTTGGTTGACAGCACCTTACTTGGTTGGCCTTATTATGTGAGAAGCTCACCCATTCTTTGGTCCTCATGGCACCTGGAAGGGTGGCCATACCTTGTGCTTTGCTGGGGACTGGGCCAGTGGGTACCTGCTGTCTCAGGGTAATTGTTAATACTCTCCCCTTTCACTCTCAAATGTGACCCTCTTTGGATGATGTCTTTTTAATCACAGATGCTCTTGTCTTTCTTTGCTTCATCAGAGATTTCAGAAAAACTATACTCCAGTTTCATAGAAACAATGCCTTATCCTTATTAAATTGCTTAAGGTGAGCTTCAGAATCCACAGCACAGAAATTATACCAGCTTCAAAATAATAGCTGGAAGGCCATTGCCAACTCCTTTTTCTTTCCTCCCCCTCTCAATAGTAGGTTTTTGAGAGTCATTGCCTCACCGTGTATGCTAAACTTTTTTTTTTTCACCACAATAGCCACCCACTGTCTAATTTTCCTGTTTCTAGATGTTCTTTAGGTATTGCAGGTTTTGTGCCACTCTGATTTTATATAATAGGAAATTCAATATTAAGTGAGTTTTGTCATAGGGCATTTCGGCTTTGTGGCTCTCTTGCCTTCTCTTCCATTTTTAATCCCTAAAAGTAAAGTTCCCCAAGCCTTGCACCTAAGTCTCTAATTTACCTCACTGATGACATCTATGCAGCTGTCCCTCTGGAGATTCCAAGTGTCACAATATCCTTAAAAACAGAGCTTCTCCTTCACTGGGAGTTTTTGCTTTGTTTATAATAGCTCAACAACGTGGAATCAGAATTCTTTGGACTCTCTCTTTGTTTCTGTCTACCTACTTGCTGTCACCATCTGTTTGTCTTTTCCCTCAATGGAATGCTGTGATATTATGATATTCTGTCTTCAACACCATGTCCTGACATACAGCTCCTAAAATCCTTGAAATCTTCAAAGTGATAAGTATCTTTTTGTATCCTAATGAGATGACTGGTGGCTGGCAGCCTCTGGATAGATTCAGGATGGGGTCTGTACATCAAAAAGACCAAGGCAAGATTAGAGGGCTGCGCAACTAAGTAGAATCACACAGTAAGCTGCCGTGGATAATGTAGATATCAGGTGTATTACAGTGAATAAAATGAAAGAATAGCCTAATTTAGATGGGCCCAAATAACTTGGGGGGGTGTGTGTGTGTGCACGCACACGCACATATATCCTCAACCTCATGGGAGGGGAGAAGGGCTGAAGGTTGAGTTGATCACTAACAGGTGATGATGTAATCACCCGTGCCTATGTCATGAGGTCTCCATAAAGACCCGAGAGGATAGGGCTCAGCGAGCTTCTGGGTAGCTGAACACGTGGAGGTTCCTGGAGGGTCACGAGGGCATGGAAGCTCCGCACCCTATGCATCTCCTCATCTGTATCCTTTGTAATATCCTTTAGAATGAACTAGCAAATGTACGTAATTTTTCCTGATTTCTGTGAGCCACTCTAGCAAATTAATCAAACCCTAGGAGAAGGGGGTTTTGGGAACCCAGATTTATAGCTGGTCGGTCAGAAGCACAGGTAAACCAACCTGGGGCTTGCGACTGGCATCAGAAGTGGGGGTCAGTTAGGGGACTGAGCCCTCAACCTGTGGAATCTGATGCTATCTTCAAGTACATAATAGTGTGGAATTGAATTGGAGGACGCCCAGCTGGTGTCTTCTGCAGAACTGATTGCTTGCTGGGTATGTGGAGGAAAATTCTCACACATTTGGTCACAGAATTCTTCTGTATTGGTTGTTGTGGGGTAAGAACAGAGGAAAAACAGTTTGTGTTTTTTCCACTAAGAACTGTTCCTCTCAGTCACTAGTATTTATTGAGCTTACATCTTAAAATCAGTATTCTTTTAGACACCACTGAGGAAGTAAAAGATAAGATCTTATGGTCAGGCACTTTGGTTCACGTCTATAATCCCAGCACTTTGGGAGGCCCAGGTGGGCAGATCACCTGAGGCCAGGAGTTTGAGATCAGCCTAGCCAACATGGCGAAACCCTGTCTCTATAAAATTACAAAAAATTTAGCCATGCGTGGTGGTGCATGCCTGTAATCCCAGCTACTTGGGAGGCTGAGGCATGAGAATCATTTGAACTCTGGAGACAGAGGTTGTGGTAAGCCGAGATCACACCACTGCGCCCTAGCCTGGGCAACAGAGTGAAACTCTGTCTCAAAAACAAAACAAAGGATCTTTTATCTGGGGACATTTGTAGTCCCACGTTATATGAATATAGAAATATGCAATATCTGATTTATTTTGATATTCTAAATAACAAAAGGAGGTAGTGAAATGTTGATACCTTTCCCAAAGGGAAACACTGTTAAAAATGTTCAGAAACACTCAAGTCAGAATAAATAGTACCTATTTCTGGGGAAAAAGTAGGCACTAGTCACAAAATACAGATGAACAGAAGAAGAAAAAAATGCTTCCAATGAGGATAGATGGTAACAGTTTCATCAAATACTCTAGGCTTCTTTGAGAGCAGCGCTTTTCATCTTTGGTCCTCGGGTTGCCTGGCACGGCGTGGGGCTTGTGGTGAAGGTGACCTCTGACCACTGGTTTTTAATACTTACTGCGCACGCTGTCAGAGGTAGGTGTGCCCCTACAACCCCCTGATTGTATCTCAGATCTTCCTTCATACTGCGAAGGCTATGTAGCAAATCCCTCCTGTGTCCACTATGAAAAGTGAGCCTTGGCTAAAGGACCAAAATCTCAGGAATTTTCTGACTGACTTCAATTCTGCTTCCCAGCAAGGCCTGGCTTAGCTCTGTTTTGTCACCTATTAGATTTATATTGTCACTTAGCCCAGGACAATAGGTAAAAATAAGACAAGTGTCTTCTAAGTCCTGATTTCAAACCTTCTCCCTACTTCTCCACCCTCCCAAAAACATGGTTGAATGTTCAACATTTCAGACCCATGGAGGAAGTCAATTCCACTGCAGGGTTACTTACAGGAAGCCTTTGCCCTCCCAGAGATCAGAACCAAGTTAGCAGTGATTACCCTTTTAACCTGTTAACTATGGGATTTGAGTTCTGGACATAGCCGGGAGGATCTCAGAGTTCTATCTCCTTTTAAGAGTGGGTCTAGATTCCCCGTCACAGTCGGTTCTTAAGAAGGGAAGAAAATGGCAATATTTTAACTTATGGAACTACTAGATGTAATTCTATCACTGGGTAAATGGAAATACCAGGCAGCTAGGCTTTGTTGGTAAAACCTGTATAAATACATGGTGACATTGTGACAAAAAGGGGGCAAAGGTTATAGTTTAGAAATCTATAAATTAGTGTTTCTAGATTAATTATAATAAATTAGTGTTTTCCAAAATTAGCGTATTAATGGTAAATTGGGAACCCACATAGCTGTCTTTATTTAAGTTGGTTTTGTTTTCTTTGTTTTTGTTAGAACAGGAAGTTCCTCTAGGAAGGAATGAGCCTGTGATTCCACCAGCAGCCAGCAGGTGGAAATAGTAGGCAGTAGAGTGCTGGTTTTTCTCCCCCATTGCCTGGCTGGCAGATGGCCTTGTTCTCAGAATAAACCGGGATCAGATTTGGATACTAAAACCATGCAGAATCTGATTATTTGTGACTGACACTATTAGCAATGTGCTCAGAGCTGTGTTTTAACTCAGCTAGGGGGAGCTGCCAGGTCCTATTGGAACTACCCAACACTTGCTCCTTTCTGCAACCGGATATTGCTTTCCTTTTGCAACTTGAAATTGGTAGAAAACAAAGAATGACCTTGGAGTTGCATCATCTATGGGACTTTCAAATCAAATTATTACCATCCCGGGCAATATTTTTCGCTTACACTTCTTTCCTGCTGAATTAGTCTCATTGCACACACATCTCTGTTTGCTTTTCTTTCTTTCTTTTTTTTTTTTTCTTTTCTTTTTTTGAAATGGAGTTTCTCTCTTGTTGCCCAGGCTGGAGTGCAATGGGGCGATCTCTGCTTGGCGCGATCTGGACTCACCACAACCTCTGCCTCCCGGGTTCAAGTGATTCTCCTGCCTCAGCCTCCCGAGTAGCTGGGATTACAAGCATGCGCCACCACACCAGACTAATTTTGTATTTTCAGTAGAGACGGGGTTTCTACGTGTTGGTCAGGCTGGTCTCCACCACCCGACCTCAGGTGATCCGTTTGCCTCAGCCTCCCAAAGTGCTGGGATTACAGACGTGAGCCACCGCCCCGGCCCTCTATTTGCTTTCTCGGCTCCCATTTCTCCTTGCAACAAGGAGCAAAATAAAATCCCACATCTTAAAAACTGGATCTATTGTTTGATTTAAAGATTAACCTCGCTTAAATGTAGTATTTAAGCAGACACAACAGAAGATAACTCAGTCCTGCTACCTAGAAAGTTGCCATGGAAGGTCTTCAGGACTATTGATTAAGCAGATAAATCAATTATCTTGTTAATTGAATCTTATGAGTCATTTAAGTGATCCTTTTAGACCATACTTGAATGACAGTATATGCATGTGTTTTGCTAGTCAGTTTATTCTAGACACATGGCTCAGGGTTCATTGACAGCTAAAATGGGGAGATATTCTAAATCAGTCTTTGCTTAGTACAAAGCAGTAAGCGGTTTTTTTCCATGATTTCATTGATTTTTGTAAAAATACCAAAAACTTGAGGTTTTTAAAAAAGTAGTTCCATGTTTTTATTTATTATCTAGAATATTAAAAACATAATCTAATCTGAAAGGCGAGGATTTGAAGAAAAAATGTAGATAATGCAATGGTAAATGTATCCTTATTGACTTAACTTATCATGTTTGCTCTGATAGTAAAAGAACCAGCCAGATGGTCCTTTAGTGTTCCTTTCAGTACTAAGATTTTGTGAAACATCTTTTAAAGAGGAGTAGGTGGTGTATGTAGGGAAAAAATAAATGTGCTATTTTGGCTTCTAGGGAGGAGGGGGAGGGAAGCAATTATTTTTAGAATATGTTCTAGTTGCACACGGTTTTAGAAGAAATAGAAGAGTGTGTTTTAACCACAGCGAATCCTTCAGGGGAGATGAAGTCTATGGAAACACGTCTTTCAAATCCTTCCCACCATGATCCCAGAGAGGACACTTGTAATCAAAGTGTGTGTGTGCACATGTGCATGTATGCACACTTATGTCCCCACACGAATGTGGGGGAGGGAAGTGGCAAACGCATGCACATGTTAGCAAAGTTTCTTGGATTAAAAAGTAGTTAAGTTCACTCTTTATGAGAAAGTGCTGCCAAATTTAGCATTCCTTATTTGGGGGAGCTACCGAGGGAGTATAGCTGAACGTAGAAAAAGGTGAAAGAAATAATGAAATCAATTAGAAAGAAATATTGAGTCACACTATTAATATAATAGCGAGGGGTTAAATGGGTAAGCTAACTGGAATGTTTCCCCCAAAGTTAAAGCAGAAAAGTTTTAGTGTTGAGCTCTTTACCTTGATTTTTTTTCTTAAGGATTACATAATTTTCTAAGCAGAATTTCTTGTGATAGAAACCATGATAAATAATGTACCTACCTGTGGGGTAGCCCGAACTTGCTTAACTGAGTCCCAGAGGAATCTGTTGCCTTGGACGGCCCTGTTACGTGGACTTTTTGCACCATAACGATTCTACCTTTTGGATCGTACTAGTGGTTTGATCAAGTCTATCAAACAAACACCATTCACATTCTAGTCTATATACAATATACAAGCAGTAGGTGTTCAAATAACTTTTTGAGATGGAGTCTTGCTCTGTTGCCCAGGCTAGAGTGGAGTGGGGTGGCACGATCTTGGCTCACTGCAACCTCCGGCTCCTGGGTTCAAGCAATTCTCCTATCTCAGCCTCCCGAGTAGCTTGGACTATAGGCGCACACCACCAAACCCAGCTAACTTTTTTTTGTATTTTTAGCAGAGACAGGGTTTCGTCATGTTGGTCAGGCTGGTCTCAAAATCCTGACCTCAGGTGATCCACCTGCCTCAGCTTCCCAAAGTGCTAGGATTACAGGCGTGAGCCACCACGCCCGGCATGTTCAAATAATTTTTAATAAATATTGTCTTTCAGCCTTTTGGGTATTCAAGCAAATATTGATTCTGACAGTGAAAAAATAATCTCAGTAGCTGAGTAGTTCTTTTTGATATATTAGATGTAGACTCTTTATCAATTTATATATTAATTTAGTAAAATATGTATCTATCATAGTATCAACTTTATATGAGTTCTTTAAATGCAAAAAAAAAAAAAAAAGAAATAGCAGTTCCATCCACAAACTCCTTTGTCAGTAGGGTTCGGGGTTCTGTTTTTATGGGTTTTCTTGGAGGTTAAACAGGCATCTTGATGTTTTCCTTCTCCTCTCTTGTATTTCCTTGAACTAATTCTTCCCACCCGACACCCATGCCCCTCCTTTTCATCCTCCAGCCTCCTACCACTCTTGTGTAGGTTCTGATAACCACTTTTGTCAATCGAGCATTTTAACTGAAGCATGGGTTTCTGCTTAATTATTATCTCAGCGAGCGTTAGCATTGTAAGCTTTTCATTTGTGAATTGTGGAATCCATAAGGCAGAGGTAAGGGGATAGGGAGATAAAAAATTTAAAATTTATTTCTTCATTTGTCCATTGAACAGACATTTATTAAACTACCATTTACCTGGCCTAACCTGGGTGTTGAGGGCCTAAGGTGAGCAAGAAAGGCCACCGCTCTCAATGTTGAAGCTTCTGGGCTGCGGGAAGGGTCTAGATATCCTGCTAAGCCCCTCACACATGCCGGCTAATTTAGACTCATGACAGTCCTTTAAGAAAGCTAATTAATACACAGTTGAAGTAAATGTTAAAAATCCCACATAGTCCTTTGAAGTTCGCCCCATGCTTGATGCTTCTGCAGCTTTTGCTGCTGCTGTTCACTCCCATATCGAAGTGTTTCCTCAGTTGTTTATAAACCCCTATATCCCCCAACATGTATTCCTACCTCTTCCCTGTGACTCCCCAGCTCCCCTCCCCCAACCTCTTACCCAGCTCACTCCCAGTGTGTGGGTCTCTCCCAAGTCCTGGCTTTGTGTTTTTTCTCTATTTACTGGTTTTTGTTGTTGTTCTGTTTCTGTTTTTGAGATAGGATCTTGCTCTGTAACCCCAGTTGAAGTGCAGTGGCATGACCATGGCTTACTGTAGCCTCAAACTCCTGGGCTCAAGAGATCCTCTATCCTCAGCCTCCCAAGTAGCGAAGACTACAGTCATGTGCCACCACATCCAGCTAATTATTTTTTGTAGAGATGGGGGTATCACTATGTTGCCCAGGCTGGTCTTGAACTCCTGGCCTCAAGTGATCCTCCTGTCTCTCTCTCCCAGAGTATTGGAATTACAGGCATTAGCCACTGTGACCGGCTTCCACTTACTCTTTAACCAGTATGATATCCCTAAGGTCAACCTCTTCTGTTTCCAGTTTCCCACTGGTGATTTATCCTTTTTATGTTACCATCTCTGGCCCCTAGAGCAAAGCAGTTGCTGGTAAATGCTGGAGTCTTGACTTCTCTCCCCCTTTTCCATGAGGAGGCTGGTTGAAGCAGCTGAGCTCTAACTCTGTGGGATTCTCAGGATTACAATAGTGGCCTGACCCTACACCCGCCAACAACACCATCAACGTCACCATTTCTTCCTCTTCTTGTAATTTTTAGCCAGCCCTCATTTTCCTTCCCTCTGCACAAAAGTAGTAGATTACCACTGGAAGATTTGGCATCATTTTAGCTGGGCATTCAGTGTATCTTACTAACTCCGATTTTTCTGAGGTAACAGAACCTTTGCTTCTATCGCTAACAGAATTTCACAGATATCTGTCTTGATGATGTCAGTGTTGGTCTATTTTTAATATTAATTTCTTGGGGAGGCCTCATTAGGTGGCAGGTAACAACATAAGCTTTGGAAGAGAGCCAGGTTGGAATCTAGACTCTAGCCAGGTAAATATGGGCAGGCTACCCCCACTTCTCTGCAACTAAACAATGAGGTTCCTAGTGACGGTCGTGAGGACGATATGAGAGTTTGAGGATAAAGTGCTCAGCACACTGCCTGACGTAGAGAAAGTTCTCAATGAATGTTTCTAATTATTATGAACGTGTTACCACTGTAAATTGGTGGCTGTGGGAAAAGTCAGGTCTGAGTTCAGAAGCCCTATAAGTCATTTTAAGTCATTTGAGTCATTATAAGTCATTTATAATTTAAGTCATTTTAAGTCATTTATAAGTCATTATAAGTCTTTGCCCTGTAAGTCATGGGTTGACTCCTGCCTGTGTTGAACAGAAGACATCTTTCTGTAATTCCTCTGTAAAAGAGACTATTTATCCAAGATTTTGGAGTTTAAAACATTGATCAAGTCTGGGCTGGGTATGGCGGCCTAGCGCTTTGGAAGGCTGAGACATGATTGTTTGAAACCAAGAGTTTGAGACCAGCCTGGGCAACATAGTGAGACCTTGTCCCCACAAAAAATAGAAAAGTTAGCTGGGTGTGGTGGCTGCACAGACCTGTAGTCTCAGCTACCCAGGAGGCTAAGGCAGGAGGCTTGAGCCCAGGAGGTCAAGGCTGCAGTGAGCTATGATCATACCACTGCACTCCAGCCTGGGTGACAGAGCAAACCTTCTCTTTAAAAAGGCAAGGCTGGGCGCAGTGGCTCGTGCCTATAATCCCAGCACTTTGGGAGGCCGAGGCAGGCAGATTGCTTGAGCACAGGAGTTCAAGACCAGCCTGGACAATGTGGGAGGACCCCATCTCTACAAAAAATACAAAAATTATCCGGGCGTAGTGGCGCACACCTGTGGTCCCAGGTACTTGGAAGGCTGAGGTGGGAGGATCACTTGAGCCTGGGAAGCAGAGGTTGCAGTGAGCTGAGATTGGGCCACTGCACTCCAGCCTGGGTGACAGAGCCAGACCCTGTCTTCAGAAAAACAAACAAAACAAAACATTGATCAGGTCCAAGTACTTGGCATTCTCAGCCTCTCTGGTGTATGTTTCACATAGCAGCTCATGCAATCCACAAAGACTAAATTTTCCATAAGCTGTGATATTTACTGAATACAACTTACATTTCATTTGCATTTTTGTCTGATTGTTTCTGTTTGCTGTCTATTGTTTCCTGTCTCTGGTTCACAGATGGTCTAATATGTGGCAGTTTTATGCCAGTGTCCTCTCCAGAAATGCTCATTAGGTGGTAGGAAAGCAAGCAGTAAAGATTTTTCTAGTCCCTTCTTGAAGCACATTCAGAGTCTGATGACTGTAAAGAGAGTGAAGGTGAGAAAGCTTTTGCTATACATCCTACACAATCCAACACTAACTCTGTTTTATTCTCCAGGACCTACAGATAGAACGAGAGAGGAGTTCATATAATATATCTGGTGGCTGCACGGCCCTCATTGTGATTTGCCTTTTGGGGAAGCTGTATGTTGCAAATGCTGGGGATAGCAGGTAAGCAAATGAGCTGTCTTGATTCTTGCTAATTTCTAATGCCTTCTGATGTTTTTATTTTGTCTCAAAAAATTAAATGATTAGAAATAATTAAAGACAGGCCTTCTACATCAGAATGAAAATGCATTTAAGAGCAATCAGGTTGATATTACAAGGTAAAGGCAGTCTCTTATGCATATAGCAGTTCATGTACATGTCTGTGATAAATCTAAACCAGTAGTATTCAAACGTTTTTTTGACTTCAGAACCTGCTTCTCAATGAAAACTTAGCAGGAGCATATGATGTGAGACTGATGAGGAGGAAGGAAAGGGATTCGAGTGCCTTGGGTGTTTGGAAGGGAGCCTGGGATGACTCCCCAGTTGACTCCATTTTTACTTAGTGACTTTGCACTGTTCTCTCCCAGAAGCTTCTCCTTTTATGCACATTCCTATAGAAACTGCAGTCACCTCATGTCCGGGTTCAACTAAAGGAAATTTTGGCCAAGAGATCGTTGTTAACCCTTCCTTTATCCAGCATTGCCAGGGAATGAGATACATTTATGTTTTTATTTCATTTATTTTTTAAAAATTAGAGACAGGGTCTCACTATGTTGCCCAAGCTAGACTCAAATTCCTGGGCTCAAACAATCCTCCCACCTCAGCAGCCTGAGTAGCTGGGATTACAGGTTGCACCACCACACCTGGCAGTTGTGATTTTCTTTTCAATAACTGAAGCTTCTTCACTTTTGGTGTGGGGAATTTTTAAATTACAGATTTTACAACAAATATTCTAACATGTATTACACACTTCTCCACCGCTTTCATAACAAAATATGCTGGCCTGAGAGTGGGACCTCTACCAAAGAACTGACTCTTTATTCTGAAAGTAGTAAAAGTACAGGACTTTTTCCCCCGCTGAAGGGCTGTGAGGACTCTCATTCTTCTTTCCCCTTCCTCTAGGTCACATGGCTTTTGTGGGCTCTCCTGCTTGCTCCACCCTTTTTGAGGTCTGATCTTTCCTGATTCCCTTTCCCCTTCCCTGTCTCCAGCTTAAGTTGCTATTGCCTCTGCAGCCCAGAACACCAACTCCCTTGAGGCAATCAAGAAATTCACCTTAATTTTACTTCCATTTACAAAGCAAACTTAGGCTGAGGCAGCCTCCATTCCTCCTAGTAAAGCATCCTTTCCCAGGAAAGATCCTGGACAACAAGGGGCGAACTGACCTGGCAGCGGTTTTGGGGGCTTGAACATTGGTGTTTGTGAAGGTCTGTTGATTTCAAAAGTATATATGTGGTGATATAAACATATATATATATATATGTTTTACAATAAATATTCTAACATGTATTACATGAAATGTAATTACATGTTCTAACATGAAAGAGGTGGAGAAATGTGTAATACATGTTGTAAAAACATATATATTTACGTTTCCTTGTAAAATTCTGCCCAGTAAATGGAAGTATGTGTAAAATGCTATGCTTACCCTGTGGCTGCTGTTCCCCTGTGTCAGGTCAGGGTTCTGACAGGAGACAGACTCCAACTCAGATGGGTCAGCTGCGAATGAAGGAGGTAGAGAGAACCAGCCAGGAGTGTTGAGGTCCCCAGGAAGGAGTTGACCACCCTGAGGAACCAGGGAAGGAAACACTGTAGCAGAGCCAAGGATAGTGGGAGTCACTAATGAGGGACCACTGGGCAGGAGCTATTGGGAGAAATGGGAGGAGAGACGCTGACTTCTCTCTGCCTGCCCTCCCATCTCTTGCCCGACCTTCCCATCAGCTGACCCCAGCAGGAAGCCAGCTGACGAGTGGCCCAGGGAGGTCAGCCTGCCAGGACACAGACATAGGCCAGGACAGTACCTCCAGGATGGGGACAGATGGAAAAGAACCAGCACATCTGCTACTCCTCTCCCACCCCAGCGTTTGAGCAGCTTCAAAGACAGGAATCTTCGGTCTTCAGGGGCTTTTAAAACACACTGAGGGGCCAGCCCCTGGCCTCTTGTTCAGTTCCTGATCTTGAGCTGGTTGGGAGACAGAGGAGAGCAGCAAAGGAGGCAATTCCTCTTTGTCTGCTCCAATTGAGTAAGACCAAGTGGATGATTCAGCTGTTGCACTCATGTTCACCTTTTGCATTTATGTCTGGTTTCCTGTCCTTTAAAATGAGTTTGCTTCCTGGCCCACCTGGGGACTAAGGAAGTGACTGAGTGCCTTGCTCCTGGAAATAGGCCCACCCCTACCTCCCAGGGAAGCGCCTTTCACCAGATGACCTGAGTCAGAAGTTACCTCAACTTCCTGGCTGGAATACCTTTATGTTCAACTATTCAAGACTCAACTCCTCCCCCAATGCCTTTTTCTCATTTTTAAACATAGTTTCCTTCAAAGTTCCAGGCTCCTTAACAGAGCCAACTACCTAGCCGGGGCTTCTAAGCCTGTATCTCAGAAGCTCCAGTCCTCTGTCCAGGGACCTGCCAGTCCCAAGTGTTCATCTTCTGGGTTCTTGCCTTCTGTTGTACTTAGGTGCCCATTTCCAGACCAGACTTCGATTTCATCTATAAAGGCAGTGGTATTGAACTAGATAATCTCTAAAAATTATCCCACGAGGAGTGGCACTTTTAGAAAGTAAAGTTGTAAAGGTTTATCTTTTGGTTATTTTATATTTCTTAGAATTTGTTTTGGAAATGTTAATATAACTGAAGTTCTTGGTGTTTCTAAGTGTTCATAAAAATATGATGTTTTGGCCGGGCATGGTGGCTCACACCGATAATCCCAGCACTTTGGGAGGCCAAGGCGGGCAGATCACGAGGTCAGGAGATTGAGACCATCCTGGACAATATGGTAAAACCCCATCACCACTAAAAATACAAAAAAAAATGAGCCGGGTGTGGCGGTGCGCACCTGTAGTCCCAGCTACCCAGGAGGCTGAGGCAGGAGAATCACTTGAACATGGGAGGCAGAGGTTGCAGTGAGCCAAGATTGTGCCACTGCACTCCAGCCTGGGCGACACAGTGAGACAATGTCTCCAAAAAAAAAAAAAAAAGTATGATGTTTTACATGTTATATCCAATCATTTGAAAAGCCTAACAGATACTTTTATACTTAATAAAGCCATAACACACACACACACAAAAAAAATCAAAAAAGCAGTATCTCTAAAACCTAATAAGCTTAATGATAAAATACTACCTCTAAAACCTAATAAACTTAATTATGCTTACAGTATTCTAGCCCCAGTATCCAGATATAAATTTGGGGTTTTGTAGTTGATTATTTGGTGTGCTTTTCACATCTGGGTCATACTTCAGGAAACCTGAGAACAATGTGAGTTGGTGTTTTTATGCGCCATCTGAAGGATCATTTATAGGATGCTTACTAGCGTGCCATTCGCAGCTCTTTTATAAACAATAGATACTGATATCATCTTATAGGATCATTGTCTAGTTTGCCATACTAATAATATAGGTGTTTGAGCTTACAGAAATATTCAGTTATTCCCAAGAAACAACAGCTAAGTGAGCTTTGATCATATCTATAGAAATGTAAGTCCATTATCACTGATTGACGAGCAGTCAGGAATCCCAGGGCTCAGTTTAAAACAAATGCTTAGAGCCGCAGAAGGTTCTGGCAACAGGGTCCTGATTAATGAAGTGCTAAATTTTCTTCTTTATTGCTAGATATTAGCTGTCATGTGCCTTTTTTTTTTTTTTTTTTTTTACATCTTGACAGTTTTGAGAGTAAAAAATCTTTGTTATATGTTCACTGCCCCCATAATTATTCACACACAAGAAAAGAGAAGCTTTGCCCTGGTTTGATTTGGGAAGCTGCCAATGGTCAGGAACTAAGCTGTGTATCATCTGATTTACCATCAGACATCTGCACACTTAGGAGTTGTATTCAGAAAATGTTGCCTGATGCTATTTGTGGCTTTATGGGTTTTTGAGTCAACGACCATGCCACTCAGAGGACGTAGGACCATTCATGTAGGATGGTCCACAGTGACGCGGGTACCTGATCTATGTGGTCTGTTCCATGCCCTGATAGAACTTGCCCTTCTACTCTGCCAAGCTAACCAGCCACAGAGGCACATGCAGTAACTGCTTGATGCATGCCAGTTGCTTTATTTTTCCTGGGCAGAGGCAGCCAACTCAACACCTAGGGGATCATAAGGGACCAAGAAAGAAGCAGATGGTGGGTGGATTTTCACTTCAGGCAAAAAATGAACCAGTAGCATGCAAATGTCATGCAAAGCAATATGCAAACTATCACCCATTGTGTTTGAGTCATCAGCTCCTTAGGGCTCTGACTGATTCTTCAGTTTAGAAGGTGCTTTGACTCCATTTTAGAGATAATTTCATTTCATCTCTAGAGAACTAAGGTACCGAGGAAGCGAAGCCATTACCACGTATTTTAAACAATGTGTAAAGGTTTAGCAACTGAGACTGGGTGAAGTCACTCAGAGTTTTAAAAAGCGTTTAAGATTCATTAAATTCTTAATTCTACCCTTGCCAGACTTATAGTAACAGTGGCACTAAAACAGCTAATAAGCACAAGGCACGTATTAAATACTATAACAGAGGATCACATTTAATTATCTCAATAATATAGTGAGAAGTAGGCACTGTTAATACCAGTTAAATACAGTTTACCAATTAATAAACTGAGGCAGAGTGAGGGGAAGTGGTTTCCCCAGGCTTGGGCAGCTACGGAGGAGCAGGGCCACCCCCCGCCCAAGACTGGGAGTTGGATCTGATCCCCAGTCTCTGCACCGTACCCTGGGATTTCCCATCCATGCTGAGACTCACAGGGTTTTGTTTTTCTCATTTTAGCATCTCTAAATAAAGAAGTTCTCATTAACATTTTTTTCTTCCTGTTTTTATGTGAAATAGTGACACACCTTATAATCAATGGCATCTTAGTTTTCACCTAAAATGGATTATGGAGTGAGTGGAAGGCTGCCTTAGAGGCTATTTTAAATGCACTGCAGTTGTCGACAAGATAAGCTTTGGATGGTCCAATTCATCCATTTATAATGTAGAAAAGGATTTTTTCTCAACATGAGATCTCCCATCTCATTCCAAGAGTCCCAAAGTTCTGAGACTATTTTAAATGTTGTGTTTTTGGCCGAGTGCGGTGGCTCATGCCTGCAATCCTAGCACTTTGGGACGCTGAGCAGTAGGAGGATTACTTGAGCCTAGGAGTTACAGACCAGTCTGGGCAACATGGAAAAAACCCATCTTTACAAAAATATATATATACATTAGCTGGGTGTGGTGGCTCACACCCGTAATCCCAGCTACTGAGGAGGCTGAGGTGAGCAGATCACCTGAGCCCAGAGATGTCAAGGCTGCAGTGAGCTGTGATCATGCCACTGCACTCCAGCCTGGGTGACAGAGTGAGACCCTGTCTCAAAAAATTAAAATTAAAAATAAATGTTTTCATTTTGATCGTAATCTATTGAAAATAATATAAGCATTTTCTGATTCTATAAATGAATGCTACCATAAATTCAGACTTCCATTGTGTTGTGCTTATAACTTCTTTGGAAGCAAGTGTCTCACTGACGTTTTCGAATTGAGCCCACAGACTTCTGGGAATAGAGGGTCATCTTCTCGTGCTTGAGAGTCTCCTAGGAAAGGGTAGGGAAAGTCGAATGTGTTCATTCATTAGCTCGGTAGGACGGGAGTGAACGGCATTCCATGAATTGTCCCTGAACGAAGCCAGCAAAGTCTAGCCAGGATGGTTTTCTTTCATGTATCTTTCACTCCTTTTTAGTTTCCCACAATTACCCCCCATTAGAGTGAAAGCTTTCTCTGTTAGTTCAAAGGTGAGTTCCTTTGACAAGTCTGAATGTTCCTGAGGACAGGAGTTAGGTATTAAACAGGACTTAACGTTTCTAAATTCAAAATCAATTACGCATCTGTGGCATCTTATCTCCAGGTTTCTTCCTTTTGCTGGTGGTAAAATAATGAAATATTAGGTAACTGCCTCCAAGCCAAGGGCATGCAAAGAACTATTCATTTCTTCTTATGTCCATGGATTTCACCAACAGCCAGTACAAATCCTTTCTGAAGCTCTTTTTTGCTAAAAAGTGGTTCATCTATCCATACATGCCAGTGAGCTCCTGCTCTGATATTAGCCTTCCTCTGAGTTTGGAAATATATTTGACCTTAAGCCATTAACTATATTAAATACACTATTCCTCTCACTTTCTTTGACATGTATTTGAAAAATAACAGAGAAAAACCAAAATCAACAACTCTTCTCCATTGTGAAAGGTGAATTGCTGCTTCTCCCTTTTATCTGCAGAGCCCCCTCCCCATCTTTTTAGTGTGTATTTCATGTAATCCCTTAGCTATACCCACAACCTGTAGAAGGGATGAGCAGAAAGAAAATAATGCTACCAAATGATCACAAATACAAGCAGAGAAACCAAGTAATGGCTTGAGACAGTCTCTACTTTTCCCATCAGGCCACTTGCTGTCCACACAGAGGGCACCCAAGAGGCCCTTCTCTCTCTGAACTTCCTCTCTCAGGGATTTTTGAAGCTCTTCCTGACACCTCTTGCTCTGAATTAGTGGTCTTCAAAGTGTGATCCCCAGACTGGCGGCAGCATCACCTGGGAACTTGTTAGGAGAGCAGATCACGGCTCACTGAAACGCCGTGGGTGGACCCAGCAGTCTGTGTTTAGCAAGTCCTACAGGTGACTCCGATGTATGCTCCAGTTTAAGAATCACCACTCTAAAGTCTACCCGTGGGCATCTGAGAGAGCTAGGAAGGAGTGAAATATTTTAGCTGCTCCTGGCCTGAGGGTCAAAGCATTCGACTGCAGGCGCACTATAAGGCAGTCTCAGCAAGTCCTGCTGCAGCCAGACACCACATGCAGGGCAAGCTCCTGGAACCCGTGTTTCCCCTTCCACGCTGCAGCCTGCTACATGCAGTGGCGGGCGGGGGGCGGGAGGGCGGGGGGCGGGGGGGCGGCGGCGGCGGCGGGGTGGGGCTGCCTGTGCCTGGGCCGGCTGGCTGCAGATTCCTTTCTGCCAGCCTGACATTCTAGAACTGAGGCCCTGTTCCTCTGAAGAGTGGAACTGGGGTGAGAATTTCTAACACGATCCAGCTCCACATGTCAGCCTCCTCTTCCTGCTGGGTCGTTCTGAAGCCTGAGTAGCTGTGAAGCATCCCACCCTATACCGGCCCTCCATTCCCTTGTCTGGAATGGGTCAGACATGCCCCCGTGCGGACTTTTCATTGTTGGGCCCCTGGGAAAGTGTAGTTGTTGCAGTTCCCCATTCCAACCAAGCTATGCCTTTAAACACGTCCCGTTTCTCTTAGCCCACTGAAAGGCTGAGCTAGGAAGTCTCATGAAGTTCATAGAATTAGAATATGTGCACTTAGAAATGCTGGCATGAGATTATTGTGATCAAGATAGTCACCTTTTCTATGCCTGGCTGCTGAGCTAGGGTAGAACAGCGGATCAATGTCAGGAGGGAACTTCCTAGTAGAGAACCCAAGGCCCTATGTTTGCCCACTCAAGCCCACAACTGTATAGATTTCCAGGACCTAATCATCTAATTTGTAGGTGATATGAAACCAAGTAAGATGAACTAGCAAGACTCAAAAAGTCCTTTAGTGCCTGGGAAAGTGGGTAAATACCAGGTGAAGCTTAACCACAGTAAAGGTAAAGCATCACACCTGTTGAAAAGACAAAAACCAGCCTGGCAGCAGGGTACGGTGGCTCACGTCTGTAATCCCAGCACTTTTGGAGGCTATGGTGGGAGATCATTTGAGCCCAGGACTTAAAGACCAACCCGGGCAACAAAGTGAGACCTTGTCTCTATTTTTTAAAATGTGTTTCAATTAGTTGGGCACATTGGCACACGCCTGTGGTCCCAGCTACGCAGGAGGCTGAGGCAGGAGGATCACTTGAGCTTGGGAGGTTGGGCTGCAGTGTGCCATGATTGCACCAATGCATTCCAGCCTGGGTGACAGAGTGAGACCCTGTCACCAAAAAAAAAAGAAAACTAGCAAGATAGGGGAGACAGCTTATCAATGGCTCACTTTTTTTTTTTTTAATGTATTTAAGTAGACAGTAAATTTAATCTGGTCAGTAGTGTGCTATAGACACCAGAACCTAATCTAATCATAGGCTGCAGTATTTGAGATACAAGGTAAATAATAGCTAATGTTTCTTACTGGCTGGCTTACTTTGTCCGTAGTAAGTACTGTTACTAGTGTCTAGGGCTTTACATGAATTTTACGTAAATAACCTCAGTAATCCTAACATCAACCCATTTGGGGAAGTACTATTATTAATGTCATTTTACCTATGAAGTCCCTTTCTAGGTGACATAATTCAGCATGTGTATAGATGAACAGGAACCTTCAAAAGAGAGACTGGAGTGGTGAAGAGATTGGAACTGTTTGAAAAGATGAGGAAAATTCAAAAGAGCTACAGTTTTTTAGCCACATGAAAAGATAACTTTTGTTAATGTAAAAGATCAGGTATTTGTGAGATATGGGGTAAGGTGGTAAGGTTAGCTGTCCAGGAGTCTGGGATAGAAGTGACAGCCACAGGCAGGCAGGATGGTGGTTAAGAGCAGGGACTCTGGACTCAGATGGCCTGAGCTGAATCCTGGCTCTGCCACTAGTATGTGTGACCTTGGGCTAATCTCATGTTTTCTGTACTGAGTGTTGTCAACTGTAAATGGAGATAATGATAGTACTCACTCCTCAGGTGAGGATTAGATGAGCAGATGCCTGGAAGGCCCTTAGCACAGAGCCAGGTGTATGTCAACTGCTCAGTAATGGTTAGCTACTATTACTGTTATCATACTGATCAGGAAACTGTTTATAGATGCAATAAGCTGCTGAAGGAAGTAGTGGGTTCTTCTTAATAAAAATAGTTGTACATCAACTGCATTCCACTTAGCAAGGATGTTGTGCTAAGTTTTTCAAGGTGCCCATGAAATATTATGTTTGAGGCCCTGTGCAGTGGCTCACGCCTGTAATCCCAGCACCTTGGGAGGCCGAGGCGGGCAGATCACAAGGTCAGGAGTTCGAGACTAGCTGGGCCAACATGCTGAAACCCCATCTCTACTAAAAAAAAAAAAAAATAATACAAAAATTAGCCAGGCATGGTGGTGTGGGCCTGTAATCCCAGCTACTCAGAAGGCTGAGGCAGGAGAATTGCTTGAACTTGGGAAGCAGAAGTTGCAGTGAGCAGAGATTGTGCCACTGCACTCCAGCCCTGTGACAGAGCAAGACCTCGTCTCAAAAAAAAAACCAAAAAACAACAAACAGAAAGAAATATTATGTCTTTCTTTTTCTTTCTTCCTTCCTTTCCTTCCCATTCTTCCTTTCTTTTCTTTTCTTTCCTTTCGAGACAGGGTCTTACTCTGTCACCCAGGCTAGATTACAGTAGCATGATCATAGCTCACTGCAGCCTCAAACTCCTTAACTTAAGCCATCCTCCCATGTCAGCCTCCTGAGTAGCTAGGATTACAGGTGCATGCCACCATGCCAGGCTAATTTTTATTTTTTGCAGAGATGGGGTCTCACTATGCTGGACCTGTGCTCAAGCCGTCCTCTTGCCTCGCCTCCCAAAGTGCTAGGATTATAGGCATGAACCATCACACCCAGCAAAGCATTATGTTTCTGTGACTTTGAGGATTTTAAAGAAATAACATGACTATTTTCATTTTTGCCTCTTTCTTTTAAGAGTTTAATGAAGCAGCACTTTGGGAGGCCGAGGCGGGTGGCTCATGAGGTCAGGAGATCGAGACCATCCTGGCTAACATGGTGAAACCCCGTCTCTACAAAAAATACAAAAAAAAAAAAAAAAAATTAGCCAGGCGTGGTGGCGGGCGCCTGTAGTCCCAGCTCTTCGGGAGGCTGAGGCAGGAGAATGGTGTGAGCCCGGGAGGCGGAGCTTGCAGTGAGTTGAGATCACGCCACTGCACTCCAGCCTGGGGCAACTGAGCAAGACTCCGTCTCAAAAAAAAAAAACCAAAAAGAGTTTAATGAAGCAGTGCCTTTGTCCCTTGCAGGCACTCGTGGACCTAGGCTGAAGGAGGCTCTGACATTTTTAACTCTTGGCTTCCAAGAGCTCTTGAGGCATCTCCATCCAGTGAGACAGAAGGGGACAAGAGTGTGGAGGAGCACTCAAGGAAGGGGGTTAGGGGCAAGGCCTGTTAGAGACACACAGCATTTCTGGGTGCATTCCATTGGCTAGAATCCAGTTATGTGGCTTTACTGAGAAGCAAATAAGGCTGCTGGGAAATGTAGTCTAAGTCATCTACCCAGGCCCAAGGGAATTGATTCTGGTGGACAGTTAGCAGTTTTGGCCACCGGTAGCATTGAAAAGGGAATTCTTACTAGGTTCAATTAGTAATAGTGTCTTTATTCAGTTTTTGATACATTTTCCCTTTTGTTCTGATGAAGTTACAACTTGGATATCACTATCATTTTTAAGCCCAAAGACCAATTACCTCTTTTGTTACCTGCATGTTGTCACTGTTAGTTTTAGGAGAGATGCAGTAAGTTCAGCTTTAGCTATCAAAGATAGTGAAGAAAGAGCTGACTCACCGAGATCCACTTTCATCTTGGAGAAGAACACATTTAAATAATGAAAAAGCCTACAGGTAAACAGCATACCAAATATTTGTCTTTGGAAAGTTCATCATAGAAAGCAAGGATTATTTCATTGCTAAAGGAGAAAGATTACATTAATCAGGTAGGGTGTGACTATACTGATGTTTTAAAAACTTCTGTTCTTTGGCGGTTATTTAAATTGTCATAGTTACATTGTAAAGATTTTTAAATGATATACCAGTTCAGTTTAATAGTTTAGTTTCTTATCTGCTCTCAAACTGCAGTTCTTCAGTATGTTTTTTGAGTTCATTTCCTCCCATTGATGTCATCCTTAATATAATATTTGAAATAACTATTATGAATGGATTACTTATATATACACCTCAATCCATCCTCAGTTTGCATATGATAAACTTTTACAGTCCATCGTGCATGTATTACATAGTTAGAAGATAAAGGGTAAGCAGAGTAAAATGTCATGGTAGGAGCAGGATTCAACAAATATTTATATGCCTTCCACAAGCCAGGCATCTGCTGGGCACTGTGCTGGGGAAGCCACCGTGAAGTAGGCAGACAAGGTCTCTGTCCTCTTGTACTTGTAGTCAGCCCAGGTAGGCAGGTAGTCAGGCATCCATATACAAAGCAGTGTGACAGACAAGGCAGGTGTTTCAGGAGACACATGAAGCTCTGGGCTTTACTGAGTCAGGGCTGCCTTGGGTTAAAGGCACACATTTGTAATCGTGTTCTTTGGCTGCAGAAATAGCAATGCTGGTACACTGCATCAACAGAATTGCCTCACAGGTCAGAATCCATTGCAGCAGGATTCTACAGGCTAAGCCCTTTGCTTTCTTATTTCAGTGTCATTGTGGTTGTGAATAGTGCTTCAATGTATGGCACTTGGGGTCATTTTGTGATATACATGTTGGACGGGATCATACTCGTTTTTGTGAAATATAACCCGCATTGAGCCACCATCAACAGACAATGGTTTATGAAGGTCTTGTTTCCTGATGGGATGTTGATGTTCACTGAGCAGTCCTTACTGGTATGTGGTGTACAGTTATCAAATGATTTGTTTGCTTCAAGGAGTTAACTGAACAATATGGGCATTTCACCTTCAACTCTGTCCTGTCTTGTTTAAGCAGGGTAATAAACTCTCCAGGCCCAAATATGGTTTAGCTGTTAGTACAGGAAGGGAGGGAGAAACATGTCAGCCCTCGGAAGTGAGCCGGGGTCGTGTGAGGTAGAGTGGTGAAATAGAATGATCCCAGGCGCTAGGGTTTGGAAAAGCTGGCCCTCATCCCTCTAGAAAATACCTTGCTTTCCCATTTGTGGAAGGGACTGGTTCCTACTCTTCTAGATTGCCATGCAGGTGACAGATGATGTATATAAAGCACAAGCGTGGTTCAGCCCTTCATTCTGTCACCAAATATGTCTCATGCCAGGCACTGTCAAACGCACTAGGAACACAGCCATGAACAAAAACAATCCTGCCTTCAAGGAGCTTGCAAACCCGTCTGGAAAGACAGATAATAAGCAAGGCACATAAGTAAAATGTTGAGTATGCTATTGGTAATAATTTCTAAAGAGAAACACAGGACAAGGGAAGGGACTTAGTAGTCAGGGGTGTGTGGCAGTTTCAGATGTGGTAGCAACAGAAGGTGTCATGGGGGAGAGAGTCTTAGAGTAAGGTCTGAAGGAGGTGAGTCAGGATGCTCTGGCAAATGAAACAGCCAAGGCCTTTGATATGATTTGGCTGTGTCCTCACCCAAATCTCATCTTGAATTGTAGTTCCTATAACGTAATCCCACGTGTCATGGGAGGGGACCAGGTGAGAGGTAACTGAATCATGGGGGAGTATTTTTCCCATGCTGTTCTCGTGAGAGTGAGTAAGTCTCGTGAGGTCTGATGGTTTTATAAAGGGCAGTTTCCTTCACATGCTCTCTTGCCTGCCATCATGTAAGACGTGCCTTTGCGCCTCCTTCACCTTCTGCCATGATTGTGAAGCCTCCCCAGCTGTGTGGAACTGTGAGTCAATTAAACCTCTTATTCTTTATAAATTACCCAGTCTTGGCTATGTCCTTTTAGCAGAATGAGAACAGACTAATACAGCCTTGAACCAGAAATGTACCTTTTATAGTTGAGGACCAGACAGAAATGGACCAAAGAAAGAGGGGGTGGTGGGTGAGGCAGAAGAGGTGCAAACAGGGCCCAGGCATGCTCAGTGGCAGCTAGTGCTGCAGTGACCATGGCAATGGCCATGAGATCTGAGCTTGAACTCTCCTCTCTTGCTTGACTCTTATAATAACCAAGAGGGGGTGTGTGTGTGTGTGTGTGTGTGCACGTGCGCACATATATATAATATTCATTTTTAAAGCCTTCATTCCATCTTGCACAGCAAACCTTAAGTAATTTTGTAAATTCATAAACAGTTGGATCTATGTAAGGCCTTAACAACCAACTCGTAAAGTGGTTTATATACGTTAAGCAGTGGGTCCATTGTTGGTACACTTTCCAGTAGAATCTTACACAAATTCTCCTGTGTATAAACAAATAAGGTGGAGCTGCCCAGACTAAACTCTAGAACAAGGCTGAGGTTCACACCAGCTCCCTTTTCCCAAGGTGGCACCTGGGGCTGCCCTGAGGGACAGTGAAGTACCCTGAACTCAGTCTGAGGCTGGCATCTGGTCCAGAGGATGCCAAACTGGCCTGTACATCAGAATCACCTGGGGGACTTTTGCCAACATATATAATAGTTGAGTCATTCTTGTATACCTACTACCTAGATCCTGCAGTTAACAATTTTCATCAAATATATCTGTCCATCCTCCCATCCCTCTATCAGTCCAGGGCAGACATTCATGTATTCACCTGTGGGATTTTAAAAATAATAATAATAATAATAATTGCAGGGCCCTTATTCTCAGGCTTACCGAATCAGAATCCTTGAGCTTGGGGCCACTGTGGGAACCACTCATCTAGTCCAGATTCCGTTTTTTACTGATGGAAAGTGAAGCTCACAGAAATAGTCTGTCTCAAGTTCCCACAAATAGCCAGCGGCAGGACACATACCAGAACCTTGGTCATCACCTGTTTTTGGAGGACCCATCTCCTCCCTTTCCAAGATTTTGCTTGGTATCTGGTAGCAACATCAGTTCTTTCTAAGATCAAATCATACTCTGGCCCTACTCTTTATCCATGAACAGTTTGCTGAGCCTCTGCTATCTTGGGGGATTACTAAGAATGTATTTTCTCCTTGGTCAAAACTTTCAAGCATTATTGGGGAAAAAAGGAGTATAACTATAAAAACAAATGTTTCCTGGCCGGACATGGTGGCTCACACCCATAATCCCACCACTTTGGGAGGCTGAAGCAGGAGAATAATTTGAGTTCAGGAGTTTGAAACCAGCCTGGGCAACATGATGAGATTCCACGTCTACAAAAAATTTAAAAACTAGCCAGATGTGGTGGCACACACACGTAGTCCCAGCTACTCAGGAGGCTAAGGTGGAAGGATCACTTGAGCCCAGGATATTGAGGCTGCAATGAGCCTTGATCATGCCACTGCACTCCTGCCTGACAAAAATACCTCCAAAAAAAATAAAATGAAAGAAAGAAAGTTTTCCAGAGAACAGGTGTGTGTCTTTGCTCTTAGCTGCCTCATTGAGACAGCAATGGAAAAAACACTGGGTTGGGAGTCCAGAGATAAATCACAATCTTGTCCTGTAGCAAACTGCATAACAATTAGAAACCCACTTCCCCTGCTGAGCCGGTTTCCTGCTTTAAAGAACAAATGAAGTTAACAAGATCTTACTAATTGATTTCAGTGGTGTTTTCTAGCTCTGAAATTTGGGAACCACTCAATTAGTATCCAGCCAAAGACTGACCTGGTCAGCTCAGCTTCCTGACTCCTCCGTTTTCTTCCCTTCAATCTTGTTAGGTTAGGCATAGATGGCAGAAGACAGATAAGATGCTCCAAACCTAAAGCATAAAGAAAATTTTCAGTTGCCAGCTCCATTGGGACTTGGTTCCCCCTGAGAGCTGTGCTTCAGCAGTTTCCCCAGATCTCAGCTTCCCAGGAAGTCCCCACCCTGCTCCTGATGTTCTTCTCTGTAGCTTCAGAAGAACTGTACGGCACTGACCTTTGAGTTCTTCTGGCTCTCAAGAGGTCCCAGTCAGCAGGCTGCAGACAGTGTCTGCCACTTGGGTGTTAAGATTGCTTCTATCACTTTTCAAAGCCCAACCCATCAAGAAATGAGCTGAACTAACAGCTCATGGTTTAGTGGCTGTGTGTGGGCCTGAGTGGTGACCAGCACCTTTCCCTTGGTATTACATCCTGCCCTTCGATGTGAGAAGTGGATTCTTTCATCCTTTTATTTTATTTTTTAGAGACAGGGTTTGAGTCTGTCACCCAGGCTGGAGTGCACTGGCATGATCATGGCTCACTGCAGCCTTGACCTCCCAGGTTCAAGTGATCCTTCCACCTCAGCCTCCCAAGTAGTTGGGATCACAGGCATGTGCCACCACACCTGGCTAATTTATTTTTATTTTTTACAGAGATGGGTCTCCCTATGTCACTTAGGCTGCTGTTGAGCTGCTGGATTCAAGCAATCCTCCCACCTCGGCCTTCCAAAGTGCTGGGATTACAGGCGTGAGCCTCAGCACCCAGGCTTCATGCCTTTGTGTTTTGTTTTGTTTTTTGCTTTGTTTTGTTTTGTTTTTTTTGAGACAGAGTCTCCCTCTGTCACCAGCCCACGGTGCAGTGGCACCATCTCGGCTCACTGCAACCTCCAACTCCCTGGTTCAAGTGATTCTCCTGCCTCAGCCTCCCAAGTAGCTGGAACTACAAGCACGCGCCACCATGCCCAGCTAATTTTTGTATTTTTAGTAGAGACAAGGTTTCATCGTGTTGGCCGGGATGGTCTCGATCTCTTGACCTCGTGATTCACCCACCTCCGCCTCCCAAAGTGCTAGGATTACAGGCGTGAGCCACCGTGCCCAGCCTATGACTTTGTTTTAAATACTGCCCACCCTTGGCACCTCCTACTACTACTGCCTGCCTGTCAGCTGGCAGAGCCAACCAACCTGACTGGGATCAGTTTCCTGTCTCTAACCCTCCCCAGCCCTGCAGGTTCCCTTTGAGTCATCCCTCTGGTACCTTCCCAAAGGAAAGTGGTTTTCCAGAATCCCTTCCTAAGGGTTTTAGTGCATCACAGATCTGGAGTTGCCGCTGGCACCACTTCCTCCTGTCATGGCCCGATATGGTTTTGCTGGCCCTGGTTCAGTTCACCTTCACCCCTCAGACTAGCGGTGCTGCTCTTTCACTTAATGATAGTCCTTTTTAGTAACCCAAACTTTATATGGGTTATGAAAAAAGATAGTATGAACATTTTTAAATTAGATACAAATCTAAAATAAAATTTTTAAAGAGTAGCGAAGGGAGACCCATAGCTAGAGTGCACAGTATCTCTCTCCGTGAAGGATGGCTCAGGACACAGAACAGGGCAATGGTTATGAGCATGTGCTTGGAACTCACGCGGGCCTGAGTTTGAATTCTAGCCACACAACTTAACAGAATGACTTTGGTCGAGGTAGAGGATCCTTCTAAAATGTGTGACTAAAATAATAATAGCCTCCTTTGTAGAACTGTTATATTAATGAGAGGGTGCACAGAAGGCATTCAGTGTGGTACCTGGCACACAGGAAGCACTTGGTACATGTTAGCTATTGTCATTATTAAAATAGAAATGCTATGGATTCGCCAAAAGTACAGGGTTTGGAGTCAGATGGCCCAGGATTGAATCCTAATTCTGTCACTTACTGTGCAACCTCCAGCCAGTTACTTAACCATTCTGTGCCCCAGTTACCCCATCTGTAAGTTAGGAATTCTAATAATCCCTATCCCTTACAGTCATTGTGAGGATTAAATGAATTAATTCAACTCAGAAAATATTTGCATGCCTCCTGTGTTCTGGGAACTGAAGGCTTAGTTAATAATGAAGACAAAAACCCCGGAACCTCTGCCATTATGGAACTCACATTGTAATGGGGTATGGGGAGGAATGGTGGCAAAATAAGTAAAACATAATTCATGCAAAAGCATTAAACTTTATGTGCGAATTGAGTGCATTTGAAATGTTTATACAAGTATTTGCCTGCCTTATGGAAAGCACCTAATAAATGCTAGTTATCAACAGTGATTATCAATATATTATTTCTGCTGCTGCTACTACTGTAGATAGTAAATATATTTAAGTTTATAATAAATACATGATGCACGGTAAAATATAATTTGCATTACAGTGTAGATGGCTTGCATATGAAAGGGCTACATGAACTTTTGGGCTGATGTAAAAGCGTTTGTTGTGAACTCTTCTGATAGCGTTCCTGAGCTGCTTTAGGACTCCACTGTGTAATAGAATTCATCTTAGCCAATATTGCTGCCAGATATTAGCTCTGGACCCTAGAACTGTATTCTTTCTAGATTAGATGTGGACAATATGCTGAATTCAAGTCAGCACACTCCAAAGGCCCGTGTGTGTGTGTGTGTGTGTGTGTGTGTGTGTGTCTGTGTCTGTGTCTCCACAAAGTTTATAATGATAATTTAGTTGCTTTGGGACACACTGGGCAGCCTGTAATATTCTTTCCAGCTCTTGAATTTTGCGATTTTTTTTTTTTACCTAGTGTTTTGGCAAGCAATGGTTGTCTCTAAGTAACACAGAAAAAGTCCTTTTTCAACAAAGCCTTTAAAAAAGCCTCCCGGCTCTCAGGCATCCGAAAAACACAGTTGTGCAGGGTTTTTGTTGTTGTTGTTGTTCTGTTTTGTTTTGTTTTTTTTCTTTTTCTTTTTCTTGCAAGACTTAGCCGTGAAGTCAAGGTCACTGCTTCCCAGGGAACTCAGCTGCACAAGAAGCCTAGAGCTGCATTGCTGGGCCTGGAGCCTGCCCTGACCCTCTGTGCTGGCCTGTGCTTCCCCCCACCCGGCTCCTGGACCCTTGCTTTTCTTTTCCAGTGGTATCCCAGGCAATAATAAAGAGGCTTTTGAAATCACAGAGTGGGAACTGTTTCCCTACTGTGGGCCACCAGGCCTGCCTGCAAAAATCGGATTCATGCAATCCATTTTCACACTGATTCATCTCTTTGCTCACTTTTCGCTCCTGTTTTGCTGCTTTTCTGTGTCAAAGTTTTTGTATAGTTGTTCCCCCACCACACCCTTGTCATGTTCTTTGTGATTCAGAACTGGCAGGTCATCATTGCCACCAGCATTTCAAGGACACATGGTCCTTCCAAATGGACTGCACCAATTTCTCAATGTTAATAGATCATCTAAAAAAATTTTTTTTAAAAAGCTGTATTATATACTTTCCAGACCCTTTATTTAAATGAGACCTTACAACAGAGGCCCAGTATGTAAAACAGATAGGAACACTTGTGATGTAGAGCAGGTTACATACTGATTAGTAGCGCAGATTCTTGAGAAACACAAGCTGGATTCAGGTCCTGGCTTCTGCGACTTATCATAGCACTGTGGGACCTTGAACAAAATACCCAACCTTTCTGTGCCTTCCTTATCAGTAAAATGGGGAAATGGGGATAATAAGAGGCCTTATCTGTGATAAGGTTAGTAGAAGGATTAAATGATTTAAAGTGTATAAAATGTTAAGCACAAGTTTCTGGCATATAATAAATGCTCAAAAAGTGTTTTATTACTGTACCAATAACCATAATAATTATCATTAGTAATATTATCCCCAGGTGGAAAAAAAAAAATAAAAACTAGGGTCCCCGATTTATTAAGGCAAAAAGGAAAAAAAAAAAAAAGCTGAAAGTTGAGTCATGCAAGAAACTGCCTTTCCTTTTGTTCCTAAGCAAATAGCTGCCGATAAAAGGTTAAATATCTCCACTGGTAGCTACTCTGGATTCTCCTTATCTTATGGAAAGTACTAATTTACTGAGCCCCAGATGAACAGATAATTGACTATTTCCCTACCTGTTGCTTTTCTCTTGTAACATGTGGGTTACCATACCCTCCCTCTTTCCCCTCCAGCCCACTTTTCCCCTTTAAATGTTGAAGCCCTCTAATTCATCTTTGGAGAAAGGCACCGACCACAGACTGTTTCTGTGATTCCATGTTTTTCTTCTGTGATTCCATGTTTTTCTCTCCCAGGCATTCCTTAACGTTGGCAAAATGAACTTTTAAATCAATTGAGACGTGTCTTGGATACTTTTTGGTTTACACCCATCAACAGTCCCTCAGGGTTTCCCATGGAGCTGTTAAAAACAGTTGTTCAGTATGGTACTTTCAATGCCATGCTTTTCACAAGTTGCCTTTGCCCATAGAGGACATTGAATGAATGTCAGAAGACCAACAAACCAATCTTCGTATTGTTTTCTGGAATGGATACTTAATTATTTAGCTTATGAGCAGGCTCTCAAACAGGCTAATTTTGTTCAGGCCACGAGGCTGGTTTTGTTGGTGATTGGGCAACTGTGCCCTTTCTCCCTCTGCGTGAGGACCAGTTGCTCACACACAGGCCACCTATACATGTCACAGCCATCAGGATTCTGCCGCTTAAAAGCAGTATTCTGCTTTACCCTTTTAAGGGTGGACTCTGCAGACAACTTCCTTACCCCAAGTGGTGCAGGTTTGTGGATCAGAGCCTCTCAGGGCTAGTGGTACCACACCAGGAAGAGCTAGACTAGCCCCCTGTTCTTTCTGCAGCAGATACATAATTACATGATGCTGAAGTATTCATTACTGTTTTAGTACATTGCCAGCAAGCAGTCTTCTGGTTGACCCAACATTTCTGCAAGCGCTTTCAGGATTAGCACATTGGGAATGTGCTTGGAAGAGAGACGTTCCTAACGTATCTGCGTATAATGTGTGTAGTATAGGTGACTGAATATATGCAATAAGCTGTGCAAAACAAACATGTCTCACGTTAGGCCTAGAAGAAATCAGGTAAAGGGCTTAAAAAGCCAGGCAAACCGCAGCTATCTTGTCTTTTATCATTTGGTATTTCACAGGATTTGTGCCTGTCCATACTTAGCTTCAGGGATGTGCTGATTTCTTCCACCAGTATTCCTTGTTCCACCCCCTCTAAAAAGTCTCCACCCGTCCTCTCTGACCCCACATATCTGGATTTGCTCCCTTCCCCCGGCTTCTTACCTGCCTGCAAACATACTCAAAGTTCTCTCATTTTGCACAAAAAGCTTCCCCTTACCCCTGCGTCTTCCTCCTTTTTTTTTTTCCTTTCGAGACAGAGTCTCGCTCTGTTGCCCAGTCTAGAGTGCAATGGCCTAATCTTGGCTCACTGCAACCTCCGCCTCCCAGGTTCAAGTGATTCTCCTGCCTCGGCCTCCTGAGTTGCTGGGATTACAGGCGCCCGCCACCAGGCCTGGCTAATTTTTTGTATTTTTAGTAGAGACAGGGTTTCACTATGTTGGCCAGATTGGTCTTGAACTCCTGACTTCGTGATCCGCCCGCCTCGGTCTCCCAAAGTGCTAGGATTACAGGCGTGTCTTCCTCTTAACTTCGTTCTCTTCACATCCAGGATCGTCCCTCAGAGCATGCATTCCCTGGCTGCATTTCCCCCTTGTGACAGCCTTGATTCTGTCCCAGTGTGCTCCCCCACCTCCCTGCCCTGCGGTATGGTGGAGCTGACTAGCTGCCCTCCTGCTACCTTTTCCTTTCTCCTGGGCACAGGGAACAACCTTCCTCAGCCTTCAGTGTGTTGTAGGCATAGCTACATGGCTCAGTTTCAACCACGGGGTTGTGGGCAGAGTGATATATGACCCTCGAAAACCTCGCACATATTGTTGTCTTGAACTGTTATGTTCCAGGAAAAAGTTATGTTGAAGTCCTAACCCCCAGCACCTGTGAAAGGGACCTCGCTTGGAAATGGGACCTTTGTAGTTATAATTAAGATGAGGCCAAACTGGAGTAGGGCAGACCCTAAATCCAGCGACTGGACTTAAGGGCATGTATAGACAGACACAGGGAAGATGACCAGTGAAAATGGAGGAAATGGAGGTAGAGACTGGGGTTAAGAAGACACAAGTTAAGGAAACCAAGGTTTTCCTGGAATCACCAGGAGCTGGGAAGAGGCCAGGAAGGAGTCTGCAGAGCCTTCAGAAGGAGCATGGCCCTACAATTTTTATTTCAGGCTTGCACACTCCAGAACTGTGAGAGAAGTCATTTTCTATTGTTTTAAACTGCCAACTTTGTTGTGACTCATATTACATAAATCCTAGGAGACTGCCCTACACACCATCCTCACTATTCTCCAGACTAGAAGTTGACAAACCAGGATGGCTTTGGAAGTGCGTGCTGAAGCTGGCAGAATAGCCCTGCAACTACGCCCAAGCCAATCAGACCTTGTATTTCATGTGCGAAATGAACACACACTGTATGAAGCCATGAGATATTTAGGATTATCTGTTATAGCAGCTAATATTACCCTATCAAAAACACTCACTTACAGAGGGGTTAAAGGCAGCTACTATAAGTACACACCAACTCTTCTTGAAACAATCTCTCTGCTCAGCTTCCAGGATTTCCTCTCCCCCTTCCTCCCCTTCACTGGTGGAACCTCTTCACACCTGCCACTGACATGCAGGCTGCCCCAGGGTTTGTCTTCAGCCAGCTTCTCCACATCCCACCTGAGCCATCTTACGCACCTTCAGCATCCACTTACATCCCAATGTTGCCCAAGTACAGAAGCCCAAGCCGCACTTCCCTCCCACACACCAGGCCCCATGACCTCCCTTCCTCCAGTCATCTCTCCCCTCTTGTCAGCCTCCCACATTTCTGCAGAGCAGCAGGGGCTTTCCATGAGGCACGTGGCAGGGCTCAACTTGAACTTCCCTCACACTTGATCATTCTGCTTCCCCCACAACTCTAACCAACTTAGCAAGCCTATTGCCTGGCTGGTGGAGTAACTGCTTTTCAGGTATTTATTGGGCAGGGTGGCCATGAACTTGAACTTGCTGCCTTTTGGTATTTCTGAAAGATTCTGTTGAGAGGAACAGTATTTAGGGAGGATTTCTATTCCTCGCACCCTTCTAGAAATTCTCAAATCTATCCCTGGATGAAGCCTGAAGCTCACACTTGTGGCCCTTCTCAATGGTTTCCTGAATGGCTTGCTTAGGCCACGTGCCTCCGTTGGAGAAGGTTGTGAGAAACAGCTATGTGAAATGTGCTGTGGCATTCACTGAAGGACCGTGCTGAAGAGCTTGCTCATTCTATCACACAGCCTCCTCTCTTTTCAGGACCACAGAGGACGTTTCTCTCGTATGCAATTTAGGAAAAGACTGGGGACTGAGAGCAGGGTAATTTTTTGTTTGTTTGTTTCTGTGGCTTTTTAAAATTCGTTTTGGGCCCTGAGTTGTGTAAACCAATCCTGGTTTGTGTCTATGTAGCCTGTTCGGAAGCATTTGTGACCCGCTTCTAATAAGCACAAGGGCCTTACAGTACATGTTCTTTGTATTAACTTAATGCCTACCTTCCTCTGATCTTTCTAGTTTTATCTTCCACATATATTTTTATTTTACTTTGTGTGTGTTTATGTAATCACCCTTTCAATCAAGGGTAAAGGTAAAGTATGGATAAATAAGATGTCCTGCAAATCTCATACTTAAGATGCCCAGAACTAGCATAGTTTTCTTTTCCCCAATAGAGCCCTCTCTCCTGTGTTCTTAGGCTACTAAGTGCCTAAACTTAAACCAAAAACCTAGGATAATTTACCCTGACCTGCATTCCCCCTCCCCACCGCTTCTGTCATCAATCCCTGTTAATCACCAGCTGCATCTTTTTTAGACTCCATATAGGAACCTCACCTGGGCCCCTTAACAAGGGCTGGCCACTGCATTGGCACCCATCTGGCAGTCCCCAAGATTACTACAATGTGGGGTGGCCACATCACTTCCCTGTTGAAAGCCCTTCAGTGACATATCTTCAGACTGAAGTCCAGATTCTACCCTCTTTCTACCTTCACCTGTCACTTCTTATCCTCACACCCTGAGCTCTGGCAATGCCAGACCAGGTACTCACATCTCCCAGAACTAAGTTTTTCCTGCCCCTTGTCTTGATAACACGCTTCCCTCCTTCTCTGTCAAGAACAGCCCTGGGATGTCTTCTAGAAGCTTCAGCTTCAGCATCACTTCTTCCTTGAGGTTTTCCCTGACTCCTCCATCCCATCCCAGGCAGACACCTGTTCACTGATGCCTCTCTGTGTGCCAGGGGCCCAAGGATCTCCCCTCTATTCCTTTTGCTTCACTTTTCACACTGTAGTATAACTGGGTGTCTCTCTCTCTTCCCTAATAGGCCAGAGCTCATTTATGGTAGGAATAAAATCTTAGCTTTGTATTCTCTCAAAGCTCTTCTAGAAGGAGGCTCAACTCTGCTTAGGTGCTTCGAAAATTGATTATATATAGTATTGTTGTTTGAAAAAACCATGACAGTGTTGATACCATTGCAGGCTTTTCCATATTCTTTAAAGACAAGTAGGTACAGTCAGTCGAGGGAGGACACCATTAACAGTAGGTGCACAGGGACCTGGCATATGAATGACAGAGATGGCTTCTTTTGAGGAAACACTCTCCTAATGCCCAGCACATACAGGCACCTGGCAAACATGGCCTCCACCCCATTGGGCCTGGCTCCCAGTCCATCCTCACACATCAGTTCTGATTCCAGATGACATCTGGTGGGCATCATTTCTCTTTTTCGCCATTCACTGCTGCTGTTCAGGTACTGTCACACACCTCACTGAACTTCAGCAACAAGCTCTGGTTCCCTCTCAGCTCTGTCCTGTACCAGTCCAGTTTCCACACACAACAGGGATAACCTTTGTAAAAGATAAGCCCTCCTCTCAAAGCCCTTCAGAGATGACTGTTGAGCTCATCTGAACTTTTTTGATGACCTGCAGGGTCCTTCTGACTGGCCCCAGCCCATCCCTCGAGCCTCCCCTGAGCCTGTCGTTTTCCTCACTGAGCGGCACGCATGGCTTTGTCTAGCTCCTCACACAGGCCGAGCATCTGCCACCATGCAGCCTTCACACACGCAGTTGCTTCTACCTGAACTGCTCTCCATCCTTCTCCATGACCTCCCCGTGCCAGTCCTTTCAGCATCAGTCTCGCTGTCCCCTCCGGGACCTCCCTGAGGCATCTCCCACCTTCACAGATGGATCACGGTCCTCCCTGTATTGTGAGTTCTGTGCAGCAGAAACGGCCCTTTCTGCTTCCACATCTGATCCCAGTGCCTAGCACAGTGCCTGGCACAAGGTAGGAGGTGCTCGAGGATTAAATGCTGAAAGAAGAAAAACAGAAGGGGAGAGAAAAAAAGGTCTTGGAAGTTCTCATTTGATTGGTAAAAGTGTGGTGTTACCGGGGTTCCTGTTACACTCAAGGTCACATGGATTTAATTTGAGACCTTTTTATAGTTAAAAATGTCAAGCTCCTTTGGAGGCTGAGCCTTCCATATGCACAGAATGTTTTTATTCAGTGTAGCTGTTACCCAACATTTGAGACAGATTTGCTTCAGCCTGGTGGTTTGGTTCTGTCTAGCGTTTGCAGCCATGATCTCCACTCGCTAATTTAGGGCATACCTAGATTTCCAGCGCACATTTCTCCCTCCCGGCAATGTAGGACATAAGCCAGGGGACGTTGGTGTCCCTAGACGGTGCCTCCACATCCTGGCTCCAGAGTCTGTGGTCTCTCTGGGTGCAGTCTGTCTTCTGGGTCACTCCCATTTGTTCTCATTTCACTATTTTTGTCCCTGGCAATTGTCTGGACGGAAATTCACCAGAGTTCAACATTTTTAGTATTACTGGATCTGACAAAGGAGAGGAGCAAAAGGATGGTCCCCCCCAGCATGGAGCAGAAACCAGTGCAGACAAAGAAAAGGCAGCAGCTGGATCAAGGCAGGAATCCAGGACTGAGAAGCACCCTGACCTTCACTGGAGGGGGCAAAATGCATCGGGAGTGTTCCTCTATCTTAGGACGTTGGCTCTCTCCAAGCTCACCCCACATGTTCAAAAGCAACCAGGAGTGGAGGTGAGAATTAATAGTCCACCATGAGTGGTAGCAAGCACAGCAAATGGAATAACAAACCCCTCGGGTTTAGATCTGGCCAAACCACCAGCCTCTCAAGATTTTGGTTGCTTCACCCCTAAAATGAAATGATTGAAGATTTCTAAGCTCAACAATTTCTGTGAAGAAATGTCATTTACCACATCTCTGCATTATGCACCTCTAGTAAATGTTTAATGATCTGCAATAAGTTTGAGAGTCACATTAGTGATTTCAACTTTCTGTATTTGACAAGTGTTCTAATTACCCACCAAGTGAGGAAGAGCTGAGGAAGAAATGAGCTGAGGACTGGCGAGAGGTTGTAGCAATTTGTGTTGTACTTGGACCTGCTTTGTCAAGTTGTGAACAATTAGTCTCACAGCTGAAAAACAACTGCTGCATGCAAAGCAGGTGATCTGAAATCAGGACGACTGCTCCTGATGCCCATTCCCACTCGTGCACATTTACCCTATCTGGATTTGGTGCTCAGCCCTGACAGGTGCTGGCTGATGATCTTCATGGCATGGTGTGTGGTAGACGGCTGTGGTTTATAGAGGGGAGGAAGCTGAGGCTTGGAGAGGCCTAACAGCCAGTCCAGGGTTGCAGGGGACAAGTGGGAAGGCCAGCACTCAACCCTGGACTGCCTGATTCCACCCAAACATCCCAATGTGGGCAGGCAGGAGATGACCTTGGATGGACTCACAGACCTGAAAAGACCATTTGGTTGATCTGGGCGGCAGCACATATTGGGAACCAGGTAAATCTGCTTCTCAGTCCCTGCTTGGGGACTTCAAGACCATCACTTAAAAACCCTTCTTGCAAAGTAAGAGTAATATCTGCCTCCTTGGGTTGTTGAAGAGAACGTAGACACAGCACCTGCTACTTGGCAGGTGCTTTGAAAAAAAAAATAGTTTCTTTCCCTTCAATTAGAGGAAGGATTGAATCATGCATAGTTCTTCAGGTCCAAAGGCATTTCAGCCTCCTCCAGGTTTCTCTGCCAGCCCCTCCCTTCTTGGTCCTCAATGTGGTGTTCTTTAGTTCTTAACCGATATGGCCCCTGTTTTGAGCGTGTTTCATCACATGTTCCTTTGCCATGCTAGATCCCTATTAATTTCAGTAGGGATGGCACCAGGTTCAAGAAGCTGAAGAAGAGGCCCAAAGCCAACAAGCAAGACGCAAGATTTTATTATGGGGAACTTACACACAGGAACGGCCCAGTGGTGGCAGTCTGGACAGAACTGCACCTGCTTGTAAAAAGGACACAGTTTGAGGCTGGGCGCAGTGGCTCACGCTTGTAATCCCAGCACTTTGGGAGGCCGAGGCGGGCGGATCACGAGGTCAGGAGATCGAGACCATCCTGGCTAACATGGTGAAACCCCGTCTCTACTGAAAATGCAAAAAATTAGCCTGGCGTGGTGGCGGGCACCTGTAGTCCCAGCTACTTGGGAGGCTGAGGCAGGAGAATGGCGTGAACCCGGGAGGCGGAGGTTGCAGTGAGCTATCCGGCCACTGCACTCCAGCCTGGGTGACAGAGCCAGACTCCGTCTCAAAAAAAAAAAAAGGACGCAGTTTGTATAGCATCTTCACTTAGCATCCTCCCCCTAGCACCCTCCACGTGGCAACCCTCATTTCTTGAGATAACTGCTGTCAGGTGTGTCTGCTATGAGGCTTATTCTCGGGGTATGGGTAAGTTACTGCTGTCAGGTGCATCTACCATGCCTCTTCTGAGCCTCCAACAGAGTCTGCAATTGAATGAAAATCCAAGCCTTGGAAGAAGGTGAGCTTGTGAAGTTTCCTGTCCTGCTCTGTGGCTTTCTGAGCACGGTGCTGCTCCTTGGCTATCCGGAGTTCCCAGGGGAAGGTCAGGAAGGCCTTTGCTGAGGCCTCTGATGCTCATCTGGCCAGGCACTGCTGCAGACTCCATGGCAGTGAGCCCCCTCTGGACAAGCACACATCAGGTGTGGTCACCACAGGGTCTGATCACAGAGCTTTGTGCACACTCACCTGACTACCTGTGCAAGACAGAAACCTCGCTAAGGAACTCCTAAGATGGGCCACACATAGTTAGGGGTTAACCCGAAGGCAAACTTGGGGCTTGGCAGATTCTCTAAAACAGTGACTCCCAAGTTGTTGGCATATAGCAGGGTGATGCTACCAAGAGAGGAACTGCAGACGGGGCGCTAACTGGGCCTGTGCTGGGAGACCTTCTGCCTGGCTGTGGGTCTCTGGTCTCAGGCCACAGACAACAGGTCCTGAGAGTGGGAAGAGCCGCTGCTGGGAGCCACGTCCATTTCCCTCGCACCAGTCTGCAGAGGTCAGTCTTCATGTCTAAGCCTTCCGCCTTCCAGCTCCTTGCTGTGTCATTCCCCATGGGTAAAATGAAGGCGGATCATGCCCATGAGTGCTGTGGCCTAGAATGACTCTCACCGCAGCCTATTTATTCCACTAAGCCAGCCTGCTCCACTGTGTGGACTCCCTAAACTCTCCCAAAATGCTCCTATAAGTGGGTACCTTGTATAGAGATTCTCAGTACCCTTCTCCAGCCCTTTTTTATGGGGAAATGAGGGGCTGTAAGGCTGGGGCGATGGGAAGCACTGAACAGGCCTGTGTCTGCCTGGTGTTTTGTGGTGGAGATCTCTACCTTAGTAAAACACATAGACCAATTTTAGCAGGAAAATTCAAGGATGTGTTACGCGGTTTTTGCTGTAGATATATGTCATGTTTCTTGTAGAAAATACAAACAGGCAAAAAGGAAAAATTGCCTGTAATCTCCTCCCCTCCCCAACCACTGTTACCAATTACGGGTACATCTTTCCAGCCTTTTTTCATACATAATCTCACTTTCCCCCTAGGGAAATTACACTCTGCATACAGGTTTAAAACAGTTTTTCCCCTTCCTCCTCAAACACAGAGTAATGGAAAACAATCTAAACATTTCTTAATGCTTCCAAATAATGGATATGAACTTCCAATCCCTTGTTCCTCCAAAACTGTGGTGTCCTTAGGACCTTACTTTATAGTATTAATATTTATTGTTGGCTGTAGTCTTCTTTGAGATTACGGTTTTTTATTTAGTTTTTTTCTAAAGCTTCCTGTGTTGTGGGTTTGTTATCTCTTGCTGCTGTCAATGAGTCTGCATGAAACAGAATTCCTTCTCCTTTCTGGATTAGTCCTTATCTTTTTTGACTTGGAAATCATGTAGGCCCTGATGTTTGCACTGTATGTAAACTGAAAGTAAACAACATCTAAGTTAGGGACAGAAGTACTTAAGGTTTTTCCTAGAGCAGAGTATGACTGGTGTGTGGTTAGAATGTAGTCTTCAACCTGGGACTCCGTGCTTACCCTTCAGAGCTAGTCTAGGTCATTTGGTCATTTTCTCATCTTTTATAGGAAAAGTTATTTTTCTTTAGTCATTCTGGGAATTGGCGTAACCACCACAGCATTTCATGGAGAAAAGAAATTCTCTTAGCTGTCAGATAATTCCTGTCTAGGTGACACCTCTCTTGGGTTAGATGCTTCTTTTTTTCCTCCACAGTTTGAAGGTTTAAATAAAATGTAGCCAGTGTAGAGAGTGGGATGATTGCAATTATGGAGGCAGAAAGATAAGAAGTTTGAAGTTCAGGTGAAGCACATGTCCCATCACCAAGATAAAACAAACAGTGACTCAGTCAAGAATCTGAGTTTTGGCTTAATTTCTCATGCATGTGCATTGTAGGTCATCTTTGAATTTATTTGACTTGTGAAAACAATTTTAACTACAAATAAACACACAAGCAGTATAAATACAGAAACCCCACACAGGCAGGGACCTCCCTTTGGTGAGAACGCTATAGGCATAGATGAATCATGCTGAGATAGTTTGCATCTGTGAGGTTCATGTGAACTTTGAGGCCACCAGCCCTCAAGGCAAAAATAAATACCCTTCAAAGACTTTGTAGCTTCCAAGAATTATTCATGTGGAAACCAAATGAAGATGTTGATTTCCAAGAAAGAGATCTCACAACTACAGTGGATGACTGAGTGATTCCAGCCAAACACAAGAAAGTGTTAACTTTTTAAATCTATTATTGAAGGAATGTAATTGTAATTATGGTACATTACTTTAGGTTTCTGGGGTAGTTTTAAGCACTTAGCTTTAAGCACTCCAGTTTAGCCTTTTGAACAGCAAATTCATGTTTCAAATTACAATGAATGTCTCTATTAATGCGCTTTCTAATTCCTTCTAAACCTCACTCCTAAATTGCACCAGACTGGAGCCATAAAGGGTTGCATGTGGGAAGCCTCCATCTGCTTTTCTCCTTTGAGAGGTGGTTGTGAATGAGACCAGCCAATGGGAATAAGATAATAATTGTGTTCTAAGAGCCTCTTGTTCTGTGGAGTGTGTGACTTACTGACTGATGCTAAACATTTGAAATTGTAAATTTGAATAAGTCCATAGAAATTGGGACACAGAAACATGGGTCTTAAAGGATGGTGCTGCTTCCGAGTGTTTCCTGGAGTGGTGTTATAGTAGGAAGTGCCTCTCAGTAATGCTGTTGTAAAGACAACCTTACAACTTGAAACTTGCCCCCAGAAAAAACACTTGAAAATAGTAGATCGAGGATGACAAATTTCTGGTGAATTCACTAGAGTGTGTTTTCTTCCAGTGAATTTATCTCTTCACTGATTTTATTCATTCCTATGAAATATCTAAGGGTGAACTGGTCTCTTTTCATTTTATAGTTTGAGAAAGAAGTTAAACCCTAAGTAACTATAATAGTTTCTCTAGAACTTAAGATATTTTTTATGCACCTGAAGATTTTTTTTTCAGCCTTACTAGGCCATGGTATAAATATTTCTCCTATTTATTTCTTGTTGAAATTTATTTCTTGTGTTGAAATGGGAGGTATCTCTTTTCTTTCAGGAAGCTGAGTTTCCACTTTTGGCATAACTAATCCCAGCAAAAACAGGAAACAGTTTATCTATCAAAAATCACACTCCTGATTTTGTCCATGATGTTCTTCCTCCTTTCTTGTTCCCTACTGTCTACACTTAAATAATTCAGATTCATAACCCAGCCCTATGAGAGCATGAGGGAGTATGGGGATAAAAGCTACCCCACTGAGGCTTCTCACAAGGACCAAACAGTGCCTCTCAGTGCCTCTTTGGCCATGGGTCTCTGTCTACAGAGTCTCACCATTGGGGGTGCCATTTTCTGGTCATCCACCCTTTCCCCAGCCTCATTTTCCAACTGGACCAGTCATAGCATTGAATGTCCCTTGTGAACTCTGGAAGGAGAGTTTTCCCCTTTGAGCCTGTGGAGGTGCTGTCTTTGGCTCTGGTTAAATCTTTGCTGACATCACAGGTGCCTCTCAAGTCAGCTTACGTAGGTCCAGCTGGTTCCTGCTTAGATATCCTCCTTTCTCTCTCCCTCTCATCTCTGCAGCTTGCGGTAGAGGCTGCTCCCACAGTTCTTTAGCCTTTCATGTGCCGCCATCTTTGTCCATTCAATTGGCTCCTCCGAGATTCAGCGCCCTCCTTCTTTTCCCCTCCCCTACTTTTTCCTTGTATTTCTCAGTAAGTACCCTTCATCTTTTCAGGACCACATTCCCAAATGTCACCAGCTTACCTGCGTCTCAGTATTCCCTGGCCTGGGCCACCTCTTTGTGGATGATGACTCTCCTCCCTCAGAAATTTATTTTGTATATTTATAAATATACAAAATGTGTTCATGTACATGTTTCCTTCATGAAACATTTGTTTTAAAAAAAACTGATTACATATGCAGTATATGTTACCTATGTACATTTTTTTTTTTTTTTTTTTTTTTTTTTTTTGAGACGGAGTCTCGCTGTGTCACCCAGGCTGGAGTGCAGTGGCGCGATCTCGGCTCACTGCAAGCTCTGCCTCCCGGGTTTACGCCATTCTCCTGCCTCAGCCTCCGAGTAGCTGGGACTACAGGCGCCCGCCACCACGCCTGGCTAGTTTTTTGTATTTTTAGTAGAGACGGGGTTTCACCATGTTAGCCAGGATGGTCTCGATCTCCTGACTTCGTGATCCACCCGCCTCGGCCTCCCAAAGTACTGGGATTACAGGCTTGAGCCACCGCACCCGGCCTCATTTTTTTTTTTCGGCTGAGCACAGGGGACTTTATTAATGGCACATGACAAGGTGGGGCTCTCTAGACCCCTCCCTTTTCAGGGGGTCTGCATGGGAACTTGAGAAAGGGAAATTCTCAGTGTTGTTGGGGACTGAGTGTGGCAGTGACTCCCCAGCAGTGAGGGCCTCTCTCTTCCTCTCTCACTCTCGCTAGGGTTGGTGGTCCAGGGGTCTTACTCCTTGGTGGCCATGTGGGCCATGAGATCCACCACCCTGTTGCTGTAGACAAATATATTGTCATACCAGGAAATGAGCTTCAATGACACGTGGTCGTTGAAGCCAGTGCCAGCCCCAGCATTGAAGGTTGAAGAGTGGATGTCGCTGTTGAAGTCAGAGGAGACAACCTGGTGGTCAGTAGTATAGCCCAGGATGCCCTTGAGAGGGCCTTGGATGCCTGCTTCAAATATGATGTCATCATACTTGGCAGGTTTTTCCGGACAGCAGTTCAGGTCCACGACTGACACACTGGCAGTGGGGACACGGAAGGCCATGCCAGTGAACTTCCTGTTTAGCTCAGGGATGACCTTGCCCACAACCTCAGCAGCACCAGTAGAGGCCGGGATGATGTTCTGGAGAGCGCCGTGGCTGTCACACCACAGTTTCCTGGAGGGGCCATCCACAGTCTTCTGGGTGATGGCGTGGACTGTGGTCATGAGTCCTTCCACGATACCAAAGTTGTCATGGATGACCTTGGCCAGAAGCACTAAGCAGTTGGTGATACATGAGGCATTGCAGATGATCTTGAGGCTGTTGTCATTACTTCTCATGGTTCACGCCCATCACGAACATGGGGGCGTCAGCAGAGGGAGCAGAGATGATCCTTTTGGCTCCCCGCTGCAAGTGAGCCCCAGCCTTCTCCAAGGTGGTGAAGACACCGGTGGATTCCACTATATACTCAGCACCAGCATTGCCCCATTTGATTTTGGAGGGATCTCGCTCCTGGAAGATGATGATGGAATTTTCGTTGATAACAAGCTTCCCATTGTCAGCCTTGATGGTGCCATGAAATTTGCCATGGGTGGAATCATACTAGAACACACAGACCATGTAGTTGAGGTTAATGAAGGGGTCATTGATGGCAACAATATCCACTTTATCAGAGTTAAAAGCAGTCCTGGTGACCAGGCACCCAATACAACCAAATCCTTTGACTCTGACCTTCACCTTCACCATAGTGTCTCAGAGATGCGGCTGGCAATGACAGAGAAGATGCGGCTGTCTGTCAAATGGGAGGAGCAGAGAGCTACTTATGTGCAATTTAAATATGCAAATAAACAAGATTAAGAAAAGAAAGACATGATATTCTTACCATCCAAAGATGATGACTGACTTGTACCTCTCGTCATCCAGGTCTCTCCTTGTCCTGTTCTTGTGTGATTTCCCTGTTCACATGTGGCACCTCTCAGAGCTGAATTGGCCTGCATGGTAGAGAGCTGAAGGCCACCCACCTTGTAACATCCTTAAAACCTACCCTCACTCTCCTGACAGCCACGCCAAAGAGCTGAATCACAACAAGTGTCTCATGGATGGAAGCTCTTCCATTTTGTTACATTTCAACTGTTTTTAACTTGCTTATTTTTACTTGTACTAACCCTTTCTCTTCACTGTCAACCAAAAGATCATGAAAGACTATTGATTTCTAAAGTTCAAGTAAAGACTATGGCTTACCATTTCTTTTAGCTGGACGAGGAAGGGGTTTGGGAGAGAAGCATTGGGAATGAGTTGACTTACTCTCTTATGGAACCCAGGTAGACCAGTGACTGCTGCTTTCTTTCACTAGCCCTCACAAGCCTTTCTTTCATAATCTACTCTAGAATCTGTTTTTGGACAGGGTCTGTCTCTGTCACCCAGGCTGGAGTGCAGTGGTAGCTTGATCTTGGCTCGCTGCAACCTCTACCTCCCAGGTTCAAACCATTCTCCCACCTCAGCCTCCCAAGTAAGTGGGACTACAGGCATGTGCCACCAAGCCTGGCTAATATTTTGTATTTTTGCTAGAGACAGGGTCTCATGATGTTGTCCAGGTTGGTCACGAACTCCTGAACTCAAGTGATCCTCCCATCTCAGCCTCCTAAAGTGCTGGGATTACAGATGTGAGCCACTGTCCCCAGCCTACTCTAGAATCTTATCAAGGCTGGATAAGACAGCTCTCCCCTTCTCACATTGCAGAATCCATAGTCTCCCATGTTAAAAATTACACCTGACTTGCGTATCTCTAATCTTTGTTCACAGCCACATCTCTTCTTCACTGCCCTTCCTTCTAGATCCCTAACAGTACTGCGACAGCCTCATTTTTGAGGACTTTTGGGACCCTAAGATATAATCCATTGAAACCAGAGGATTTGATCCCTTTTATTGCAGCAAGATTCTCCTCTGTAATATTTTTATTTGGTTTGGAGCCTTAGTTTTTCTTGTGGTTTTTCTCCACCTTCTCAATGTGAGAGGGAAGATAATACTTCTAATCCTGGTGATGAGGGAAGGTCATTCCAGAGAAGCAGCAAATACAAAAATCAAGTAAGAATCAGAACAAGAAAGCCCAAGCTTCAAGTCAGAACTAGTGGAAATGAGGTTAGTGGGAGCCCACCCTGATCCCCCTTATCTGGAAAACTATTTAAGAGAAGAACCAGAATGGAAAAAGCCAGAGAGAGGGGGAGAGAACCTGGAACCTGGCGTTCTCCCAGACAAGCCCCCACCACAGTCTCAGCCTCTTTACCTCTGCCTGTGCATCTCAAAAAAAACAAAAAACAAACAAACAAAAACCACGGAAGCAGAGAGAGATGGCCTGCTGTGGCCTTTTTCCAAGAGGGAGCAGAACAGTTCCGATTTTACATCCAACAGGACTTCAAGAGTAGGGGGTGAGGCTCCAGGAGTGAAGCCCACCGTATCCCTAAGCTATGGGTCAGTCAAGTGCTTCCATCCCTGAATCTGACCCACACATGGTAGAAAGGTGGAAAGATGTTAGATGTTCGTCCCATAGTTAGATTTGGGCATTGTTATAAAGGAACCTGGTTTTGGAAAACAACAATCTACACGAGTATATTAAAGACTCAGAAAAGTCCTGTGACAAAGAAGAATGTTTCCTGAACTCTTTCAAGCACGAGAAGTCTTCGTTTGGGGGTCCCCTGTTTTCATTCACACCGGATTCCACGGGAAATGTTGTAGAGGCCAACCTAAATTAACTGATTTATTCTGTGAAGAGGAGTTTGACAGGTAGCTGAGGTTAGAAGGTAGATGAGAGAACGGACCTGTTTTTCTGTGTTTTCACTTAATATGTTAGTTTAGTTCTCGGCTTTGTTTTTCTCCCCTTTTTCTATATGCATTCCCTAGAACACTTGTTTCAGTTTTATAATTTAACTACCATATAGATATGACTATTCACAAATCTTTTTTAGCCCTGACCTCATTCCTGAGCACCACTCCCACATTTCCAACTGTGTCTTCACTAGCCCCTCCACCTGACATCAGGCATATGCCCCAAATTCAGATGCCCAAAATGCAATGTCTTCTCCAGACCACCTCTTCTGCTTGTCTCTCCTGTGTTAATAGCATCGTCGTCCTTCATTGCCCAAGCTGGGAACCTCAGCAGATTTGCAGGCATTTTCTTCTCCTTTAATTCTCACATAATTTTTTTAAATTATGTATTTTATCTCTAAGAATTTTCTGTTTCCACAGACATAGTTCAGACTCATTTTTTACTTGGACAGTTGTAAGAGCCTTGGATAAATTATGGGTTGAGTAGAATTTTTGCAGGAAAAGGGGATTTGGTGTGGGAATCCTTTACATACATCTCTTTGTCACAATAAAATTAAAAATTATGGATATGCTTGGGAAAATGTTAAGGAGACTCTAACATTAATATTAATGAGCAGAGTGAGGTTTCAAAGCTATTGAGCAAGGGATTCAAGAATACCCCCAACTCCCCTGTCAATCTTCCTTCTTTTCTGTGGAATGTTGGGGGGATCTGAACACGTGAATGGAAATGGCAATGAGAAATCTTCAAAATGTTAAATTTTTATTTAACGATAAAATGTGAGACAACCATTTTATTCTTAAAGCCTAAGCGAGGTCACAAAAAAATTTTTTTTCTTTTGTACAATTCCTTAAGATCCCATTTGTAGACACTTATAATCACCCAAAAATAAGGAAGTTCCAAGTAAATTACTATCCTACTGACTCTTTGTGAGTTTAATTTATTCATTCAGCATCACTAATAATCTATAAAGTCCCTTCATACATACACTCATTTAGTCTGAAGAAAGTGGTATTTATCAAGTGGGGAAAATTGATTCTCAGAGTGGCTAACTCACTTTCCCAGTATACTTAATTCATAGCTTGAAATTGACTTTGGACTGCAAACTTTGATCACTTTTCATTTCACTGTAGCCGGCTCCCAAACCCAACTTAATGGGTTATGTTCAATGAATGAGAGATGGGCTTCCCAGGCCTTTGCTGTGTAAGGAACTGGCACTGGGTAACTGTAACCAGGCAGAGCCAGAGAGGCCTTACAAGTAGGGCCGGTGTGCAGCATCTAACCTGTGTAACCCAACCATGAACCACAGATGAGCCTCCCTGCCTCGCCAGATGAAGTAATGTAACTTATTTTGAACAGGAGCATGTGGCAAAGAAGAGGTCCTGTTTACTTCCACAGTGCACACTGCAAGACATTCTCAGTACATTATGCAGTCTAGATCTCATTGTTTATGGGTCTGGTTTTGCCCTCATGCAGCAGACGTAGTTCCTGATTTATAGCACCCTAAAGAAACTACAGTGAAGGATGCCTCAAGATTCTTGGCAGGCAAATACAGACAAAACTCCTTTACATCTTTTTTAAGAACTCCAGGGATGGAGATCCATGAGCTTTGGTCAAATGTATAAAGTGAAGATCAAGAAATTGTTTTCCCTTTTCCAACCATAGAGTTTTACTGATTTGATGTGATTTCCTCCTGTTTGTTTCACTCTGAGCATGAAGAAATGGTCACCCACTGTTCTCTGAATAAACCCATTTTAAATGCATGAAGGCAAGTGTGATGAGATTGTTCCTCATTCTTTCCCTCAGGCTAAAATACCACTTTTGCTTTAGCCTCTTCAAAGCTTCTATTTTCCACCCCTTGAATTGTGTTTACTCCTCTTCTTGGGACCCTGCTCAGTTGTTCCGTCACATTGCTATTTTTCAAGTAAAGAGGCCTGAATCGGACACAAATCAAACAAGGGTGTGACCAATCCAGGGTATTAGTGAAGAAATTATTTCCTGGGCTCTGCAAGTCCTACCTGTCTTGGCACACAAATAGTGAGCCATTGTAGTGAACAGTCACCTTTAAAAAGAAGAGAAAAGTTCATCCTACTCATAAATAGTCTGCAGTAGAGAGAAAAATAAATGCCTTTGGTGGCTTCACCTGTTCTGGCTACTTGCTGTGAGGAAGAAAATGTGCTTGATTTGGCACTTAACAAATGGTTGTACACATTTGTGCTAGGGAACCGTGCGATATTGTGAATTTTAGATATTGACCCTGCACTAGAGAGAAGCAGAATACATATCCTCTGATGCAAATGAAAAATAAAGCATTGTGTGATATACACATTGAAATCTAAACATGCAGGCAAAACTTTTTCAGCAAGATGCCTTTAAAAGGGTGCTGAATAAGAAATCACTGAGATTTTCAGATCTGAATCTAGTTTGAACTTGAGTCCTTTAAGAGAAAGTTCTAAAACCCACCAATTAGGAATGTAAAATTGTACAGTCACTTTGGAAAGCTAACTGGTGGTTCTTCAGAAAGTTAAGGTTACCATATGGCTCAATAATTTCACTCCTGGGTATATGCCCAAGAGAACTGAAAACATATATTTACACAAAAAGTTGTACACAAATGTTCATTGCAGCATTATTCACTATTTTTTTTAAAATGGAAACAAATGTCTGCCAACTAATGAATGGATAAACAAAATGTGTTCATGTGATGGAATATTATTTAGTCACAAGAAGGAATGAAGTACTGATGCATGCTGTAACATGGATGAACCTTGAAAACATATGTTAAGCAAATGAAACCAGTCATAAAGACCATGTATTGTATAATGCCATTCATATTAAATGTCCAGAATAGATTAATCCATAGAGACAAAGTAGATTAGTATTTGCCAGGGTTTAGAAGGAAGGAGAGATGGGGAGTGGCTACTAAAATGTACAGGGGCTAGGGAGTCCTTTTTCAGATTTCGAAAATCCTGGAATTGGGCCGGTTGCGGTGGCTCACGCCTGTAATCCCAACACTTTGGGAGGCCGAGACAGGCTGATCATGAGGTCGGGAGATCGAGACCATCCTGGCTAACGCGGTGAAACCCCGTCTCTACTAAAAATACGAAAAAACTAGCCAGGCGTGGTAGCCTGTAGTCCCAGCTACTTGGGAGGCTGAGGCAGGAGAATGGCATGAACCTGGGAGGCAGAGCTTGCAGTGAGCCGAGATCGCGCCACTGCACTCCAGCCTAGGCGACAGAGCAAGACTCCGTCTCAAAAAAAAAATAGAAAAAAGAAAATGTCCTGGAATTGGATAATGGTGATGGTCGCACAACCCTGAGAATGTACCAAAAAACGCTGACTTGTATCACTTTAAGAGGGTGAATTTTATGGTATGCAGACTGTAATTCAAAACCAGAAAGCAAACACATAGACCTCTTTTTTTGAGAAATGATATGCACCTTGAAAACCTTTCATTAATGACTAAGGCATTTACCTGATCTGGAAAATGTTGTGTTGGTGTGCTGGGTTTCATGAGTGTTGCTGGTAGCCAAGATGGTAGACTAAGATGTTTCTACAGAAAGTGGCTGAATATGACACTGAGAAATTATTCTGGGTGGTATGAATACAGACTGGGCTGGTTGTGAAGAAAGCAAGGAACGTTGGACTCAGCTATGGCTCTATGAGTGGTCACTTATTTTTGCTGCTACTTAAAGATCTGAAATATTTTTCCCTTGACTGTCATTTGTGAATATTTTTGCCTAGGAGCTTAACTGCATAGTTGGGGTCTTGTTAAATGAATCATCATATTTGCAGACTTATTTAGTAGTTTCCATTCTGAAAATTGAATGACAAGAAATACACCCAAACTGATTCCAGGCTATTAGGTTTACTTTTTTCCCTTCAGCTATTTTTTAATACCATTAATTAGCATCTACAGAGTAGCCATCCTCTGACGATGGTAAGGTAACCCTGGCTTGTCCCTCAGCTGCCCTGCTTTCTTTCCCAACAATGCGTTTCTAATACTTTTGAAAGAGAACAACACTTCTGCTGCATCCAAACAGAATCCACAAGGTCTGATGCTTTTGAACAAAATGGATGTTTCCTCCCTGTGCCTTGAAATTGATATACACTGTCAAAAGGGGTTTTCCGAATGGTTTCTCTTTGTCACCTTGTACCAGATTTTCTCCTCCATTCTGGAAATGTGCAGTTTAATGTTGCGTTTCGAATCACTTTCAGCTGAAAGAGTGTGTAATGGAATCAGGGCATCCATGAATACTCTTAACAGTGTCAGAGATGCCTTTTTGTTTGTAGCTCTGTGTTCCAAGGGGACTGATGACAACAATGAAATTACATTGGGGGCCTTGCTCAGGAACAGGTTCCTTGTCTGTGATGATTTAAGAGAAATAGTAAGGGTGGCTTCTCCCATCCTGTTGCTTCTGTGTTTGGTTTATATTTCTTAGAATCTAAATTGTGGTGATTATCACCTCCTGAGAAAAGTAGTAACTGGAGTCCTTGTCGGTATTTTCCTACCCCAGTGTGTATCAGACTTCTTTTCAGAAGCATTTCACTCTAACGCTGAAAGTTGCCTTGAAATCACCTGATTGTGCCCCTTTTTGTTATTAGCAAGGATGCCAGGGCTCAGAGTTAAAGACTATTAACAGTAGCCCACTGTGGAGCTGGCACCTATAATTTCAGATTCCCAGGCCGGTGCTGTTTCTGCCACAACACACAGGCTCCTACCACCAATTACTCACATATCTGTGAATTCCGTCCAAAGCCATGAACCTTCTGAGCTGGAGGAGGGCTTGACAATTAGCCTCTGTCCCACAGTCTTCATCATTTCGTGCTTTGGCTGTCACAGTATAGCCTTCCAGGTTAACTGTCAGAACCTAACAACCCAGAAAGGATAGATGATGGCAGGCGCTTCCTCACGCGCGTGTGTGTGTGTTCTACATTGGCACACATTTAACTACATGAGTGGGTGGAATCCATGTTACAGGGCTGGCCGATTGCTTAGGAATTAAAGATGGGAACGAAGTTCTGCACTCCCAGGACTTTTTTAAACTAGAGCCTCAAAGCATTTTGCTTTGCCATTCAGCAAGTTCTCTTGCTGCGGAGAGAAGAAACCAGAGTATAACAAAGTAAAATGACTTGGTTTGGAATTGGACTTCAGATGTGAGCTTGATCGCTGCCCTTTGTCTTACTTAGAGGACTATTTTATTTTATTTTATTTTATTTTTTTAATTTTATTTTTTTGAGACGGAGTCTCACTCTGCCGCCCAGGCTGGAGTGCATGGCCGGATCTCGGCTCACTGCAAGCTCCTCCTCCTGGGTTCATGCCATTCTCCGGCCTCAGCCTCCCGAGTAGCTGGGACTACAGGCGCCCGCCTCCGCACCTGGCTAATTTTTTGTAGTTTTAGCAGAAACAGGGTTTCACTGTGGTCTCGATCTCCTGACCTCATGATCTGCCCGCCTTGGCCTCCGAAAGTGCTGGGATTACAGGCGTGAGCCACTGCGCCGCCCACTTGGAGGACTTTTAATACCTTTTACTCCATAGAAATTGGACTCCTGGACACCATTACCTGCTTCTCAAGTCCAGCAGCTTGGGGATTTTGGATTTCTTTTCCATTTCTACTCTACCGAGAGATGCTACCTTTATTTTTTAGTTGGACTATGTATTTGTGTGTGTGTGCGTGCATAATTTTTTTCTCTTTCTCTTTCCCACCTATGTTATAGGTCATTGTTGTGTGTCTAGAGCAGAGGGAGTGCTTGGCAGGTTCTGCCACATGGGCAAAGCTTTCTACTGAGGCTGAAAAGCTCCATGCCTATTAATTGTCTCCATGCCATGTTTACATAGCACCTATTTATTATTTGACTGTGAATTTGGGGATTTTGTCTGGTTTTAAGACAAAAGGTTTTTACCTTGAGAGGGCAGAAGGGCGGAAGTGTGCTCTGGAATGTACCCTGCCAGAACATGGGCTTTTAGGCTTTCTGAGGGTGACACGAAGAAGGTGCTGACAGAGTGTTCCTGTGTTTGCACTACTTGATTCTCCAAACTTCGTCTTCCCCTTAAAACTTAATTTATGCTGGGCATGGTGGCTCATGCCTGCCATCCCAACACTTTGGGAGGCTTAGGTGTGAGGATCACTTAAACCCAGTACCCAGCACTAAAAAATTTTTTTTAATTGCCAGGCACGGTGGCTCACGCCTGTAATCTCAGCACTTTGTGAGGCTGAGGTGGGCGGATCACCTGAGGTCGGGAGTTCGAAACCAGCCTGACCAACACGGAGAAACCCTGTCTCTACTAAAAATACAAAATTAGCCAGGCCTGGTGGTGCGTGCCTGTAATCCCAGCTACTTGGGAGGCTGAGGCAGGGGAATCACTTGAATCTGGGAGGTGAAGGTTGCGGTGAGTCGAGCTCATACCATTGTACTCGCGCCTGGGCGACAAGAGTGAAACTCCGTCTCAAAAAAAAAAATTTTTTTTTTTAATTAACCAGGCATGGTGGTACATGCCTGTGGTCCCAGCTACTCAAGAGGCTGAGGTGAGAGGATCACTCGAGCCCAGAAGTCCAGGGCTACAGTGAGCCACGATTATGCCACTGCACTCCAGCCTGGGCAACAGAACGAGACCTTGTCTCAAAAAAAGAAAAAAGAAAGAAAGAATTTGTTACTTGTTTGCATGAATCTGAAGCTTTCTCTATAGCCATAGCCAATAACAATAGCTCTGCAGTGTACTAAGGCAATGTCATTTCATTTTAGGAAATTTAGAGGTGAGGGGGCGTGAATGAGCTTCTACTTTTCAAACCCAGTAGCAACCTGTGTGTTGGGGCTCTGTGGAGGGAGAACATTTCTGAGACCATCTAGAAGGAAAGTTCCTTATTCTGCAGGATGAAACCACAGCACACAACAGTATAGGTTGAGTTTTGCTTGCTACGGAACAAGGGAGATATCACCCAAGCAACAGAAAGTGTGATTGGCTGTTTGGTGCCTCCCAACGAAGATGTCCCCTTCTCCTAGTAGTGATGTATGAAGGGGAGGTGGCTTCCCCATCCTACTGCTACCTCCAGACCTCTGGGTGGCTGTCTGGGCCTGGAACTCTGGCAGTCCGTGGTGGTAGGTAGCCCATAGGCAATGAATACGGTAATTGAGTTGGGAGTGGTGGTTTGGTTTGGTTTGGTTTTGCTTTATCAGTGTTACTGATTGAACACATTGAAAATTTCCCTATGACCACTGAATAAATCACACCTGGATGTATACTGTAGAGCCTGTGGGCATGGTTTCAAGTCAGTTCTTGGGTGCCTAGTGAAATATATATGTATGAGACTGATACAGAATGCCCAGGCTACGGGGGGAGATCGCACCTGTTTAAACCTTTTTTTTTTTTTTTTTTTTTTTTGAGACAGGATCTTGCTCTGTTGCCCAGGCTGGAGTGCAGTGGCATGATCATAGCTCATCACAGCCTCAACTTTCTGGGCTCAAGTGATCCTCCCATCTCAGCTTTCTGAGTAGCTGGGACTATGGGCGTGCACCACAACACCTGGCTAATTTTTTCTATTTTTTGTAGAGATGAGGGTCTCAGTATGTTGCCTAGACTGGTCTCAACTCCTGAGTTCAAGTGATCTTCCTGCCTTGGCTTCCCCAAGTGCTGGGATTATAGATGTGAGCCATCACGCCTGGTCTAAACTTCTTTATATGGCTAAGATTAACAAGCTCTAACCTTCAGTCGAAGAGTTGATGAATTCTTTAGTCATGCATTTAATCCCTCACTTGGAACCTCTTCTTATACTTTTATTTTGAATGTGATTGGCAGTTCTAAACCTATTTTTCTGGGTCCTTTCCTTAAAGCACAAGTGATGTAGAAAAGTACAGGCATCTTTAGGCTTAACCAGTTCTTATTTTTATGAGAAGATTCAGTCACTGGCTTCTCAGTTAGTGGCTTCTGAAACAGATGCAGGATAGTTTTGTTGCTGTGCCTGAGCTCCAAATAACGGCCTCTGAGATGTGGTTGGGCCACCTAGTAGAACTTCATGGAGAGGTGCTTGAGGCATGTGGGGTTCATGAAGGGTGGTAACATTACAAAGATGAATCGGCATTCAGGAAGACTCTAGGTCTTCTGTGACTGTGTAGCCAAATCTGGGCAAATCAGTTCCTCTTCAAATTTACAAAAGGAGCATACATTTCTTGTAACAGTCAAATAATACAAAAATATATAAAGAAAAGTTAACCAGGCGAGGTGGCTCATGCCTGTAATCCCAGCACTTTGGGAGACTGAGGTGGGAGGATCGCTTGAACCCAGGCATTCACGACGAGCCTAGGCAACATAGTGAGGCCTCATCTCTACAAAGAAAAAAATAATAATTTAAAAAATTAAAAATAATAAAAAGTTTTAAAAAGAAAAATTAACTTTCTCTCCCACTTCCACAACTTCCTTGCCACTCATTCAAACATAATTATATGTTATCAAGCTGCCAGGTGTCGAGGTGGTCAGTTAGGACAATGAACCAAACTGAAAGTAACAATCGTTTCTTCTCTTACTGCAATAGTCCTGGCAAGAGGCAAAGAGGGAAGTGCTGACTCCCCAGGGTTCCATTTTTCCCCATAGGATGGCAACATGTGAAGGTCTGGCAGATGACACGCAGCGCTAGCAGGAGGGAGCCTCAGTGCCCAGAGCTCTGAACTAAAGGCTTTGCCATTTTGTGGACCGAGGGATGGAGGGCCAGGGAGAGAAGGGGAAGGACTACGAGTAGACTGAGTCAGAGCAGAGAAGTTTCTCAGTGGAGACTCTTAGGCTAGGGGGGTATGAGTCCTGGGCTGTAGTCCTCTCAGCGGCTGCAGTGCAGGGACTGTGCACCACATCTGGTGTGGAGAGGGCAGCTTCCCCCGTGAGGCCTGCTGGGCAGAGCCTTTGTAATGGCCTGTGGTCAGGCCTGAAACATAGCACACAGGATTTGGGCATGGAATCAGATTCCTCACGTAGATGGGATATCTATATATAGTTTTTGTTTTTACAAAAATGGGATTGTACCACTCATTACTCTGCAGTTTACTTTTCTCACTTACTATATCATGGATAACTCCAGGTCACAAAATAGAATTTCACTTTTTTTTTTTTTTTTCGAGACAGAGTCTCACTCTGTTGCCCAGGCTGGAGTGCAGTGGTGCAATCTCAGCTTACCACAACCTCCGCCTCGCAGGTTCAAGCAATTCTCCTGCCCCAGCCTCCCAAGTAGCTGGGATTATAGGCACCCACCACCATGTCCAGCTAATTTTTGTACTTTGAGTAGAGACAGGTTTTCACCACGTTGGCCAGACTGGTCTCGAACTCCTGACCTCAAGTGATCCACTCACCTTGGCCTCCCAAAGTGCTGGGATTACAGGTGTGAGTCACAGCTCCTGGCCTCTTTTTTTTTTTTTTTTTTTTTTTATGGCTGTATAATGGCTTATAGAATACAAACCAATCCATTCAACAGTTCCCCTTTTGACAGACATTCGGTCTATTTCCAGTCTTTGCCCCAATGAATAACGTCAAAAGTCTGAATTGTATGTATAGCCTATGTACTGAGTCTTTTATTACTTTAGAATGTATTCCCAAAAGTGGAATGACTGAACCATTAGATATGTAATTATAATTGTAATCAATGTAAAAGGTGTAACAATCCCCATTCCCATTATGAAAGTGACTTTTACTCTATGGAAACTATATATTGTTGATTTTTTCAATGTTTCCCAACCTAATGAGCAAAATTATATATTGTTTTTACTTTAGCATGCATTTTCATGGACTGGTGAGACTGAGCATCTTTTCATATCTTTATTAAACATTTGTATTTTTCCTCTGTCAGTTGTCTAATCATATTTTTTATCAGCTTTTTTTCTTCTGCTTGTTTGTTAAATGCCTGTTGGCACATGTCAGTCTTGCTCTGAGAACATCACACTGAGTTGAGATTTAACAAGAGTTAATATGATCCCTTTAAGAAAAATTGTAAAATCAAGTTAATATTTGAAGTGAGCATCCTGTTTTACCCTCCGTTTCTCTTAATCACTTAATATTTAGACTAGGGGAATAAAGGTATGTGTTTTTAACTCTAAAATATCACATTAGAGGAGAGAAGTAGCGGGATTTTCTAGGAATTAGTCTCTAACTCAGAATTCTCATTGGTTAGGAATAAATTACCTTTATCTTCTCGTGTAGATAATATTTGGGGCAGGAACCAAAGGGAGTTTTTGTTTTTGAGACAGGGTCTCACTCTGTTTCCTAGGCTGGAGTGCAGTGGTGCAATCTCGGCTCACTGCAACCTCCCCCTCCCAGGTTCAAGCAATTCTCCTGCCTCAGACTCCCAGGTAGCTGGGCTTACAGGTGCCTGCCACCACACCCAGCTAATTTTTGTATTTTTAGTAGAGATGGGGTTTCACCATATTGGCCAAGCTGGTCTCGAACTCCTGATCTCAAGTGATCCGTTCCTCTTGACCTCCCAAAGTGATGGAATTACAGACGTGAGACACTACACCCAGCCTGAGTTTTTTAAAGTATTCATATCTTGCTTTACCTCCTTTTCTCCCATTCTTGCAGTTGACTCATAAGAACACCCTAAACCTTACTGTTTATTGTATCACAAATAACGTCCCATCAATTTTACTGGAATTGATGTCACATAAATTTCAACTGTAGTCTTTAAAGGAAAGGCTAATCTTAACATTGGATAATATGTTTAAAACCATCCCCTCTGTATGGGAAGGGGTATTAGATGGGAGGTGTTTGCCAGTGGATTAGACCACCTCAACCCCAGCAACTTTCTCATTTAACCTCTGGAATGTTACTCAAATTCTGGTCATGGTGGTATCCACAAGTCTAGGTCCGAAGCCCCAGAAGGAAGGTCAGCGTGTGTACGTAGCTCTCCTGCACCTTCGCTTCCACAGCTTTTGGTTTTTGTTTTTTCTTAATTTTCCTTAGGAAAAGCATCTCATAAAATAATGAAATAGAAGCTAGGAAGTACAGGGGTCCTGTGATGAGAGACTGCAGCTTTAAAGGCATTTCTCTACTTTATTGATTGTTTAGTATGAGATTTGTCAGCTTTCACATGCACTTCGTTCCCTTTGAAACCCCTTTCCTCTCATTGCCCTCCTCCAGATTGGAGACCAGCACTCTGACAAATTGATCCCAAGATCAGAGGGATGAAAGAGAGAAAGATCAAAAGGAAGCAAGGATCACATAGGAAGAGGCATCGCGATGTAGGCACTGGGAAGGCTGGCAGTCAAACATGCTGTCATCTTTAATCCATGGATGCCTCTTAAAGGAAGAGCTTGGTAGTTCAAACAGAAGTGAAAAAATGTTCTGTACATAGATGGATTTGGATATAATTAGCTATTTAAGAAAGTAATAAACTAGGCTTGCCCTGGTAGTCATATTGTAATAGAATGCAGATACCTCACTGTGTGTGAATTTGAAATTAAAAAGCAAAGTAAACATGGTGGACTGCTACCATTGCTGCCCTCTCCCCGTCCCTTGCCCACAAAGGAGAGGCGCTGCCTTGTTCCCCCTTCTATTTCAAGGCACTTCTCGGTGGTGACTCAGCCAGAACATTGTCCTCTTAGGTCTACTGTCTTTTTGCAAAACCAACAAAAAGGCGTATGGATTTTTAAGGGCTCAGACTATAAGTTATATAATGTTGCTACTAAAGAAAGTCTTACTTAGGGCCATCATTTCTGGATTCTTCTGTTCCTCCCAAGTCTAGCTCCCTTTTCATCTATTTAGCCACTTATCCATCAGCAAGCAGTTGTTGCACATCTGCCACGTGCTAGGCACTGAGCACTGGAGGTTCAGAGACAAGACATAGACTCTGCTTGGAAAATATCCGCCGGGTAGTTCAAGACAGCCATGGAAGCCAACAGTCATAGCAAGGACTGGTAAGGGTACAGCTAGGCATATGACGCCACAGAGTCACAGAGAAGGGGCATGGAGGGTAGGCCAGGAAGACAGCAGAAGGCGTTCTGAGCTGACTCAGAGAAATGGGCTGGCCATGAGAAGGGAGAAGCAGATGTGAAGGGAGTAGCAAGAGTGAGGTTAAAGCGAGAAATACAGGCAAGGACCAGATAACAAAGGAAACTGGAAAAGCTGGGAAGCCATCACAGGGCTTTAGGTAGGCGATGTGGCACGATGAGAGCAGTGCTTTAACATCACCTTTGTGACCCTATGAAGCACGGGGCAGAGGAGGGCAGAACAGGGGCTGAGGAAGCAGTGGAGAGCTCCTGAGTCACGTAGATAAGCTCTGATGGAAACCAGAACCAAGGCACTACCAGGAATCAAAGAAAGAGAGGGATTCTTGTGCTGCTGAGGAGGTGAAATCTACAAGCCTGGGTGCCTATTTGGACATATGAGGTGAGAAAAGGGAGGAGTCTGGAATGGCTGTCTGTCTTCTGGCACAAGCAACTGAGTGGAAAATTGTGTTGTTCCCGGAGACAGAGAATACTAGAAGACAGATTTGGGAGGGGGCTGGGGACAGGATCATTAATTTTGTATCTTATTAAGTATGAAATGCCAGTGAATATATTGAAGTGGATGTATCTGTTGGCAGTTGGCTGTTCCAGGCCGAGCACAACAGAGATGTGTGGGCTAGATAGGTTGTCTGGACTCACCAGCGTATGTTGTTGTTGAAGCTATTTATCCATTCAGTAAATATTAAGAGTATACATTCAGGGCTATCTGTGAGCATGCAACCTGCGCACCACACCAGGCCCTGCTCTCAGAAGGACCTCACATTTGATGTAATGCTCTGCTGTGGCTGTCTTGAAATTATCCATTTTTTATCGGGGGGCCCTTGTTTTTATTTTGCACTGGACCCTGAAATTACATAGCCCTGCCTACAATGGCCTGGCACTGGTTGCAGTAGTAGGGCTACAGTGTTGATCAAGACAGGCATGGTTCTTGTCCAGCTTACAGGCTAGCATGGAAAGCAAACAGTTAAGTAATCAATTATAAAATATGATGAGTTCTGTATTAAGAGAGGGACCAGGCTAAGGGAACACTTATGGAGGGATAGTGATCTAACCCAACCTAACCTAACCTTGGTGGCTGAGGAGTTAGGGAATGAGAGCACCCAGGGAGTATAGTGAGACAGAATCCTAGTCCACAACACCAAAGAAGGGATGGAGAAGTCGAAGAGAGAATGTCCTGGGAGTTAGGAGGGAAACCAGGAGAAGTTGTATCCCTGGTGCCAGGGTTAGGAGACAGTCACATGCTGTCTGGGAGATCAGAACGATGACATGCCAAAGGGATATAGCAACAAAAGGGCCGTTTGTTGATTCAGGTGACAGTAGCTGGGTGTAGAGGAAGGCAAGAAGTTAATTTACTTCTGTTTGAGGGATCCATGCGAGGTGAGGAAGTAGATAGACCCTGAATGTAGATTATCGTCAATTTATGAGGCTTAGGTTCTTAGGAAAGAAAAATGGACTTTTCAAAGGTGGAGTTTGGATTAGGAGAGTATCATCTGTTTGGTTTTGGTTTTGCTTTGATTTTAAACAGAATGCTTTAGCATGGTTTTGTTCTATGGGCAGAGATCCAGTGGAAAGAGAGGTCAGAAATACAGGAGTTGGGAGGAACTGACATTGGGAGAACCCCGTGTGGGAAGTGACAGACAGACAAACTCTGGTCAGGAAGAGAAGGGGAAAAGATAGCTGAGGAGCAGTGAATGTCTTGCTGAAGGCCCCTCTTTCCTCTGTAAAATCACCCCATGTGACTTGGTTAAATGAACATCTGCTGCCTTTTAGTTCTTTTCTCTTCCTGCCTCAAATTCAAGGAACAGTTTCTTCTAAGTTCTTTCATCTGCTCTTTTAGTCAGCAAACATTCAGTGGGCCCCTGCTCTGTGACAGGCATGACCTAAGTCTTTGGAGTCACCAGGCCCCTGAGCTCCTGACACTCAGTTCCTAGAGGAGCTGCTTTCATGGCCTGACTGGGCATGCTGGCTCTTCCTAGTCCACGCCTGGGAATTCAACTGCAATTCAGGGGCCGTGCAGAAAAAGAGGAAAAAGTTAAGAGTAGCTTTAGGCAAAATCTTGAAAGAGGAGATTACCTTTGGAATTTATCACATAATAACTTTCACTCCAGCTCCCCGGATTCTCAGGGGCCCTCTAGATCCTGTAAGATTAGGCCCAAACCTAGAATTTCCTGACCCCGCCCCCTTTCAAATTCTCCTGTGTTTCTCCATCCTGTCAAAACTCCTACTCCCTTATTATAGTCATACTCACCTGGTAATTAGAACAAAGACCATTGGAATTAATTCACGCTGATTTGTGAATGGTGGATAACACCTTAGTGGGGGTGGGGTAATAGTGATCGCATTTTCCAAGTGGCTCCTATTTATAAGAAGGGATCTTTAACTTGTCATATTTCAGACAGCATAATAAAAGTGATAGGGAGTATTCGAAGAGGCCTCATCTTCTCACAGTCAGTTCCCCTAAACTTTTCCATTTTCTCACAGCTTCCACTGTTTTTTTTTTTTTTTTTTTTTGCCTAGAGTCATAAGTTCTCTAAAGCTCCTAAGATTTTTGTCATCATTCTTTCCCTTCCTGGATGTACCCCCTACCCTTTCCTGTTTCTATGACAGCAGCAACTAGGGCACAGGTGGTGAGGGGTTGGGGGTGGGGTCATGACAGCTGCAGCCATTTATAGGGATTGTTTCCAAGTCAGGGACTGCCTCTGCATTGGGAGGGAGGGATGCCCAGAGGCCTCTTGGCACAAATAATGCAGCCTCCCTAGAATGAAGAAGGCATCCACTCAGAGCTGAGCTGATCGAAGGCATTTCCCATGTTGGTGGCTCCTCACCGAGAAGCATGTCAGCTCTCAGGTCTCTAGCTCCCTGATGCCTGGGAGCAGTTGGGTTCATATAGAATGCAATTCCCCAAGCCACTTCCATTTGTTGTAGAAATGACAACATTCTGCCACAACCGATCGATAGCTGAAAAGTGGCTGTCAGGAACCACTTTGGAATCAGAAGTTCTGAGAACAGGAGGCACCGCTGGGAATAAGCCCAGGAAAGGTTGCTCATGGTTATCGATCCTGCAGCCTCTCCTGTAGACATCTGCTTCAGGGAATGCTGTTCCCTCAAAAGTCCTTGACTGGGCAATAGCTCTTAGATACATTTTTTTTGGAGTGTATGAGTTTCCTGAGCCTTGAGATGAGTGGTTTTTTGTTGTTGTTGTTGTTGTTTTTTCCTGGACCCAGGATATCACCCTAGAAACTCAACAGTTTAGGCCACACATTCTCAGATTTTGACATGCTTATGAATCACCAGGGGATCTTATTACAATGCAGATTCTGATACAGTAAGTTGGGTGGAACCTGAGATTCTGCATTTCTCACAAGCTCCCAGGTGAAGTCAATGTTGCTGGCCCACAGGATCATTTGAGTAACAGGGATCTGGAGCTGCACTGTCAAATACATTCAACACTAGCCATGTGTCACTGCTTAAACTTAAAGCTACGTTCATTAAACTTCAATAAAATGAAAAATTCAGTTCCTTGCCTGCACTAACCACAATTTAAGTGCTTAGTACCCACATGTGGCTAGTGCCTGCCATATTGGACTGCACAGACAAAAACATGATCACAGAAGGTGCTATTGGATAACCTTGGGCTAGAGCAGGACTCTGTTGCATCATTCATTCATTCATCCATCCATCCATTTATTCACTGAGCATTTGTTATGTGCCAAGAAGTATGCTTGGTGCTGGAGCATGGAGGCACACTTCCAACTAGCAGAAAACGTACACATAAGCTGACTAGAATGCAATGCACTTAAAAGAGAGATGCCTCTCATGTGGTGAGGGATCCAGAGCTGGGAACGGTGAACCCTGCCATGCAAGTGGGAGAACAGAAACATCTCTTGGCATTTCATGTGTGATCTGAACCAAGCAATGGTTGTGACAGAATCGGAGCATTTATGAGATTGGCTACTGACAATGCATTTTCACCATTTCAGGGCCATAATCGTCAGAAATGGAGAAATTATCCCCATGTCTTCAGAATTTACCCCCGAGACGGAGCGCCAGCGACTTCAGTACCTGGTAAGAGTCATCTAGGCTTGGCAGAGGGCAGTGGCATCAGGGATGGCATCGGAGCTGTTCTGGAGGAACACGTTGCTACTGACATGGGAGCAGGCTCACCGCATTCAAATGACATATGGTATTAACTCCCCCCCACACACCTTCTGGATCACACATCCTGGCTTCGTGTGTGACGACACACTCCACCTCCGTGAATTTATTATTGTGGCTGATTTTCTCCCATCTGTGACCAATTGAAAACATGGTGTGCTCTGGTTTTTTGTTGTTTTTTTTTTAAATGGCTTCTTATGTACAATGTGAGATGCAGTTTCAAAAAACACAGATACCTTCTTCCATGGCCTGCTACTCACTTTAACTCAAACAGGGAACTTGGTCTGATTCCCGTCGTGAGGAAGAATCTGCCGACATGGCAGCTCTAAGGTCTCTGCAGACACGCCACTACTTCATGCTCAGATATGAAGTCTTACAGGCCCTTTGGGAAAGGTGCAGGTGTCAGAAAATCTGTTTCTATCCTGAAAGTAAGTTCTCTATGTAGATTATTCTCTTTGGAATGAAATTATGAGCAGACTCAGTTTTCTGGGAAACAGAATAGACTCACTTCCTTGTCTTCAAATTCCAGGGGCAAGGGTATTAGGCTTAGAATCTCGGTTTAAAGTGACTCTGGTAATCATCCCAGGTGACTTTGGGGCAGATACCTCTAGGGACTAACCCTGTGAATCGTAGTTCTGTGGATGAAATATTTTCTTGCCAACTGGATTTCTTTGTAGACAACACAGCTAAAGTAGTGCCCATCTGCTCTTAGGAAAGAATTGATCCAGGCTACTCAAAAAGGTCTTTGTTCGCGTCTCTGCATTTCAGTATGTGTGGTCAGGATTTAATTAATTTGGTTGATTTAGAAAGTAACTCTGCACTTTCCCTCCATTCCATGTCTGTGTTTTCGATCGTTTTATTCTATGAACTGTGTCGCTTTAACTACCTGTTTGGTGTATAAGATAGCAGGAATCCAAAATTATTGTAAAAACAGTACTTCAGTCTTTCACCTACTGTTGCTTTCTAACCTTTGTGGTGGTGTCTTAAGCTGATAAACTTGCAACCACTACTAGGGAATCCAGGCTTCAGACCTCATTGTTTTCTTTGGTGGTCTAGGCCGGTGGAAGGGACCCCACCGCAGCCAACAGATCTTCATTCTGGCCCCAGCTGTGTTACCAGCTGGATAGTTTTGCACAAGTTTCTTAACCTTTCCTGACCTCGGTTTATCACTTGTGAAATGGAGAGCTAGATGATAGGGTCACCAAGGGCTTTTGAGCTGCAAGGGTCCCTCCAAGTAGAATTAATTACAGCTGGCCTTTCTGCCCCCTGTCTGACTTTGTCCACTCTATTCCACAAGGCTATCCAAGTGACCTTATTATGCACCTTGTCACTCCCCTGTCTAAAAGCCTTTGGCTCCCCACAATTTACAGGATGCAGACTGCCCTTCTTGGCCGTCCTGAAATCCTGGCCTCTGCCCACATCTCCAGTCCTATCTCAATCTTGCTACCACCACCACTGCCACCAGGCATCCCATGCTCTAGCCACAGAGAACTACCTTCCCTTTCCAGGATATACCATGATTTCTCTGATCTCTCACCCCCATGCCTTTGGAAGTGCGGTCTGCCTGGATGGCCTTGTCTTTCTTCTCTGTCAGGAAAACTCCTTTTCATTCTTTGAGACCCTAGCACAAATGTCACTTCTTCTGCAAAGTGTCCCCTAATCCTCCTAGGGAGTCAGTCCCCAGTGCTTGTACCACAGCATGCACATCCCTGTGGTGTGGCTCTCAGTGTATGGTGTTGCTTGTTCAGGTCTCTCCCTGTCTTCAGACTGAGTTCTAGAGGGCAGGCCACCTACCTTCGTCACCTCATATTGCCAGTATTCAACACAGCCCCTGGCACAGAGGAGATATGGAATCAGTATCTGTTTACTGAATAGAAGATTAAAAACAGGCGGAGCACAGTGGCTCACGCCTGTAGCACTTTGGAAGGCTAAAGTGGGAGGATCGCTTGAGACCAGGAGTTCAAGACCAGTCTGAGCAACATGGCAAAATGCTGTCTCTACAAAACAAATCCAAAAAAAAAAAAAAAATTAGCCAGGCGTGGTGGTGTGTGCCTGTAGTCCCAGCTACTCAGGAGGCTGAAGTGGGAGGATCTCTTGAGCCCAGGAGGCAGAGGTTGCAGTGAACCGAGACTGCACCACTGCACTCCTGGGGCAGCCGGGGTGACAGAGTGAGACCTTGTCTCTTTAAAAAAAAAAAAAAAAGATTAAAAACAATATTCATATTGCCTTCTAGATTATTACCAAACAGTCCTTTCTCTTCTGTGCTCCACCCAAACATTTTACAGCAGGGTATGAAGTCTTTGCCTCCCTTGCCTCTATGATCCCCTATCTTCATCACCTCCCATTGTGTTTTTGTTTCTTGTTTTGAGACAGGGTCTCACTCTGTCGTTCAGTCTAGATTGTAGTAGCACAACCATGGCTTACTGTGGCCTCAACGTTCTAGGCCCAAGCAATCCTCATACCTCAGCCTCCGTTTAGCTAGGACTACAGGTGCGCCACCATGCCTGGCTAATTAGTTTTTTCTTTTGTAGAGATGGGGGTCTCACCATGTTGCCAGGGCTGGTCTTAAACTCCTGGGCTGCAACAGTCCTCTCACCTCAGCCTCCCAAATTGCTGGGGGTTATAAGCGTGAGCCACCATGCACAGCCCACCTCCTGCTCTTTACTGAAACCCATTCCCTATTCAGGTTGCTGTTTTCCTATGACAGGCAATGAATAATAAGTTAACTTTTTGCACTTTCTGTTTTAAAATGATTTCATCTTTTCATGTTACAAGAATGGACCTGGGAGGTTAACTTGGTTGGGGGAAGTATAGGAATGCTGACATTTTCAGATTCCCAAATGTCAGTAGTATATTTCGGGATGGCTGAAATAAGATGCATGTGGCTTCAGATCTCAGCTTTGTCACGTAAGTGTATGTAATTTCCACAGGGAACTTCAATGACTCCCTATTTCTTCATCAGTAATGGGATAGAAAACTTCAGAAGGCCGTGTAAGGACTAACACATGCCTACTGTTTTGTGACACACAGTACTACTCATTGAGCTATTGTTTGAGGAACTAAAGTCTTACCACTACAAACCTGTCTTCATCTGTTTGGGCTGCTGTAGCAAAATACCATAAACTGGGTAGTTGATAAACAACAGAATTAATTTCTCACAGATTTGGAGGCTGGGAAGTCTAACATCAAGGTGCTGGTAGAGTCAAGGTCTGGTGAGGGCTCTACTTCCTGGTTTGTAGACGACCATCTTTTTTTTTTTAAAAAAACAAAAAACAAAAAACAAAAAACTTCACGTGGCAGAAGGAACAAGAATGATCCCTGGAGCCTCTTTCTTTTTTTTTTTTTTTTGAGATGGAGTCTCGCTCTGTCTCCCAGGCTGGAGTGCAGTGGCCAGATCTCAGCTCACTGCAAGCTCTGACTCCTGGGTTCATGCCATTCTCCTGCCTCAGCCTCCCGAGTAGCTGGGACTACAGGCACCCACCACCACGCCCGGCTAATTTTTTGTATTTTTAGTAGAGATGGGGTTTCACCATGTTAGCCAGGATGATCTCGATCTCCTGACCTCCTGATCTGCCCACCTCGGCCTCCCGAAGTGCTGGGATTACAGGCGTGAGCCACCATGCCCAGCCTTGGAGCCTCTTTTATAAGGGCACTAATCCCATTTATGAGGGCTCTACCCTCATGACCTAGTCAATCCCCAAAGGCCCCACATCTAAATACCATCACGCTGGGGATCTGGCTTCAACATGTGAGTTTTAGGGAGATACATTCAGTCTGTAGCAAAAATCCCACTGGCCTGCAAACCAGGATAATTTTTTTCTTGTTTTTATTTAAGAGCCATTTCTAACATTGCTAAGGTTAATGCATAATTCGGTGTCGCTCTTGAACACTCAGTGTGGACACTATTAATTCACAGAACCGAATCTAATGTCTGAATTTTTAAAAGGTGAGAATGCTGTCCATATCCTTTTTAATCCTTACTCCTAAATCAAATGGGTTGCTCCAGTTTATAACTAAAAACATTTCTCCTCAGACATCAGGAGTTTAAATGATCAGAACATAAAATACCCTGAGTTAGAATACTCATAGCATAAAATAATCTAATGGTGAAATCTTTATGGTAAAATATTTGAGGGAATTAGAGATTAACAGTGTAAAATCTTGAAAATAGTATTGGCCAGGCACAGTGGCTCACACCTGTAATCCTAGCACTTTGAGAGGCCAAGGTGGGCAGATCACAAGGTCAGGAGTTGGAGACCAGCCTGGCCAACATGGTGAAACCCCGTCTCTACTAAAAATACCAAAACAATTTAGCTGGGTGTGGTGGCATGCACCTGTAATCCCCGCTACTCAAGAGGCTGAGGCAGGAGAATTGCTTGAACCCGGGAGGCGGAGGTTGCAGTAAGCCAAGATCGTGCCACTGCAACTCCAGCCTGGGCAACAGAGCAAGACTCTACCTTGGTGGGGAGAGGAGTGGAGAAAATAGTATCAACTTTGAGAGGAAAATAGGAGTGTGATGTGGATTTCTCCCAGCCCAGCCCAGTTATGAGTCATGTGACCTCTAGCTTCCCCTCATACTATGTCTCTGAATCTCCTTTCTTCCTGAATGAAATGGGTAGCAATACTTCCTTTCAGGTACTCATAGCATGCTCAGAAATTAAAATGAAAAGTAATTGCATGGTAATATAAAATGCAGTATACTGTGTTATAATTTTAAATGCATGTAACCCTACTGATTCATTATTTTAAACATTCATTCCCTTGACTGATTACAAAATAGTTCAGTACAATGATAGTTGTATCATCTTCTTTATGGGGCCTCACCAGTTAGTAGTCACTGAAAAATAAAGTGTGTTCCTTCTTCTTAGGCCAAATCAAATTTTATTTTTAGGGTATATGAAGAAACATCTATGATAGAGTCATTAAAACTTCTGGGTCCCTAGCCACTTGAATTGAACAGATGTCTGCAGTCCGGGTCTGTTTGACTTGTAGAAATGGTTAATGCTTTTCTTGCTAGTGGAAAAGGTGATCAGAGTCCTTTCTACATGAAGCATTTTGATCCACATCGAAGAGGAATGTTCAGTGTTCTTGGTATGCACAGTCTGGACATTTGGGGATTATAGAACTGGAAGCAGATTACAAGATGATGGATGTGGCAGGCACATTAATTTTGTTTGGTCTTGCATTCTGACCTCAGAGGGCCCTTCATGCGGCTCTCTGGGTAATGTGAACTTTGTTTCATAGATTCCCAGGCAGGGTGATTAATTGAGCAGGCTTGAGGGTTTGACGTGTTCACACGGAATGTGGCAGGTGTGTGATGAGGAGTTCAAGGGACGGGCACTCCTGCCCCAGTGCCAGGGAGAGCTGATGATCCTCAGTCGTGACTAACCTTTGCTCTTCTGTTGCTGGGTTTTGTTTCTAATGTTTCCAGGGTGGTTGAAATAAAATATTTAAGGGGCTTCACCAAGCAGGACAGAATGTTTTGGTAGGGTCAAGGCTCTGATAGGAGGGAAGGGGCTCTGGTTGATGGACATTTCACAACAGATTGTACTGCTCTGATGCTGTGACCCCAAGGAAATCACCCCTACCTTTGCTTCAGGTCACAGCCAGAAATGGATTTCCCTCAGGAGACCTCCAAAGCCCTGAGGTATGAGAGTGATAGTTTTCCCTCCATTCTGCCGAGACATATTTATAAACGCTGATTTGATTACATTAAGATGTGCCGGTGTCATCATATCTTCAAATAACGTCCTTCTGTCCTTGCAGAATAATCCAAGTTTGCAGCTGTTTTTCATCAAGGGCAATGTATAGAAGAGATGAACATGGGTTTCAAGTACACATTTGATGAACACAAGTGCAACATTATCTGAGGTGATTTCTTGCGATGTCCTTGGAACTACCCCCAGCTCTCAACGCCGAGCCGGGTTCTGTTTGTCTGCTGTTTCCCTGGTGCTGCTTGGCTCTCTGGGATTTTTCCTGCTCAAGAATTATCTCCAGAGAAGTATTCCTTAAGCCTGAACCTGCTGTGAAGACAGGAGGCTATAACTGGGGAGGTTCAAGTGTGCTGGTGGGTCAAAATGACAGGTACATCACCTTGTCATCCCACCTAACATTGAGAGCAGGTGGCTAAACCCGGCAAGCCTGGCTTTATTCAAAAAGAGACAGTTCCCCATCTCCCTGCTTTGCTCCTTAGGAGAATGTCTGAGTCATTTAAAAAATCCACTCCAGTCCCACCTCCTTCCTCATTTAACCCCCTTTAGTAAAACGGCATATGAGGTTCAAATTTTCTCATTATAAAATGGCAAACTAAAAGCTATTGTGGCATTTTTTTCTATTTACAGTAGGTTCCCTGGATCATGTAGAAATTTAAATGTGAACTTCTCTTAAAATCTTCATAAACGAGGCAGAATTTTATTCATATTCAGTTCTGTAATAGTTTATACATACAAACTCGGTTCTTGTTACTTTGAGATTTTTGACAACAAATTAAGACCCAGAGTTCTTTATGAAAGAATCCAACCTATACATATTTGGATCTCAGCCATTTCACATTGTTTCTTCATTTTTTTAACCCAAACCAGGCTATTCTATTCCTGCACTGTAAATCAGGCAGCCAGCCTTGGCTCTGGAAAAGCTGTCTCATTTGACTGTTAGCGTGACCGTTAGTGATCACCAGTGGCTTGGCTGACATTATTCATTTCATTTCATTCTTGACCTTAGACTTTCTATCTTGATAAATCATCTTGAATTGCAAGGCTTCCAATCTGCTTCTCATATAATCTGATGAGATTTTCCCCCTCTAAGGGCAAGAAAAAGGAGAGATTACTCAATTAAAAAAAAAAAAAAAGATTTGTATTATGCACGGAAAATTCTCATTTCGATTACTTTCTCTCAAATGCTGTGAAGTCTGAACATTTAAAAAATTAATTAATGTATAAGTTTTAGGTAGAGGATTCTAGTTTTTAGAGAACTTTACAAACTATTTTCTATCATGGAATCTGCCATCTCATTTATCTTATTTAACATGAGTATTCTTATTTTCCACATTCTGCTGATGGGGTGGAAATTGGAACAACTCCTTTGAAAAAGAGTTTGGCAGTCTCCCTAAAGTTGAAAGTGCTGTGGTCCAGCAGTGTTACTCCTAAGTGTGTACCTAACAGAAATGTGTACGAATGTTTACCAAAAGACCAGAGCGTGCATAGCAGCACTGTTTGTGATAGCTTAAATGGGAAACTATCTGAATGCCCTTGGAGACTAGAATGGGTAAATAAATAATGAAATAGTCACAGGATGGAATTAACGTACAGCACGGAGAATAAGCAAGTTGCAATTACACACAGCGTGTGTAATTTCGCAGACTTAATACCTAGCAAACAGGGCATTCTGTAGGATTTCAGATGAAGCACAGAGACAGGGCCAGTCTTGAAGTCGGAGTAGTGCCCCTTTGGGGCTGTGGCAGTGATTGGGTGGGTTCCTGATGATGGGGCGCTGGTCCCAGGGTGCTGTTAATGTTCTGTTTCTTGATCTGGATGCCAGCTACCCAGGTGTGTTCAATTTGTGAAACTCCATCAGCTTGTATGCATATGAGAAGAGCACTTTACCACATATAATTCACTGAAAAGTTTCAGTAGTGTCGCTTTATTTAACTCTATGTATCCTTTCTTTAACTGCACATTACCCTTTGCAGGAGGGGCCATCTTTGGTGCCGATGTCTGCACTCCTGCCTCCTCTCTGCCCCACTCTCTTCTCTCCTAGGAGTACCTTCAGGTGCCGTGCTGTCTCCCACTTCCCTGCCTTTGCTGTGGCCACACTTGCCCCCAGAGCTCTTGCCTGACCAACTCTTAAGCTCTTTTGCAGATTCTCTCTGATCCTCTTCAGTATGTGACCCACTCCGTTCCTTAGTCCCTGCGAATGGCTCCATTTCTGCCTGTAAGCTGTCCTCAGCCTCCCTCACTGGTGTGTGTAAGCTCTGAGCAGAGGGGCCTCTTTTTGTGTTCTTTGAGCCCCAAACCCTTAGCCCCTGATACTTAGCCTATGTAAGGGCTGAAATGTTAAGTTGCGTGAATTCCTTTGTCTGGATACCCAAAGCCCTGGGACAGTCTCCTTGGCTGACACTACTCACTGGCCAGCTGACCACAAAGCAACAGGAAAAAAAAAATGATAAAAAGGAGGAAGAAAATGAGGAAGCATTTTGTATTCCCTAGCATGCAATTTGGAGTAACCTCAAAGCCCCATCTTTGTGTCCACTGGAAGGCTGGTGCTCCGCCCTCCGCTGGAGCCCCGGTCACCTTAGACTCTCCCATAACCAGGTCTAGTTTCCCTCCCTGGGGTCTGAGTTCCCTGCTTTTAGCTACTCTTTTCTCCTTGCCCTGCTGAGGTGCTCAAAACTCTCCCTGAGCCCAGGAAGGTGGAGCTGGGGGCCATGTGCTCTAGAGTGAGACAGCCTTGGGTTCAGGTTGCTCACCTGCTCTAGACTTCTGGCCTCCATCTTCCCTAGTGAGAGGCTTACTGGAAGGTTCTGGAAGGTGCCTTTTCTTCAGACTTGTTCCCTCCTGTTATGCCTCCATCCGTCAGGTACTCAAAGACTTTCTTTGGGATGGAGTTGTTGTATTTTTCCACAGTGCAAACTCATCTCCCTTCTCTTCCTTTGAAACCAGTTTCTGCTCAGGACTAGAGAGGAGAGTGGCCGTAAAAAGACATCCAATTCCCCTATTCCAACTCTGGTGTCCTGCCCTGACACAGTCGGTTATTCCAGCATCCTTTCCTGAGAGGTGTCCTTGTTCCTGGCCAGATATAACCATGTTTGTAAGTTTTCTTTTTTTAGCTGCTCAGATCACTAAGTGACGAGGATATGTCCTATTCTCTTTTTAACAAACCTGTGCTCTTTGGAGTCCCTAAGAGTCTTGGTTACCTGCCTTTGGTCTTGCTAGGGCAGAGGTTATCAAGCTTTCTCCCCCAGGTGATATTTGTGGCACACACATGAATTTGGTGTATACGTCCACCCTCTCCCCTCATTTAGTAGCATTCTGTTGTGTTTCCTTGAAGGAAAACCTCAAAATTTAGGATTAAAATGGAGGTACAAGAAGAGATCCCTTTTTTCTTTTTTATCGCAGGGTGGGCTGATACACTTTAAATTGCATTTTAAGTTTGGGCGTGGTGGCTCATGCCTGTAATCCCAGCACTTTGGGAGACCAAGGCAGGTGGATTACCTGAGGTCAGGAGGTTAAGACCAGCCCGGCCAACATGGTGAAACCCCGTCTTTACTAAAGATACCAAAATTAGCCAGGCATGGTGGCACATGCCTGTAGTCCCAGCTACTAAGGAGGCTGAGGTGGGAGAATCACTTGAACCCAGGAGGCTGACATTGCAGTGGGCCAGGATTGCATCACTGCACTCCAGCCTGGGCAACAGAGTGAGAATCCATCTCAAAATAATAATAATAATAATAATAATAATTGCATTTTAATATCAACTGCTAATTTATAGGTTTCTCATCTGCAGGCTTATTAAGTAAAGAAGAGACATAGCGTTATTATTTAGATATTCTTAGGATTTGTAAAATAACATTACGGGGCTTTAAAAACCACATGCAGCCATACATATGTATATTTATGGGAAGACATCTATCAATTTATAAGAAGCTAACTAAATCCAAACTACGTGGGTCCAGGATGGTTTTTATACAATATGGGCCTCAGTTTTAACTTTTTCAAAAGATTGAAGGCTGTGTTATTTTATAGTTTAAATAATCACTAAGTTGTGATTGTGTAGAGCAGGTCAGAATGTTCTGCATTCATTCTTCTAGCAAATACTTATTTAGCGCCTTTACTATGTTGGGTGCTATGCTAGGCACTGGAGTGTAGCTAAGATTTTAATAATGATGAACACATGGCCGGGCATGGTGGCTCATGCCTCTAATCCCAGCACTTTGGGAGGCTGAGGCAGGCGGATCACCTAAGACCAGGAGATCGAGACCAGCCTGGTCAACACGGCAAAATCCTATCTCTACTAAAAATACAAAAATCAGCCGGACATGGTGGTATGCACCTGTGATCCCAGCTGCTCAGGAGGCTGAGGCAGGAGAATTGCTTGAACCCGGGAGGCAGAGGTTGCAGTGAGCTGAGATCACACCACTGCACTCTAGCCTGGGCAACAGAGCAAGACTCTGTCTCAAAAAATAAAAATGAAAAAATAAAAATGATGAACACATTTAAGTGTAGCTGGTATTCTCATATACCCAATGGCTTATATGACTAACTTACGTCACTATACAGATGTTTCTAACATAAATAAATCCAAATAACATCACCAAAGAGAAAAGGTCAGAATGTATCCAGCATATCAGATAAATAAGGAATGTTTAGGAGACTATCCAGAATTTTTATTTTGCAGACAGAAGTGGGATGTTAATGTGAGTTTGCCCCTCTTGGATTTGGTCCACAATTTTAATAGACCAGCATCCCTATGAAATGTGGCTTGAGAAGGGGCATTAATCATGTATATATATTTATGAACTGCTCAGTTATGGACAATGGGGAGTAAACCATACCAAAATTGTCCATGCATCTTGTAAGTTTAAAGTTAGGAAATCAACCGGGCATGGTGGTTCACACCTGTAATCCCAGCACTTTGGGAGGCCGAGGCAGGTGAATCACCTGAGGTTAGGAGTTCTAGACCAGCCTGGTCAACATAGTGAAACCCTGTCTCTACTAAAAATAGAAAAATTTGCTGGGCATGGTGGTGTGCACCTGTAACCCTAACTACTCGGGAGGCTGAGGCAGGAGAATCGCTTGAACCCAGGAGGCGGAGGTTTCAGTGAGCCAAGATTGCGCCCTTGCACTCCAGCCTGAGTGACAAGAGTGAAACTCTGTCTCAAAGAAAAAAGTCAGGAAATTATTAGCAAACTGTCAAATTCCTGCCCCAACACTTTACAGACTTTGGGCTTATTGCTTATGGTAAATTCAAAGTGAAATCATTTTAAAGACTCAGGACTCCAGAATGCTGACTTGCGCAATGCTTCCAGAGGCACAGACCAGTACAAATGAAGTAATTCTAGCCAGTCATGGTCACCTGAATTCTGGGCAGGCCCTAAGAAGTTTCCAAATCCCCAAGTTGTTTGGCCACTCTGCTTTTGCCGACAAAACATATCTGTGCTGGCCTGATGGGAATCTGCAGCTTCCACATCCCCACGTTGGAGCCAGGTCCCTGCCCTGGTTGCCTCTTCTCCAGAATTTTGACTTTCCCTAAAATTATTAGAACAAGAAGCAGTAACGCTTTTCTCAACAATCTTTTAAAACTTGCTTTAAACACTGGGTTCTCAAAAAACTAATTTTTAGAGGGTTTTCTTTTCAAATGGAAGTAATCTGTGTCCAATGGTCAAAATATCCATGATTATGGGTACATTAAAAAGAAAACCCTCAGATAACCTTTTTTAATATTTTGATGACTGTACATGTGTAAACATGTGTGCATATAAGACTATATATATAGACTTTTATGAGTGCACAAAAAGATAGACTAACAAGCATAAATGTTTTCCTCTGAAAATCAACAGGTTTTTACAAATTGTGTGCAGCCATGTATTTTAGCATCTCATTTTTCATTGAGCAACCATATGTTTGCTCTGTTTGTACCAAGTTCTTGAGATGAGTTCCTTTAACACCATTAACTCCATAGGGTTTGACATATGCAACAGCAGTAAGTATTGAATGTGCTGGTAAGGAAGTGGGCGGTGATTTTTTAAAAAAGAGAGAGTGGCAAAAATACATCACAGGTACACATGGTGTACTTATAAATTATGTGGTAAGCATGATTATGACAGAAAATGAATCATGCCACCTGTGCTGTGTCAGTTAGCAAGAGGGAAGAAAAATTAGAAGGATGGAGAAATCTAAGAGTGTGGCATCAGTATCAGTTGGGGAGCAAGTATGACAGTATTTCCTCAGAACTAAGTCACCTGTTTGTTTGTTTTTTAACATATCTGAATTTTATATTTGATTTTTGCTGCCAGCCAGGGGACAGACATGACATGTCATCTCCTGGACATACGTGAACATCAAAAGGGCAGACACCTGCAGGGGTGGAAAAGATTTCCTCACCCATCACAAGGTCCCCCATAACAAAAGATAAGATAAACAAGAGAAAACCTTACAAATCTCTTTAATGCAAGTTTTACATGACACAGGAGACTTTATGAGAAATTGAAGACCTAAAGAAATGGGTAAACTTGTATATTTTTATGCTTAAGTTTGAGGAAGACTGGACAGTCATAGAGAAATATAATTGGATAAAATGGGTATGATCTAATGGGAACAAACTGGGGAGAATTTAGCAAGGCTCTTTGTTCAGATTCTTCTGTATCCCTGTGTCTTCAGAGTTAAAGATGTTTCTTTCCTCTGGATATGGGGAGGGCACCTCTGGAATGAGAATCCTGTGACCTGCTTCAGGGGAGAGGGACAAGGGGAAATTGAGAGACTTTCCCGTTTCTGCTGTCTCCTCAAATGCCAAGGTTCCATATTTTGGGGTAGAATGACCTGAGTACCATCACACCAAACTTTTGTGGGATGGGTGTCCAGCAGCTTGGAAGAAAATCCTGCAGAGAAAAGTGAAGGGCTTGTTAAGCATCACTGGATCCAACTAATTGTGCAGAGGAGTTTGAGGAGGTGTGAATCAGACTTGTTTAGCCACATTCCTGAAGTGGGAGTCAGAAGTAAGCTGGCTCTAGATCATTGCAAAGCAGGCTTAAGAACTTCCGCACCCTTGGCTTTGAGGCTTCCAGTGCTGTGTGGATTATTTAAAAAATGCTGCGTCACTGTGCTCTCATGAAACACACAACACTTCTGTGTGGAAAATTATGAAAATTCATGATTTAGAGTTGAAAAATGATGAGAGCAGCTGGATTCTAAATGTAAAAGTTTTTGAAACCTTAGCCAACATACTTCACTTCTATATCCCTGATTAAATATGTCCAATAGATAATAAAAATGTGTCTAGGTCTCAGTTGTTACAAAAAGGATAAAATTAAAATTTGAAATGTGAAGAAAGAATTATATATATTTTAATTGGCATCTTTTTTTTATTTCCTAGAAGTAAGAAAATGATGGTGCATCTAATGGCATATATGTTTGATGAAATATCATAGCCTGTTGTTATCCTGGGAGAAAGCAAGCAGTTTGTGGAAATCATGAAAGGCTCTGTGTGTGAAGGTGCCTCAGAGCGACACAATGTTTAAGACCCTTTCAAACCTGCACATCCTCAGAGGGAGAGGTTAGGTGGCCCCTGCAGTTATCAAAGCTGTTGAGGAGTTCCCAACTAACCCGCAGACATCTGCTTCAACAGATCTTCTGATACAGCCGCCCAGGCAAATGGATACCAGCCAAAAACAGCCCAAGTGTCCCTGGTTTAAAGCACCATCAAAGGGCCCACTCATCCTCCTGTTAGGAGGCAAAGAGCCTGAAATCTCCACACTTACCCTTGTGTGGGGAGAAGAGATTTCTTACCCATTCATGGCTGATGCCCCTATAACAAAAGACAGATTAACAAGAGAAAAGCAAACAAATTGATTTAATATAAGCTTATGTCACACAGATGTCTTCAGAAATAAAGCCCCAAGGAGACAGGGCAAACTGTATTTTTAGGGACAGTCATACAGAAGTTTGATCAAAGGACAAAAGAGTGTGATCTAATGGTAATAAACTCAAGAGTAGGGGTATTTATCAAGGCCTGTTTGTTCAGCATCATCTTGGCATCCCTGTGTGATATTTCTTTCCTCTGGGTATGGTGCAGTGCCCCTCTGGAATCGGGTCTTAATGATCTGTTTTCAGGGGAAGGTCAGCTAGGTCTCATGGCTTGCTTTAGAGGAGGAGTAAGGGGAATTCTTCCTAGTTTCTATGGCCTGCTTCTAGTTTCCTCAAATGCCCAGGTACCACTATTTGAGGTAGTGTGTCCTGAACACGCATCACCTTCTTAGACACAGGGTTTGTTAAGAAATGTGCTCAGGAATGTCCTTTGGATTCTTACCTATTTATTAATAATACATATGTAATGCCACATATCTGTATTTACACACACAGAGAGCCTTAGTCTGTTTGGTGCTGCTATAACAATACAACAGGCTGAGTAATTTATAAAGAACAAAATTTATCACAGTCCTGGGGTCTAGGAAGCCCCCAGGATCAAGACACCAGTATCTGGTAAGGGCTTTGTTGCTCCGTTTTCACATGGCAGAAGGGGGAAGGGCAAGAGAGTGAACTCCCTCTCACCAGCCCTTTTTCATAGCAGCATTAATTCACAAGGGCTCTACCTTCATGGCCTAAACACCACCCAAAAGGCCTACCTCCCAACATTGTTGCATTAGGGGTTAAATTGCCAACACACGAATTTTAGGAGACACATTCAGACCGTAACATGTCCATTTGTATACAGATGGTTCCCAACTGACTTTTTTTTTTTTTAATCAGGGCAGCCTTCATTTTACAAAACAGAATGAAAGTGACGCTACCTTTTTTTAACTTTCCGATGTTGTGAAAGCAATATGCATTCAGTAGAAATCATACTTCAAATTGGTTTTGAATTTTGATATTTTCCCAGGCTAGGGATATGTGGTATGATACTCCCTTGTGAGTGAGCCAGCAGCTCCTAGTCAGCCACACAATCATGAGGGTAAACAACCTCCACTCTACAGTGGACTGTGTTGCCAGATGATTTTGCCCAACTGTACACTAATGTAAGTGTTCTGAGCACATTTAAGGTAGGCCAGGCTAAGCTCTGGTCAGTAGGCTAGTTGTATGAAATGCATTTTGACTTACAATATTTTCAGGTTCTGATGGGTTTATTGGGATGTAACCCCACTGTAAGCAGAGGAGCATCTGTATACATATGTATGTCTTCTACAAAGATCTGTGCATATATGACCCAGCACTCACAAGTTCATGCACACACACATATTGTTTGAAGACCTACTTTTTTACACTTAACGCAACTCTGTGTCGTTGCATATTCTCTATAGTGTCATTGTAAGTGACACCATAGAATTCTCTTGTTTGGGTTTAGGCTAGTTTATTTAATGAGTTATTCGTTCAATGATTTCTTCTAGTTATTTAATGTTATAAATGTCAGAGATATCCTTGTGCCCATACCGTGTGTGGCTCTGTGTGTGTGAGTTCTTTTAACAAGGTTTACTGATTCAGCCTCTGCATGGTCTAAGTGCAAAGGATCACAGGCCTCTTATGGCCCCTTTACTATCTTTTGTTAAAATGTGTGTGTAGGTTAAAGGTCCAACATATGGTTAGGATGAGGGTTATAACCATGATATTAAGCTCAGGCTCAAGATCCACTCAGTCTTGGGTGAATGACCTTGGGCTAGGTCTTAACCTCTCCAGGATGTAGTTTTCTCATTCGTCAATCGAGTCTATGACTGATGCTTTGTGAAATTGTTGGGGAGTAAGATCAGGTGTATCAAGTGTCTGGTATGGGGCTGGCACGTGGTAACCCCAAAGCCCATGTTAGTCCAGCTTGGGTAGTGGGTCGTATTCATGCTGATACAATCTCAAAGTTCTGAAACATCATAAAGGGCTTATAACAGATGCTGCTGTCCATTGATCACTTATGCCTTTGTTCCTTAATTTTCACGGGTGGACCAAGATAAAAGAGGAATAAAATAGTATGTACCCAGTAGGCATGACTAGCTTCATGGGCCTGTGACTTGTGTGGTCGCACAGGGTGCTATGCTTAGTTTAATGCTCGGCTGTTCCTGTCTTGAAATTCTTAATTTTGAACACAGGCTTCCTCTTTCTGTTATTCACTGGGCCCCACAAATGATGTAGCTAGTGTTGCCTGTAAGATTGTTAAGGCAGTCTTAGAGTGAAATGAGAACTCACAAAGCACTGAGTGTAGTACTCAGGATATAATAGGAATCAATAATCATTAGGTGACTATAATAATTTTTTGTAAGCAGAAACAACTAAGATATTAATAGACATTACATGAAAACAGCAGTGTGAGGTATATAATTAATCTCATTTACAGATAAACTGAGGCCCAAGAAATTAAATAACCTGCTAAAACCACATTGCTTATGAAGGCAGAGCTTGGATTCACACCCAAATTCGTCTCACCCAAAGCACCACTGTTGACCTGACCTATTAAGTGTTAGTTGCCTTCATTCCTTCCCAGGAGAACCTCTCTGTAAAACCTTGTATTTAAGCTTACTTGATACCCATCGGTACCGCAAGCGTTACTCCCAGCAGGATTTTCAGAACCCCTCAGAGTGATCCAGAATGTCCGCCAGACCTGGAAACTGTTGAGGCTACAGCAAACGGGAAGCACAGTTCTCCTGCTCACCCTTAGTCACCCTGTCTCATCCCATCCTGTCCTGTCCCCAAGCCTGCCTAGAATTACTTGCTCAGAGTTCCATATCTGGGCATATATGACCAGCCCGGTGACAATATAGCTTGCTTCCTTTGGTTCCTGAAAAACTTAGCATCGGATGACTCATCTCTAACTAATACCTCCAGACCTTCATGAGAATCAGTGGGAGATCCACTGGCATTGCGTCCTGGCAAAGTAGCTGTAGGAGATGCCTACGACCCATACACTGAGGACCTGACCATCTGCCTGGTGGCAGGGATCCCTTGCTTTCCTACAGTGCCAGGCTGTGATTTGCTCTGCCCACTCTTTTCCCTGCCAGAAAAGAGAGAAGATCCATTCCACCACGCTGCTCAGAAGCAGGTGGACAGCTTCATGCGGGGAAGTTCTAGTGCAGGCCTGCTTGCGGTGTGTGGCCTCTGAGTAGAGAAGTTAATATGTGAGCATTGCATATGCTAGATTTGAATTTTGAATGTGACAATGAGACTGTTGTTTCAAAGCAATTCCCTAAGTGGCTGTTTGCTCAAGACTTTTGTAGTGTGAACAGAGATTTGGGGGAGGGGGAGAAGCCATCTGCTCCAGAATAGTCTTCGAATGACACGATCAAATGACTGCAGAGCAAACTGGAGGGAGTCCAACAGAAAGTTCCCGTCTGCTGCATCCAGCCCCAACCAGCACTCGAGCCATTGTGTTTATGTGAAAGCTCACACGCAGGTTTCAAAGGCAAGGCCGTGATAACCAGGAATGTGAGTGAGATGAGTGTGGAAAAGGCCACGTCAGGGGAGCTTTCTCACCCCGTATCTCACCAGTATACCATTTGGAAAACTAAAAAGCCAGGCTTTAGAGAGAAGCTCAGTCTTTTTTCCTGATGCCTTCAGCTATGCATTTGGTTACAATCAATGTATCAGATCAAATGAAAAAGTTGCATTCCTTTGTAAGTTCGTTTTTATGTGCTCATCTTCTATCAGTGGTTAGACTCTGAAATCTATTTACTTAAAATATGAGGCAATTTTCTTGTTTTTAAAATATGGCCTGTCTCAATTTGCAAAGCATCCTTGATTCTTATTTTGTTTCTCTAAATATGTGTCTGTATGTGTTTTTTCTTTTTCTTTTTGCTATTAGGCATTCATGCAGCCTCACTTGCTGGGAAATGAGTTCACACATTTGGAGTTTCCAAGGAGAGTACAGAGAAAGGAGCTTGGAAAGAAGATGCTCTACAGGGACTTTAACATGACAGGCTGGTAAGAACATGCCTTCCTCCGCCTCGGCACCACACAGTGTGTGTGAAGGAAGCATCACCACCATAAAAAGCCACTTACACAGTTTGGATCAGGAAGCACAGCCAGAGACCTGGGTTTGTGGTGAAGGACAAGGGGCTACACCTGCCTCTGCTATTTTTGCTTAGGACCAAATCACAAGCCTTGGTTTGCCTCTCTGCTTCTTCGAGGCTCTCCTTGGGGACACTGGACCCCGTGAAACTGACCTGATTTCTCACTTCACATGCAGCGAACATTTGAGGGCTTTAAAAACACATGAAGCTTTATCTGTTTAGGTCAGGGTTATTAAAGAGGTAGAATGGCCAAAGGTTTATTGGCCAGACTGACTTGGGTTCAAATCCTGACTCTGATTTTTCTAAATGAGCAAAGTTGGCCAAATTGCTTAACCTCTAGAGCCCATTTTTCCATGGATAAAGTGATAAAAAGATATATCCTTTGAAGGTTCATTATCAAGGCTAAAGTTAATGAGCTATTCTCATTAATATCACATTCAAATTGAAATAAGAACTCTTGTCTAGGGGGTTCTCTTATTCCAAAAACACAACTGTGTAAGCATCAAGACCATTTCTAGAATGGAGCAGTGGCTAAAGTTGACTAAGATCTCATCATTTCTTGTATCTGACTAACAGATATGATGATAAGTACTTACACTCTATGGTTGATATAAGGATTAAATGAGAGTGCAGTGCCTGGCACTGTGTGGGTGAAGATTTGCTCTTGTGCCCTGGCGTCCTAACAAGCGAGCCTCCTGCCAGTCTGGAAGAACATATGAGAATGAGACAATGGACCCTTTCTTCCCCATATCTCCAACAGAGTTGAAGTAGATTTTCTTATCTCTTCCCCATTGACCAAAATAGCAATAGCAGATGGTCACAGCCCAAATTCCCATGGTGATGACTTGGCCAGGGATCTACCGCCAGGCTATATACTGTCTTCAGGGAACAAGTTGAGCTACCCAGGGAAGATAAGAGGCCAATCTAAGGGACTTCTGGTTGTCCTTTGCAAGCCAATAGAAGTTCCTCACCTGTATCCACTCTTCTTCCTCTACAACAAGGTTAGCAAACTATGACCTAAGAGTCAGATTCTGCCTACCCCACCTACTTCTATAAATAATTTTTTTAAATATAGCTATTCCCATTTGTTTGTTTGATCTGTGACTGCCTTCATTCACACTGCAACAGGGCAGTTAAGTAGTTGCATCAGAGACTGGTTCTCAAGCCTAAGAATTTACCCCTGCTCTAAAATATGAATGGATTTATCAGAAAGGGTTCACCTTTGCAGCTCTGAGTTCTGGGGTTTTGATGCCCCAGGGTCATCATACCAACCCTGACTAGGTTTTCTTGTAAATCCATTTTTATTTAGTTAGCAAAATCAGCACTTGTACAGGAAAAGTTTAAGGTGAGAGCTAGTGTAATTCAGCAAAGCATCATGGGGTTTAGTCTGGGAATTGTAGAATTTGGAAAGATGGAAGGTTAGGAACCCACATGGTTGTAAACACATGAAAAGAGTAGATCTAAAAGATATCGAGGAATATGACCAAATAGAAGAGGAGAGACTGTGAGAGACAGACGGGGCTGGTACTGAGGGAACATGATAGGGAAAATGGGATGCCAGACAAATTTAGATTTACTGGGAAGCTATGGGGTGCTCTTATATATTCCTAAGAAAGAGAATTAAATGAAAGCAATGTTTATGGAAGGCCATTCTAAGAGAAGTTGGAATGAAATTGACTAGGAGAGAAAGCAGATTCAGGTACCCAGAGAAAAACTATCATAGCAACATTTATGTGAGGTCTCAAGGACTAAATAGAGGGATAGAAGCAGAAAACACAGAAGGAACGAAAATGAATAAGAAACTAAATGATTTAGGCCGGGCGCGGTGGCTCAAGCCTGTAATCCCAGCACTTTGGGAGGCCGAGACGGGCGGATCACAAGGTCAGGAGATCGAGACCATCCTGGCTAACACGGCGAAACCCCGTCTCTACTAAAAACACAAAAAATTAGCCGGGCGAGGTGGCGGCGCCTGTGGTCCCAGCTACTCGGGAGGCTGAGGCAGGAGAATGGCGGGAACCCAGGAGGCGGAGCTTGCAGTGAGCTGAGATCTGGCCACTGCACTCTAGCCTGGGCGACAGAGCGAGACTCCGTCTCAAAAAAAAAAAAAAAAAAGAAACTAAATCATTTAGGCCAGGGGATAAAGGTAAGTCTTTGACAACACCAGTTGCCTATTTAAATGTGTCTCTTCAACAAGTCTGTAGTCTCCTTGAGGGGGACACCAGTGCCTAGTCCTGTGCCTGACACATAGTAGACAGGCAGCAATTACGTATTGGCTGAAAGGAAGAAAAGAAGTATAATTGACACAAGTGGGGAGGTCAATGTTGCAGACAGTCGTTGTGCACATTTAAAACAGATTGAGCTTGAGGCAAGGCTGTACCTATGTTCTTTCTATGCCAGAAAGGCAAATTAGATCTAAAGTAGTCAAAACAAATGGTAAATATCTGCCTAGGATTTTGTAATAAGGAAAAGTATCTTTGTTGCAGATGCTTAGTATTGATTCAAAGGGGGAGAAGAACAGCTCATTGTTACTAACTTTGAAAAGCACTCCTAATGAGATAATAGGCATCCTCACTTTAATGGGCAAGATGCTTTCAAAGGCTGTAAAGGTTCCACTCAAATGTCTCTTTTTAAGTAGAATGTGTGATGGGGTTAGTTTTTTTACGTTTCTTTCTCCAAACCCTGGAAGCTCTGTTTTTTGTTTGTTTGTTTGTCTTGTTTTGGTTTGGTTTGGTTTTAGTGGCTTGTACATTTTAATATTTAGCAAATGTCTAAAGATTGTCCCGGTTTTATAATTTTTTTTAAAAAAATGTAGCTAAGTTCAGGGACTAGACTATATCCAACTTTATATGCACACAGTTACTTTCTTTCAGTCTTGCGTGCACACTTCCTCTTGTTCTCTTTCTCATTTTCTCTCTCTCTCTCTCTCTCTCTCTCTCTCTCTCTCTCTCTCTCTCTCTCTCTCTCTCTCTGCATTAGCATGGTCCTAAGCAGATAAACAGTCCACAAATGGGCTGTTTTTAATTGTATGGAACTTCACAGAAGGTACTGAATAATGAAGGAGCCACAACTGAGAATGGCTTTAGTCAGACGTGATTTGCTGATTTGTTTTCAGCCTAATTCCCCACACGGCTGTTGGCTCGCAACCTTGGCTACAAGCAGATTTATGTGCATCTTTGTGCATTTCCTACCTGTTCTGACTTTTGATTTGAAAATAGGACTTAAGGTGAAGAAAAGCCCTTTACATTTTTGTTAGAAGAACCTAAGAAATTGAAAACCAGTTTAGGCCAAGCACAGTGGCTCACACCTATAATCCCAGCATTTGGGGAGGCATAGGTGGTAGGATCAGTTGAGTCCAGGAATTTGAGGATGCAGTGAGTCAGAATCACGCCACTGCACTCCAGTCTGGGCAACAGAGCAAAACCGCATCTCTAAATAAGTAAATGAATCAATAAATCAATCATCCATTCAATTTAGACTACTGCCTACATAAAGCACCCCCACCCAACTTTAATGAATTCCTTTTTAAAATGTTTTTACCCTCTAACAGAAAGCCTTAGATCTAGCAGTTATTTTTTAGGACTTAAAGATGGGAGGCTGGGCATGGTGGCAGATGCCTATAATCCTGGCACTTTGAGAGGCCGAGATGGGAGGATCACTTGAGCCTGGGAGTTCAAGACCAGCCTGGGCAACATAAGGAGACCCCATCTCTATAACAAATTTTTTAAATTAGCCAGGCATGGTGGCACATGCCTATGGTCTCAGCTCCTTGGGAGGCTGAGGTGGAAGGATTACTTGGGCCTGGAACCCATTTTTCTGAAACCTTCTCACAGGTAAAAGCTGTGAGAATCCTTGTAATAAAGGATTACTACTGCAAAGCTGTTTAATCCTTGTAGTAAATGCCTAGTTGTGGAATTTTTTTTCTTCTTCATCCCCCACTAATCATCATGATAATGGGGCTGACAATTACTGGAAGAGCTAAGGGCCAGACACTATGATGAGAGCTTTACCTGATTCCTCATACCTAACTCTTAAAACAGTCCTAGGAACTAGGTACATTTTACAGATGAGGAAACGAGGCACAGAGCTAAGTTGCTCAAGGTTATAGAACTCATAAAAGGAGAATGTGGGATATGGATCCAGGCAGTGTAACTTCAGAGTGTGTGGTGCTTACTAAGGTGCTGAACTGCCAGATGTGGAATGACTGCCCCTGACTCCCATTTTGCAGGTGAGCACATTGAGGCCTAGAGGTATTAGGCGGTTTGCGCAGCCTCCCCTGACGCAAACGTGTCAGAATAAGGACTAGAATCCAGGTTTCTGACTCTTTGTTGGGGTTCTTACACAAGGTGCCAGTCAGCTTTTCTTCAGGATAATTAGACATGATAATTCCGTTTCGAGCTTCGGTGTACATTTAAGCAAGGGCTGTCTATCCACCAGGACCAGGACCGGTGTCTTGACGATCCTATAGGGTCAAGAGGATGGAATGAAGCATATTAGGAGCTGCTGAGGCCGTCAGTTTTCTAGTCCCCAGTCTGACCCTGTAGAGCATTGGTCAAATTAAACTGATGCTTCACACTTCTCACTAAGAGCCTGTGTCATTTGGGGGTGGGGGTTCTGGGGGAAGATCCCAAAAGAACCAGTTCTTAGAAAACTTGCCTGCTCAAATTAGAGGAGCATCGCGCCGGCACTCAGTGGTGTGTCTGCCGCAGGAGGAAGTGTGGGAGAGGATGTCAGCTCTGGGAAGCCTTGTCTCATAATTAAGAATGAGTCTGTTGCCTCTTTATGGGGATCCTTTTTTTTCCCACCCTCATGCTTTCTCAGAGACTGTGGAGCAGCTTGGCAGGCCCAAATTGTTTTGAGGACAAAAGGTTATTGTCACCAGGACCTTCATAATGCAGTTGGCCTCTTCCCTGGCTCCCCCACCTCCCCTTCCCCCTCTCCTCAGATAGTTTGCACAGTGGTTTGATTTACAAAGCCGCTCTCTTCGCAGTGCCCCCAGCGCTGAGTTCATTCCTGATGGAGTCTTCCCTTGCTCTCCCTATCACCCCCTTGGCTCTCACCTCCTGTGCATGGTGTCATTGGTCCCGGTGCCAGAATCCTCACGCTGGGGCCCATCCTCCCCGTCCCTTTGTGTTGAGCTGCTGTTGCAGGATGCACACTGTAGCTGGCATTGTGTTGCCTTGAGAGCAGCGTATCCCGACCCGCAGCCCTCTGAGATGTCTCAGGCTGTAATTTACTGGCGAGTGTCTGTGTTACCGAGTTGAAACAGCAGTTTCTCACAGCTGGCTTTGTGGCACCAAGTCTCTGCTCCTGTGACCGCTAGCTATTTCGCTTTCTCAAGTAGGACCAGCGTACTTTGTGCCATGTCCAGCCACATGGGGTGGCAAGCAAGCCAGGGACCCAGAAGGACATGTGTGTGGGAGGGGGCTGAAACTTCACCCATGGCGCCAGGCCAGATTCTCCGGCAGCTGTTCCTGGGCTGATGGGATTTGTAGAGAGAGCAAGGGCCAAAGAAGAAAAGTCCATCTTGTGAATGCTAGATTGCTTCCAGATGGTTCTGGTCATGAGCAAAGTATACCAGAATTCTTCCTTTAAGCAAAGCCTTTCTAACGCTATGATGGTCTTATTTCAGGGGCAGGCTGGACTGGTAACTTGAGATCACATGCTTGATTTGGTAAAGAGAGTCCTGTTTTGGTGATAGGCACCTTGCGTACTTTGCTCTGCCAAGCTTCTGGGGCCTTGGGTAAATCCTGGCCTAGGTCTCCCGCTTGTAAAATACTTCCTCTGACCATTGCTGCCAACCTGTAAGTGTGGTGGGGGCAGGGGTAGGCTTCGCTCTGCTTTTAGAGCTGCTGGAAAAGACAGATCCCATTAGAAAGATTCCAGAGATGGCAATGTTTTATTTTGTCCCTTAGAGCCCCTAATTTTTATAATTCTAACTTGATGATACATCACGATAATTTTCCCTCCTCTCTTTTCATTAAAACTATGAGCAAATAGGGGATTTTCCACTGGGAGCAGAGTGGAATCAGCTCGTTTTCTCCTTTCAGCACTTTCTGCTTTTATTGAGGCAAAGAAAACCTTTTCAGTTCTCTGTGCTCTCAAGCACGGTAGCCGCTAGCTACATGTGGCCATTTCAATTAGTTAAAATTACATAAATTAAAAATGTATTTCCCAAGTTGCCCCAGCCGAATCTCAGTTGCTCAGGAACCACATGTGGCTAGTGGCTGCTGAACTGGACCATGCGGATATAGAACGTTTCCATCATCACGGAAAGTTCTACGGGATGGTGCTGTGGTCTACACTGTAGAAGAGCGTGGGTGTAGTTGGGAATGGGGTGGTGCAAGGAGCTCTCTGTAACTCAACATCCCAACAGCAAAGAGTTTTTTGGGTTTTTTTTTTTTTTTTTTTTTTTTTAAAGACAGGGTCTCACTCTGCCACCCAGGCTGGAAGGCGATCGCATGACCACAGCTCACTGCAGCCTCCACCTCCCAGGCTCAGGTGAGAAAGAGGGAAAAGTACCAACTTTGAATTTTTCAATTACTCTGTAAAACTTGAGTCAAGCCTCTTGAGTAGCTGGTACTATAGGTGTGTGACACCACACCCTGCTAATTTTTGTGTATTTTATAGAGACAGGGTTTTGCCATGTTACCCAGACTGGTCTCGAACTCCTGGGTTCAAGCAGTCCTCCTGCCTCAGCCTTCCAAAGTGCTGAGATTACAGGCATGAGCCACCGAACCTGGCAGCAAAGAGTTTTTTAAAAGCTGGGTACTGATAAGTGTGGACAGGGAATGGTGTAGCCACACCAGCCTCTGGTGCCTCTGCTGCCGGACTCTGAGTCTGCAGACGGGTGGGCTTCACACCCCTTTTCTGATCCCCGGGGGCATCAGTCATTGTGCTTAGGAACACTCACCTCATAGCCAGTGGTCACTTTTGGGCCACCAAGAAGCTGCATCAAGCTGGCCAGACTAAAGAGAGACCCGTTTCATCGGCCCTAGTCAGTAGTGCACCTCCCCTCCCCAAGCAGCCCAGCAGCCTTCTTTCAGCTCTCTCAGCTGTCTCCTGGATGAGGACCAGCTGTTGGCACTGTTGTCCCTCTTGCTTTTCCTTTGATTTCTTGGGGAGTATCTCAGGCCCTGAGAATATGATTTAAAAGCAGCTTGGTTTCCAACCTTTTCCATTGTGTTTGGGGCGACCTTTATTCTCCATCTATAGCCTGGAGCTTGACTTGGGGAGGGGAGGCGCAGCCCCACAGCATCAGGCTTCTTACCAACAATCCAGATGCTTTCTGGAGAGAGAAACTCACTGGAGATAGTTCCACGCATGGTCTGGAGCTGCCAGGTTGGGTTTTACAAATATAGATACAGCTTCTATCTTATTCTTTATTGCTGTCTTCAATGCCCTCTGACAGTGCATTCAAGCAGCCTGACAAGGAAGTGGATGAGCAGATTGAGAAACGCCGCAGAATGCTTTATGAAGCCAACTCCAGAGCTGCACCCGCATTTAATATAAATTGATTTATTGAATCAAGCACAGAAGCCCTGTTACAGAAACCCCAGGCTTTATCCTCTTGAGGACCACCTAATAAAGCAGCCCCAACTGACACTCCTCATTAGCTTTTCCACAGATCCCAAGGCAGTTTTTAAAGGGACAGTGTCCCTCTTTTGGGCCCGAATTGATATGTTGGCCATGCCTGTGGGTCTAATTAGCTCGGCATTATTAGCCTTCCTTGGAAACCCTGCATTTTTGAACAGCTTGACTCTTGAGTTTTACAGAGTAATTGAAAAATTCAAACTCGGTACTTTTCCCTCTTTCTGCTTTTAATCACTCTTAACCCAGTCTTCGGAAATTTACCTACAGATGTCTCTGGCATTTGGGGGGCACAGAAGGCTCTCTCAGTCCCACCCCAGTGTAAATCCTGATGTTGCTGTCATGCCACAGACCTACCTTATGAGGAGACTTTTTATACTCACAAGAGAAATATGATATTTTAATTTTATAATTACTTCACAAGAAAGCAGGCCTTTCCCTAGTGAAACCTGGTATTCATTTCCTCTCAGCAACTTGTATTTTCATAATTTAATGATTACGGGCCACCTTGGCAGCAGTCTGATTGCTGAAAGCACTCTGAAAATCTGACCTTGTAGAGAAAGGGGCAGGGGGGATCATTTCAGAGAATTTTAACCCCAAACCTCAATAGATTATCCAGGATGCGGATAGGCTGGGGCAGGGATTAGGCACCTGAAAAGTCCCTGTGTTCCAAATTCCAGTGGGGCTGGAGTCCAAGTCAGAATGGGTCAGCCCCACACGGGGAGGGGCCTCTCCCGGGGCTTCCAGAGCTGAGATGATGAATGGTTATTTGCTATGTGCATGTTCTGCATCTTTTCAAGATTTGCAGCTCTAGCTGCAGGAGCAGCAGGGAAGAAAGCGGGCCCTGCTGCGTGTAGCACATCTCCTGACAGTGATGAATGACTCCCTGCTCCCTGCCCTCCTGCGCAGGAGGCCAGTGGAAGCTATGGGGTCTTTACGAATGGTTGCAAGCCAAGACAGACAGGCTTTGTCAGACCACAGGGAGGAGAAAGAAAAGAGATGCCCCCACCAGCTCGCTCCCTATTGATCATCACTCACCCTGCACACGCATGCACGCATGAATGCACTCACACACGTCTCTCTGCTTCAATGAGTAAAAGTTTATTGTCCTAAAGTGGCCAAACTACTTCCAAGCCTTTCTTCCCCACTCAGACCCTTCGAATACTCACAGCATTTATCTCTATTATCCACATATGTTTAAGCAGAGTGTGTGTACCGCGCGTCCCCTGTGACTGGTGTTTGGGGTTGTACAGTATGTATATGATGAGAACATAGCTACAAGTCATCTGGGGAAGTTTGGGGATGTCAAGTGCTTATAAAAATCTCTCTTAAAGTAGTGTCCTTTTAACCAAGAAGGGCCTGTAGACACTTCTCATATATTTGACAGACGTGTATTGTACACCTACTACACAGTAGATGTTGAGTAGCAGTTAAGAGCAAGGACGCTGGAGCCAGACTGCCTAGCTGGGCCAATCCCCACCTCAGATCATTTTGCCACTCTCAACTTGGCTTCCCCATTTGTAAAATGAAGCTAACAATGGTACTTGAGGCCAGGTGTAGTGGCTCACGCCTGTAATCCCAACACTTTGGGAGGCTGAAGCGGGTGGATCCTTTGTGGCCATGAGTTCAAGACCAGCCTGGGCAACATGGGGAGACCCTGTCTCTACAAAAAATACAAAAATTTTCTGGGGGTGGTGGCATGTACCTATAGTCCCAGCTATCTGGGGGGCTGAGGTGGGCAGATCACTTGAGCCCAGGAAGTCAAGGCTGCAGGGAGCTGTGATCATACCGCTGCACTCCAGCCTGGGCAAAAGAACAAGATCCTATCTCAGACAAACAAACAAAACAGTACATGATAATAGTTGGGATATCATGGGTTAGTAAGGTTGAGTGCATTGAACAAAGCCTGGCATATAATAGTGCACGATGAGTGTCTAATACTATAATCATTAGCTATTATGGAGAGTGAAATGGTCAGCAAGAGCTGCTGCTGGCCTCAGGATGTTTACAATCTATTATTTGCTGAAATGCTGCCTCTGCAAGGTAGTGAGAAGCTAGAAAACAAAAAGACAAAGGAAGGCAGTTTTGAGAAGAAACTAAAGTCAGATCAGGTCTGCTGGCTGCCTCTGCCTAGCAGGTCTGTCCTGCAGCATGGCAGATGAAGATGGGTTTGGCACAGAGAAGGTAGAGCTCTTGTCTGTCAGAAGAGGCACCATCAGTACAGTCAGGAAGCCCGTTGCCAGCCCCTCTGTCCCAGGCACTATATTTGATAGGATGTTTTTTGGTTTGGGGACTTGCTTATATTTGCCTCTGGCTTCTAGATGCTGGACTTTTTTTTTTTTTTTTTTTTTTTTTAAAGAGACAGTCTCACTCCACTCTGTCGCCCAGGCTGGAGTGCAGTGGTATGATCTCAGCCCACTGCAACCTCCACCTCTCAGGTTCAAATGATTTTGATGCCTCAGCCTCCTGAGTAGCTGGGACTATAGGCGTGCACCAACATGCCGGGCTAATTTTTGTATTTTTAGTAGAGACAGGGTTTCACCATGTTGGCCTGGCTGGTCTGGAACTCCTGAGCTCAAGTGATCTGACCACCTTGGCCTCCCAAAGTGCTGGGATTACAGGTGTGAGCCACACCGCACCCAGCTGATGCTGGACCTTTTAATGTACTCCTGTGGCCTTCCAAACCATACCCAAGAAACTGGGAGGGTCAAACCTGTCTGTGGTTAAAGCATGTCCTTGCACCGGAAGGATCTCATCAGATAGGACTATGTTAGCTTCAAAGAAATTGCCATGTGGCCAAAGACTGACTTTCTGGAATTTTTTTTTTTTTTTTTTTTTTTTGAGATGGAGTTTCACTCTTGTTGCCCAGGCTGGAGTGCAATGGCGTGATCCGGCTCACTGCAATCTCCGCTTCCTGGGTTTAAGCGATTCTCTTGCCTCAGCCTCCCAAGTAGCTGGGATTACAGGCATGCGCCACCACGCCCGGCTAATTCTGTATTTTTAGTAGAGATGGGGTTTCTCCATGTTGGTCAAGCTGGTTGTGAACTCCCGACCTCAGATGATCTGCCCGCCTCAGCCTCCCAAAGTGCTGGGATTACAGTTGTGAGCCACTGCGCCCGGCCTTTCTGGAAATTTATTGAACAATGTCATTTCACCTTGAAACCTATTCTTCAAATTTCAGCAGGGGGAGAAGTAGGTCTGTTAGAATGTATGTATAAATAACTACAGGAACACAAAAGATAAGAGTTATACAAAAAGGTTTGAAGAAAATGCCTGTGGCTGTGGTGGAGGGAGTAGTCGTTTTGAGAGGGGAGACTGGGATTGGGGAGGACTTCTTGGAGAAGATTGTTTGAACCAAAGATCTGGATTATGAGAGGGTTTCAAGAAAGCTGGAGAGAAGGACATTCTGAGCAAAGGGCACTGTGCCAGCAGAAGCCCAGAGGGGTGAAAATGTGATGTGTGTTTTGGGAATTTGGAAGCCAGAGATAATATTCAAAATATTTGGACAATCAAAATGGACGAGTAGGCCCCAGCTGGGCTGCAGCAGGGTCCTAGAAGCCTCCCTGCTGTGCCAGGCATTAACCCTTTATTTACTGTTACACCTTGGGGATTCTAGGGGAGAGTCCAGAGCTGCAGATGGGGCATTCATGGAGATTGAGACAGCCATTGTTTGCCAACTAGCATGGAGTGTTTCAGTGTTTTAGCCCTTCGTGTGCAGTTATGTTGGTGTATATCAGCTAGATAACATGGTCCTGGGAGGCTCACATAAGTGTCACGTAGGAGAGAGCGAGAGAGTGGAGAGCAGCGGTGGGCAGCAAAGCAGACTATGAAACTAGGTAAGTACATTGGAGTCAGCTCATGGGGAACCAGGCTAAGGATGCCAATAATGAACAGAATTTTCCCACCCTTAAGAGCTCCACACCTTAGGGTGGAATGTGAAGTATGAAAATTACACACAGGGCAGAAATACAGAGCTGACAATATGTATATGAAGGACATATAGGGGACTCCTAGGAGAAGAGGGAGGGGGTGTGAGCTGAAAAACTACCTATCGGGTACTATGCTGACACTTGGGTGATGGGACCATCTGTACGTCAAACCTTAGCATTACACAGTATACCAGTGTAACAAGCCTGCACATGTACCTCCTGAATCCAAAATACATAATAAATGAATAAAAATAAAATTTTTATCAGTGACTTAAAAGGTGATTTAAGAAAAGAAAAGGACGCATGGACCAATTCTCAGCCTATTTTTAGGATCCCATTTTTCAGGAAATTCCAGAGAAGTAGGTACACTGCCACTCGTGAAATTTTCCAGGTACTCACAAGCCCACCAAGGAAACATTTTCCTGCGTCCAACCAACACTTATAATTAGTTCACTCTTACCAGAGCTTGATACGTTTTCTGCTTTTCCCAGCTCCCCAGGTTTCCCAGCAGGAAATTGGCACAGCTGGTTTCGAGCTGATAATCCTATGAAGATGCTCACCTGCATCTTCATCTAAATCATCTGAGGTGCTGGTTTAAAACTCCTTGCTTCTGGGTTTACCCTAGTAATCCACACACAAGAGCTGGAAAGCCATCACTCCAACCTCTGAAAAATCTCAACCTACCACCACTGTCCTCTTACCTTGAGACAAGTAAATCAAGGACTTATTAAGAGAGAGGCTGAAGTTTTGTGTGTCTGTTCCTTGCTGGAGCGCTGAATGCAGATCTCTCTGTAAGGGCCAGGAAGGCTGATGACAAAGATGCCAGCAGTGTTTCAGGACCAGCGTGCTATTTGTCAGTTGCCTGTCTCCTTTGTTGTGATCAGATCATAAGGAAAGCTTCAGAAGCCTCATGAGGGAATGGAGCACATTCACTTTTTGTTCTTCATCTGGTTGTTCTGGCAAAAGCAATGATATTCTGCCATATTCTCGATTTAGATTCTGCTGAGATGGGATCAGCCTTGTCAGTCTTCCAGGGTAGATCAGATGCTATGTATCACTCTCTGTACCTAAAGGACAAGGCACAGAGCTTCATCTCTGTGAGACAATCAGTTTCAACTACTATTCATTCAGTGAACCAGGTGTCAAGTTGGGCATTGAAGATACAAAGAAGAAAAAAACAGTCCCAAGCCTCATGGTGTTTACAGTCTAGTGTCAGGACAGGGCCATATATGGATGATTAGTTTCATACAAAACTGATAGACAAAGGTTTACCTAGAGTGAAGCTTTGTCATCTGGGGCAATTACTGAAAACATTCCAGGGTCTACCTTATCTGCTGCATTAGAATCCCTATGGATTCTGCATTTTTTAATCAGCGCCCCAGGCGATTGCTGTATATCCTTAAACACTGGCTTTGGGCAGCCCTAGACTTTGTTACAATGGATATGAACAACAGTTTGCAGAAGTGATTGGTTAAAGAGCACTGTGCAGCCTGGGCTGTAAAAATATTGGGACTCCTGGGCTGCTGGTGGTCTTCGCCCCGGTTACTCCCTTGCTATTGCTTGGGAATGTCTTTGTCCACCTGCAGTGAGCCAGTGACTGTTCATAAGGTGCCAGTACACTGGACTGGCAGTGGCTGATAAGAGATGGCAAAGCCTTCAGGTACAGCAGTGGGTCAGGGTCAGATTAGGCCTCCTCTTTTTCCTTTTTTGTGCCCATAACCTGGATAGTCCAGCCTTCACGCATAGTATAAATACATGGGATAGGCCAGGAGACCGTGCTGCCCAGGGCATTTAACTTATTGGTTTCTCATTCCTGCTCATCCTCAGTAAATGCTACACACCCCATCCCGAAGGGGTCCCATTGGATCACGCTGTGGAAAGCTGGGCACCTAGGTATGAAAATTTGGAGTCTGAGTTTATTGCACCCGAACACTTTGAATGCCAAAGCTCAGGTTAAATCTAATTCTATAGTGACCTTGTACATCTGCCATATTGTTAAGAGACAACCCTAGTTTTCAACCCTAGGAGTATTGATATGTTTTAACTTCTATGAGACTTACCATTATAAAAACCTAGAAGGTGAGGATGAGCTTTAAAATTCTTTTTTACAATTTAATTTTAGGAAGAGAATTAGTAATTAAATGTTCTTTTGCATATCATGTCATTTTGTGGTATTTATGCAGATTCCTAGCTCTTCACAAAGGGACAGAGAAGCATGGTTAAGAGTGTAACCCAGTTGGGACAGACCTGAAGTGAGCTTGACCCCTATTTCCCCCCAGATGTACGACCTCTCTTATGCCTCCATTTTCTTATTTGTGTAATGAGGATAATGTTTCTATCTACCTTACAGTGTTACAGTGAGGATTATGTAAGTTTTAAAAAATATAAATCCTTAGTGCCTGGAACAAAAAGATTGTATAATAAACATTGGGGTATGTGAAAATCCGTTAACTGCTGGGTGTGAGGTGAGAGCAGAAAATTTAACAACAGCTGCGTTTGCTCTCCATCCTCTGAAACAACAGGGCCACCTTGATGCAGGAGCTAAGAGTGTGGTGTTCCTCCCATTGGTAAATATCGACAGCTGTTACTCAGGCCTGCGCTTCTTCCCTTGGGGGCCTGAATAATGTGGGGGTTAGCGGAAGATTTCAGAAGAGTATGGGAAGCTACAAGATAAACCTGTATTTCACCTGAAAACTCTGGGAGTGAGGTAGAAGGACTTCATGTGTAGACTTGTGCAAAACTCTCATGGTTTTTAAAGATAAAACAGAAGACTCAAAGCACTGATGCTTGAGCTCTGCACTGTATAATGTTATCAGTTCAAAGGCGCTTGGGTGGAAAGCCTTGAAATGATGTAGCATAGGGTAAAGTCCTTGCATGTGGCTTCTCCCAGGGGACACTGCAGGACTCTGCTCCATGATACAAATATCCGCCTGACCAGAGTGGGAGAAGCTTTGTGAGGGAAAGCTGCAAGGGCCAACACAGAGGAGGAACTGCCTGTGCAGCAGAAACCCTCTTTGTAATTAATAATCTGTTTCTATTTTCACCCCACCGTTTGTAGCTATGGGGTCAATTTTGTTCATATCCTGATTTGTATATATTGACTTGATCTCATACAGTATAAAGGGAATGTCAATGAAATTCATGTTTGTTGCAGAATAAATGGTCCCTGAGAAAGCTGAAATCACTCCACATTTGTGTGTTCATGGAGTAAGGGTCTCTGATTCATATCCGTGGAGAGAGCTAAATGTTATTGATTAGAATATGAAGCTGTTATGGCCAAGTATAAATGCACATCAAGTGGATACTGAATCAGAAATAATTTCCAAATCCCGAATTTCCTTAAGAGTCGTTCATAATGTTTTATCCTGAAATATTATTAGTTCTGTTTTATACATACACGTGATTACTTTTTTTAAAAATACTGATTGAATAATTTTTTTCCAAGTGAATCCTTTGCTGCTGCTGAACTCTGCCTATCAATCAAAAGGTGACTTTCACTTTGTTTTCTTTATTCTACTCCATATACCCAGCACTTGTGCCAGTGCCTGGGACCTACTAGGTGCTCAGGAAATATTTGCAAATGAATCCAATAGAACCCATTGTTTTTATCTGGTCAAAGCCTGAGCTCCTAACTTGGAAGCTACTTAGAGCAGGTTCTGTTCTTCTACCAATCTTTGAGCTGTGGGTAGGAACCCATTCACAGGATTGTGAAATCAGTTTAATATATGGAGAGCAGCATTTTAAACAATTGAATAGCACAGGATAGAAAGAAAATATCAGTGTATATCACACACTTAGGGTAAATATTGTTTTTTGCAATCTGTTTGTGCATACATTGGGTCAACAGGATTGATATATTTCTTACCACTGGTGAAACCTCTGCTGTAACCCAATAGACTCTCCCAAAGAACATTGACCAGTAAAATGAGATCAATCTCCGTTGCCTCTTGGTATTCTCCATAGTCCTGGTGAGAAGAGTCTTTAGGCCAGAAAAGAGGAATGGTTACCACTCTCAGAACTCTAGGCAGGGTCTGGCTCAGGCGTGCTGATGGGGAGTAGTGGGGAGGCAGGCATTTTCCCAGGGACTGTGGATTAACCCTACCAATCAGGCAACTTCCTCCAGGGCACTTGCATTGTCGGGGACCAGAGCTTGGGCCCCATTATGGAGCATTTTCCTGGAGAAGAAAAGCCAGCAGCCTTTCATGTGGCTAAGGAGATGAGTAGGTGGTTTCTCTCATTACAGGGAGCCAGGTATGCACAAGCTAGGCTGCTACCAGCCCTCTTCTGTTTATCGCCAAATATTAATCACACTCACAATTGAAAGGTACTATTTGTGCCTGAATCTAACTTGCACTGTCTTAGCAGAAGTCTATCAAGTCTTTCACAGCTTAAGGCCTATAGGCTTCAACTAATTTAAAGGACACTCCAAGAACCAAAGAAAGAAAACAAGGTAGCATTTGTTCAGAGAGCCTCCATCCTACAGGGTCACTTTCCCAGGGATCATATCATTCAGATACCTACTGAAAATACCTTCCAACACATAAATTCGGGAACCCAATGAGCCAAAATATGACCCCCAAAACTAGATTAATGCATACCTAAAGCCTGTTATACAGTGGTGAGCCTGGGGCGAGATGTTGGGTCCATCCCCAAACATTCTAAGCCCCAAAACTCCCAGCTGGATAGAGCATGTTTTGCAGCCTCTTCAGACTCACCCCAGGGACTGATCTTGCTTCATAACTCTGACTTGAGCCTGCCGTTGTTAAGCGTGCCTTAGCTTCACTCTCCTTCACAGCGCAGCTCTGTCTTTCCAGCAGACAGTTTCCATCCAAAGGCAAAGTGAATCTTAGAAACTAGGGGAAAAAAAAGACTCTTAAAAGATGACATTTAAAATATAATAGTAAGATCTAACCAAACATCAAATTCTTCTTGTGTTGCCTTAAAGGAAACACACACACACACACACACACACTCTCTCTCTCTCTCTCTTTTTCTCTCTCTTTCATGTAGTGAGGGGGGAAGAGCTGGCTGCCTGCTGTAAGGTCGCTTAAAGAATCAGAAAGCAGCCTCCATTTACTGAGCACTGTGGTTAGGCTTAGGGCCTGATTCCTTTGGAAATACAGACGGCTGGCAGAAAAAAGGAAGCACGAGGTGGTTGCCAATCCTGCATTGCTTTTTCCAGGAAGGTCTCGGGAGAGTGGGTGTGGGGAGAGGGGAGTCAAGCGAGAGTCTCTGTGGATTCCAGAATTGCTTAACTGGGGTCATGCCAAGCTCTTAAAAGCCTGGAGTCGCATTTGGGCTCCAGGCATGTGTCTGTTCCTGTCCAGCCAGGCCTGGGTGGTGTTTCATCCCAGGCCTCCTGAGATTTAAGCAACTGCTGAGATTTTGTTATAGGAAGGCAAGAAGGGGGACCCAAAATGTTTCTGCGCTCCAGCCTCCACTCAAACCCAACCAGCCCCTATGGAATGTGCCTCTGCTGGGCTAGGACTTGGTTTCTAATGAGAAGAAAACAAGGCTGCCTGTGGCTTTTCCCTCCCTCCTGGAGGGGCACTGAGCTCTCAGCTAAGGGGGCGGGGGGGAAAAAGCCTCCTTTTATGACGATTTCAATCTAACTCAACTATACCTTCTTTAGATTATTATCTCTGAGGCATCCTTCTGAGTATCTGAGTCCTCATGTTAGAGGAGAACAATGGACTGTTCTGGATAAAGTGGCACGGGTATGTTCCTTCATGCTTGCTGTAGAAAAAGTATGAATTAGGTGGCTTGATTGCTCAGCAGGAAGTGGTTTTCCTATGGGAATGTGCTGTGTCTTCCTGCTTACAGTTGCCTGTTAGCTCCACCTCTGCATTGAAGAAAGAATGAGGCTCCAAAGATCTTAATAGCCACAACTGATGGCTAAATAGCACCTTATCCTTCACAAAAGACGTTCCCAGACACGTTTGCACTTAATCCTTGCAACCGTCCTATGAAGTATCCAGCTGAAGAGGCAGATTCAGTGAGGTCTGAGGGATTTTCCCAGGTTCATACAGCCAGTTCACATGAGGATTGAGATGGGACTTCAGAACCTCTGACTCCAAGCCTGGTGTGCTTTAATACCACAGTGGGCTCTGCCAGGAGGGAAGAGAGACTCCAGGAAGGAAGATCCCCAGGGGAGGAGAGGCAGCCAAGGCAATGTCTAGAGGTTAGTGGAAGAATGTGACTTGCTGGTGTGTGTCATTGGAGCTGCACGAGTGAGTCATTGAGATTATACTGTCCCCGAAGGGAGAAGGTCCTGTTATGCCCCCCAGAGGGGATCATGTTCCTCTTAAATGACTTTGAAGTCTTGCTAAGGGAATTAAGACTTAGAGAAACAAGTGGTCTCTCTCTCTCTCTCTCTCTCTCTCTCTCTCTCTCTCTCTCTGTAGTTCAAGGTCATGACTTAGAAAGGAGAGCGTGGGAAGTGATTTATGTAGATGATGCCAAGTGTGAACTCTAGGTTCCTGGCCCGTGGGTTAAGCAATCAGAGTAGGGGCTCTTCCTGGAAATGGAGGAATCCAGCAAATACTAGGAAGAACTTTAAGTGAGGAACTTGCCTTTAAACCAAGTTAGAAAATTGTCTTGGTAACACCATATACACTGGTGAATATCTGTGACCAAAAAACTGCCATTCTGATGTGGTACTAAGGAACTGAGAAAGGAATAGACAAGAGAATCATAAATGTTATTTTTTATGATTTTATAACTATTTGTATATATACTAATAAAGGGAACTTGAAATTTTAATATAAATAGGTGAGCATATGTCAGAGGTATCACCAATGGGAATGTAGCCATGAATTTTAGCCATAGAAAAGCTAGCTATTAAGGCAGGGTGAATGGGGGATATCTTTAGAGAGAAACTGACATGCTAAGGGAGACATGCCAGGCCTCGTTCATTCATTCATCCATTTGGCTAGTGTCTACCATGTGCCTGCACAATTGTAGATACACAGATAGAGAGGTACATAGGAAGAAAGTCTGTGCCTTTATGGAGCCGATGTGCAGGATGTGGGGACAGAAGGTAAACAAATTAAGAGCATTTCAGATTGTGCTTGAAGCACTGAAGCAGGATGAGCAGGAGCAGAGAACACTGGACTTCTAGATGAGTGGTCAGGTGAGGCCTTTCCGAGTGATACCCAGGAGCCAGCATGGCAGGATCAAAGGGAAGAATGGCCCAGACAGAAGGAATGACCAGGCCCCCTGGCATGTCATAAAAAACAAGAAAGCCAGTGTTACGAGAGCGCATTGGAGTGATCGAAGATGTCAGAGTGCAAAGGCCAGATCATGGAGGGCCTCATCATTGGATTCTATTTTAAGATGAGGGGAATTCAATGGAGAACTTTAAGCTGGAGAGTGATGCTTGTGGATTAAAAGAGAAATGTGGGAGATTTGCCAGCAGGCCTCCCAGCTGTGGGGACAGTGTGAGCAAAGCTTTGCTGAAGGGACATATAAAATTGCCACAAAGACAAAGTACGTTAATGGTGGAGAAGTCCTATAACTGCCACTCGTTAGAGTAAAAGGGCATCGGGTGTGGCTGCATGGGGATCTTGAGTTCAGATATTCATAGAGAATGTCTGACCTGTAAGGACAGCACCTAGCCCGCTAGGGCAGAGGTGGGAAGGGGGTGCTTGTGAGTGAGCATCAGTAGGAACAGCATAGCCAGACTTAGAAAGCAGCTGAACAAGGAGGCTCTTTGCTTTTGTTTTGCAAATATATTATGGAACAAGAAAATACGAATAAAGCCTCTGCATAGGGAAGGTAGTATTAATTTGCTCACTTAACCAAATATTTATTGGGTACCCATTATATGTTGAGCACTCTTCTAGGTATAGGAGATGCCACAGGTAGCTATCCCCATAGAACTTAAAGGGCATGAAGAAGCAACAGAAGAAATAACCATAGTAAGGAAGTAAAATTCTTTAAATGTTTGGTGGTGGTGGATGCTATGGAAAAAAATAAAGCAGGAAAGGGGACTAGGACATTTGGGGGACAGGAACAATGTTAAAGAAGACCATCTGGTTACTTGGCTTTTATTTAGAGTGCAATGGAAAACCTTTGATGGGTTTGAGTAGGGTAATGATGTGACCTGACATTCTAAAATAATTATTCCAGTTGCTCTGAGAACAGGAGTAAGGGACAAATCAGAACAGTTTTCAACACCCTCACTGCCATCCGCCTGGTAACATCATCCTAGCACCATTGCCTCTTGTCTACATCATTGCACAGAGGCCTGATGGTTCCGTCCCAATAATGTAAGCAAGAAATATGATGCTAGGGCTCTGACAGCAGGGAAAGTGTTGAAATCTGAGGATTCTGGATTTGTTTGAAAGGTAAAGATGACAGTATTTGGCATAATGTTAATAGGCAAAATACTCAATCCTTGTTTTGTTACTGGAAAATCGAGAAGGTGACAAGTTCTAGCAAAGAAAAGTATCAAAAAGCTTTGCCACAGATGGAGACAGGATCAGGAACGTGTTTAGCCAGAAGGTAGTAAGAATAGCAGGACCAAGGAGGGAAACTGGCCTGAGAGCCTCAACAAAGGAGTGAGAGAGGGAAAATAATTCAGAATTGGAATTGGAATCTCAGAGGTGCGGGGTGTTCTTGCTGCAGGCCACGTGACCAGGGTGATGATGGGGAACAGAGAAAAAGGTCAGCAGGAAGTAGGCTAGGAGTTGTAAAGTCAGGAATCCAAAAGCACCACCAAATTCTAAGAAAATGCTGAGAATGACATCCTGGAAAGAGTGGAAAAGCAATCCGAACCTAGGCTGAAGTCATTGGGGCAGGTGGGAGAATGTTGTGAAAGGCTTGTGGGTAAGCAGGAGGGATATGAGGCAGATGGAGGGGCTGACAGAAGGGCTTTGAGAGAGCCTCAGCCTAGAAGGGTGGGGTTGATGTTGGAACTATGAGCATCACTCACGTGCCTTAGGAGCAAGAGGGATTTGAAGGAACGGCGTCCACTGGAGGTGATATAAGCAGGAGAGCCAGCTTAGGTCAACAAGGCAGGCTCAATTAGTAATCTGTTCTTTTTGGGTAAGGTTTCTAGGTTGGTCGAATACTGTATACATAGATATATTCTGAGTTTGTAAGAAATCTGATTGTTTCTTCTCTTAGCCTTTTGGACAAGATGGAGAAATACTGAGTGGATAATGGTTCAGTTAAGTTGCTTCATAGCCCAAGAGCTATTCCAGGAGAGTTGAAATCCATGAGGACAGTGTCTATCTGGATCAGTGTTGACAGCTTTTTAAATCCTAAACACCTCCTCTTTAAATATTAATATCTCATTGTCCACCCTCTACTGTTGAGTCTGTCTTCTGTGCTTCTCCACCAGACAAGATTCTGCCGAGCTTTATATCATCTGTTGTTTGTATTAAAAAGGAAATTGCCGGGTGTGGTGGCTTACACCTGTAATCCCAGCACTTTGGGAGGCCAAGGCGGGCATATGACCTGAGGTCAGGAGTTCGATACCAGCCTGGCTAACATGGTGAAATCCCATTTCTACTAAAAATACAAAAAATAAGCCGGGCGTGGTGGCATGTGCCTATAATCTCAGCTACTTGGGAGGCTGAGGCAGGAGAATCCCAAGAACCCGGGAGGTGGAGGTTGCAGTGAGCCAAGATCACACCATTGCACCTAAGCGTGGGCAGCAAGAGTGAAACTCCATCTCAGATAAATAAATAAATATAAATATAAATAAAAAATAAAAAAGGAAATTGATAGGTTCTTCATTTCATGAAAAAGAATACTGCTGAATATGATTTTTTTGAATTGCACAAACTTTCCTTCGCATGCCTGAAATGTTGCCACCCCCCTTGTGTGGTTAGCTTGGCCTGGAGGAAGGTCTGTAATGATTCCATTTAGCAATTTTTTCAGTGATCTGGATGAAGGTGTCAGGGTTGCTTATCAAATTTAACATGATATAGCATAGACAGAGAGCTGATATTTTGGATGGAAGGATCTGAATTCAGGAAGTTGTCAGTGGGTTGGAACAATGGACTGAAACTAACAAGATAAAATTAATAAGGGCAATGGAGTCCTTCCTTCAGGGTAAGATATCTATTGTGTATGTCATTATAAGCTAGAGGAGACCATGAGCCAAAAAAACATTCTCAGGTCTTTTTTCTTGTGGACTAGGGTTTTTCATTTGTTTTCATTCAGAGTCTCCATATGTAACCCTAAAAAAAATACACATAATGGAAATAGCTTCATTAATTTTAAAAAATGCAAGGTGCAAATCAAAAAAAGTACTAATTTTTTTTTTATTTGGACCACATCTTAAGTGTTTTCAGTTACAGGTACCGTTTGTTGAGGATGCTGGCAAACCAGAAAGACCCTAGGGGCCACTACCATACCAGTATTCAGTGCTCAGTTAATGTTTGTTGGATGCATGGGGACTACAGTGGTTAGGATCCCCCAGGTCCTGTGAAGAACAGCTGAAAGAACTAAGGAAAAGGAAACCTTGAGATAGCTCTCTTTAAACAATTGAAGAGCTCTCAAGCAGAAAATAGTCTGGATTTATTTCATGTTTTTCCAGATGGGCCAGTGGGTTTGGGTCAGTTTAAGAAAGAATTTCCCAGAGCTGTTCTCCAATGGAATGGGCTGACATTAAGTCCCGTTAAACTCCTAGGACAGTGACATCTGTGACAGTCCATTCAGGAGAGGCCAGGAACCAAGGTTAAGTGTATTGTAGAAGGGATTCCTATACTTGGGGTACAGCTGACTTGGTGGCATTTCAGTCTTAATGCTGAACTGCTCCTTCCAGTAGGTCCAAACCAACAGTGGCTTGTTTTTACAGCTTTGCACAATCAACGTTACAAAGGAAACTATTACTTTAAAAAAGAATTTAATGGAAACTTCTGAGAATAATGCCTCTCAGTTAGGGAAAGCCAAGAATTTAGCAACCCTTTTAAGCCTTGCATTTTTTTTTTTTTCTCATCTAAAAAAATGATTCAGTGGGCCTCATAAATACTCACTAAGGAATTGGCCCAAAATATTAATAAGAGTTTGTCTAGAAAATCTTTCCTAAGCCTTTCAGTATTGCTATATTGTAACAAATAATATAATCTCTGGTCAGTCGTATTACTGTAAAACTAGTGAGTGATTTGTTTGGGGGGCTAGTTCTTAAAAATTTAATTAGGATTTCAAAAATCTTAGGATCTGGTGTGGAAGAATTGGTTCTATGACTGGGCACACTCTTTTCATCTCAAATTCAAAGTACCTCCATGTCTTGGAGCTCTCAAGCTTCACTCTCCTATCTTCCCCCAAATGAGAAAGAAGGAAGCCAAGGACAAGCTGGAAGCATAAATTCAGGCCGATAGCCTTGACATGGACTAGAATATAAAACAGACAGGCCTTCCAAGTGGGCCAGAACTTGGATGGCCCTCCTTAAACTGAGAGCAGTCTGAGGAAGGTCTGTTCTCTGTGGGAGAGGGCTTGGTTGACTCTGTGGTCACTCATTTCTGGTGAGATGGCCAGAAAAGCAGCTGCAGGTCTAAGAACATGGATCAATCCCAGTATTTTGGGAGGCCGAGATGGGCAGATCACCTGAGGTCAGGAGTTCAGGACCAGCCTGGTCAACATGGTGAAACCCCATCGCTACAAAAATACAAAAATTAGCCGGGCGTGGTGGTGCTTGCCTGTAATCCCAGCTACTTGGGAGGCTAAGGCAGGAGAATCGCTTGGACCTGGGAGGCAGAAGTTACAGTAAGCCGAGATTGTACCATTGCACTCCAGCCTGGTCAACAGAGCGAGACTCCGTCTCAAAAAAAAAAAAAGAAAGAAAGAAAAAGAGCATGGACCATCACTTCTGCTGACTTTCCTCTCTTCTTCCCTGTAGACCCAGTACTGTAGTAGCCACTGTTTTTGTACAAACATGATCCCCTTTTGTTCTTTTGCTACTCACACAGAAAATTCCCCTTCCTCTTTTGCCAAAAACCTTCTTTTCTTCATCAGATATCAGCTGGTCACCCAAAGAAAATGGACAATAATGGTCTTCTTTCAGACTCTTGGACTACAATGAGAAATTCCCAAAGCTAAGTCCTGATATCACATTTCTTTGTCATGTTTTCTGGAAAAGTCCAAGTCCAGTTTTAAGGCCACTCCACCTTTTTGATCTGGGAGGAGTAACTGAACCTCTCTGGGCTCAGTTCTCTCCTCTAAGACAGGACATTGCAAGGCCATTGAGAGATTTTAAATACTATAAGTCAGCACAGAGCCTGGTGTCTGGCATGTAGAAGATGCTCAGTAAATCATAGCTGCTGTGATTACTATTAGCTATTATTAATTTATACAGACTCTAATCAAGTTGCCAGTTTTAACTCTTGAGTACTATGTTTTATACTTTATTACTCAAGGCTTTGTAACTATGGTTGGAAGTCCACTTAACTTTATATGATGATCTGCGCTTAGGATTCCGAAAGATGGAGGGGGAAAGGGGGTTGTACTTTTCCTCCTCATTGGTGTTCTTCCCCCTTGTCTTTAGTTGCTGGGGGAGAGGGAGTGCTCATAGTTGATTGAAAACCAACACTGGCAGGGCAGAATAAACCTTCCTTTTCCACCATTGTTTCTATTTATAATGTTTTGCTGTTCCTGAAGATAAACAGAAGCTAACATATAATATTAAAATTTGTAGTTGGTTTGGTCCTGTGGGTAACAACTCTAAGTGTGTGTCTTTCAGAGTTGTGAGACATGGACTTCGTGCTCCTGCAACACTCTGCCATGTGAGAAATCAATGACCTGGCTTGTGATAGAGCAGTTTTCTTACTACTTTTCTAAGCCTGTTAAGAGTGCTCTTCGCCTGTCTCTATTAAGCTGTAGGTAATACCCAGTCATTGGTTCTAGAGCTGCAGCCTTCTGCCTCTGTTTAATTCCTGTGACTGTCTAGCCATAGACCCAACTCTTCTACACCAGATCCAGGCTCCTCCTGTGCCTGGATCTTGAGGCCCAGCCCCTTTCTACATCTGGTCTCCACTGCTGCCCCCTCTCTGTGCAGGCCTGTCTCTTCACTGTCCACATGTCCCACTCCACATGGGATCCCCAGTCCCTGTTCATGCTCATCTCAAGGCCTTTCTTGGGCCATTTTCCTCCTCTCCCTTGAGCCACAGAGTCTGTGGTCTTAAAGGTCAGGCTGATAAGGGGCTAATTGATGAATCATTTTGAATGTTAGCTAGTTGATGCTTGGTCTACAGTAGTGGATCTCAACCTTGGCTGCACATTGGAATCACCTGGAAAGTTTTAAAAATCCTCATTCTTCTAATAATAGCTTTATTTGTTCCCCCCAAAACTCATATACCACAGTGTTTAAAATAGCTCATGTGAGTATATAAAAACATCAAAGTGGTTATTTGCACTTTGTGTTAATTTGGTAGATTTGGGGGAAGGAAACAGTATATTTCCTTGTTTTAAAATTCAATTCCTAGAATACCTCTGGGCTCACTCAGCAGCAGCAGCATTTGTTGTGCCAGGCACAGCGCTAAGTACCTCCTAAGCTCTCTACATTCATTTCCCCATTTTAGTCTTTGCCATAATCTCACAAATGAGCCCCAGATTTTGCCCTAATTGATTAACGAGGATCCTGAGGGCCTGAGAGCACATCCACTTGCACAGGACTGTACCAAAGTCAATGCCGAACTCCAGCTCAGGCGCATCTGGTGCCAAAACCTCACTGATTCTCCACCTCAGGGGAAGGACACCTTATCCAAGTAACTTCCTGAGGATGGACCTGCTTTAACTTTGGGGTTCCATGCTTTTGAAATTTAGTTACCTTCTTTTGTACCTCAAGAGCTTCCATAAATTTGATTTCAGATTCACTCCCAGGCAGCCTAGGTATATCCAGGAATGGCAGGCCATTTAATAAATCAGGATTTTTAATGCACTCAGGAGACGTTATTGTAGAAAAGCATCTACTTATAGCACCTAACTCAGCAGAACCTACGCCATCTTTTACTTAGTCTTTTAAATAACATATTTGAAGTAATGAACAGTGCTATCCCCATTTTGCAGAAAGGGGAACTGGTATGCCAAGTGTTAATTATCTACTAAGTATTAGTAAGAACTGCCACTAAGTGGGCTCTTACTAAGTGCAGGTTCTGCACTGAGCTCTTTGTATTCTGTGTATTAGCCTCATTGTACAGATGAGGAAACTGAGACTGAAAAAGATCAAGCTACATGCTCAAGGTGATAAACAGCTGTAACTGGGCTAATAATTGTTTGTTCACTTGTTTGTTTTTTAACTTGGTTATAAGCAAAATTGCAAGACATGGTCTTCATCAGCTCTGTCCCTTTCATCTTACCCACCTCCGTTGTGTAGGCCGTGGCATCTGGAGGACCCTATCTGGAATAAACCATTGAGGCATAAACTGAAGGTTCTTTCTGTGTATTGAGTGGCTGTTTAAAAGCTATTGTGAAACAAAGAATGTTTTACCAACCTTGCATATTATATAGAGAACAACCAGGCTCTAAAGATTTCTTCCCCAGCCATGGCAGTACAAGGCTGTTTTGGTATAAACAACCCCTGAAGGTGAGAGCTGGCTCTTGAAGCCGGTTCACGCTCCATTCATCTCTGAGCGCCGCTGTGTCTCACAGTTTTGGATTCATGATGAGAATACTGTCGCTGGGTCACTTCATTATTACACAGACCCTAAGGCCAGAAACCCATCTCCCCTTTTTGCTAATTATGCATATGCCAACTTATTTCCTCCCTCTTCAAGCATATGAAGACGGTATTTTCTGGTTTGGTAAAAGACACACGCACAATTCTGTAGGGAGAACAACTCCCTATAAAGAAAGAGGTAGTCAGTGTGGTGAGTGGTTGGGGTCTCAGGGAAAATGAAATCCCTAGCAGTCGGTGTCAGGGCAGCAGGTCACTAATTGAGTGCAAACCTTTTTTAAAATGTTGTTTATCCCCCTACAGGGCATACAAAACCATTGAGGATGAGGACTTGAAGTTCCCCCTTATATATGGAGAAGGCAAGAAGGTAGGCACCTGTGCTTCCCCTGGGTGGAGAGGACAGGGCTCTGTCCCACCTTCGCTCCACATAGCCCGCGAGGCTCCACATAGCCCGTGGCAGTCCGTGTGTTCCACTCAGCAGCTTGTGATTTTATAGCCTTGACAGCTTGAAAGCATATCCCATCCATCATCCTTCAGGCCTCCCGTCTTCAGGGTCCAAGGAGTGGTGGGGGTGGGAGGTGGGCAGTGAGCACAATGGACTTAAGCCAATTTTGTGAAAATAACGTCCCCCTTCCCAATCCATTTGAATAACTTTTTACAGTGTTTAAACATGACTACTTTCACACACATCATCTCATTTATATCTGACAACAAGCAAGGAGGCAGGTCAAGCTGGCTGTGTTATATCCATCTGGCAGACGAGGCAGCTGGGACCACGCGGTTAAAACAGCTCAGGCAGATCACGCAGCCAAGCGAGGGGCAGCCGCGGGTGTGGCGCCGTGGCTTTCTATCTGCTTCGCGCGGTCTCAGACTCCACCATGGAAGTTCAGCCTTTGCAAGTCTGTTCGCCACTTAAGCCATGGAAGAGAGTCCAAAGCTTCACCGTAATTAGACTATAGGGTCACAGCAACCAGAGCCCAGAGTAAGGTAACAAAGACCATCATGAGCTCCCAGGGTTCCAGTCAGAATCCAGCACTGAACAGCACATTGTTGAACCAAAGAAAGGGTTTGCTCAAAGTGGTCTCTGAGCAAAGGCCTGGAGGAGGTTGAAATCCTGGAGTGGAGAGAAGCTTGGAATCTATTTCCCAGTAAGAACAAACATCTGAATCATTGCATTCTTCCTCGGAACGCTAATACATTTCAGCTCGGTGTAAAGCGTTCCAAGTGAAAAATGTGGTCACATTGAGAAGAGTCTTCAACTGATATTTTTTCCAGCATTCGATAGTTTTTATCAAGAAGAAATGACTCACAAGAAAACCAAAAGATGCCTTCCGTGGGCAGAGAGAGAGAGAGAGTGAGTGAGTCTGTGTGTGTGTCAGAGCAAGAGCACAAAAACAAACATGATTAGGTTTTGGGCTCAGTGTAGGCCAGCAGTGATTTCAATGGAAAAATATATTTCAACAGAAAGATGAATACCAAACACAAATATCTGATCCATGTAGGAATCATTTTTAAACAAACACACCCCATTCATGAAAATGAACACCCTTCAAATCACCATCTCTGGTTAAGAATCATGTCAGGGCTAATAGGCACTGTTCTGATATAAATATTTGTGCCTTTCGGTACAATGGGCACCATTAATGAGTATTACTCAGCCTAATGACCTATGCCTGCAGCTCCATTTCTTTGTGGGGCAGAGATTCTCTGTATTACCCTTTAATATCCAGTGAGTTCCAGTAAAGTCAGGAGAACATCCTGTTATCCCTGTATCTCTAGTTCCTGTCTAGCCTGGTACCTGACATAAATGCATAAGTATTAAATAAGCTGTTTAGTTATGTTCAGTATACTTTCCTTAGTACAACAGGAAAATAGAATGATGTATTCTTAGAAGTTTACAGCAATAAGATTTGAAGGAGCAAGGCTTTTCTAATTTTAGTGTAAAGTTCAATTCACCAAAACATCATGTTCCTCAAGCATTTCAGGTAATTTAAGCTTGATGGTCTTGTGATGGGCAGGTGACAAGTTCTGTCCGTGTACCTGTTGGCCTGTTTAAAAGGCACCATGTCTCCATTTTGCTTTTATTGGTAGACACCACCCCTGTCTGAGGACTCTGTGAGTTCTTGGAGCTCCGTCTAGATCCTGGACCGGGATTTTCTCTTTCTTCTCTGAGTACACCTACCCAGAAGTTTCAGAGTACTTCTGTGGCCATTACTTCTCATTTTCTTTCTTCAGATGCTTTTAAAGACTGGTGTGGGTAACACCTGGATACTTTGTAAACAAGGTCGGTCACTAGCAGAAACATCACATTTCTTTGACTGGAAAAGCAACAGAGAAGCTGCCATTTCTGGGGGGAGAACAGGAGAGCCACAAGGGACTCAGAATTTTTCACATTTAGAGTTGAGCACTTCTTGGCTAGAAGGGAGCCAGTCCAGCCTCCCAGCAGGGGCAAAGAGCCCCAGACTTTGCTTTGCATCACTTTTTTTTTTTTTTTTTTTTTTTTTTTTTTGAGACATGTCATCAGGCTGGAGTACAGTGGCACAATCTCGGCTCACTGCAGGCTCAACCTTCCAGGTTCAGGTGATCCTCCCACTTCAGCCTCCTGAGTAGCTGGGACTACAGATGCATGCTACTACATTGGCTAATTTTTATATTTTTTGTAGACACAGGGTTTTGCCACATTGCCCTGGCTGGTCTCCAACTCCTGGGCTCAAGTGATCCTCCTGCCTTGGCCTCCCAAGGTTCTGGGATTACACATGTGAGCTACTGTGTCCGGCTGTGTCTCATGTCTATCCCCTGTGACCCTTGCCCTCAAAAAAGTGTCATGGTTTCATTTCTTGCTTAATGTGAGCTCTGCCTACCTTGTGAACCAAGGCTAACTTCAAAATTCACAGCCCTGTTGACAGACTAGGATGAAGATGAAGACAATATATTAGAGTGCAGTGTTTCTTAGCATTTATTTACTTCATCCCCACTCAAAGGAGGTAATTACTCTTATCACCCAGGTAATAGAGTGAGGATTCACGCTCAGGTCTTTGAACCATGACACTATATTGGATATATTTTTTATGATTAAGGGTTAGGACACTGCTTTCTTCCACCCAGGATGACTTTCTCTCCATCCCTCCGTGTCGCTTGTTTCAATGCAATCCACCTTTCTGTGCTAAGTACCACCTCCTCCATGGAGCCTTCTCAGTAGAATTTTTACCTCCTCTAAACTTGCATAACCCATTGTCTATTTGTTTTTTGGTACTTAACCATATTTTATGTGTTATTAATTAGACATATCCCTCTTATATCCCTTACCAAATTTCTTTTTGTTTTTATTGGTTTGTTTGTTTGTTTTTGAAACTGAGTCTCGCTGTGTCACCCAGGCTAGACTGCAGTGACATGATCTCAATTCACTGCAACCTCCACCTCCCAGGTTTAAGCAATTCTCATGCCTTAGCCTCCGTGTGGCTGCGATTACAGGTGCCCACCACCATGCCCAGGTAAATTTTGTATTTTTCGTAGAGATGGGGTTTCACCATATTGGCCAGGCTGGTCTCAAACTCCTGACCTCAAGTGATCCACCTGCCTCAGCCTCCCAAAGTGCTGGGATTACAGGCGTGAGCCACCACACGTGGCCCCAAGTTTTTTTATAGTAAGGACGAGGCCTTAGATATTTGTGCCCCCACCACCTGATGTAAGTACATAGTAGGCATCCAATAAATGTTTGGGTAAATCAAATCTTCAGCATAACAGGAGATATTTAAGCTGACTGTGTAGGCATTTGTGTAATAGTGTTGCTTCCTTACACCATTCACAAAACAGTTTAGGATGAGGTCTCAGCCCGGAGGTCTCTGTGTGGCTATGTCACAGCACTGGTGACATTTTGTTCCTTTCCACCCAGAGGGAATTTGTGGAGATGTTAGCAGGATAGGTTATAGAGTTGCTAAGTTCCTTTTTCCAGCCATAAAACATAATAGGTGAACTCTGGGAGGGCAAGAGCTACTTCTCATTTTTTACATATTTTACTAGTGCCTATCACAGGACTAAGGACATAGCTGGTGTAGAGCAAATACTTGTATGGTGGATATGTAACAGAAAGATGGGTGGGTGGGTGGATGGATGGATGGATGGATGGATGGATGAACGGATGGATGGATGGATGAATTGATCCTATTGAGTTTGATATGAACTGATTTCCATAGCTGTAGACATCATGCATGCATTGGAGTTAGTTTATTGGACATCCTTCCTTCCAGTCTCCAAAAAAGACAGCTGAAAAGAAACAGCACCAACCTGTCAAGCTTAAGATAATGGGTAGAAAAAACACTCCTCAAATACAGAAGTGATTTTGGTGAGCCCTTTCTTGGTAAGAGCTATCCACATATGTTAGCAGCAAGCGGCCTGGAAAGACGGGCAGGAGGAACTGAAAAATTCTTTGGTTGTTCCTAGGCCAGGCAGCTGCACTGGGATAGGATGCTTTCACTGTGTGCGTGTTTCTGATGACTCTCTGCTTATACTCCTAGGCCCGGGTAATGGCAACTATTGGAGTGACCAGGGGACTTGGGGACCATGACCTGAAGGTGCATGACTCCAACATCTACATTAAACCATTCCTGTCTTCAGCTCCAGAGGTACCACATGAGGTTTTTGTTTCTATTTTGTACAATAAAACATTTTCAGCATTATTCCTCCTGTCACTGAACCCCATATCCAGACAGTGGCCAACTTGTGTTGTATGTACTTCCACTGTATCTCTCGCGTCTGTGTCTTTTTCCCCCTCCATCCTCACTTTGACTCTTCTGGTTCACACCCTCATCACCTCCTACCCAGATGGCTGCACGGCCTCCTCCTGACATTTTCTAAGTCTGCCAATCTATGCTACATATTGCAATCAGGTGAATTTTCCTTAAAAACTACTGACTCCTAATTGCTCAGAAACTTTCAATGGCAGCTTAGGCATGGAGAGTAAAACTCAGACTCCCATTCACTTGGTGTTCAAGGCTTATTATAATTTGGTCTGGACTTCTCTGATCTTTGTTATTCTGCACCAGCCAGAATGAACTTGCTGTTTCCCTTACATGACCTTCAGTTTCCCATATTTGCTTAAACTATTCCTTTTGCCAAGAATGCCCTTTCTCCCCAACTCCAAACATCCAAATTCTTTTTTTCTCTATAGAGTTTAGCCTAGATGCTTTTTTATGGAGATTTCCCTGATCTCCTCCTTGCCCAAACAGAAGTAATGTGTCTCCCTACTTGGGATATACATAGAGTACCTTCCACTTAGGGTGCTTTCACTGTCTGCCTTCTGTCACAGTTGTTTTGTTTTGTATTTTGAGACAGAGTCTCACTCTGTCTCCCAGGCTAGAGTGCAGTGGCATGATCTCAGCTAACTGCAACTTCTGTCTCCTGGGCTCAAGTGATTCTCCTGTCTCAGCCTCCCTAGTAGCTGGGACTACAGGTGTGCACCACCATACCCAGCTAATTTTTATATTTTCAGTAGAGACAGGGTTTCTCCATGTTGGTTAGGCTACTGTTGAACTCCTGACCTCAAGTGATCCACCCGTCTCAGCCTCCCGAAGTGCTGAGATTATAGGCATGAGCACTCAGCCTGATCATAGTTATTCATGTATACCTTTTCCCCTCGTTAGACTAATTTCCTGGAGAGCTTCTGTCATTCAGCTGATGTTTAGAGAAGTTAATTTACAAACAAGTTGGTCATGTATTTGGTTTAAAAAAGTCACATGTCTTAACATATAGGAAACAGTATCAATTTCTATGTTGACTTCCAGGATGTAGCATTTAGAAATTTTTTTGCTTCCAAGTTATGGAAAAGTCTAACTGGTAGTATTAGGTTGGTGCAAAAGTAATTGCAGTTTTTGCCATTTTTTAATTACTTTTTCAACAACCTAATAGTTTAAAGGTAAATTTTTCTCACACAGTAAGAAGGCTGAAATCTGATGGCTGCTGGCATTGGTTCAGCACCTCCATTGTGTCAGGGCTGTAGCATCTCTGCATTTCTTTGACTTTCCCTTCATGGTTACAAGGTGGTGGCGGCAGGTCCAAGCCTGACACATTTCTATGCAAAGATGGAAAGGAGGGGCAGCCTCTGTCCCAACAGATATTCACTTGCGTCTCATTGGCCAGAACTGTGTCACATGACCTAGCTGCAAGGGAGGTTGAGAGAGCAAGAGCTTTAACTCTCCCAATTTCTACAGTAGAAGGAAATCAGGAAGGCAGAAGTCAGGAACCAATAGCATATACTACAATGTGTAATTAAGTTTTTTTGCTTTTTGTTTCTTGTTTTTTTTGTTGTTGTTTTTTGTTGTTGTTGTTGTTGTTGTTTTTGAGTTGGAGTCTCACTCTGTTGCCTAGGCTGGAGTGCAGTGGTGCAACATTGGCTCACTGCACCCTCCACCTCCCAGATTCAAGTGATTCTCCTGCCTCAGCCTCCCAAGTAGCTGGTATTACAGGTACGCACCACCATGCCTGGCTAATTTTTGTATTTTTAGTGGAGATGGGGTTTCACCATATTGGCCAGGCTGGTCTTGAACTCCTGAGCTCAAGTGATCCATTTGCCTCAGCCTCCCAAAGTGCTGGGATTACAGGCATGAGCCACTGCACCTTGCCTGTAATTAAGTATTAAAATAATTCCTTGGACTGGAAATGCTCAGAACATTTAGACATAACTCTATTTGCATGTACTTCCCAAGAGCAGGTGCTGTTTTAACAAATACTATTTTGGTCAGAGGAAACAGAAACTTACTCAAGCTAACTCAAAAAAAAAAAAAAAAAAGGATATGTTTAATAATACTGCAAGAAGGCCAGCTGGGTGTGGTCACTCATACCTGTAATCCCAGCACTTTGGGAGGCTGAGGCAGGAGGATCGCTTGAGACCAGCATGGGCAACGTAGCAGGACCCTCGTTCCTACAAAAAGTAAAAAATTAGTTGGATGTGGTGGCACATGCCTGTCCCAGCTACTCAGAAGGCTGAAGTAAGAGGATTGCTTGAGCCCAGGAGCTCAAAGTTGCAGCGAGCCGTAATTGTGCTATGACACTCCAGCCTGGGCAACAGAGTGAGACACTGACTCAAAAAAAAACAATAGTAATAATATTAGAAGAGATATTTATGGTGTCCATGAGCAGAACGATTGAACAGCCAGGCTTTATGGGAGAGTGGTTTTGAAATCAGGGCAGCCCTGCAAAGCCTCCACAGCAGAAAGTTCTCAGCCCTCACATGGAGTTCTGCCATTGATGTGGCCAACCACATTCTTTATGGCTCTGCTACCAATCAACCCAGTTTCTCATTCTCCCAATTCCACATTTCTAGAGAGGAGTCTGGTTGGGCCAGTTCACCTTTTATATTAGACCAAAGTGACTTCCCAGCCTGTGTGTTTGTCCCTTCTGATTGTATGTCCACTTCACCCTCTATGGGCACAAACGGTCACCTAGACCCACCAATTTGGCCGAGTTGTGAGCAGGGAGTGGTTTCCTGAGGGTTTTTTAGAGCTGGGCTGGCATCCATAGTACATGTAGATAAAAGGGACTAAGAAGCCACTGAAAGAGAAATGTCTAGTAAATGTTGGGCGTGGAAGATACACACATTTCCTGGTATCACCCAGGATTTCAAGTGAGGTCAGCTCGGTAGAAATAATAATTACCATTTTTCAAGATTCTGCAAGTGTTCTCTCGTGAGTCCTCATAGCGATTCTGCATAATGAAGACCATGACTACATTAGGTGTCCAAAGTGCCCCCTAGAAGCTGGTGAATTCCTGGCCAACATCAGGATCCATGAATTAACGTTAAAACTACTTCTCACCAGAGAAGAGCAATAAATGTCGGACCTTCAACTCTCTTTTCTTTGAATGCCATTGAGCACAGGGCTTATAACTGGACTCATAGACTTTTCTATTTTCCCCCTTACGAGAGAGGCGTTTGTCAGATAACTTAAATGTTGCCTTCACCTTTCTACTTTCCAAAAAGCATCCGTAAAGGTCTTGATTTTGCTCCTTAAAGCAAAGTAAAAACCTCCTTCTCCACCTCCCTTTCTCACATATACTTTTTATATAAAATGAGAAGCAGCAGCTCCACTTGGCTTGAAGCAGAGTGCTCTCTATGCATTAGATTTTAGATCTTCCAATCTCTCTGCTACTGCGGATCTCAGGAAGGGACTGTAGGCTTAAGACTTGGGCCTGCATGGAAGACTCCCTGAGAACTGAGTAAGAATCCCAGGCAGTTGGTGAGAAAGCTTGTGTCACCTCGCTGAATGGTACTCGTTTGTAGGGCACTGAGTTGGTCACTTCAGCATTGATGGGAGAGGAGAGGATTTAGAAGGAAACTGTCAACCTCTGCAAAAATTTAAATGCTCTTAGAAAAGTTCTAGAGTTGAATAAAGTGTGACAGTTTCAATAATAATAAAACTAATTGTTATTTACTACTTAGTCCGGGTGAGATAACCTACCAAGTTTATTTTTAATTGATAAATAATTATGTATATTGATGGGATATAGTGTAACGTTTTGATATATGTTTACATTATGGAATGACTAAATTAAGCTAATTAACATATTCATCACTTCATATACTTATCATTTTTTTGTGGTAAGAACTTTTAAAATCTACTCTTAATAATTAAAAAATACACATTATTATTAACTGTGGTCATGATGCCATGCAGTAGATCTCTAAAACTTATTCCTCCTGTCTAACTGAACCTTGGTATCCCTCGACCAACACCTCCCTATCTCCATGCAACAAATGAAGGTTTTTACAGGACACATCTCATTTACTCTTTACAATAACGCTGTGAGGTAAGTAAAGTTATTATACCCAATTTACAGATTGGGAAATTGGAACCAAGGAGAGTAAAATAACCCCCGAAGTTACACAGTTATTAAGTAGCAAGCTGGTACTTGTACCCAGGCCTATGTAATTAGATCAGAGTCTGTAGGGGAGAGAAGCCAAATTCAAGGAAATGTATTTGGTCAGTGTTTAGGGACCTACCAAGTAGTGATTCAAGGCGCTCTGAAGAGGGTGCCTTTGTCTTAAACCTAAGACAGCAACTTTGGGGACCTTGGGGGCCAGAGTTTCCCAGAGAAATACTACTGGCCTCAGATTGAAGTTGTGGAAAATGATGGTATAGTAGAAAGGGTAATTGGGAAAGACAGTAATGGCCTTTGTTGTGTGTGCAAACCCAGACCAGACAGAATTGTGCAAAGTAACACTGTACACCTATAATTTAACTTAATGGGCATGTAGTGCATCTAAGATTCTCTTGCACAAGATTAAAATTGTTGTACATGTTAAATGTTTCCAGATGGAGAGGCCTTCACCAGAGCCAGGAAGGGGTGGCAGGGGGTGGAACTGTTAGAAGGGAAGCGGAAGAGCAGCTTGAATTGGCTACTACAGAGAACACAAGAAAAAAAATAGGTACAAGGAACCCCCTGTTCCCAATTTTTGGAGCAGGAACCCCTTTTCCCTGGGTGGTAGTGATAAAATCATTCCCAAGAGAATTGACCTCTGTTGGGAGCCTCCAAAGCTTGATTAGCGTATTGAAACCACCTAAGGGAGAATAACCGACCCACTTCCTCTCTTATTCCCCCATCCCGAGCCCACCTTCTTTCTGTGACTCCCTAAGAACATTCCCCTGCTGTGCTCTGTCTTTGCCAGGCATGGATCTTTATTTCACATTTGGGTTCTAAATTTCAAACCCAGCTCAGTCTGGTAGTTTTAACAGTTGTGGGGGGCTGGGGGTGGAATGTGTTTGAATTCTAAGAAAAAGAGCTCAAAAATCTTCTTGGAAATCAGCATTGTTCCCATTCATCATTGTGGCTCCTAATTCGATTTGATGAGTTAAATATAAATAAATCAAAAACATGTGGATCAAATTTATGTTGAAAAAAAAAAAAACTCACAGGGGTTTAAAAATTAGTGAAGGGTTTCTAGCCAAACACGTTTTCAGTTTCGCTGAACACAAGGCGCTGGAAAAATCTCGAGTTTGCCAAACCCAAAGAGCAGCCGCCAGGTTTGCTGAGCTTCCCTCAAACCTTCCCCAGTCTAAGGCAGGGATTTCTGGCCAAGAACTGAATTCCAAGAGAGGCCCTCACCACCAGTCGAGCGCAGGCCTGTTCTCTGGAGGTGTGGGTTGAGTGTAGGGGATGTTTTGACTCCCCTCTAGCCTGCCGTACCTGGTTTTTCCTGCCTAACAGCATAGGGTGCAGCCTCTCCCCCAGCATAAGGAAAATGTCCCCAGCCAGGTCCCCCACCCTCTTGCTTAGTGAAGTTCGCCTTTAAACTTTTTTATACTGTCCTGAAAGCGTTCAGTGGACAAGGAAGGATTTGTTAACTCAAAGGCACTTGAGCCCAGGCTCTCCCCACATTCTTCTTTCCCAGAAATTCTCCCACTCCCAGTCCAGCACACATCTCATGTCCTGTAACTCAGACAGCCCAGCACAGGCCGGCAGCCCAAACCTCCAGATGTTCTCTGTGCCACGCCCCTTTTTGGCCAGTGACAGGCCCTCCGTAGAGCTAGGATTCTTCTTAATTTCACCCTTCTTTCCAGCCTCCACTCAAAGACCGTGCTGTTGCCTTTACCCCATTTTGGGCTCTTGGAGAAACAAGGCCTTCCTCTATTTGGGGCCAGTTTGCGGAGCCAGCTCCCTCCTCAGCTCAGCAAGCCCCCTTCCCGCCCCTGCTAGACTGAACCACAGGGTCCCAATTTTATTTCTGCTTCATTTTTCCTTTCTTTGGTTATCAAGATTCCTGTCAGCTATTTTTTATAACTCCAGATCACTTATTTAGCTCACTCTCAATTTTCTAAAATCTAGGGTTTTTTTTCTTTTATCTGAAACAGCCTTCTTTAAAAGAACAAAGACCTTAGACTGTAGTATCTGAATTCCAATCCAGCACCAGTGTTACCAGAGGACTGCACAAGCAATCACAGCCTGTCTTTTCTCTTCCTTAAGGTGGGGTAAAAATCCCTATGTTGACATGTTGTTAGGAAAAGCAAATGAGAACATCAGTGAAATTGCATGGCGCAAGATGTGGTACGTGGTCAGCGATAGTAAATATTAGTCTTCCTTCCCCACCGGCTTCTGGAAGGCTTCACACTTAAAGATTCCTTGTATTCACTTTTGTATTAATAGAGAATGGGCCAGGCACAGTGGATCACACCTGTAATCCCAACGCTTTGGGAGGCCAAGGCAAGAGAATCATTTGAACCCAGGAGTTCAAAACCAGCCTGGGCAACATAAGGAAAACCTTGTCTCTACAAAAAATAAATAAATAAATAATAAATCCTCCCAAACATATTATTTATAAATAATGAATTTATAAATAATAAATTAGTGGTATGTGCCTGTAGTCTCAGCTACAGGGGATGCTGAGGTGGGAGGATCACTTGAGCCTTGGAAGGTTGAGGCTGCAGTGAGCCATGATTGTGCCACTGCACCCCAGCCTGGGTGACAGAGAAAGACCCTGTTTCCCACCACCCCTCCCCATGGAAAAGAGAGAGAATGAAGGCCAGGCACAACGACTCACGCCTATAATCTCAATGCTTTGGGAGGCTGAAGTGGGAGGATCACCTGAGCCTAGAAGTTCAAGACCAGCTTGGACAATATAACGAAACCCTGTCTCTACAGAAAGTTTAAAAATTATCAGGGCATAGTGGTGCATACCTGTAGTCTCAGCTACTCGGGAGACTGAGGCTAGAGAATCACTTGAGTCCAGGAGTTCAAGGCTGCCTTGGGCTATGATCGCACCACTGCTCTCAAGCCTTGGTGACAGAGTGAGACCTTGACTCTCAGAATTCCTGCTTTGTTTGGGTTTCCCCATTTTCTCCCATGAAAACATGAATAATATTTAACATGTTTACATCTTAACATTTATTTATAGTCTTCCGATTCTGGGTGACATTTTGTGCCCAAGCCAAAATCCCATTTGGGAAAAGATCATATTTTGTTATATTTTGTGCTTTCTGCAGTCTGGCCCATTCATGAGAAACAATATTGGTGCATATTGACATGGGGAAATGGCTGTGCCATCTGAAGTGAAGCAGAACATGATTGTTCATACAAAGAGTGTGATGATATACAGAGAAAAGCATATATGCATAGCCGAAAGTCTTGAAGTTTTAATAAATGGTAACAGTAATTCTATTTGGAAGAGGAAGACAAATTTGTTTTAAAGAATTCCCTGGGCGCCTCAAAAAAGCCTGGAGGCCATATGATATGGTGGTTAAAAAACTTAGACTGGTAATCAATCTTGGCTTCAAGCTCTATTGCCGCACTTACTAAGTGACCTTGAAAAAGTTACTTCCCTGGATCTCAACTCCCTGTTTGGTGAAAAAGAGGCCAATAGAGTTGTTATACTAAGGAATCCAAGGAAAAAAACTAAATGACATATGAAGTACTCCACACAAATAAATATTAATTCCTAGCATAATAAATATTACTTCCTAGCGCCTCTTCCTAATCCATTACAACAACAAAATTTCACTGGTTCTTTCCTTAGATATCATGAGTCCGGTGGTGTTTACTGAGTAAGGCACTGGGGAACATATCTTCAAGGAATTCAAATTTGTGGCTAGTTAGATGGTTAGACTAGCCAAGGAATAATGAGCCATAAAGCATGTGTTTCTTGCTTTCTAAGGGACTAGAGGATTTGGATATAGGAGGGAGAACTATATAATCTAAAGAAGAGGAGAATAGGACAATTTGTTTTAAAAGAAAGGAAGAAATAGTCTAGTGTGAAATAAAATTTGCCTTATGGGGCCATTTGAGTTTGAAAGATTAGCTCGAAGGGCTGTTAGCTCTAATAAAGCTAATTACCACAGAGGTCCTTGAACCGGACCTAAGGCGGTAGAGAAGGTCTTCAGCAAGAGGAGTATCTTGGCTGTAACTGTGGGAGGTGGGGGAGCTGCTGACAGGGCGGTCATTGCAGGACTGAGACCGTGGCAGTGAGGAGCTGAACTGGTGAAGGGACCGTGGAAACTAACAGGTGGCACAGTGAGGCAGACTGGGTTTAGAGGATGAAGCCGAGTAAAATTTAAAAAACAAGACTTCGCTTTCCAGCCTACATGAAAGGAAGAATGGTGGTACTTGTTGGGGTCTGAAGAGGAAAAAATACGCCTTTTTTTGTTGTAAGTTTTCTGAACGAATTAAAAAAATAGACACTGGAGTCTGGAGTCAAAATAACTTTAATAAATGGTATAAAGTTAGATTGGTTTGGTTAAAATGGTTTGGATTTGAGACCAAAATGGAGTTCTCATTCGTCTCCTCTAGCCCCCGAATCAAACCTATGGAACAGCTGTGGGCTCTCATCTCCCAATCCCAGAGCGGGAAGGTCTTCCTAGTATTTACCTGCTGGAGGACAGGAACAGAGGGAACAAGCACCACTTACAGACAAATAGGGACCACAGAAATAATCCAGGGAGTTCAATGTCCCATGTTTCGTCTTTCCAGTCTTATTGGGATAGAGGGCATGGAAGAGTTATATCCCAACACAATTCCTCTGTGCCCTTTTTGACTATAAAACAAACCTCCTCCAAAACTTAAAGGTTTTGCAGAACAATTTCTGTTTCTCTTTCATAGTTCCATTGGTTGACTAGGCTCAGCTAGGTGGCTCTCCCTTAGGACCTCTCACATAGCCACAGTCAGATGTGAGTTGGGGCTGGGGTTGTTCTGAAGACCTGTTGCGGCTAGAAGTCCAAGATGGCTTTCTCACATATTAATTGTTGGCTGTCAACTGGGAGTTTAGCTGAGGCAGCAGTACATGGCCTCTCCATGTGGTTTTGACTTCCCAGAGCATGGCAGCTGGATTCTGAGAGGAAATATCTAAGAGTGGGTGGTTCAAGAATCCCGGATAGGCGTGGTGGCGTGTAGCTATAGTCTCAGCTACTCGGAGGCTGAGGTAGGAAGATTGCCTGAGCCCAGGAGCTCAAGGTCAGCCTGAGCAACATAGTGATAACCCATCTTGAAAGAAAGAGAGAGAGAGAGAGAGAGAGAGAGAGAGAGAGAGAGAGAGAGAGGGAGGGAGGGGTAGGGAGGGAGGGGAGGGGGGAGACAGAGAGACAGAGAGAGAAAGGTAGAAAGGGAAAAGAGAAAGGGAGAAAGGGAGAAAAGAAAATAGTCCGAGGCAGAATCAGCAAGGCTTCTTAAAACCTAGCCTAAGAAATCCCAGAACATCAGCACTGCCACATTCTGTTGGTCCAGGACATCACTAAGGCTAGTCCATGTTTAAGGATAGGGGAATTGGATCCACCTCTTGATGTGAGGAATAACATGCTTGTACAGGAAGGGAAGGAACTGATGGCAGTCATCCTGGAGACAGACACTGTGTCACAGCCTTCCTGTAGAAATGCCCTCCCCACTGTGAAATCTTGAGGGTGAAAAGTAATAATCATCTGTCTTTCCAGGCCTAAGTAATATAAGTTGATGAGTTAGCTGTTTAGCTAATTAAGAAAGGAAATCTAGCAGTGTAAAGGCAGATTTACAAAGAAGCTAATTAAACTTAAGTATTGGGGACCTTCGCTCAGATCAGCCCCTGTGAGTTCTGATTGTTGCCAGAAACTGTAGACAGGCTGTTCCAGATGAGGAGCCAGGTTGCAATCAGGAAACACTTATGTAAACATTTCTCAAACGAAAGGGACCTCAGCTTCCAGGGTTCCAGTAACATGTTGTGATTTTTTTTTCTCATTCTTAATAAACATTCACATTAGTATCTAAATTTGTATTCATAATTACTTTTGTATTCTTAAACAGAGCCCCCAAAATTTCATAAACCTCAGACCTCACAAAACATGTATCCCCCTGCAAAAAGGGAAAATGAGGAGTTCTAAGGATACTTTGTTAGTCTTAAGCATTCATATTTGACAGCTTTCTTGAGCCACTCTCCAGCCCTGCATATCTGTAATATCTCATATTTCTGTGTTCTCAATTAGCATGGCACACCCTTGGGGGCAATTTGCCCCCTCCCACCACTGCCACCACTTTGAATATTTTGGGGGATAAAATCACATTAAGTGTACAGGTGGCCAGGCGTGGTGACTCACACCTGTAATCCCAGCACTTTGGGAGGCTGCGGCAGGTAGGTCACGAGGTCAAGAGATCGAGACCATACTGGCCAATATGGTGAAACCCCGTCTCTATTAAAAATACAAAAATTAGCTGAGCATGGTGGCGGGTGCCTGTAGTCCCTGTTATTTGGGAGGCTGAGGCAGGAGAATCACTTGAACCCAGGAGGCGGAGGTTGCAGTGAGCCGAGATCTCACCACTGCACTCCAGCCTGGCAACAGAGCAAGACTCTGTCTCAAAAAACAAAGAGTATACAGGCTGGGTGTGGTAGCTCCTGCCTGTAATCACAGAACTTTGGGAGGCTGAGGCAGGTGGATCACATGAGGCCAGGAGATCAAGGGTAGCCTGGCCAACATGGTGAAACCCTGTCTCTACTAAAAATACAAAAACTAAGCATGGTGATGCATGCCTGTAATCCCAGCTGCTTAGAAGGCTGAGGCGCAAGAATCGCTTGAACCCAGGAGGCAGAGGCTGTAGTGAGCTGAGATTACGCCATTGCACTCCAGCCCGAGCAACGGAGTAAGACTCTGTCTCAGAAAGAAAAAAAAAAAAAGTATGCAGAAGCTACTTTCTTTGATTCTGGTATATTCTCGTCTTACATGGGAGAGACTTCATGATGTGTCCTGTGCATCTCCATCTCTAATCTCAGGTCTGGCTATAAAAATCAGTTGTGTGCATCTGTGTGTCATTTACATGGCTGATTCTCATTTGGCCAGTGACTTGAGATTTGCCAACCAACTGTTGGAATAAAACTTGAGATTTACTCTGACACACACCAAAAAACTAACTTAGCAACTCACAAAATTCATGGTCTCATAACAGAAACCAACCTGTATATGTCAAACATTTCCTGTCATTGGAGATTATTGCCCTCTGATCCCCTCCTGAAAAATAATAATTTCATTTGGATGTTTCAGTTAAATATGCTGTATCTTTTTTATATTTATTGCATTAATGCATATAAGAATGTTTAGAAGTTGGTTTAAAAAAAGCAAATCCTGGGCCTGGTGACTCATGCTTGTAATTCTAGCACTTTAGGAGACCAAGGTAGGAGGTTGGCTTGAGCTCAGGAGTTCAAGCCAGCCTAGGCAACACAGTGAGACCCTGTCTCTAAAAACAACACAAAACTTAGCCAGGCATGGTAGTGTGCGCCTATAGTACCAGCTACTTGGGAGGCTGAGGTGGGAGGATTCATCGCTTGAGCCCAGGAGGTGAAGGCTGTGGCGTGACATTGCACCAGTGCACTACAGCCTGGGCCACAGGGGAAGACCCTGTCTTTGAAAAAGAAAAAAATGCAAATCCCTGGAATCCACTTCCTGAGAATCTGAATCATTGATCTAGGATGAGTTCTAAACATTTTTACATTTTGGATAATTCTGTAGTAAGTGATCTATTTTTTTTTTTTTTTTTTTTTGAGACGGAGTCTCGCTCTGTCCCCCAGGCTGGAGCGTAGTGGCCGGATCTCAGCTCACTGCAAGCTCCGCCTCCCGGGTTTACGCCATTCTCCTGCCTCAGCCTCCCGAGTAGCTGGGACTACAGGCGCCCGCCACCTCGCCCGGCTAGTTTTTTGTATTTTTTTTTTTTAAGTAGAGACGGGGTTTCACAGTGTTAGCCAGGATGGTCTCGATCTCCTGACCTCGTGATCCGCCCATCTCGGCCTCCCAAAGTGCTGGGATTACAGGCTTGAGCCACCGCGCCCGGCCGTAAGTGATCTAAAGACCACTCTTTGAGAAACAGATAATGTCACAGGATCCTTAGGGTGTTGCTTCACTGGCCGGAAACCTCTATGGCTGGTGGTGTCTTTGCCCAAGTTTTGCTCAGGCCCACTGGGCCAGTTCTGCCTACTCAGCCTGGCAGGCTGCACTCAGCTTTTGCTACCAGCTCAGAGCCCATGCCTGCCAAGAGCGAGCCAGGCACAGAGCAGTGAGGGGTATGTGAGAGAGTAAGCAAGTATGGGGTTCGGCCACTACACACATCCAGACATACCACCTGTGGCACCAGCACAGGTGCCAGTTCCCTGCCGTGGCTGAACCAGGCATACCACAAGCGGCTTCCATTGTGGGCACCGGGGAATGCGGTGGTACCTGAAAGCTTGGAGGTACCAGGAACTGTAGAGCCCCAAAGAGGGTGTTACAGCCCTGGCTCGGAGAGCTCCTAAGTCTGGGTTCCCCAAAGGGCCATGGCTCTTTCTTCCTCTTTTCTCTCCTCCTCATTGCCTGCAGTGTGGCAAGAGGGAGGCGTGTTTCAGCCCTGTTTGTGTTACAACAGTGGGTCCTGAGTTCTTGTCCCACGTCCAGGAAGAATGAGATACATGGGCAACTGGAGGATGAGCAAGGCCAAGAGGTGCTTTATTGAGCTATCGCTCACCCAGGAGACCTGAAGTGGGTAGCTTCTTTCCACAGGCAGGTCATCCTGATGAGTGCAGCCCTCAGTGGAGAGGAGACCCAGAGTGGGTAGCTCCTATCTGCAGGCAGGTTGTGCCATTGTTTCTGTGAGTCTGGCTGAGTCCGGGGTTTTTACAGGCTTCAGAAGGGAGGAAGTGCATGCTGATTGGTTCATGGGTGGCCATGATTGGGCCAGACAAAGCACCATAAGTTCTCACTCCAGGTCGTGAGCCCCACCTGGAACTGACAGCCTGACTCCCATGCTTCAAGCTATCCCTGGCTTAAAGGTGCTGCTTCACCAGGGACCTGCCCCTTTCTACCCAGGAACATGTCTGCTTCCTGCTGCCATCAACATGTCATCCATGACACCCTGGCTGTCTGCATCAAGAGGTGCCTGCAGGCCCACCTTGAGCCACCCTCAGCCCTTCCCCTTGGCCTCCCTCTCATGCTTGGTGGTGACCAAAGCCCAGAGGTGGCTGAGGTGGCAGGGGGCTGGCACATCAGTGCTGCCCCAAGCCCCCACACACCCAGCCAGGTCACGACAGTGCCCAGGCTCAGTCACAACTTTGCTCCACACTGGAGTGGGCACTGGGAGCTGAGAGAGGCCAGGCAGCAGGAGCAGGCACTTCTGAGCCTGCAGGGGCAGGGGTACTTCCAAGGCACCCAAGAGCATAGGGATGCCTGGGTCTGTAGCCATGGTTGGGTGGCTGCACCTACACCTGGAAGGAGAGGGCTCCTGCCCCACCAACTTGGGGGCTCCCACCAGCTCCATGGAGCACACAACCCAGTTGTGCCACCCCTGCTACAGCCAGCATCTTTGCAGCAGCTGCTCCAGACAGACTGCTACTGCCATCAGTAAGCTGTTCTTCACTGTGCTGCAGGAACTTGCTTACAATCCTAAAATGGGTTTGTGATGCATCCATATTGTAGTCCCAGATTGTGTGATTCACTCCTACAATGCATGTGGCTCATGCCAGGCTGGTGGGTTAAGGATATGATATACCTCATTCTGCACTTGAACAAGCTATGTCTTGGGCTTCTTGTTACCAGAACAACTGCAATTAGTGGGATTGACTTTGTCACACAGCAGGTATCCCACAGTTCACCTGTGGTGATTGTATCTCCCCTTCTAAGGCAGCATGCATAATACCTTGCTCACTGGCTCTTGAGATCTCTGAAAACCTGTGGTGAAGAGTCCTGTAAAGTAGTGACACTGATTCTTTCAGTCCCAATGGCCAGAAGCAGCAGTCATTTTATTATTTATATGTCAGGTGACCATCTTAACCCCTCAACCAGGAATTTTCAAGAATCAAAGGGGACATTATTAATAATTATGCTGGGAAAACAGGTGCAAACCAAAACTATTGGAACAAGCAGGGATATGTGGTCACTCTCTGCCTCACCTACCTCCTGGATGGACTTGAGGCAACTCGGTTCATCTGTTCTGCACCCTCATGTTTGCATTCACAGGTTAGGATTTCTTCTGATGCTTATCTTTGCAAATGGGCATTTTTGTGAAGATAGACTTATTCCTCAAATAATTATTGAGCTATATTGAAACCCATTCATTCACTAATTCATTCAGTGGTCCTTTGGATTTACTGGTGAACAAACCATTGGAAACCCAGAGACTTGTAACGTGCCAGGCCTTGTGTGTAGAAAGTGGAAACTTTATGCAATAGCAGCCAGGCATTGGTTATACCTTCAGGCTCTCTGCACAATATCTCATATTTTAGCTGGTTTAGAAAGACACTTTTTGAGCTATTATATTGTATCTACCCTCCAAATTCAAATGTTTGGTCTGTAGACTCCAAAAAACAAACTCTCAAGAATATCTATGGCATATTTCAAGTATAAATGTATACCTGCAGCCAAAACAGCTCCTTTTGCATAGTATGAGCAGCCAATATATTTGTAACACTTCGGTGTCACTGGATTCACTTGCAGCCCAATGTTCTAAAGTCCTGTGGTCAGTCACATCAAGGCCTGATGCTGTGATGAGAGTCGGAGGATGTTGGAGCCATGAGCAGTGGCCACCTAGGTCTAACTTCTCATTTCACAAACAGAGGGCAGATTTGAGAAGTCTAGCCTCACCCTCCCCACTCCCCAGGGGACATCCAGTACTGTGGCCAAACCAAGCAAGGTAAAGCTGCCGAAACACACCAGCCCTTTCTCACATCCCCAGGCTTTGGCCCCTGCAGCTTCCTCTTCACGTAAGGCATACAATGTCCAGCTCGTCCCTCCAAGGAATTGGTACCCACCTTACCTTTGGTATTCCCAGCAAATGGTCTGTAAGCTTTGAAACTGAATGAATAAAGTGATTTTGCCTAATAAGCAGAGGTGGGTTTCAAACCCAAGTCTTCTGCCACCAGATTCAGTGTTTGTTTCATGACATCAAGTAGCGTATATAGAATAGTACAGAGAATTTGGGTGTAGTCTTGGTAGCCTGCTGGAATGCCAGTCTTGAAATGATCAACTTGTTTTATAGGACTGCAGGAAGTATGTTGGTGTTTTATTTTCTTCTTGTTATAAGTGTCATTTTCAAGGATCTATAGGTTCAGCTGTTGGGTTGGACATATGAAGTAGAAGGGATAAGATTTCATCTCTTTGTTTCCCACCAACTATTGGCAACCTTTACCTTGGGAACCACCTTTGGCTATTTCTGCCAGGAAACACTATTGAGAGCTCCAATCACTGCTATTTTAAATGAGACTTTGGGAATTGAATCCCTGTTCCCCTGAGCCCACTCTTAATCCTCTCCTTCTACCAACTAGACGATATTCAGATGTGGTTGCCCTGAGGTCAGCACCATAAAAGAATTAAAATTGGCAGTTCCCTTCCACATTATTTGATCTTAATTACAGCTTTGTGAGAGAAGTAGAGCAGTTGTTATAATATTTCCTTTTTCTTGTGTTTTTCAGTTTTTAAAAAATGATTTCAGAGATAGGAAAATTGAGCACTAGGCTGGGTGCAGTGGTGCATATGTGTAATTCCAGCACTTTGGGAGGCCAAGGTGGGCAGATCTCTTGAGCTCAGGAGTTTGAGGCCAGTCTGAGAAACATGAAATTCGTTTCTACAAAAAGTGAAAAAGTATAGGTGGTGTGCGCCTATAGTCCCAGCTACTTAGGAGGCTGGGAGGGTTGCTTTAGTGTGGGAGGCTGAGGCTGCAGTGAGCCAGAATTGTGCCACTGTACTCTAGCCTGGGCGACACAGCAAGACCCTGTCTCAAAAAAAATAAAAATAAAAAAAAAGGTGGATCTTCTCAAGTCACAAGGCTTGTTAGAAGCAGAGACCTGAAGCAAGGCTTTTGATAAGAAGGGCAAGCCTCCTTCTCTTCCACAAAGCCAGTCCTGAGCTGCAGGAGCTCATTGTCCTACATTGCGTACTTAAAAGGGAAAAACCAGTTTGGAGAATCTGCTGAACTGATCAAGATGTAAAAGCTGTGAGGGCATCCTAGAGAAGCAGCAGAGATTTGGCAAATGGAAGAATTGATGGATTCTTTTTAAAAGTAGCTTTAAGAAGCCAGTGTCAGCTTATAGTGGTATGAGCCCTCCTAACATGCCACTGAAATATTATCAATAATAAGGCAAAGATGGGAGCAAGTATTACACAAACGCTGAAACAGCAGCCTGCAGCCGAGCACTAAGTGGAGGTGCTGTATTAAAGAGTTGCTTGTCACAGGCTCCTGTGTAAAATAAGTGCCCAATGTTGACATTAAGGACATCTCTTAGTGCTCTGAAACCGAGGGCTCTGTGAGAGCAGTCAGCATTTGGCTCATTCAGAGCACATTAGTCAATGTTCTTGTTTGCCCCCAGACTTATTCCTGCTCCCCCACACTGAATGTTTATTGGCAGCTCCCCTGAAAACAAAGGAAGAAAAGGAAAGAGTTTGCCACTTCTGTTATATATCAGCACATTACGTTTTCTTGATGATTTGGAAGTGTCACAATTAACAAACTAAATCTGTGGGATCACCATGAAATGAGGCAGTCTTCTGAAAGTATCTTGTATGTTTAATTTGTTTCTTCCTCTCTCCTTCCCCTGTTTATGCTTTGTCTTAGCAAGTATGTCCTGAAGACCTACTGTGGTTTACACTATAGAAGATACTGCTAGACCCACAGAGGAAATACAAATTGGGATTTCTGGGCCTTCAGAAGTTGAATTTTGGTGGGACAGTAAGATGACTAACTCCCTGGGTGTTCATTGTAAGCTGGACAGGGGTAAATACCCAATAAGGAAATGCTTTTTTTGGTTGTGAATTGAGTGCTAGGCACAATGCTCTGTTCTGGGCACAAAAACAGATAGGATAAGATGGACCTTACCCCTAAAAGAGTTTCTCATCTGTTACAGTTTTTCAAGGTGAGATTCCCCCCACTACTTGCATCAGAATTCCCTGGGGTCTTTGTTGAAGTATGCAGCTCAGATCTGTACAATCAGACTCTTAAAGGTAGAATCTTTGAATCTTAATTTGGTTAAGGTAGCACTCCAGGTGATTCTAAACACATTTAGGTTTGAGAATATCTAATCTTTTAGAAGAGACAGAAAAGTGGGCCCTGAAAGGCTGATGACAAAGATGCCAGCGGTGTTTCAGGACCAGCGTGCTATTTGTCAGTTGCCTGTCTCCTTTGTTGTGATCAGATCGTAAGGAAAGCTTCAGAAGCCTCATGAGGGGATGGAGCACATTCACTTTTTGTTCTTCACCTGGTTGCTCTGGCAAAAGCAATAATATTCTGCCATATTCCAGATTCAGATTCCGCTGAGATAGGATCAGCCTTGTCAGTCTTCCAGAGTAGATCAGATGCTATGTATCTCTCTCTGTACCTAAAGGACAAGGCACAGAGCTTCATCTCTGTGGGACAATCAGTTTCGACTACTATTCATTCAGCGAACCAGGTGTCAGGTTGGGCATTGAAGATACAAAGAGGAAAAAACAGTCCCAACCCTCATGGTGTTTACAGCCTAGTGTCAGGACAGGGCCATAAATCGATGATTACAGTTTCATACAAAACTGATAGACAAAGGTTTACCCACAGTGAAACACATAGGTAAATGTTACATTAGTGGATGTGAAAAGATTGTGCCTGCAGAGGACCAGGGAAAAGAAAGATGGCCTCTCCTTGGTCCTCCTCAGGATTGCTTTGGCAGGAGAGAGTGGCACCCACCTTTCTCAGCCCCCTTTCTTCACCACCAGTCTAACACTGAGTAACAGAAACCCAAAGGAAGGTTGGGGAGGTGCAAGAAGGGACCCATGGGAAATTGACTTGCTCAGATGGCATCTTCTCAGAGAGGCCCACCATGACCTCATCTTCTAAAATGACACTGTTGTTCTCCTTACCATGCTGGATTTTTCTTCAGAGCATCTGTCATCTTCTGACATTGTAATTTATTTGTATCTATCTCGTCTACTAGTTTAGAAGTTGTGAGAAGCTTTGTCAGTTTTGTTCACTGTGTCCCCAGTGCCTGGAAAACAAGTTGGCACACAGCAAGTATGCAATAAAAGTGTACTGAGGGCAGCAGAAAGGCAGGTCCACACAGGTCCCATTTTTCAGCTGCTCAGATTATATTGCTCTGAAAAACTGCAAGAATCTCAAGGATTCGTCTGGCTTTTCTCTCCCTTTCTTGGCAGATGGGAACCCAGGAAGGAGCCATTAGAAGGTCTGACCATGTTCCCCAGTCCCACTTCAAAGGCTTTTCTGTAGCACACCTGTCCCCTCCAGGGCTGCAAAGACTCTTCCAGATGTCTGAGTCCTGGGGAGCTTCAGAGCCCATTAGTTTGATGTGAGGCTTCCAGGAACGTTAAGAAGCTATTTAAGGAATTGAACAGGGGAACTTTGAGGATGTGAGTATGGTCCGATTGAGTAAGGCCAACAACAGCTTCAGGGAGGGAAGGTCAGGACTCCAGAGCCCAGTGGAATCCTTTGAAGCCTTTGCTGCTGGGGAGGATGGGCACACAGTGGGATGACTTGCACGGCAGTCCAATTCTTCTGAAAACATTTTTGCAAAATGTTCTGCATCACAGGTTAATGTATAAGACACGAGTTGTAAGTGGAAAGTTAGCAAAGATTTTTGGAAATTGGCTAAAGGGCAGGAAACAGGGTGGTTGTAAAAACCTCAAAAGATGTTAATTGGGGAGTGCTTCACGGACCAGGGTTGTGATCCGCTTTTTATTATTTTCATAAAAATTACATGAAGAATGGTCTTGACAAGGATTTTCATGTTAGCTAAATAAACTACATTAGGGAGCTGAGCATAGAAATGGAAACGGTAGAATTAGGGAAAGATTACATTTATTGATGGAATTGAAGAGTAGCATTTTATAACGTGTGTATGTATCAACCCACATCCATTCTGTTGGCCAGATTTCCATTTGAGTGTGGACAAGACAACTTCAGCTTGAATAACACAACCTGTCACATTTCTTGGGTCAGCAGGAAGCACTTTAAAGAAGGTTTGGCACCCTACTCATAGAGCAGACTCTGAAATTAAATGGATGTTATCTGTAGACCTGAACCCTCTCTTTTAGAAGAAGCTGCAAGGCAGATGGAATCTCCTGTTTACTACCAACATAAGACTGGGACATCCACATCTCACCACCTCTTATGACTCAATATTGTCTATCAGATGGAGTTCAAATTATCCCAAAAATTTGTTGTAGATATAACCCAATAAGAAGCTAGGAATCAATCCCCCAAACACTATTTTTGTTTTTAAAAGACTGGGTCTCACTCTGTCACCCAGGCTGGAGTGCAATGGCACAGTTATGGCTCACCACAGCCTCAAACTCCTGGGTTCAAGCAATTCTCCTGCCTCAGCTTCCCAAGTAGCTGGGACCACAGGCATGCACCACCATGCCCAGGGTCTCACTGTTTTAATTTTTGTAGAGACAGGGTCTCACTATGTTGCCCAGGCTGGTCACGAACTCCTGGCCTCAAGTTATCCCCCTGCCTTGGCCTCCTAGCAGTGTCTCTCAAGCAAAGTTATTGTATACTGAAAGTAACAACACAGTGAACCAGTACTTGAAGCTAGGAGCCCAGAGGTGACATTTACAGTCTGTCTAGAGCCCACTCTAAGGAACAGTCTCCACAGTCGTCATAAAGTCCACTGAGCCATTGATTCCCTTGTGTACAAATCTGGCCCAGTAGGAATCCTCTCTGACCTTGCTACTCAGGGCTCAGTCTGTGAACCTGCAGCGTTGGCATCACCTGGAAGGAAGCTGAACCACAGCTCTCAAGCCCACCCAGAGCTGAATTGTAATCTGGATTTTAGCAGGATCCCTAGCTGATTTCTGTGCACATTAATATTTGAGAAGTTAAACTCTGACACACCCAAGAATCATAGAAAATAAAGCATAGGAGGGTTGCTTGTTTCTGACAGAGTGAAAATTGGACCACATTCGTCAGTGACCTGAGAACAGAATTCTGACATTTGGGACTTTCTGGTCTGCTGGAAACTGAAGCTTTCCTGTTTTCTTTAATTTGGCTTAAAAGGCTAGTGCCTTCTGCGGAACATAAGTTTAGCCTTAAGTGAGCATGCCTTTTGAAAAGAAGATGTTAAACGCCAGTGCAGTGTACTCCTGAGTGTTCTTCCCTTGAGCATGGCTCATGTGCCGGGCCATTAGCTAATTGTTCCCTTCTTGTTCACAGTCCACAGAGGCCTGGCACCTGGCGGCTGCTTTTCATTTGAGCTCATTCACCCAGGGCCCTGTGGATAGACATTTTGTTGTGTTCTGCTGCTGGGAATAGGCTGTCAGCCCACAGGACCAGCCCCACAGCAGGGCATCACTAGCCTGGACAAACCTTTCTAAAACACAGGAGGCTTGGCTTTCAAAGACCTCAACACATTCAGTCTCTAGGCTGAGGTGATATGATTGTCTCTAGATCTGAGGTGACATAACAATGGCTGTGCCGTGAGACACGTGCCCTGACCCGTCGCTTTCACTCAGACTTGCATTTAGAAAATACAGGAATGGGCTGGGCGTGGTGGCTCACACCTGTAACCCCAGCACTTTGGGAGGCTGAGGCGGGCGGATCACTTGAAGCCAGGGGTTCCAGACCAGCCTGGCCAACATGGTAAAACCCCGTCTCTACTAAAAATACAAAAATTAGCTGGGTGTAGTGGCACATGCCTGTAATCCCAGCTACTTGGGAGGCTGAGGCGGGAGAATCGCTTGAACCCTGGAGGCGGAGGTTGCAGTGAGCTGAGATCATGCCATTGTACTCCAGCCTAGGTGACAGAGTGAGAGACCCCATCTCAATTTAAAAATTAAAAAAAAAAAAAAAACAAAGAAAGAAAGAAAATAGAGTAATGAGGGAGGCCGAAGGAGATTGACTAAATTGACTTGCTTTTGTTCTCAGTTCACGAGATGGTGTAGGCAGGAGTTGATTCTGCCAAACTAGGAGCGAAGAGCAGTGAAACCCCAAACCCTTCTCCACACATCCCTATCCCTCCCCACCCACATTGAAGTAGGATGAACATAGAATTGTGGCCTAGCCCACAAGTACTAAGCCCACCTCTTAGGCTCATTCACAAATGTGTATTAGGCTCCATGTGTCTATATAGCAAGTCTCCAAGGGAGACTATCCCTGGCCACAAAGCTTGCTGTATAATGAAGTACCCTACAATGAAAACCACTAGGCTGGCAGGAAAAGGGAAGGGGAATCAGAAGTCAATTTGTTAGGGAGAATAATATGCTTCCAATTTCTTAAGTGGTGGCATTCCTGGTTTTTTCAGGTAAGAATCTACGATCTTTCAAAATATGATCATGGAGCAGATGATGTGCTGATCTTGGCCACTGATGGACTCTGGGATGTTTTATCAAATGAAGAAGTAGCAGAAGCAATCACTCAGTTTCTTCCTAACTGTGATCCAGATGATCCTCACAGGTTTGTGCATTTCTACAATTGTAGGGTTGTTCCTCAAGCATTCTTCCATGACATGCCTGAAATAAATAATAATCATGCAGTTTTCATAATTCATGACTTAGAGGCTGATATGGATGGTACAGTAACCAAACTGCAGAAGGGATTATCTTTCTTGTAAGAGGTACTTTCTGACCGGGCATGACAGCTCATGCCTATAATCCCAGCACTTTGGGAGGCCAAGGCGGGTGAATCACGAGGTCAGGAGTTCTAGACCAGCCTGGCCAACATGGTGAAACTCTGTCTCTACTAAAAATACAAAAATTAGCTGGGCATGGTGGTGGGCACCTGTAATCCCAGTTACTTGGGAGGCTAAGGCAGGAGAATTGCTTGAACCTGGGAGGTAGAGGTTGCAGTGAGCTGAGACCGCGCCACTGCACTCTAGCCTGGGCGACAGAGTGACCCTGTGTCTCAAAACAAAACAAAACAAAAAAAAGAGGTACTTTCTCTGCCAAATAAAAATTCTCCTTAAGTTGAACCTAGATACAAGTGGTAAAGAATTTGAGTATTTAGGCATTTCAGCAACATACCTTTCTCACATTTTTATTTCCTCTAAACTATCCTCTAAAGTAGAAATAATCCCATTTTTGATCCTGTTGATGAGAGTGATGGCAAATGCATCCCAGCAATGATGGTCATCCACTGGAGAATTGTTTCTTTTGAGAAATATTTGGTAACGAGAGAAAGATCCAAGTTAAGTACTTCTTACAGTCTAGAGGCAGTGTAAATTACCTAAACATCCTCAGAAGACTCTCAGAAATAAACAGAAACTACCTCTCGAGAAAGGCAGCTTTAACTAGAACACAAGTCACCATGAGTAAAAGCCAGCAGGAATAACAGAAAAATCAGAATTGGACCCGTAAATACTTCTTTATTGGATTTAGCAGTCAAAAATATAAATATTTTTAGGTGAGTATGGTGACACACGCCTGTAGTCTCAGCTACTTGGGAGGCTGAGGCACGAGAATTGCTTGAACCTGGGAGGCAGAGGTTGCAGTGAGCCAAGATCGCGCCACTGCACTCCACCCTCGGTGACAGAGCAAGGCTTAGTCTCAAAACACAAACAAAAGTAAGCCAACAAAAATATAAATATTTTAACATGCTTCAGCAGATTTTTTTTAGCCAAGCATGGTGGCTCACACCCGTAATCCCAACACTTTGGGAGATGATGCAGGAGGATCACTTGAGCCACAGGAGTTTAAGACAAGCCTGGGAAACATGGTGAAACCCCATCTTTACAAAAATTAGCTGAGCATGGTGGTGCAATGCCTGTAGTTCCAACTACGGGAGGCTGAGGTGGGATTGCTTGAGCCCAAGAGGCAGAGGTTGCAGTGAGCCAAGATAAATCGCACCACTGCACTCCAGCCTAGGCAGCAGAGCAAGACTCTGTCTCAAAACAAACAAAAAAATTTAAAGCATTTAAAATATGAGCCTTAAAAGAGACTAAAAAAATGACTAAACAATTTTTAAGAAAATGGAATTCTAGAGATGAAAAATATAAAAACAGGGATTAAAAATTCACTGAATTAAACAGATTAGAGCTAGTTGAAGAGAACACTGGTGAACTAAAAAATTGATCTTAATAATCCAGTCTATGGCTTAGACAAAGAGAAAAGAAAATGTGAAATGAGACTAAGAGACTAAAAAGATGGCCTAAGGTGCTCTAAAAGAATTCCAAAAGGATAAACTATAAAAGATGGGAAGAAGTTCTGGAATTTTTTGACAATACTAAACGTAAGATTCAGAAAGCCCGACAAATCTCTGGAAGGAGAAATAAAATAGTGAAACTGAAGAACAGCTGAATGCAGTGGCTCATCCATGTAATCCCAGCACTTTGGGAGGTGGAGGTGGGCAGATCACCTGAGGTCAGGAGTTCAAGACCAGCCTAGCCAACATGGTGAAACTCCCATCTCTACTAAAAATACAAAAATTAGCCAGGCATGGTGGTGCATTGGTGTAATTCCAGCTACTCAAGAGGCTGAGGCATGAGAATTGCTTGAACCCAGGAGGTGGAAGTTACAGTGAGTTGAGATCACGCCACTGCACTACAGGCTGGGTGACAGAGTGAGACTCTTTCTCAAAAAAAAAAAAAAAAAGAGAAAGAAAACTGAAGAACTTTAACCTCTTTGCCTCCCAAAAAGATACTAAAAGCAGCCAGGAAAAAAAAAAAAAAGACATTTGGACTGACAGCCAACTTTCAAAAGCAAACGGTGCCAATGATGGGATTATATCTTCAGTTGGCTAAGAAAAAAATAACTGTTAATCTAGAAATTTTAGATGTAGTAAAACTATCAATAATAAGGATGAAGTAAACAAATTTTCAGGCAAAACTTAAACTGATACATATTACTGCCAACTAACCTCTTCTGAAGAAACTTCTACAGGGTGTGCTCAGATAAGAAAAGGAAATGATCCCAGAGGAAATATCTGAGAAATAAAATGGATTATTAAGCTAAAATATTAGTAAACATGTGGGTATATTTAAATATACATTGACTATGTAAAACAGTAATAAGAATGTCTAATGTGTGGGGTTAAAAATGATAGAACTAAAATATTGCATAAAAATAGTGTACAAATTGTCAACGAGGGGGTGTTACTCAGCTCACATGCTGTGCTTCTTTTGAGAAGTTAATGGTGTTTAACTTTAGGCTTTAAGTAAACAAGTTTAAATAGCTAAGAAAACTGTTAAAATAATAGAAAGGGTAACTTCTAAACTAGTAAAGGAGAAGAAACTCACATGGAGTAAAAACCAAACTTCTAAATAACTTATGAATCAAAGGAAAAAATTATAATGAAAATTAAGAAGTACCTGGGCCTGAATAATAATATATATCAAAACTGTAAAGGCTGAATTTTTTAGCTTTTTTTTCTAATTTAATAAACTAAGCATAGATAAAGACCCCACTCACCTCTGACCTGCCAGAATTGACTATTATCCCTCTATGCCATGAGCTAACTTTATCCAAAGCATCCCCCTGTGTCACAGGGAACCTCTTGCCACAAGATCCTGATTTCTGAAAACAGAAGAAAAGAAAGAAACCCTTAACCACAGAGAAAGATATTTCTCAGAGTGAGGCCCTAAGGGCTGACTTGTATTACTTGGCTAGTTTAGTCTATATTCTTTGCATAAATGTACACAAAAGAATTCTTTTTTTTTTTTTTTTTTTTTTTGAGACGTAGTTTCACTCTTGTTGCCCAGGCTGGAGTGCAATGGCATGATCTCGGCTCACCGCAACCTCCACCTCCACCTCCCAGGTTCAAGCGAATCTTCTGTCTCAGCCTCCTTAGTAGCTGGGATTACAGGCATCATGAGCCACCATGCCCGGCTAATTTTGTATTTTTAGTAGAGACAGGGTTTCTCCATGTTGGTCAGTCTGGTCTCAAACTCCCGACCTCAGGTGATCCACCCGCCTTGGCCTCCCAAAGTGCTGGGATTACAGGCATGAGCCACCATGCCCGGCAAGAATTCTTATAACTTAAAGGCTCTAAGGACCCAAAGGAGTGAAGCTGTCTACCTAAGTTGATCCACAGAATCAGTACAATTATAACCAAAATATCAATAGTGTTTTTATGGAGCCCAGCAGTTCCATTCTTAGGTCTGTACCCTGGAGCAGTGGTTCTGAAAAGCATGGTCCTTTGAGCTACGTGGCATCTGCAGCACCTGAGAACTTGTTAGAAATGCAAATTTTGGCTGGGCATGGTGGGTCATGCCTGTAATCCTAACACTTTGGGAAGCTGAAGCAGGAGGATCACCTGAACCTGGGAGTTCAAGACCAGCCTGGGCAACATAGTGAGACCCTGTCTCTACTTATATATATATTTTATAAAAATTTTTTTAAAAGAGAGAATTGCAGATTTTCAGGGCCCACCTGAAATCAAAACTCCAATGGCAGGACCAACCATTTGTGTTTTAACAAACCATCCAGGTGATTCTGATGCCACTAACATTCGAGAACCTACACCCCTGGAAAAATTCTTGCATTGTCATTCATGCAAAAAGATATTCACAGAATTGTTTTTATTACAGAAACTGGAAGTAATTTGCATGTCCAGTGGTGGGATGGGTAAACAAAAAATGGGATACTTTATGGCACCTCCCCTACCCCCAAGATGAGCCAAAGCTGTGCTCATTAACAGGGAAGAATCTCAAAAACATAATGTTGAGTTTAATAAGCCATAGAGGAATACATACATTAGGATTCTATTTACATGAAGTGAAAACTACCAATATATTATTTAGGGATATAAACATTAAAACTATAATAAAAACCGAGAGAATTGGCCCAAAATTCAAGATAATGGTTACTTTGAGAAGAGAAGAGGCAGATACCAAGGGGAATATATGCTTGAGGCCTGTTGGGTTTCTATGATATTTACTTGATAATATTCTGTTCCTTCAAGTAGATGGCAGGTTATTGTTGTGTTATTTTTAGACTCTAAATGTTATATACATCGTTTGTATGTAAAATATGAGAGGCAGGGTAGTCTAGTGCTTAAGAGCCTGTAATCTATAATTACTTCCCGAGTTGAATTTTGGCTCTTCCCCTTCTAGACTTAGGACCTTGGGAAAATTTCTTAACTCTTCTATGACTTTGATTCTTCATGTGTAAAATGGAGATTCCAGTAGTATTAACCTCATACGTATATATTATTAGGTGAAGGGCCTAATAGATAATAAGCACTTACAGACATGTTTGTTGTCATTATGTCTCATATATTTCACAACAGAAATTCAGGAAATGTGAAGGTAGACCATCTGTCTCCTCCTAGAATTGTTTGATATAATTTAGCTCAGGTGCAGAGGAATTGATGGCACTATAATTAAATATTCTTTTATTTGAATATGAATGTGTTTTTCGCCTTTCAAGTTTCAAGTTATGTATCCCACTTGTTAGCAACATTCTCATGTTGATTTTTCTCTACTATGATTATTTTTATAAAGCTTTGCACAGCCAGCTGCCAGTTATGCATTAAAAGGCACTCAGCACTTTTTTTCTGTGTCTAAGCTGGCTTGGTCTTTCTTACCAGCCCGTCTTTTTCCAGGGTGATAAATCTGTATGCCAAGGAGTGGTAAACTGTGGGCAGTGTGCACATGCCAGGTCAGAGCAGACTCCTGGGGTCCACAAGAACTGTTGCCTATGGAGGCAGGGTTCACAAGGATCTCTTTGGAACAAACAGGATGGGAAAGAAAAAATGTTTTCAATATGCCTTTCGGGGAAGATGGCAAACCTAAGCAATAGAAAGAATCCTATATCGGATAGATGAATGAATAAAACGGAAAATTGTGAGGGGAGCACAGTTTATCAGCAAGAAATAAACTCTCAGACTGCAGACTAGACAATTATGGTTGTAAAGACAGGTGCAATGGTGCGTGCCTGTAATCTGAGTGACTCTGGAGGCTGAGGCAGGAAGATGGCTTAAGCTTGAGTTCAAGACCAGCCTGGACAACACAGCTAGACTTCCTCTCTAAAAATAAGGAAAAAAAAAAGGTGTTTTAAAAGACAGAACTGTCCTGAGCGCAGTGCCTCACACCTGTAATCCCAGCACTTTGGGAGACCAAGGCAGGCAGATCACTTGATGCCAAGAGTTCAAGACCAGCCTGGCCAATATGGTAAAACCCTGTCTATACTAAAAATACAAAAATTAGCTGGGCATGGTGGCTCCTGTAATCCCAGCTATTCGGGACGCTGAGGCACGAGAATCCCTTGAAGCTGGGAAGTAGGGGTTGTAGTGAGCCGAGATGGTGCCACTGCATTCCAGCCTGGGTGACAGAGTGAGACTGTCTCAAAAAATAGAAAAGGAACAGAAGAGTCAAGGTTTTCTTCTTAACGAATAACTCCCATTCTGATTCATTCATTTGGGAAATACCACTAAGGACCTATTTTGTGAGCCAAGGCCTGCTAGACACTTGTGAAGAACACAGACCTCAGCTCTGCTTTTTGAGTTTAAAGTCTGGAGGGATTACAGCAGCATCAACCTAAAGCAAAGGATGTCTACACTTAAACCTGAAGAATAAACAAACAGGAGCGAGGCAGGGGTCGGGAGTTGGGGAGAAAAAATATGGCACATTCTGGAACCCAACAGTCAGTGTGGCTGCTGGCCTTGGAGGTGGGGAGCAGAATGCCAACAGATGAGGTGTGAGGGGTCAGCAGGGGCCCATGATCTCATGAGATCATGAATATGAAAATTATTTGTGTTAAAGGAAGTCTGTGGTAACGATATGGAATTTATGTAATTTGTTCATTATGATTGACAACCAGGAAGTATTCTGCAAAATCTGATGGTAAGAAACAAGATGAGGATTGTTTTCCTACCCCTGTGTGTTCCTTAGTAATTACACCATATTGGGACATCAGAGAAACTTAATTTGTTTCAGACTCACAATTTAGATCTTAGCCAAGAAACCTTTGCTCAGACCAATGTCCTAACGCATTTCTCCAATGTTTTCTTCTAGTAGTTTCGTAGTTTCAGGTCTTATATTTAACTCTTCAATTTGTTTTTATTTGATTTTTGTATATGATGAGAGATAGGGGTCTGGTTTCTCTTTTCTGCGTGTGGATATCCAATATTCCCAGCACCATTTATTGAAGAGACTGTCGTTTCCCCAGTGTATGTTCTTGGCACCTCTGTTGAACATGATTTGGCTGTAAATGCATGGATTTACTTCTGGGTTCTCTATTCTGTCCCATTGGTCTATGTGTCTGTTTTTATGCCAGTACCATGCTATTTGAGTTAATAAAGCTTTGTAGTGTATTTTAAAGTCAGGAAATATGTCTCCAGCTTTGTTCTTTCTGTTCAGGTTTGCTTTGGCTATTCTGGGTCTTTTGTAGTTTCATACAACTTTTAGGGTTGTTTTTTCTATTTCTGTTGTCAAACTCAATTTAGGAATATGTGAAATGGTGTTCTCTTTCATGTGTCTGACATCTTTGTACATATCTGTGTGTAGTTTGGTAGGAGGGTACCACACTCACACACCAGTTTAGGATGTCTCCTTGGGAGGCCCATGGACAAAGAGAGCTCAGTCCCAAGAGCCAGTGCCCTCCCAGCTGGGAGCTGTTCGAATCTTGTCATGCCAAATGGAAATATGAGTGGAAGTTGCCAAGTCATAATTTCTGTGATAAGAAAAGGCCCACTATAATTCCAGAGGCTCTATTAGCCCTTCATTGGCCAGAGAGTTCCTATCTCTCCATATGTAGCCGGGGACTACAAGTTTGCCTATTTAATTTTCATTGGAGAGTTGCTGGGTTCAAGCCTGAGGGAACTGACCAAAGGAGGTCAGCCTATTTGTGGACACAAAATAGAAGGGAAAAGTTCTCCCCAGGGTGGGAAGGCTGAGGGAAGGGGAATGGAACAGAGCCAGTGAAAAGGGCAAGGTGCTTCTGCATCTGAGGTTTTGAGTGGGCCTGTTTTACTTTGAGTCTTACCAGGATCTCCCAGTTTTGTCTAGAAAGGAAGCAGGACAAAAAGAGGCAGAGAATGAAGCCTGAGACAGGCAAGACTAGGGGCTTTTGCTGTTTGATTGTTAGGCTTTTGTTTATGTTGCCTGTAGGTTCCTTTTCTTTTTATTTTTCTTTTGCCTCCTAGTGACAGCCATTCTAAACAAATTGCCAGCATTGTCTTCCTCTGTTGACATCCTTCCCAGCAAGGAATTTAAAATAGCATCTCCCCCTCCAGAATGTGCTGTGAGGGAAGAGGTGATTAGCATAAAGATGTGTTCTGACCCTCACACCATCCTCTCAGGCAGACATGGGAGTAAAAATGAGCTGTATGATCTTTCTGACCCTGGTGTATCTGAAGTCCTTTTGCTCTTTTGAACTGTCTCAACAAAGGAAGCAGAAAATTAAAAGGCAGCTTTATGGACGAGCCAGAATATGAGTGCAGTAAGTTTCTCTTTTTTTTTTTTGCAGTTTTTACAGTATTTTAGAACACAAAACGTGCACATGAGCTGTCTACCCATTTTCTTCGCTGCGCAGCCTGGCTTTGGGGTTGGTGACTCTGATGGCTAGCTGGGCAGCTCTTTCCATAACGGCTTTGCAGTTCTTAGAGGAAACATTGTGAGTGATCTCAGCACAGTAAGATTTGTTGCATGTCAGCAGCACTTCCAGCTCCTTGACGCTGTGGATCAGGAACTTCTGGAAGCCACTGGGCAGCATGTGCTGTTTTTCTGTTGCTCCCATAACCAGTGTTGGGCATCAAGATCTGGCCTTTGAACCGTCTACAAGCCCTGTCATCAATACCTCTGGGTTTCCGCCAGTTACGCTTAATTTTGACATATTGGTCACACAGTGCTGATAAACTTCTTGGTTCTTTTTTTGACAATCTTGGGCTCTACAAGGGGTCTGAGGGTGGCCATGATGCCAAGAAGGAGATGGCACCTCTTTTTCTTTTTATTAGAGTTTGCCCTGAACTGTAGGGAAGCTGGGAGTTCTTCTTTTTTTTTTTTTTTTTTTTTTGGTGACATATTTATTCAAGATATTTTAATATTTAAAAAATAACATTATTTATCATTTTAAGTAACTTCATATTTTTCAAATTTGCCTTTTTTAAAAAAAATTGTTTTTTATTATTATACTTTAAGTTCTAGGGTACTGGAGTTCTTTTACTCTTGTGGGGTCATGAAATAAACTGTTCTAGGAAATGCATTGCGCTAACGTTCTGGAGTGGGGTTGCTGCAGGTCATGGAGGTTGGGCTGCACAGCCCTCTGGTTCCTTATAATTCCAATAAGGTTCTCTTTTAAGCCCTAAAGATCCTACATGATTTGGAGAAGGCACTCAAACCTGGAAAGTGTTTTCTGACGCAAAATATCTGCAACTGACTGTCCCCTCTGTAAGGCTGGAGGTTCAGTCGGGGGGGTCTCCTGGGAAGAATATTCAAAACGGAGGCAAATGTGTAAACGCTCAAAGACGACGACGCTTACCATTTTGTCAGAAAGGAATAAATTGTTAATATTACTGAAGGGGAAGGGAGTGGGCAAAACCAAGAGTAATGGGCCAGGGAATAGCTAACCAAACTTGGAAATGCACGTGGTTTCACATTCCTAGTGCCCAGGCAAAACTGTGCAGGCTTTGCTCTAGTTTTTCATTTCCCCAAACCTGTCTGTGGAAACTTCTTTTTTATTTAAAAAAAAGAGAAGAGAAAGAAATTCACTGTGTTACCCAGGCTGGTCTCAAGCAATCCTCCTGCCTCTGCCTTGGCCTTCCAAAGTGCTGGGATGGCGGATGTGAGCCATCATGCCTGGCCCCACTTCATTTTTTTTTTGTATCCTGGACTTAATGACCCTCCGTCTCCCTGTTATGACCCTTGAGGGACTTTTTATGCGGTATTAAATCTGTAAGTACCAGTATACCATAAACCCTACGGAGAATGTCTCTAATGAAAGAAGCCTTCCTGATGTCCACACTTGTCAGTCTTCACATCCACACTCTTCTTGGCTCAGATGGCTGTGTGCCTTGGAAGGAAGAGATTAATCCGTGAAAGGTTAATAGTAAAACTCCAACACTGACAACAGGCATGAATGCAAGTATTAAATGCTAGTTTGCATTACCCTGATAATATGAAATTTATTTTGGGAAAATACAAAGGTTCTTTTTATGAAACCTTTCCATGAGTTAGCGGAACTAATTTCTAGCATGCCATAAGGTTTTCAAAAACTATGCCTTAAATGCGAAAAGGAAGGGTTCCCTCCACTTTTCACCATCTCAGTTTCATGGGTGTTTGATCTGGTGTTTGAAGACTAGATAAAATCCGCAATTTTCAGTTTTCTTTCTTTTGCAATGTTTAGCACACTCAGATCTGTGGGAATTCAGAAGTCAGCCTGAGGCCCTGGCTGTGGCAGCCTCTAACAGCACACAAGCAGCCACCATCCCATCCTGTTTAGGGTGTTTATGTGGCAGAGCTGTGTGGCCACATCAGGATATTTTACAGGGCTTGCCAGGGAGGATTGAGAAGGAAATAGTCTATTATGCCCACTCGTATTGAAATGTCACTATTTGGAATTTGAACTAAAAACCTATCACCTAAGAAACCAGGGAACCGGTGCCAGGGTGCGTAGAGGTGGATGAGGCCTGGCAGGGCTTCTCACCCTCTCTCATGGGGGTGGGAAACTCCCTCCAGTCTGCAGCTTTGTGTCTGCTGGCAGCACACAAACTCCCAGTGAGCCCAGTGACAGCACTGCAGACAACAGTCATCATTATTCTGGTGTCCCAGGGTATTCTGCCTGAATGGCATCGCCATAACCTGACGGGGGACAGAAGCTGGCATGAGCAGCTTCACCTGCTTCAGAACTTGGTTCCAGAGCTACACAAGGGGCATCTGTGGACCAGCTCCCAGCAGTGAATCTAAGAGGTGTGCCTCCTCCCAGGATGAATTGGCTAGTTCTGGGCACAACAAACACCATTTCCAAGTCACCCCTGACCCTCCACCCACCAAGACGCCACTGCCATAGACCCCTGCCAACATTCCAAAGCTGGGAGAGCTTTTCTACCTCTTAAATTTCTAAGGCCTGCTCAGAATGCAAAGGGGATTCCTCCTCCTGTTCCCATCACACTGTATTACTGCGGGTGTCAGCAGATGGAGGCTGCCTTTTATATGCAAATATTTGGAAGCTATTAATTCCCCAGTTCCTGCCACTACTCACCCTCTTATAAGACCCTGTCTGTACCATCCAAATGGCAAATTGAAGTTCCCACCCAACAAGAACTATTAAGAACTTTAGGGTATGGTGATAGCCTGCAGCCTGAAATTGACTTATTTTTGACATTCTTGTGCTGATTCAGACACTAAAGATTCAAAAAACAGACTATAAGACGTAGATGACGGAAGACAAAATCCTGGGGAGGAGAAAGGCATTTTTTATATCTAATGAGGAACGTAACTAACATTTATTGACCTCTGATTGTGTGCCAGGCACCATGCTGAATGTTTATGGAAAGATCACATTTAGCTGTTACAGGAGCCTTGGAGGTCTGCACTAGTATTAAGTAAGGAAAGAGGGGCTCCAAGAGGCTAAGGACTTTTTCCAGAGCCACCCATCTGGATGGTGGGAAAGCCAGGATTGGAACCTGGGCAAGTCACGCTGACACCCAGAGCCCTTTTCTGATCCACTAGGAGGGAAAAGAACTAAGGACTGCAACAGAATCTGCAAGGACAAGGGGACAATCGAGGATTTATGGCTTCCTTCCGCCTGACTTTAAGAGTCAGTGGTTATGAAAAGAGCTTTGGCCTTCCCATCGCTCTTCAGCCCCTCTTCCTTTTTGTTTTCCATGCCTCCCCTGCTGTCCTTTCTCTGCTCCCTCCTCCTCGGAGCCCGAGCCCTGTGAAGTTTGCCAAGTCTGATCCCTGCCCAGCAGCCATTGCTTTCAGCAGAGCTTTGCTGATCAATATTGAAAGCTTCAGCTAGAGAAGAAAAATGTTCCCCAAATTCAAAACATGTCTCCTGGGGAGACGCTTCATTAGGAGTAGGCATTTCAAACTCCTCCACAGTTGTCTAATGCAGCCTGGCCCAGCATTCAGTGATGGTACTAGGGCTGCTCCACACTCAGCTTCCAGAAGTGCTAGGCTCCGGCTGCCACATAGTCCCAGTTGGTGTGTAACAGAATCCACTTCCCATTCGCTGTCTTCAGCTGTACCATATTCTTCTTGGCTGCTCTGGATATTTTTTTGGTTATACAGTATGTTTTGACTCAAATTTTCTCCTACCACTTTCTACAATTCTCCTTTGATGGCACATAAATGCCCTTGTGTTCAGCCTCAGTAACAAAACCAATAAAGCCCTCCTCTGTTTTAGTACCACCTTAAGCACTTTCATTGTCACCAACCCAGGGAGCCCTGCCATAGGGTAGAAAATTGGAGAATACAATGGGGGCAGGAGAAGCAGTTCTTTCTCTTCCGAGAAAGTTGTTTGTTCTTGCCCCAGTCTTGACCTAAAGCAGCCTTGCAAAGGATTTCATGCATTTCATATGGCAGGGTGGCTCTGAAGATGGATGCAAATGAGCTCTGAAATGGCCACCAGCCTGGCCCAATATGGGGGTGACACGAAAAGCTTTCTCCCAAGAGCTGGGTCCCCGGGCTTGTGTTGAGTTGATGAATCTATGAAAGCTCCTGCAAGTGACTTCATCTTCCCCGAATGCTGTTGCTGAGTTTCATTGCAATGCCGGGTCTCCTGTGGCATGAAGGGAATGTCAGGAAGCTGGTCCTAGAGCATTTGCACTGTCACCTATGGAGTGCAGCATCTAACGGCTCAGTTGTCCACGCACACTGCTCTTGGACAAGAAGGGATAGACATGCACTGGTGAAGCCGGCGGAGAGAAGCCATGTGAAGGAATCTGAGCTCCTGGGAACAGGGTAGGAAGAAGTCGTTCTGGGAATCTTCCCTAAACTTCTCCCTCAGGTGGGGCTGTCCTTACCCTTCTGAAGCACACGGGTACATGGATGAGGGCAGCTGCCTGACAAGATTGAGGTTTTATGAGGAGGAGGAAATGTCTGGGTAGGTTTACCACACAGGAAAAATGTGACGTTAGACCTCATGTGGTTAGCAGCGGCGAACCCACACAGGTCTGCAGCAACTCAGTTCTTGCTGCCTTGGAGGAAAGAATTCAGCCCAGGGACAAAAGGCAGAGTGAGAGACTGAGGCAAGTTTTAGAGGAGGAACGAAGGGAAGTAAAGTACACTTGGAAGAGGACGAAGCGGCCAACTTGAGAGATCCAAGTACCTCATCCGCCTTTGACTTGGGGTTTTATACATTGGCATGGTTTGCGTTTCTTCTCCCCTGATTCTTCCCTCGGGGTGGGCTGTCTGCATGCACAGTGGCCTGCCAACACTTGGGAGGGGCTGCATACACAGTGTGCTTATTGAAGTACGCATGCTCATTCGTTTTTCCCTTTTCTGTTGAATGTTTCTGGAGGAAGGTCATATGACAGCTAAACTCCGCCATTTTGCCTCCTGGTGCATGTGCTTGAGCGCACTCGCCTGTCTCCTGAGATCTTACCAGGAAGCTGCTGATCACCTGCCTCAGGTGCCTTTTTTTTTTTTTTTTTTTTTTTTTTTGAGAAAGAGTCTCTCTGTCACCCAGATTGGAGTGCAGTGGCACAGCCTCACTTCCCAGGCTCTAGAGATCTTCCCACCTCAGCCTCCCGAGTAGCTGGGATGACAGGCACATGCCCAGCTAATTTTTGTGGTTTTTTTGTAGACACGGGATTCACCACATTGCCTAGGCTGGTGTCTAACTCCTGGGCCCAAGTTAATCCGCCTGCCTTGACCTCCCAGAGTGCTAGGATTACAAGCCTAAGCCACTGCACCTGGCCAGGTGTTTTCTATTGGGAGACTGCATTTCCCTGGTGCCGGCTGTGACCAGTTGTTATTTTAGAGGGTTTAACAACTGCCTGACCATCACCTGATGGTCGCCAGACATTCCTGTGGCAGGGCCCTCCCCTGTCCTGCTCATGTCTACCTAACTGCCTACTCTAACAATACTACTCCTGTGGTATGGGGATCCTAAGACAAAAAGCTAAAATGAACATGTTCTAGCACTACAGAAACTCATACCGCCCCTCAGTAAAGGCAAATTTTAAATCTCTGTGGATAACCCAGGGCACATAGTGAACAACTCCTTCTGAAGAGGTGCTTATGTCTTCCCTTTACACCCACCATGAGAAAGAATAACTAAATACAATAGAGCCTTCCCTCCAGGCCCTCGAAGAAAACCTGGGTGTAACAGAACAAATTTAGAAGAGAGTTAAACGTGTGCAAATAGAATCTATAAGGTAAGAAGAAGTCAATCTGGACAAGAACCAAATAGAAATTCACAATGGTGAAACATTGTCATTGAAATAAAGTAATTCACTAAATGGATAGTAAACTGCTAAAGGGAGTTAGTGAATTGAAAGATATCATAAGGCTGGGTGTGGTGGCTAACGCCTGTAATCCCAGCACTTTGGGAGGCCGATGTGGGTGGATTACGAGGTCAGGAGTTCAAGGCCAGCCTGGCCAAGATGGTGAAACCCCATCTCTACTGAAAATAAGCTGGGCGCGATGGCATGTGCCTGTAATCCCAGCTACTCGGGAAACTGAGGCAGGAGAACTGCTTGAACTCGGAGGGTGGAGATTGCAGTGAGCCGAGATCGCGCCACTGCACTCCAGCCGGGGCGACAGAGTGAGACTCTGTCTCAAAACAAAACAAAACAAAAAAAAGATATCACAGAGAAGTTGAAATCTGCAAGGTAAAATCTAATAAGAGTTTATGGAGAGTATCTACAAAATAGAGGAGAGGCAATATCCAAAAAATTGATGGCTGAGAATTTTTCAGGAGTTTTCAGTTTGAAGAAGCAAAACTAATTTCTTACCGTGATAAATAAAAAGCTCCTTTTTGTTATGTCTTAGTGGTACTTCATATCAGCAACAAAAAAACAAAAACTTGGAAAGCTATCAATGACAAAAGTCATTTACCTATAAAGGAATGATAAAAGACTTCTCAAAAAAAGTAGAAGTCAGAAGTAGGCAGAATAATGTCTCCAAACTGCTGAGGGAAAATAGCAGACAATCTAGAATTGCATAACAATAAAGCTATAGCCAAAATCAAACGTAAAAATAAAGATTTTCTTAATCTAAAGCGTAGGTGAGCTTATCACTCACAGACCATTGTTAAAAAAAATCACTAAAAATGTACTTCAATAGAAGGAAATTAAATCCAGAAGCAAGGAATAGTTAGAAAAAGAAGCAAAGAAGTGAGTATGTTGGTTTATTTATGTAAGTGTAGACTGTAAATGATGATGATTAAGGCAGGCTCAAAAAAAGGTGAATTAAAATAATAGGCAGTAACATGGAAGATGAAAGAACACATTCTAAGGTCCTTTTATTTTCAGGAGGAGGACAGAAATATGATTAACTTGTATATTAAAAACTTAAGCATAACCGATAATAGAAATAACACTTCCAAACCAGTTGGGGGAGGGGAATAGTAAAGCTATCAACCTGACAGAAAACAAGAAAGAAGGAAAGAAGCATATGATAAATTAAAAACGGCCGGGCGCGGTGGCTTAAGCCTGTAATCCCAGCACTTTGGGAGGCCGAGACGGGCGGATCACAAGGTCAGGAGATCGAGACCATCCTGGTTAACACGGTGAAACCCCGTCTCTACTAAAAAGTACAAAAAACTAGCCGGGTGAGGTGGCAGGCGCCTGTAGTCCCAGCTACTCGGGAGGCTGAGCCAGGAGAATGGCGTAAACCCGGGAGGCGGAGCTTGCAGTGAGCTGAGATCGGCCACTGCACTCCAGCCTGGGCGACAGAGCTAGACTCCGTCTCAAAAAAAATAAAAAATAAAATAAATGAAAAACACAAAATAAGTTTTCATATGTGTGTATATGTATATATGACTGCAAAATATAGGTTCAGATCTACCAGTTTTTGCAATAAACAAAATTATCTTAGTGACTATATAGATTTTGTTTTAATTAGCCATGTGCTACTAATAAAATACACTAAAAATAATGCAAAGTTTATTAGCTGGGCATGGTGGAATATGCGTTAGTCCTAGCTACTTGGGAGGCTGAGGCGAGAGGATCATTTGGCCCCAAGAATTCAAGGTTACAGTGAGCTATGATTATGCCACTGCACTCCAGCCTGGATGACAGGGCGAGGCCCTGTCTCTAAATAATAATAATAATAATGCAAAGTTTAGAAGTCCCACCTTGCCCTGTGGATTTCATAATTGAACAATATCAGGGTGTGAAAGTGGCATTGAAAAACACTGATTTCTTGCCTAAGAGACTAGGATATCATTAACTAAGGATGATAGCTGGGGATGTTCCATTTTGGAAGTAAAAAGAAATTAATGTTCATTGAGTTCTTCCTAAGTCTTAGTTAGGGCCTACAAAGGAAATTAAGAAGGAGCATCAGAGAGAAGGACTTGTGCTGTGTGTCATGGAAGCCCAGTCACAGGAGAACTTGGAGTGGGTTATAGCACGGGAGCCCCAGAAAGAAAGGAGAATTCAAGAAGAATAGAGATTTTTAAGGATAAAATAGCAGTATTTCTGCTGAACACAAGGGGTTAACCAGAATAAGTATTGAGAAGCCACCCTTGGATCAAGCTTTAAGAGGACAGATTAGCAAGGTAATGGGCCTACTGGTAAGAGACAAAGGAAGACAATGGGAAGTAATAAATTGGGAAAGCAAGAGTGTATTTTCCCTCAGGAAGTTCAGCACCTAAGGGAAAACAGTGGATGGTGAAGAGAGAAGCAATCTCAAAGGAAGTTATCTTGGAATAGGCAATAACCATATTGAAGAATGAAACCTTAATTATCTACAGCCCTCAGGGAAATGAGTTTCCTGGGTAGCCATCTTTTCTAGGTGACCTAATGCTTGCTTTTTAAAAATACCAACCTAATTTTGACCATTTAAAAAATATGCAGAGTCACTAGTACTAGCAGCATTAGGGTGGTCTCTTGTTCATCTTTCACGAATCTAATAAAGCCAGTCATTTCTCCATGACTGCAGGACTTGTTGAGGCCTGTCTGGAGCTGAAAGTAGCCATACAGAGTTGTGTTTTGAGTTCTTGTATCTGTTTTTTGACATCTTTGAGTGTCTATCTTTTTTTCCATGTCTCATGGTTAATGTGCTAATGTAGTAACAAGGTTTGAGGGAGGCATATCTCACACATAAGTGTGAAAACTCAAACAGGCTTATGAACTACAAAAGGATTGAGTATCTTTTATTGTCAGGCATATTTTCTCATAGCATACCATAATTTTCTATGTCTAGTCAGCTCATAGCTGGGTTAAGGTAAGTTCAGGCCTGATAGGCAAATAAACTTAGCCAGGTTTCTGAACCTAAAAAGCTCAGGTGCAGACTGATCAATCACCAGGATAATAAACGTCACTCTGGTGTGGCTGGTGGCCTTTCCCCATGTGTTTATGTCTCATATACAATTTAATATAAAACTAAGAGTAAGCTAGGGTGATATGATTTGGTTCTGTGTCCCCATCCAAATCTCACGTCAAATTGTAATCCCCGCATGTCAGGAGAGGGACCTAGTGGGAGGCGATTGGATCATGGAGACAGATTTCCCCCATGCTGTTTTTGTGAGAGTGAGTGAGTTCTCACGAGATCTGATGGTTTAAAAGTGTGGCATTTCCCCCCTTCACTTGCTGTCTCCTGCTGCCATGTAAGTAAGACATGCCTTGCTTCACCTTCGCCATCTAGCATGATTGTAAGTTTCCTAAGACTTCCCCAGCCATGCAGAACTGTGAGACAATTAAACCTCTTTTGCTTATAAATTACTCAGTGTCAGGTAGTTCTTTATCGCAGTGTGAGAACAAACTAATACATGAGGTGAGCGGCTGAGAGGCTCTTCTGACTATAGTGTATGAGCTGCAATATGTCGATTTTGAGATATTTACTTGGCTCTTCAGCCAAAGACCTCTTTGGAAGCCTTTATTTCCTGATCTCAAGAGGAGGAGAACCTCAGGACAAACTGGTTGCATCTTCCCTCAAGAACAACTTAAAGATTTCTGCTTCAAAGATAATTCTCTTAATACAGATAGAAAAAATTATTCACCTACTACCCCATCCTCTAGAAGGAAAGGTATTTATTTCTATTGACTATAGTATCCTTTCTGCTGTGGTGTATGTTACACTTCTGTCTGCTATCTGGGCTGTACAAATAGACTTGATCTTCAAAGACTGTACAATCTTCACAGTCCTGGGATCATTTGCTAGAGCACTTGTTCCTAAATAATGTAATGATGATGCAGTTCTCAACATGAAAGTCTGTGAATTTTAGCAAAAGAAATGGAGAGGCTTCTGGTTTTCTGAATTCCATAACTCACAGTTCTGAAGGCGAGACTACTGAGACATTTCAAGTAGAGAAAGGTCACTAGCAATATCAGGGTGGTCCCTTGTAAAAGGCCTACAGGCTGGCTTCCAAGAGGACTTATACGGTGACGTTTATTATCTTGATGATTTACCAGTCTGGCTCTTAGCTTTTCAGGTTCAGCAACTGATTTAATCAAGATACAAAAAAGAGATTCATTATCAGAGTTGGTCTCACCTTAACCAAGCTCACAAGATTGATCTGTAAACCAAAATGCCACTTGACATTTACACAGAGAAATACAACTGATGGATATTCTTAAAGTACAAATGACTAGCTCATTCTTTCCTGTAGGCAGGCCTATGCAGGGAAGCAGATCATAATCAGGAGGTTCTTTGGTGAACACGAAATCAGAATAAAGCTGAATCATATGCTTAATGGTATAGGCTAAGAGAGTAGTCCGTCCCACACCAAATATGACCCTGCCAGTGGAACTAAGTTCCTTTGAAGGCTGTCAACTATGACTCCCCCTCTGCTCTGGTCAGTGTTTGGATAGACACCTGCCAATGTTTTGTCTCATTTTTTTATGTCTCAGGGCTAACCCAGGCCCATACCCACCCAAATCACCTCCCAAGTTAGTCTTTCTCCTAGATGTTAATACTTTCCATCAGCTTATAGTGTCATTCTTTCTCCTTAAGCTTACAGTTTAAATCTCAGCAATCTTATTTTCAAATTCTTAAGAGATCTCTTGCTGAACTTACATTGTTCAAGAGGAGAGGGTGACATTGACAAGTAAGCAGCTCACTCACACCAAGACTTATCATTTACCAAAAAAACCTTCACATTCTTGTTATATGCTTCTGCTATGTTGTATTATTTTTAATATTTTTCCTTAACTCATTTTTAAAAATTTAAATGATTTTTACAATAGAAAATGACTATTTTTTGTCACAAAAGCAACATAACTCTAAAACTAACTATATTGAAAACAAAAGTCCTTATTTTTCCCATGTACCTTTTTAGCTAGATACCATTTATCATGGAAAGCTCTGAGCTTGAGCAGCTCTTTGAGATACACTAGCAGCAAACTGAGACTGCCCTCAATATAATCAAAAACATCAAAAGAGGACTGAGCAGGTGAATAATGTAAGACATTATCTAATGTATTTATATTTAGTGCCTTATCCCACTACCATGTAAACAATAATCTCACATTAGGTGTCCTACATTTTGGGAAAAGAAGACCTTGACTTTTTCTTATTGTAAGTGTATTTGAAACTTATTTATACAACTATAGTGATGCCTCCCCCTTCCCAGCCTCCCTTAGCCCTGGCTTCTGCCTGATGCTCTACTGACTGTCTCGTTCCTGCCTCTCCTGCACAGGTACACACTGGCAGCTCAGGACCTGGTGATGCGTGCCCGGGGTGTGCTGAAGGACAGAGGATGGCGGATATCTAATGACCGACTGGGCTCAGGAGATGACATTTCTGTATATGTCATTCCTTTAATACATGGAAACAAGCTGTCATGAAAAAGGCCCTGGGGATTGGGAGGACAGAGGGGAAGAAAGCTGGGATGCCTCTTGGCAGGACGGAACTGGGAAGTGCCCCAGCTGAGTTCCAAGTGACGCAGTCTCTTCCCAGCCCAGGTTTGGAGTTTGCGGCCAAAAGGCTATGCTTCAAGATGACCCTTTGGTTTCCATTTCTTCTTTAGTAACAGGTCAACTCAACAAGAGCAAAACACAAAGGCTGCTACCAAGTGTTGTATTTCAGTTCCTTTCGTAGGCCTCCGAGGTGGCCATTGCCTATTTGGGGTATATATGTCATATTTATTTTATCTCGAGTAGCTGGGGCAGCCATTTTCAGGTGTAAATGGCAGAGGACTCTTCAGCCTGTCAAGCTGCCAACTTCTCTACGGGTTAAAAAGTGCTGCATTGGAAAGTAGGGGTCATGCCTCAAAATGTAAGTGCCCACCTTCTAGGAAGCCTGAGATTTATTTCAGGGATTGCTGTCTGACCCCCGCCCCCTTCTCTTTTCTATTCTTCTGTTCTTCTCTTTCCTATTCTTTTTCTTCTCTGTTTCTATTCTTTTGTGGCAGTGGTGGAGTAAGGCAGGGATTTGTTTTACTTTATATTTTTTCAGTTTTTGACATTCCTTGAATCTGTTTTTTTTTTCCCCCTTCCATAGAACAGGCCTGGGACTTTCCAACACCCTGCTGAGGAAGTTCTGCGTCAAAGTCCCAGCCAGGCTGGGTTGTCCCCACATCCTCCAGCCCACACAACCCAGGCAGCATCTGGGCTGGTGCCCTGCATGACAGAGGATCTCTTTGTTGTGTAACGTTTGTTCCCAAGTTGCATTTTCTCACCAAATCAGTGTGTTTTCATGAAACTATGAGTGTTTCTGTGGACCAGCAGTTCCTCTGTTGTCTTCAGTGGTCTCCCTGTGTGTCTCAAGGGTTCTCTGTGAGAGTCTGGATTTTCATTTCTGGAATGGCTGGCCCCATCCCACTTTTCTGTGTCATGGGGACACATATAAAGCAGTGTTTAATAGAGCAGTTTAAGAAGTTCTTCGCATCTGTTGGTTCACCATAACTCGTCTGGGGACCATTTTGGATTCAGGTTTCATGGCTTGTGACTGTCCCCAAGCCCACTCCAAACAAAGTGTAAGGATCAGAGTTCTGTCAAGGAGCAGCAGTTCTCTTCTCCCCATCATCGTTGTGCAAGGCCCCTCGGGGCGGGGGATGGGGGGCACTTTAATAAAAGCATTTGAAATGGGTTGACTGGCCATTCCCATGCTGTGCTCCTTTTCTCTAGAGAATCATGTCCCAGCTCTTCCAGGTCCCACATCTGAGTGTTCACCACAAGAGCAGCAGCTGCAGGCACAGCGTGAGCCGTATCTACCTGCTACTTCTCCGCTGGGAGGAATGGCCAAGTAGACTGTAAAACTTCTGGCTCTTAGGCAGACTTGTACAGCCACAAAATTACCTAGTCTTCCTGCTGAGCTCCTGAGGTTTTGCCACCATTTTGACAATTTTGAGTAATTAAAACACTCTTCTGACCCAAGAAGGAAAAAGGTCACTGATGTGACCCCCCCAGAATGCTAGACAGCTAATTCCAGTTCTCACGTTTGTTTGAATTTCTTCCCCAGAGGAGAGGAGAGAAACTTCTCCTCCAGGGCAGTAAATCACCTGCATTTCTGGAGTTGTCCATATCGTATTTGAAAAGGCCTGGAGCCCCTCCTACTCAGGAATGAACTCATTCCACGGTGTGAAGACCGTGCCCTGTCTGGCAGGTGAAGCCCTGTGGGAATTCACGCCACCCGGTGTTTGTGGAAGTGTTGGCCTGGGAAGAATGGGACTTCGGCCTAGTCAGGAGTTGTCTTCATCTGACGGCACGTTTCCTCCCCGTGCAGTAGATCTTAGCTACCCCAGATATCTCTGTGGAGAGAAGTTTGTGGAAAATGCTTTGCTTCCTGGCAGTCTGAGGCTGTGGGAAAACCTTCAGGCATGCGACAGCAGTGTGGTCCACTCCCTGTTCTGTCCTGGTGCTCAGAGTCATGTGTAAGTAGGAAACCTGAGCGAGTCTTCCACAGAGGACCCTGAGCTGCCATCTTTGGGATCCTTCCTGTGTCCCCACTGCCTTTCATTTACTTGCTTTCCTGGGCCTCTATCTGGGCCCTACCTTGAGCTTCTCCAGTTTTATTCAAGCCACCAGAGTAAGAATTTGGGTGTAGATGTCACAACTACCTTCTACTCAATTCACCAATTCATTTACTGCTATGGCACATCTCAGGAAAAACTCTAGAAACCTCTACATCTCTAAATCCTCTATAAAATCTTGAGCATTTAGTCCTGCTGGTTTTAGTTAGAAAGGCATCCAGGAAGTGTTTCCATAAGCCCCCTAGGGTGGAAAGATCTTAGTTACAAGATAAAGTCATATTTGTGTTTGGGGGATGGGAGGAAGACTATAAATGAGGTGAAGAAATCAAAAGTGGGAAACATGATGTCAATGAAGCATGGCAGATCTGCCCAGCACTGATATCGCTCTATAAATTGAGCTTACTCAATTTTGGCCTTATTTTTTACCCAGGCCCCATGTCACCCAGTCCTGAAACAGTAACTGTGTCTACATAATGGGTTGGCCCTTGGTGTGTTCCTGGAAAAGTCAAAGGACGCACACTTCGAAACTCTGCAGAACGTATTTATACACGGTTCTGAAATCTTGCGTATCTGACTTATAGCCAAATTCGCTTGCTCGAATAGCCTCAGAGGAAGTCTTGTTTAATAAAAAGCTTTTGATGTCTGTCCTAGTCAAGTCTTTATGGTTGTCTTGAGGGGTGTGTGGCTACTTTAATGAAAGGCTTTTCTGCTCTAAATCTCTTTGCTGGGCTGGGCCTCTTCAGACTATCTGGTGAAACTCCTTTCCTTAGAACAAACTCAGTCCGTCCAGACTCTGTGGCATTTTGCTAGATGATAACCAAAGCCTTGTTCCTGTAGCCAGTGTCAGCAGCCAGAGAGGTGGAGGGTGTGCTCTGCTGCGGTTGCGCATGCCTATCAGCTGTTCTTGAGGTGGAAAAGAAAGGTGAAAATCGGACTAGGCCAAGTACTCAGCTGTCTTAATAGGACAAAGCCTTAAGCAGTGGAAATTTCAGTTATTTTCCACAGTATTCCATTTTGGAGGATTTGGGGTGTTTACTTTTTAAATTCTTAAACAACTTAACCTCCATGAGGCTTTGTGAAGTCAGTGGTGACCACCCTCCTCATACAGTGTTCTCAGTATTCATTCACTTCCAGGGAAGAATGACAGCCACAGGGAGATGGTGGTGGGCAAGAATGACAGTCCCAGGATCCAGATTTAGCCTCAGATCTTCCCCATGCAGGCAGGGTTTTCCATTTAACAAGAGCACTCGTATGAAAATGTTAGGGACAAATCTCCCATGTCTTTAAAATTCTGATTCTCCTCTTGATATCCCCTTCCTCACCTGCCAATCAACTTTATCAGGCCACAAGTGGTCACTGGTTTCTCTTCCACAGGTTTGAGGTTCTCAGCTTTCCTTAAGTGACCCAGCAGCTCCGCTGTTTTCAGAGTGAATATGCTAAGCTTTGATGAGATTCTATTTTCAGTAAGTCAGTGCTTCTGGGACACTTGGAGAAAGCTGTGAGAGTCATTGTCTATGCAAAGAACAACCAGGCTGATCCTAAAAGTTATCCAGTCTAAGAAAATGGTAAAACAAGGTCTGGCCACAGCACAGAATTTTATGTGAGGAACTCAGATTTTTGAGGACTTACAATTGCAGAGAAAGGTTGCAGCCTGCACACCGTAGCCCACCTCTCTGAGCAGACTTTGGTTCTGTGTGGTGATGTGGCGCATGTTTGTACACTGGGATTTTTCAAAGGACGCTACGCGAGCAGCCTGACTTGCCTGTGAGGACTGTGGCCTTTGTCAGATGGAGTGCCAGTCTGCAGAGGACTGCTCTTTCGAATCCACAGTGTTATCTGTGTAAATAGCTTTAATTTTTCCTCTGTGTCTTAGGTGTGAAGTTTTGTTCATGTAGCAATCAGGTAGAGTGACCAAATAAGGCTGTAAATGTGCTGTAGTTTTCTACTGTGATGTACTTGAAGGAGAACCTGTGTCCTCTACTTTTCTGATCTCCCTCAAGTATTTTGTGTTTGTTTCCTGAGTCCTGAGGTTATTATTTCACTCCTGTTTTGCCCCCAGTTTTCTTTGTTTGTTTGTTTGTTTTTTCTGGAGACCCAGGGAGGCCCATGGTGGAGATCATTTGTAAGGAATGGATCATGGTCTGGGTTTCCGAAACTACCCTACGTACAGTGAATGAGAGAAATCTGCCTGGAAATGGTTTCAGAACCATGTACCTTTATGCTTTGTGATTGTGAAACATTGACTTTTTTGTAACCCAAAAATGAAAACTGTTTAGTAAAGGGGATCTATTTTGTGTGTTTTGAAACTTAGGTGCAATGTCCCCTGGAAAAAGCTAAAGAAATGTATATGTTCAATGACATTTTAAAATAAAATATTATATATATGTATATAGGACATATTCAGCAAAACTTTTTTCTGTCTTTTGTATGAATTCAATGTGAAGTTTCTTTATATCAGGTCATGGTCAGGTAATGGTCTGGTTTCTTTATATCAGGTAATGATAATGACACAAAGAGTATCATGGCTCAATGTGAGGTTATCAACGGTGAACACAGACTCGAAATCCAAAGGGAATGGATGCCAACACTATAAGCCTTCACAGGAATAACAGTAAAGACTAATACATTTCAACTATGCCTCTAGAGGAACTACCATGGATACCATCAGTAAACACATGAAGAATTCAGAGAAAAGAATTACTCCCAAGAGGTATTCTTAAGTGAGAGGCCTAGAGCCTCATCTTGCTAAAGACAGTAAGAATCAAGACTTCCCTTCATTGCTTCAGCATTTTAAGTACGACAAAGGGTTAGTAAAATGTACCATCTTATAGAGAAAAGTTACCATAACAGGTGGGATAAGGCATCAGAGTATGCTAATTCTGCTTAGTTCTAAAATCCAGGAAGTTAAAAGTAATCTATAAAATACCAACAAAATATTTTAAATGATCAGGCAGGGTGGCTCATGCCTGTAATCCCAGCACTTTGGGAGGTCAAGTGGGGAGGATTGTTTGATCCCAAGAGTTCAAGACCAGCATGGGCAACATACCAAGACCCCATCTCTATAAAAATTAGCCAGGTGTGGTGGTGACTGGAGCTCTGCCTATAGTCCCAGCTACTCAGGAGGCTGAAGTGGAAGGATCACTTGCACCCAGGCTGGGGCTGCAGTGAGCTGTGATTGTGCCACTGCACTCCAGCCTGGGGGACAGAGGGAGACGCTGTCTCAAGAAAAAAAAAGAAAAAACTATTTTGAATGATCCATGGTCTTGATTCACAAAAGCAAGCTAAAAGTGGAAGCTTGGGAAGGAGAGAATGGAAAACAAGTCATATTAGAGTGCGATTATTGTGAAACATCCCAGCTCTGTTCACCTTCACTTGTACCCTAATGCTGATACTGCCTCCTCCTCCCCCACTCAGTAGTGGAAAACAATGGAAAAAATCAATGCTTGGATTAGATACCAGGAGATTGGGATGTTTCTTCTCCATGGAAGATGGAGGAGTTTTTAACATTCTGTCATGATTAGCTCTTGAAAGGTGTGGCAGTTGTCTCCCAAAATGGCTGCCAACAATGCTTCCTAGGTCTGTGTGCAAGTTTCCTTTTCCCATCAAGAGGTGGAGTTTGTTTCCCCACTCCTTGAGTCTGGTCTGGCTTGTGACTTGCTTTAATAGAATGTAGAAGTGACATTCTGAGACTTCCAAGCTGAGATCTCTGGAGGTCTCCTAGTACCTGCTTTCACTCTTGGAAGCCAGTCACCCTGTGAATGTCAGACTAGATTAGTGAGTGAGTAGAGGCCACGTGGGAGAGAACCACAGTGCCCAGACATTGGGAGTGGTGCCCCAAATGAGTCCCTCCAGGTGATAACATGAGGGGAGAGAGGCCTAGCCAGCTCTCAGCTATTTGGGTCATTCCGCTTGAAGTCACAAACATTATAGAGCAGAGAACCATCCCCACTTAGCCCTGCTTAAATTCCTGGCCCACAGACCCATGAACAAATAATAAGGTACAGAGAACCTGGCTCTCGGGGTTTGGGAGTAAAATGGTTAAAAATGTAAAATGTTTAAAGAGAAAATGGCATTGAGAAAATACACTTCTGACGTGGGAAATAACCTTCCATATGGAATGTGGTAGGGTGACTGAAATGGGAAAACCAGTTTTTTAGCAATCATGCAGAGACGAACATAATCCCTGCATTCACGTGTATGCTTTTGCTGCTGCTTGCAGCTGATAATGAGCCTTACTAAGCCAGGAAAATGATGGCCATTTGGAGGCTCTGAGCCTAGAAGGGGAGAACACTAATTTAACCACACATTTATGATAAGACCATCCCATGTTATACTACTTATGACCTTTGGTACAGTCAAGTGGTTCTTTGATTCCAAAGAACTTAACAGTGTTAGGGAAAATCAGACCATTTTAAAATTGTGTGTGTATATTTAAAAATTCTCGTTTAAAAATCTCAGCTGGACATGGTGGCTCATGCCTGTAACCCCAACCTCTGTGAGGGCGAGGTGGGCAGATCACTTGCGCTCAGGAGTTTGAGACCAGCCTGGGCAACATGATGAAACCCAGACCCTACAAAAAAATACAAAACTTAGCCAAACGTGGTGGTGCACACCTATAGTCCCAGCTACTCAGGAGACTGAGGTGGAAGGATCATTTGAACCCGAGACATCAAGCCTGCAATGAGCCACGATCGCATCACTGCACTCCAATCTGGGCGAGAGAGCAAGATCCTGTCTCAAAAAAAAATCCCTATCTACAAAATACTTCACACTTGTTGCCACCCCAGTTGTTTCCTTTAAATGACAAGCCAAAGAATGAATTACATTTCCTAGCAATTGGTCTGCCTTTTTAACTGTGTTCTCTATCATTAGAACCCTGAAAAGACTGCTGCTCACTCAGTACATTCCCTACATTTTCAGTCTCTTGTCTTTCACTTCTGACAAGATCCTCCAGCTAGCTAGCCCTTTTTGCTTTATTGATTCCAATTAGGCTGCCTGAGAGACGTTCCAAGTATGACTGAGCACAAGGTGGGGGCAGGGTGCAGCTCGGTTGTCTTCCAGGGACTGGGTCGGATCAGTTTGTTTGTGCAAGTGGGGCCGTGGACAGGGCTTTGGAAGGTCTGAACGCAGACCTAAAGGACAGCTCTTCCCTGAAAGGGGCATACAAATCTGAGCTTTTTTCTTTAATCCTCTTTTTAAAATTTGATATTTGCAAATTTAGTCACTATAAAGTAAAAGTAGGTGAGCTCATTCAGAATTGTGGGTGGGGGTGTAGGAATGGTTGACATGAAAGTGAGAGAAATGTGGAGTTACAGCAGCAAAATGTCCCAAGCTGAGCCACCTCACATCCTTTAAACACTGCAGGAAGTGTAGGCTTAGTGAAAAACATCTTTGATTTAAACTAAATAACTGTAAAACCTGAAAATGGTGGTCTTAGCAGTTCTGAATTAGATATTACCTCCCTATTGAGTTTGGTCAGTGAAAAAAAAGAGTTGGGAGAAATTTCTGGAGAACTGTGAAGTCTCCACTATTACTGTCTTAGGTGAAAACATTAAATTTCTTATTTTGGGAATTTTTTTTTTTTTTTTTTTTTTTGGAGAAAGAGTCTTGATCTGTGGCCCAGGCTGGAGTACAGTAGTGCAAACATGGCTCACTGCAACCACAAATTCCTAGACTCAAGCGATCCTCCTGCCTCAGCTTCCTAAGTAGCTGGGACTACAAGCATGTGCCACCATGCCTGTAGAGACAGGGTCACGCTATGTTGCCCAGGCTGGCCTCAAACTCCTGGGCTTCCACCTCAGCCTTCCAAAGTGCTGGGGTTATAGGTGTAAGCCACCGCACCCAGCTCATTCTTGTAATTTTTAAATACAAGTCAGAGAATATTTGGCCAATCTACCAATTGCACCATAGACTTTGGAGGAAAATTAACAGTGTGGTTGTTCTCATATTTGCAAAAAAGATAAATGCTATCATAAGTATTACATGCCTTAAAATGCAATGCAAATAGACTCAAATATTTGTAGATGAAATATTACCAATGTATGTCTTGGATTTGCTTCAAAGTAATAAAGGGAAGGGAGTGGACGGGTTTACAGATGAAACAAGATTGGCCATGTTGAAGAAAGTTGTGCAAACTTGGAAATAAAAGGATGACTGCATGTTTTTTTTCAGTGCCTTTCCTGGAATATCATCTGCCAGTGCCACCCAAGGATTATTTATTTAGTTCTTAGGTTATGGTTCTGCAAACTTTTTCTGTAAAGATCCCAATTGTAAATATTTTAGGCTTTATGAGCCATTTGGACTCTGTTACAGCTACTCAAACCAGCTATTGTTGCACGAATGCAGCCATAGATAATCTGAACTAAGATCTGTTTTAAGACAGTATAAGGTCAAGCTTTATTACTTGACTAGAAGAATTAACTCATAAGAATGTGGCCTGATCTTGCCTTTCTGGTGTGAAATGAAGAGAGTCAAACACATGAATGAACATTCACGGCCTATTGCTAAGGAAAATTCAGGTAGATCCATAATCATCTTGTTTTATAAACAGAGCGCAATTTATAAATTTGCCAGTTTGTATTCTAAGGTAGTCCTACATTCAGCTTTTAGTCATATTGGTGGTAGATGCATCGGGGTTGTGATACTGTATTTTCTCAAAACTATAACACTATCAATTTTATAATCTGCCACAAATTGAAAATGGTTAATATTTTTTTCTAATTTAAAAGGAGGAAGTTAACCCATCATTTGCCACACTCTAGTCATGAGGCAAAGGAAAGCATACATGTACTCTGCTCTTACAATAATAAAAGTATCTCATAATAAAAAAGTTTATTATGCCCCATGCTGGCTACTTGGGATTAATTCTTTTATCCCCTGCTCAGGTAGATGTTATCATTTTTTGCAGGTGAGGAAATAATTTCTTTCTATTGTGATCCGAGAACATGCTTTGTATGATTTCAATCCTTTTAACGTATTGAAGTTTGTTTTGTGGCTTAACATAGAATCCATTCTGGAGAAGGTGCCATGTGCACATGAGAAGAACGTGTACTCTGCTGTTGTTGGCTGTTCTGTAGATGTCTGTTAGACCTAGTTAGTTCATCATACTGTCCAAGTCTTCTGTTTTCTTATTGATCTTCTACCTAATTTTTCTATCAATTACTGAAAGTAGGGTATGAAAGTCTCCAACTGTTACTGTTGAGTTGGCTGTTTCTTCAATTCTGTCTTTGCTTCATGTATTTTAGGGTGGGGGCTCTGTTGTTAGGGCATCTGTGTTTATGTTTTCCTGATGGATTGGCCTTTTTATAAAGTATCCTTTGTCTCTGGCAGCAATTTTTGTCTTAAAGTTTATTTTGTTACATATTTGTAACAAATACTTTTTGGTTACTTTTGCACAGTACATCTTTTCCCATCCTTTCACATTCAACCTATTTGCATTTTTTAATCTAAAATGCATTTTATAAAGAAATATAGTTGGGTTATTTTTTTTAATTCATTATGCCAATCTCTACCTTTTTTTTTTTTTTTGAGAGGGAGTCTTGCTCTGTCGCCCAGGCTGGAGCACAATGGCGCGATCTCGGCTTACTGCAAGCTCCGCCTCCCGGGTTCACGCTGTTCTCCTACCTCAGTTTCCCGAGTAGCTGGGACTACAGGCGCCCGCCATCACTGCCGGCTAATTTTTTGCATTTTTAGTAGAGACGGGGTTTCACCGTGTTAGCCAGGATGGTCTTGATCTCCTGACCTCATCATCCGCCCGCCTCGGCCTCCCAAAGTGCTGGGATTACAGGCATGAGCCACCGCGCCCGGCCTCCAGTCTCTACCTTTTGATTGAAATGCTCAGTCCATATACACTTAACGTGATTAACGATAAAATAGGAACTACATCTGCCATTTTGCTATTTGTTTTCTATGTGTCTGTCTGTTTACTCCTTTATTTTTCCATTACTGCCTTCTTCTGTGTGAAATGATTTCTAGTATACCACTTCCTCTTGTTTCTTTTCTTTTTTTTTACTTTTTGCAACTCACTTTTATTGTTTCTTTATAAACTTCCTCTCCCATGGAGGAATATATTGTTATAGTCATTAGCTTATCTCTTTTTTAAAAATTCTATGCTAACAGCAGTGGAGCCAATAGGAGGAAAAACATAAGTTACAATAGAAAGGCACTTAGAACCTGTTAAAATACTGATATCCTGGAATGTGCAACAACAAACCAACGACAACATCGAAAACTACACTGGCCCTTCCAAACCTGGTCCTTCACGGAATCACATGCTGAGCTCACTTCTAGTGCCCTGTTCCCCTGTTCTGCTGGTGTCACAAACCCATTGCCCTCGCCAGGGACTTAAGGCCTGGAGCCTTCACAGGGGGAGGTGGTGCCCGGGTCCTGGGTGGGGCTCCAAGAAAGGAGACCAGCTCCCTCCTACCTCGCTCACAGCCCCTTTGAGGGGCAGAGCCAGCACAGCTGGGCCTTTTCCGGACTGGGGTCCAAAGCCCAGCAGCAAGATGGGCGCGGTCAGGGTGACTCCTCTGGGACAGACGGGCAGTTCAGGAAAGGGTGGGGTCAGCAGAGCTGCCTAAAGGAACTGTTACCGAGGACCCCACTGCTCTCCTGACAGTTATTTTCTTAATGGTTGTCCTGAAGATTACTGTAACATCTTAAAACAATATAGTTTGGATTAATACAAAGTTAATTTCAATAGTAAATAAAAACTTAGCTGCAATATACACTTCCATTTCCTTCCTTCTCTTCTGTGCTATTTGTCATACAAACTACATCTCTCTACAGGTATAAGCCTGTACTTATTACTAATAAGTTTAGTAATTGTTGTTTTATGTAGTTAAATTATATGGGAGAAGAAAAGAGTTACAAACAAAATACATTTCTACTGCCTTTTATGGTTTCTGTGTATTTACCCCTAGAAGCGTTCTTTATTTCTTCATGTGGATTCAAGTTACTCCCTAGTGTCCCTTCATTTTAGCCTGAAGGACTCCCCTTAGTATTTCTTGTAGGCCAGGTATGTGGCTCATGCCTGTAATCCCAACACTTTGGGAGGCCAAGGTGGGAGGATCACTTGAGGCCAGGAGTTGAAGACCAACCTGGTCAACATAGTGAAACCCCATCTGTACAAAAAACTTAGCCAGTGTGGTGGCTCACGCCTGTAATCCCAGCACTTGGGGAGGCCGAGGTGGGTGGATCACTTGAGCTCTGGAGTTCAAGACCAGCCTGGGCAACATATCAAAACCCCATCTCTACCAAAAAATCCAAAAATTAGCCAGATGTGGTGTCATGCGCTACTAGTCCCAGGTACTTGGGAGGCTGAGGTGGGAGGATTGCTTGAGCCAGGGAGACGGAGGTTGCAGTGAGCAGAGATCGTGCCTGCACTTCAGCCGGTGTGATAGAATGAGACCCTGTCTCAAAAAAAAAAAAAAAAAGGAAAGTTTAAAAATAAACCGGGTGTGCACCTGTAGTCCTGGCTGCTTGGGAGGGTGAAGTAGGAGGCTCACTAAACCCAAGAGTTTGAGGCTGCAGTGAGCCATGATCACACCACTGTGCTCCAGCCTGGCAGCTCCAGAGTGAGACTCTGTCTCAAAAAAAAAAAAAAGCATTTCTTGTAAACAGATCTGCTAGGGCTGCTGCAAACCTATTCTGCCTCACTGTTGGCTGCTAGTCTGCTGGTACTCAGAGCTGTCACGGTTGAGAAGCTGTTAGTGTTCAAGCCTACCACAGATCTGGAAAGAGGGGTAAGGAGACTGGTCAAGTAAAAATGTTACATACAGGTGATGTCACGTGCCTGTAATTCCAACTACTCAAGATGCTGAGGTGAGAGGATTGCTTGAGCCCAGGAGTTTGAGACCAGCCTGAGCAACATAACAAGACTTTGCCACTAAAAGTCAAAATAAAAGTTAGCTGGGCATGGTGGCACGCACCTGTAGTCCCACCTACTCAGAAGACTGAGGTGGGAGGATCCCGTTTGAGGCTGCAGTGAGCTATGACTGCACCACTACACTCCAGCCTGGGTGACAGAGACCTTGTCTCTTTAAAATAAAATGTCACAAAGCTCCCTATTTTTACTGAGATTCAGCCATTTTTCTTGAATACACATTCCTCAGATTGTTGCAGTCCTTTGGTTAATTTCCAGAGGTCTGAAAAAGTTGGTTCTGGCAATTTTTGCCAGAATTTTCCCTGTATGGAGGAGTAGATTTCAAGAGGTTTTTATTGTGCCATTCTGAAAGCCCTTTTCCAGATGAAAAAGATAAAAGTTCAGGTAGGTAAAGCAGTTGCCCATGGACACAGTGCCAAGCAGCACCAAAGCCAAGATTTCAAATCCAAAGCTTATATGTAGTCAACACCCAACTGCCAATTACCACTCCAGTTTTCTGTAACTTCTCACTAGATAAGAAGGGGTAGTCGCAAAACCTCCAGTGTGTACACCCTTATTTGGATGGCATTTTTAACAAAGCCCTTTCACATCGAATCCCCATCCGGGAACTTTGCACTGAGACATACTAACTAATCAATGTCATCTGCTGACCCACCAGCACCTTTTTCTGTAAAATGTGTTTTTGTCACAGGCATCTTATTTTCCTCTCATCTAGTTTTGACTCTTGCTCAGCTGTAGCTCTGCCAACAGCTCCTTAGCATGCACTATGAAGGTGTATGTTGGCAAGGCTTGTCTTCATGGTGACATGGAGTACCAGACCCCATTATAAGGCCCTTACACAAGCAGAATGAATGATGTGTTACCCCAGGGGTTTTAACCATAGTACCTGAATCTTCTAACTTTTCAGTAAATAGTGAGGAGCAGGTAAGATTTGGCTCTTTATAAATGCCAACTAATAGTCAAAAAGAACAGATAGTCAGGGTCTGGAAGAATTGAAAAAAAATTATGTTCAAATCCTCTTGAACTAGAAGTATGCTTAAAACAGATCCTACATTCTTGATCAGTGGTCTGTAATAGAAGTAATGGTAAAAGGTAAATCTGTTACCAGGCTGCCCAGTTGCACTATTTGTTATAAAACCCAAAGTGTCTGGATGGAAAGTCATTTGCTGTAGTGGTATCACTATTACAGCTCTTGACATCTCTCTCTGTGGGCTCAGCTGACCTGAAATAAAATGGCCATTTCACATACTAACAGGGCATTTTTCGATGATCTGTTTGACCTTTGCCTCTGGGCTCAGCAATAAGAAGAGTGATAAAATGACATTTTTAGCAGAACAAAGGAACGAAACCCAAAGAATTTAAGCTTAAGGGAGCTTAAATCTAACAATGAAATAGCTGTGAACGTTTAGTTAATACCTGTCCCTTCCTGCAGTGCTTCTGTAGCTCGTCAACATCACCTGGGAGCATTAAATAAAACCCTGTCTACCAGGTCAGATCTCAGACCAATTAAATCAGAATCCCCCAGGGAGGGACCCAATCATCAGTATCTTTTGAATGTTTTGGCCAGACGCGGTGGCTCATGCCTGTAATCCCAGCATTTTGGGAGGCCAAGGTGAGCGGATCACCTGAGGTCAGGCGTTCGAGACCAACCTGACCAACATGGAGAAACCCCAGCTCTACTAAAAATACAAAATTAGCCAGGTGTGGTGGCACATGCCTGTAATCCCAGCTACTTGGGAGGCTGAAGCAGGAGAATCACTTGAACCCAGGAGGTGGAGACTGCGGTAAGCTGAGATCACACCACTGCACTCCAGCCTGGGCAACAAGAGTGAAACTCCATCTCAAAAAAAAAAAAAAAAAAGTTTTCTAGGTGATTCTAAGGTGAGAACCACTGTGTAAAGATATTAAGGACACACCTCTAAAGTAATGTTGGCAGACTTATCAGACAAAAGATACAGGATATCTACTTGGATTTGAATTTCAGATAAAGAAATTTTTAAATGTATGTCCCGTGCAATATTTGGGTTGTACTCATACTAAAAAAAACTATTTACTATTATCTGAAATTCAAATTTAAATGGCTGTCTTCTATTTTATCTGGGAATCTTACACAGGACAAAACTGAAAAAGCAAATAGGAGTAGAAATAAAGACTCAGCAACAGGGAAATTTCACTGGGTATAACCGTCTCAAAGAACAAGATCACATGGAATATAACAAAAAGTTGTGCCAGGCCAGTGCCATCCTGAGGGAGAGTTCCCAGGTCATGGAGGAGCAGGGAGGACTTCAGGACTGACTGCTGGACAGACCTCCTTAGTACCTGTATTCGTGTGTCATAATAAAATATCATGGGCTGGGTGGCTAAGGTGCCAGCAGGTTCCATTTCTCCCCAGGCTTCTCTGGTTGGCTTGCGGATGGCCTCCCTCTCGCCATGTCATTTCTCTGCGTGCACAAATCCTCTGGGTGTCTAAATTTCCTTTTCTTCAAAGGACACTAAGCAGATTGGATTAAGGCCCACGCGTGTGACCTCAATTACCTCTTTATAAAGGCCCTATCTTCAAATACAGTCACATTCTGAGGTACTCGCAGTTTTGACTCGCATATAAATTTTGAACACATTTCAGCCCTTAACAGTGTCCCTCACTGGACTGGAGTCCTGAGTGGCTATGAGGTGGTTAGGTTGGTAGGGCAGTCAAGCATTATTGTTCTGATAGCCTCTTCCCATGGCAACCCCAGCCCAGCCACCCCCACCCCATCCCCTGCCCCCCAGGCTGTGCAAAAGAGTGACTGTGCCCCTGAGTTACTAGGGAAGAGAAAAGGGGCTTTTTTTTTTTTTTTTGAGACAGCCTTGCTCTGTCCAGGCTGGAGTGCAGTGGTGCAATCTCGGCTCACTGCAACTTCTGCCTCCCAAGTCCAAGCAATTCTCATACCTCAGCCTCTAGAGCATCTGGAATTTCGGGCACGCACCACGACGCCTGGCTAATTTTTTTTTTTTTTTTTTAAAGTAGAAGCAGGGTTTCACCATGTTGCCCAGATTTGTCTGGAATTCCTGGCCTCAAGTGATCGGCACCCCTTGGTCTCCCAAAGTGTTGGGATTACAGGCGTGAGCCACCGCGCCCGGAAAAGGGGCATTTTTTTTTTTTTTTTTTTTTTTGGACGGTGTCTGGCTCTGTCGCCCAGGCTGGAGTGCAGTGGCGCGATCTCGGCTCACTGCAAGCTCCGCCTCCCGGGTTCACGCCATCCTCCCGCCTCAGCCTCCCGAGTAGCTGAGACTACAGGTGCCCACTATCTCGCCCGGCTATTTTTTTGTATTTTTAGTAGAGACGGGGTTTCACCATGATAGCCAGGATGGTCTCGATCTCTGACCTCGTGATCCACCCGCCTCGGCCTCCCAAAGTGCTGGGATTACAGGCGTGAGCCACCGCGCCCGGCCAAAAAGGGCATTTTTGATGGAAGTTACAGAAAGGAGGGTTAGGAGGGCACAAGTGGAATCCGCTCTTTTTCTGGGGAGGCGAGGAACATCATCAAATGGGAGGATGATAAGGGTAAAATGGAAGAGTATGTTACACCAACAGGGACCACATGCAAAAGAAAGAATATGCAAATGATAACCATTTCTCCTGAGGCTGAGGAAACTAAGGGAGTAGGTAGGGTACAAGAAACAAATCACGATTTCTACAGCAATGGAAGAACTGTAGACACCCTCTCCACGCCACCCCTGCGGCTGACTTCTCCCCCGTTTCTTTTGTCCCTTTCAGAAAAAAACAAAAATGCCTCAAGTGTTATGAGACTTTGCTCAGGAGTTGGAGAAAAGACAGCTCCGTCTTCATTTTATTGAAGTCACGGGCTTGGTCAGCTTTCAAGAACTGGATTCACTGTCTCGGAGCAGCTGACCTGGGTTTTACTGCTCTGGGGCATGAATATGCATGGCTAGGGGACCCAGATGTGCGAGGCTGCAGGGGGATTTTCAGGACATGCAGGCTCACACGCACACACGCGGGCCTGCCGGGTTTGAGGCGCTGCCAACGGGAGGAGCAGCCGCGAACCTGCCCTCCCAGGAGTTATTCCTGCGGAGTCTTTGGCCGCTGCCTCCACGGGGCTCCCTCGGGCAGGGGAGGCATGGGCGGGCGTGCAGGGCCTTCTTCCCAGAGACCTGAATCGCAGGTGGAGAAGGGTGTGGGGGAGGACTGGGTCTTTATTTAGGGTTTTAGACAGAGGGGAGAGCACATCATTCTTTCCGTTTTGTCCTATCCTGCATTTACAAAGAGCTGTGGTCGGGCAAAGGGGTGAGCCGAACCAGCTACCAATGAAGGGAGAAATGGAGCCCGCGAGCCACTCAACTTTTCTGGGATGGTAGAAACGCGGAGGTCCAGTGTCTGCTGCAGAGCCGTGACCCAGGCCTCCAACACGCTGAGGTCCCGTGTCTGCTGCAGAGCCATGACCCAGGGCTCCCGCGCGCCTTTGTCCCCGTGCGCCGCCCACGCTCCTCTCCCCGCAAGGTCGCAGCGCGGGCGGCCGCTGTCGCTCCGTCACGGCCCGTTAGGCCGCCTGGCCCGCAGCCTCTCGCTGCCATTCCAACGTGAATGAAAGCCTCCTTAATAAGAGTGTAAGTAAAAGCCAGGCTGAGAAATGAGTTTTCCGTCCCAGCAATCACCGGCCTAACCTCAGCTGTAAATAGTCTCGGGGAGCCACCAGATGGGAGTCCCCACACCTGGGGGATCCAGGCCATTATCTCAGCAGCGCTGCCAACAGCTGGGAGCGGCTAGAACGCGGACCTGGGAGGCAGCGCCAGTCCCGCTCGGGCACAGTGGCAGCATATCACTGGGGGCCTCCCCCCACCTCGCTGGAGGACCCTCCACCTCCGCAGTGCTACTCCCTTGGGGCCGAGTGCGGCCGCCGGAATAATCTCAGTCTGTGGTGTCCTTGGGAGGGATGGCGATCAGGCCCCCTAATTTATGGTCATTGGTGGAATGGCTGTAACATGATTTATCTGACCGCGGAGGAGATGGCAAAAGCCTCGAGAAGAATGATTGGCCATCCAGGCTTTGTGCATTTCTGATTGGCCTTATTAATTTAGAACAGAGCCGGGGAGCAGCCTTCCTGGCTGAGTCAGAAAAATCAACTTGGCAACAGCCTCCACGTAGAGTCGGTTTTGGGGCTGGCAAAGGTTTAGTTTTTGCCGAAACTGAAGGAGTAATGTATTGCTTCAAGCAGTCGGGGAGTATGACAGAATGTGCTAGCACACTGATTAAAGCAGATTTAGTTTGAAAGAGGGTGAAGATCATTTGGTTTGACTGATTCTTTTTTTTCTTCTTCGTGTTTGCACAGACCAAAGACATCAGTGTTTGGTGGGTGGGAGGGAGGAAGAGTGTTTTCTTGTTTTTATTGTTAATGTTTGACTACTGGGGGAGAAACACAACACTTGCAGCTTAGAAGGGAAGAAATTTGGGGAAATCAGGAAGCAAGTAAGTATCGGAACATGCTTTTTTAAATGATAGATTTCACAATCCTTGGGAAAAACATTTCTTGCCTTTTGAGTTCTCCTCATACATCATAACTTACAGAATCTATAAATTATTGGATAAGCATACCAAATACACCACACTTCACAAGGTCATTATTCTGTGTTACAGTGGTAACTGTCACTTAAATGTCACCACTGAGTGATGCAACTTTAGTCCCATGAATAAAGGACTAAATACGAATTTCAGGGAGTTATATTTAGTGGAAAATATTTTCATACAAATGAATGATATATTCAGTAGAGGTGGATATGTAATTTAAATGCACATCCATTCATTTATCATGTTTATCTGTGTGTGTAGGACTCAGATGTAGACACAGAGCACTAGGCAACCTCCAAATATAATCCTTAACACTCTGTTCTTCAGGGGGACCAGAACAAAGCCAGAGACAGCAAGAGAATGTGATTGCTTGAGGGAGGGGGCAGGTTGTTGTCACACATGCAGTGGCACAATCATTTCTTTTCTTTGTAGTTCTAACCAGAAAAATAGACTGGGAGCAGCTGAGCACCAATTTATTTTGCTGCCTGAACTGATGAGTGGTTGCCTTAAATGTCACTGAGTTGGAAGGTTGTGCATTTCATTCGCTGCCAGGTTACAGGAAGCTTTGAAGCAGGTCTAGAAAGCGATCAGTAATTGTCTTGCCACCTATCAAGGTGGGCAAGTGCAATCCTGCCAGGTGGAATTGGCTCAGTGGGGGATGAGGGCTGCCTGTCACCACTGACTAGTCTCATCAAATGCTGCTTGAGAAGAAACAAAGGTGGCCCATTTTGTCTCATTAAAGAGCAAAGTGGAGTGGAAGGTAAGGGTTACCTCCCAGGACAACAAAAATGGATTTGGAGGTTGTTTGGGCCACAAGCCACAGCATGTGCATACAACGCAGAGGTCCTGTGTCCAGTTCCCTAAACGTGTAACACTCACGTGAAGTGTAGTAATAGAGGTAAGAAGAGAGTGCTGTGGAAAATCAGGGGAGAGAGCATTTCAGAATCTCAGAAATGGTCAAGGAAGGTTTTCCATACATGCTGGGCGCTGCACTGGGTGCAGGATAGGTGAAGGATGAGTAGGAGTTGGTCAAGGAGAAAAGGCAAAGGCCATGCTTGCTGTGGTGGAACACAGGGCATAAAGGAGAAGAGACAAGATGGAGATGACCAACGCTGCCCAACCCTGGGTAATGCCCAGTGAGGATCCTCAAAGTATGACTTCAAGCTGTGTCTCACCTCTTTGTGAAACTACATGTTTATCAGGGAGCAGAAATTTCACTCCCTAATTAAGATCAAATCAGATGTCTCCTCTAATTTTCTGAGAAAAAATAATAATGGGAAACTCTAGATGTTTCTTCAAGCACAGCTAGCCATAATGATCACAGGACAAGCCAAAATAATAAAAGAAAACTAAACACTGAAATCCTAATATAATTGTTTTAGCTTAAAGTAATCCTACTCCATATATGACACATGACACAGAAACAAATCAGAATACTGCATGCAGTCTCCTCAGCTCTCCACACCTTGAACTCTAGTAGTTTTCCTCTAAGGACAGACAAGCTGGCAGTCACCAGCAGCATTCCCTGGATCCCACACAATGGTCCGGTTTTGCCCCTCTGCTTTGTCCTGCTGGGCTGCTCTCAGGACCCTGCGGGAAAGTCATCTGTCATCACAACAAAAATCAGCTCAGTTTGTTTGCATTCATTTGCTCACTGGGTAGCTCCCTCCCAGGCCACTCAGTGGGTGCTTCTCTTTCTTCCTTTCTTCTTTAGCCTCCTTCTCCTCCTCCCTCATTGTTCAAATCATTGTCGAGCATCAGAATTATGACTGGAGAACTGACTGTTGCCCTCAGTCAAAAAAAGAAAAAAGGAAGAAAAACACCTCTTTTGTCTTACTTCAGTCAACCTCATGGCTATGTGGATGTGTTTCTAGCAGCCCTACTTTTCTCTATAAAGATGTAATGCTACTAATTTTGTCTTGGAAAATGCACATTCTTTAGTCATGGATTCTAGGCCATCATAAACTGCATTTCCAAGACCTCTATTCTCATATAGTGCCTATCTTACCTGAAAGTACTTCTTCCCTTTTTGGTTGTGTTATTCAATACCTCTCTGTGCGATTTGGAATTGAACCTTTGGGGAGGTTTTCTTGGAGGACTCACAGTACTTGTATATCAAGGGCAGAAGCCTGGATAGCCCAGGGGCTTGCCAAGGGATTCCAAGATGTGCTCATAAATAGCAGTTCTAGGTAACTCTGACAGGATGGGTGTTTTTATTTATTCATTTTGCAAACATTACAGAAGCTCTTCCATATATTTCAGGGGTTATGGAGATGAATAAAATGCCTCTACTCTAGGGAAGCAGACACCTAAATTTGTAATGCTCACATGAGATGGTACAATAATAGAGGTAAGAAAAGAATGCTGTGGAAAATCAGAGGAGAAAGTATTTAAGAGTCTGCAAGGATCAAGGAATGTCTCCCACAAATGTTGACAACTGCACTGGGTCATGAAGGATGAAGCCGAGAGTTGGTTAAGAGAAGGAGTGGAGGTTGGACATAGGTAGAAAAAAAAAGCTTAAATGGGAGGAAAAGTAGGATAGGTAGAGGCAAGGAGGAGTCTATGGGCTGAAAGAAAGAATTAACAAAATGGAAAAAATGGGCCAGGCATGGTGGCCTACACCTGTAATCCTAGCACTTTGGGAGGCTAACGTGGGTGGATTACCTGAGGTCAGGAGGTCGAGACCAGCCTGGCCAACCAACATGGTGAAACCTGTCTCTACTAAAAATACAAAATTAGCTACGTGTGGTGGTGTGTGCCTGTAATCCCAGCTACTGGGGAGGCTGAGATGGGAGAATCACTTGAACCTGGGGAAGCAGAGGTTGCAAGTGAGCCAAGATCACACCATTGCACTCCAGCCTGGGTGACAGCAAAACTCTGTCTCAAAAAAAAAAAAAAAAAAAAGGAAAAAATGGCCATGGACAAGAGTGAAAAAAAAAGCTAGACCAGGTGTGGTGGCTCATTCCTGTAATCCCAGTGCTTTGGGAGGCTGATGTGGGAGGACTGCCTTAGGCCAGGAGTTCAAGACCAACCTAGGAAATAAAGCAAGATCCCCATCTCTGCCAAAAAATTAAAATAAAAAACTAAAATAGTAAAAGTAGCTAGGCTCACTCCAAGGGCAAACACCACTAATCATCTCACCACTATCTATCTCACAAATGATGTTGACTTCCAGGAAATGAGTGACTCAGTGTTCACAATATGCTATTAAGAGCTTCAGACAGGTATGGAAGGGGGAAAAATAATACCCAGGCATTGAAAAAGTTTGGAATACATTGAAATGATATTAGCTGTTATCTATTATTATCTATGGGTAGTGGGATTATTAATGCTTTTAATTCCTTCTTTTTACTTATCTATATTTTCTATTCTATGGTGAATGTGAACACTTGCAAATAAACTATTTTAATGGGCTACTATGATCTTTAATGAAAACACATTGTATTAGTCCATTTTCATACTGCTATATAGAACTGCCCAAGACTGGGTAATTTATAAAGGAAAGAGGTTTAATTGACTCACAGCTCAGCATGGCTGGGGAGTCCTCAGGAAACTTACAATCGCGACGGAAAGCAAAGGGGAAGCAATGCACCTTCTTCCCAAGGCAGCAGGAAGGAGAATGAATGCAGGAAGAATTACCAAACACTTATAAAACCATCAGCTCTTGTGAGAACTCACTCACTATCACAAGAACAGCATGGAGGAAACCGCTCCCATGATTCAATTACCTCCACCTGGTCTCTCCCTTGACACACAGGGATTATGGGGATTACAATTCAAGATGAGATTTTGGGTGGGGACACAGCCAAACCATATCACACATTCTAACTTTAGGTTCCTAAAGTTAACTTCTTGATAATGGCATTTGATCCACATGTGAAAAGGTAAAACTGAAAGATTAAGACTATCATTCAGTGGGCAGGTTTTGCAGAGATAGTGTGGGGTAGGTCTCATTTCTATGTATGTAAATATTACCTCCGCCACCCTCCTCCAACCCACAAGGGTAGAGACAAACCTACAGTCATCTTAGTAGCCCCTGCTCCTAGCACATTATCTGGTACAAGTGGATGCATGTTTACTATTGTTTAATGAAAGAATGCATATTTGAGAAAATAGAACCCTCAAGCATAGCCCACATAAACAAGGAGGTTCAGCATTTTCTTGCCATGTAACTAACTTACTTCATGACCTCAGAATTTGGGGAACTGTCTAGATGAAAACGAACCCCAGAATAGAAAGCCTTTTGTGGAAGGCAGATTCCGATATGGCTCCCTGTGATCCTGCCTTCTTGTATTCACTTCTTTGTGTAAATCCCTTTCCTTTGCCTATGGACTGGACCTAGTGACTTTTTTTTTTTTTTTTGAGATGGAGTCTCACTCTTGTTGCCCAGGCTGGAGTGCAATGGTGCGATCTCGGCTCACCGCAACCTCCACCTCCCGGTTCAAGCGATTCTCCTGCCTCGGCCTCCCAAGTAGCTGGGATTAGAGACACGTGCCACCACGCCTGGCTAGTTTTGTAGTTTTAGTAGAGACGGAGTTTCTCCATGTTGGTCCCGACCTCCCAAAGTGCTGGGATTACAGGTGGGAGCCACTGCGCCTGGCTATGACTTGCTTCTAAGAAACAGAATACCCAAATAGTGATGGGCAATTACTGCTAAGATTAGAACACAACAGACCTTCACTTCCATCTTGCCAGCACTCTCTCTTGCTAGCACTCTCTCTGGTCCTCCTGCTTGCTTGATCTGATTAAGCTGCCATGTTGTGAGACGCTCAACAGAGAGGCCCAGGTGACAAGGAATTGACCAGCTGCCCACAAGAAACTGAATCTTGCCAGCTACCATGTGAATGAGATGACTGCCTCATTGAAACAGACCCAGCACCAGTCCGCTTGCATTCCTGTCCCTCAGAAAACTGCAAGATAACTAAGCGATAGGTAACTAAGACACCTTTCTTGCTGGTTTCTTTTCATTTTTTTTTTTAAGCTATATTCCTTACTTTTCTAGTGTCGACTGTGCAGTTAGTTACTCAGAAAATTCACTCATCAATTTACTGTGATGTGAGGGAATCACTGGTTTGCGAACTACATACAGGGTACAGTTTTAGATACTCTACAGCAATGTCCACTCCCGTGGATACTTCCTGAAAAGGGACAGCCTCTCGCAGGCCCCACTGCCTCTCATTATTGAAAGCAGCTGGCTCTTTCCTTAAACTGTAATCCTTTTTATCCTGCTTCCAGACTCAACCTTTATATCTCAGGGGTGGAAAAGCTTCAACCCTCGCACTTGACAAAATGAGTATAATGAGGCTCGGAAAGGGGAAATGACTTGCTCACTTTCACACCACTAATCAGAGTCGGAGTTCGGAGATGAAACAATAAGGTCTCACCAGGCATGGTGGCGTGTGCCTGTAGTCCTAGCTACATGGGAGGCTGAGGTGGGAGGATCACATGAGCCCAAGAGTGCATCTTCCTACTCCTGGCCCAGGACAGACGTCTGACCCTACTTCCATGCTCACAGTCTGTGAAGTGAGAAAACATTGCAAATTGAGCAATAGCTTCATATCTCTGACTGGAACTCTTAGGTTACCTCACCCTAGACAGCAAGGCTTGCTTCTGTTTGGGTGCCAGGCTCACTCTTTCCCTGTGGACTTGCTGTCTTGAGGCTTGGTAAACCACAACTCAGAAACATTACCCTGAATCCTCTAAAGACTTTTTTTCCATGTAGTCAGCCTCTGCTCAGCCATGCGGAACTGCCTGGGATCTCATAGCATGTTCATTGCTCCGTCCAACTTGATACACACTTAATACATTTACAGTTTGCTTCACCTTTAGTTCCCCCTTTATTCCACCAGATTTATAATTTGGGGACAATACTTCCCATGTAGTGAATTCATCTTCACTAGTTGATATATCAAATGAATATGGTTTGATCTTGAATAAATACTTAAACTCAATTTAAACTTGGTTTGTTGGCTTACATTCTCCTGGTTAAGTTTTACCTTTATTAGTGAAGTTATCAAACATATTAGTTTTAATAGTTGACAGGAAGTTTTTCAGTTGCATCACTGTGAAATTACTTGGGTCTTAAAAATTACATTGAAGCCAGCCATTACTAAGGGAGAGAAGTATATACGGATAACCTGGAACCTGACTTGGGAATATTACACAAGCCACTGCTCATGAACTTGTGAAATCAAAGGCCTGCCAAGCCAGATAGAATTATACTGAGTCCACGACAGGAAGGAAGAGGGAGCAAAGTAATTTAAAATGAAAGCATTCTTCTCTGTCTTCAATCCTATTCTACCTTGTGACTTTTTTTTTTTTTTTTTTTGGAGACAGGGTCTTACTCTGTCACCCAAGCTGAAATGCAGTGGCAGGCACAGTCACAGCTCACTGCAGTCTCGACCTCAAGGGCTCAGGCAATCTTCTCACCTCAGCCTCCCGGGTACCTGGGACTAGAGATGTGCACCACCACGCCTAATTTTTTGTAGAGATGAGGTTTTACCATGTTGCCCAGGCTAGTCTCAAACTCCTGGGCTCAGTCTTCCCTCACCTTGGCCTCCCAAAGTGCTGGGATTGCAGGTGTGAGCCATTCAGTCCAGCCTAATTGTGACTTTCATCACTATATTTTTACAGGGTTTTTGTGTGTTCTTTCTTGTTTTGAAACAGGCCACTATGTCACCCAGGCTGGAGTACAGTGGTGTCATTATGGCTCTCTGTAGCCTCAATCTCCCAGGCTCAAGCAATCCTCCCACCTCAGCCTCCCAAGAACTTGGGCTACAGACATGTGCCATCATGCCTGGCTAAATTTTTGTAGAGATAGGTTCTATGTTGCCCAAGCTGGTCTCTAACTCCTGGGCTCAAGCAATCCTCCTGCATCAGCCTCCCAAAGTGCTGGGATTATAGGCATGAGTTACCACTCCTGGTCCTTTTACAGTTTTTAAGGGTGAGTCATAAATATGATTTCACTTGACTCTCTGACATAGTTTGGATGTTTGTCACCTCCAAATCTCATGTTGAAATGTGACCCCCAATGTTGGAGGTGGGGGGAGGTGTTTTGGTCATGAGGGTGGTACCCTCATGAATGCCTTGGTGCCTTCCCCACAGTAATAAGTGAGTTCTCACTGTATTAGTTCATGTGAGAGCTGCTTGTTTAAGAACCTGTCCATTTTTTTTGCTCCCTCGCTTGCTGTGTAACACACCTGCTCCCCCTTTGCCTTACACTGTGATTGTAGGCTTCCAGATGCCTTTGCAGAAGCAGATGCCAGAGGTATCCTTCTTGTATAGTTTGCAGAACCATAAGTCAGAACAAACCTCTTTTCTTTATAAGTTACCCAGTCTCAGGTTTTCCTTTATAGCAACACAAAATGAACTAAGACACTCTCCCATCTCAGGGTTAGGATTATTATAATACAGATGAGAAAGGAGAGGCTCAGGGAAGTTAAGTAACTTTCTCATTGATACATAAGCGTCAGGACCAAAATGTGTTAGGACCAAAAACTCCAAGATCTTCTAACCTTAAACCAGGAGTCTTTCCTCTACTAGAATGATTCTCGTCCTTAATATGCATCAGAATTATCTGGAAAGCTTGGTAAAACACAGAATGCTGGGCTCCACCCCCAGGACTTCTCATTCAGTAGGTTTGAGGTGAGCCCAAGGATCTGCATTTCTAACAGGTTCCCAGATGCTGCTGCTGCTGCTGCTCCTGGACTGTTTTGAGGACCACTGCGCTGCCACAGACTGTCTGCAGGGGGAAGGAGCCTAAGGGCTGCCTGCTGCCACACATGCTTTTTATAACCATGATTGAAAGAATGCGCTCAAAGATACTGTGAAAAAAATTCAAAATAATTGGCAGAGAGCTAAAATGGCCAAGAATATTTTTACTTTTCATCCAAATCAACAGCCATTACATTTTTATTCAGTACTAGGACTTGTGGAAGGGATTACAAAAGACCTATTTCCACTATTTGGTATCTTCGAAGACCATATAATTTGGTCATGGAGTTCATATTGGCATTCAGGAAAGAGAAAGTAGTAATACATACAGTTGGATAACAAAACGTGTGTGGCATCAACAAAGTTCTATGGGAGTTAGAGAAGGAAGAGATCGGTGTTAACTAGACTAGCAAGGTAAGGATTCACAGAAAATGTAGGTTTCAGACTTTGAAGAATAGTATTGAGGATATCTATTGCCATATAACAAACCACCCCAAAACTCAGTAGCTGACATAATATTTTTTTTGTAGTTTCAATAGAAATGCGAGATTCTATTATTGAAATTAGTCACAGGCCAGACCAGATTCCAGGGGTAAAAAAGGCGACTCCATCTCTCAATGTGGGAGTGGCATGTGTATACAGAAGAGAAGAAATTGATGGCAGCCATCTTAGGAGATGAGCTACTACAGATAGGCAGGCAGAGGAATCAACCCACGGCATAAGGATGCAAGAGCCAGATAAGAACCAAGAGATCTGAAAGGCTGTATAAAAGAAAAATCAGAGGAGTTGAAAACTGAAATGAAGAGTCTAGGCCTGATCTAATAAACACTGAGGAATCACTGTGCATTCTTAGGTAGCAAATTAGATTTCAATCACTCCACACACCTGTGTGTACTGTTTGTTTCCTAGCACTTGGGTTAAGTGGTTTACATGCAAATGTACACAAGACAGGCATGGGCCAGCCACCATGGATCAGAATTCAGTGGGAGATGCAGATGAGTAAATAGGCAATCACAACTCCATGTGACAAAAGGGAGATGCAGGTGTTATGAGAACCTCTAACTCAAATAAGGAGTCAGGAGGCAGAGGGAGGAGTGGCTGTTCGTGTTGTGTTGTCCTCTAATCAAGGTTCATCAGCAAGACTGGAGGAAGGAAAGAGAAGCCATGGAGACCAGTTAGAGAGCTGTAGGAACAGGTGATTAGAATTACACATTTTAAGCTTCCTCCCCCTCCATCTCTAATGAATGAAAACAAAGCCCTGACAGGGAGCATGCCTAAAGCATGATGGGCTGTTCAAGTTGTTATAACATCCCTTCTAAAGATTTGCTTCCATCCGATATGAAGTCTTCTGATAAATTTTGTAAAATGACAACACAGGTCAAAATGATACCGAGGCATTATTTTGCACACCTGGAGAGATCACATCCAAAGCAGCAGAGAAAATGGAAACAAGGGTGTGTTCTTTCCTCATGCTTCAGAAGCATAATTCCCACGGAAAAAGTTAGTATACACTTGAGAGGCACAGAGTTACAGGCTAACCCCTGCAAGGGGAGGAATTCTGGCTTTGATGTTCTTGTGTAAATTTGGTGAGCTCACATCTTGAAGACAATACCTCCAGTAAATTGCTTATATGCTGTACTTGTAACAGCACCAGAGAGATCACTCTCTATTAGAAAGCAGGCTCCACTGGTCCTATTGCTTGCTTTCACCACCACTACCCAAATCTGGTGCACTGCCAAATATACAGCAGAGTCTCAATAAATATCTAACTATCTTAAAGGGCTTATCAAATTTTGTACAGATGACAGACAGTGATGGGGCTAGGTACACTCAGAATAATTAACTGTGTTCTAAACTCTACCAAGAGCTCTAAGTATGCAGTTAACTATTTAGAGAAATGGAGGAGCTTCCACTACACTACCAAGTACATAGGAACAATATTTAAAACCGGCCCTGGTGTACAGTACAATGGAATAACTTCTCTATGGAAAAGGGTGGCAGCTGTCAATGAGGTGGCATCTCCTGCCTGTCACCCGTCTATGACTATTTCTGTTCTGTTTTCAAATGCCTCTTTTCCTATTTGTTCTTTTCTAGCTTTCATTCAAGGCTTCCTCAGCAGCTGTGTAGGTGTTGTGAGGAAGGAAGGGAGCTGGTAGGTGTGTACTTTTTCTTCTGGCTTGGGCCACTGCTATATTTCCTATCAGAGGGGGAAGAAGTGGAGAGAAAACCACCAGGGAAATGAAAGAAGAGAAGAATGAGAAATAAGGGGACCATATCAAGGAAAAAGAAAATGGAAGAGAAGTAGAGGCAACCTGAAGACTGAGGGAATGGGAGAAAGAGTCCTTATTATCTCAGGCAGGGCATGTGATACATATTAAGATAGGAATTGAGAAGAGGCCACTGCAATCTGTAGCCAGCGAGGCATGCCCTTTGCTGGTGCTTTTCTCCGCTGTGCTTTTGCTTTGTCATTTCACTGTTAATACCACCTACCTTGTAAAGGGAGAGAAGAAATGAAATTGGGTTCAGTAATTTTAGAACTTAATAGGTTAAAACAACACAAATGTATTACCTTCGCGTACTGGAGGTTGGAAGTCTGAAATGGGTCTCACCAGGCTAAAATCAAGGCGTCAGCAGAGCTTTCTGGAAGTCTAGGGGAGAATCTGTTTCCTTACCTTTTCCAGCTTCTAGAGGCATCCCATGGTTCATGGCCCCCTTCCTTCATTTGAAAGTCAGCAATGGCAGGCAGAGTCCTCACATCTCATCACTCTGCCTCTGTAGCCACGTCTTCTCTGACTCTGATTCTTCTGTCTCCTTCTCCACTGGGATTATATTGGGCTCACCTGGATAAATTATGCTACATTCCCTATCTTAAGGTCAGTTAGGCTGGGCACGGTGGCCAAGCCTGTAATCCCAGCACTTTGGGAGGCCGAGACGGGCGGATCACGAGGCCAGGAGATCGAGACCATCCTGGCTAACACGGTGAAACCCTGTCTCTACTAAAAAATACAAAACACTAGCCGGGCGAGGTGGCGGGCACCTGTAGTCCCAGCTACTCAGGAGGCTGAGGCAGGAGAATGGCGTGAACCCGGGAGGCGGAGCTTGCAGTGAGCCGAGATCGCGCAACTGCACTCCAGCCTGGGCGACAGAGTGAGACTCCATCTCAAAAAAAAAAAAAAAAGTCAGTTAATTAACCTTCATTCCGCCTGCAGTCTTAATTCCCCTTTGCCCTGTAACCTAACATATTCATAGATTATAGGAGCTAGAATGTGAACATCATTAGAGGGTCCATGATTTTGTTGACAGCAAACATTGTATAACTTTGCTGAAACTATACTCTTCATTTTTCCCCTAATATTTTTAAAAAACAAGAACTCTTAATGTCAGTAATTTATTTTTTCCCCTTTTGGGTTTGCTAGAAACAGAAGTAACAACCCTAGCCATCTGTCATTTAAACAAGGGAAGATTTATTGCCTTTAACTAAAATGGCATTTGCCACAATAGCAATACTAAACACTTTAGCAAAGACAGAGTCTGTCTGGCAGAGGCAACAGCATGCTATCAGCACCTCTTCTTACCAGCGTGGCACAGTTTTCAGTGGTCTTGTGTCCTTACCCTGGAAAGCAGTCAAGGGGATCTGGTGCTCTAATGATGGGCCAAGAAGTGAGATGAAGATTGGGATTATATGGGTGTATTAAACATTTGAAGGAGACCTTTTAGATTACTTCAAATAGCTACCATTTATGGAACACCTTCCTTGTGTCAGGACTTTGTTGGGTACTTTAGGTATAGTATATGCGATCCTCAGAACAACTTCTCATGATGGGTATTACAAACAAGGAAACTGAGGATAAACAGGATTAAGAAATTCACCTGAGGTCATACAGGTATTAAATAGCAGAGACAGAAAATAACTCCCCAGCTACCTGACTCTAAAGCCTTTGCCCCCCATGCACAGAATAACTCACTGCAGAATTATCTAATGCCCGTAAGGTAAGTGGTGGCAATGGAAATAGGTAGGAGTTCTGTTGCTGAGGCCCTGAAGTCACCAGGTTTTGTCCACACCTCCTCAATCAACTAACTAAACAGCATTAACACCCCCAATTTCCTGATTAGTGGCTTATCTAAAGTCCCATGAGTCAGTGGACTCTAATTGTGAGTCTACCCTTTGTTTCTGATGTTACATCACTCACTTCTCCTCAAAGATAGCTATATATTTACTTAGGAAGAAATTAAGAAAGTAGGCAAGTAAGAAAGAAATGAAGAAACTGAGCAAAGAAGAAAAAAATGAAAATTAGAGCACTTTTTTGTGTAAGAGGGAGTAGCTCAATTCTGTAGAACACTGAAAAAGTCATGGAACTACTGAGCTTTGTTCTGTGAAACTTGGAAACTACGATTTTCTCTTACTTACTTGGCCTCTTTAGACTGCATCCTCAGAGGAAATGTATCTTTGAACTCAAATTCAATATTTGATAAAACCACACAACTAAAAATGTTAATTAAAAACAAACAAAGCCAAAACCAACAACAGCCTAAATATTGGGGAAAATTCCTTTCGTGAATTAAATTCACTTAGTAATAAATTCATTTTTTAATTACGGCTTTGCAAGCTTTTAGTTTATGAAAAGATGTTATTATTGATGGAATTCAGTTTTCCTGACAGCTTGGTATTATTTTTAAATCTAAGAATGCTTATAATCTAAGAATGCTTTATAATTGTAGTAAGAGACATGGCCTAGTATCATGCAAAAACCTTTCCTAAGGTATGGCAAATCAGAGGCTTTTCCCAGGCCCCACACAGTGCACAATGCCAAATTGTTGTTGGAACTAGTCCTTCAGAATAGGGAGTTTCTGTAATTTATCTTACACCTATGGTAGCCAGCACATTGAGGGGTCGCATAGTGATAATAATAATGGTTAAATAAAGAAGGCTGTATTTATATACATGTGTTAATTGACTCACAGAATCACATGAACAAATTTATTTTCTAAAGTAAAACAGTTCACGTAAAATTGTCCTCTTCTGGTCCCCCACTCTTCAAAAACCCTCTTTCTTTTAGGCTTTCCCTTTCCACACTGTTATTGACATTAATTTTATTTAGATTAGAAGTCTGTGCAAAAATGGTAGCAAAGAGGAGACAACGTATACATTTGACCTAGACTCCAAAGCTTCACAGATGGCCCATAGCATGGAGAGAAGCCAGGACAGATTTTAGCAGTCTTCTACATTGCATGAATGTCATTACTTGAGTATCAACTTAAGGATCCTTACTCAAAATAGACTCAGGTGGCCTAGAAAAGTGCTTGAAATTTTCTGCTTATTCCATGGGGTAAACATTGAAGTTTGCTATTGTAATCATTCCAATCAAATTTTTGTGTTAACACTGGCATTATTTATATTAGCTATCTAGTCACTCTGTGTTTTTTAAAAAAACTAAGTAGGTAAGTTCAGAGTTTGGATAATGGTAAAAAGCCAGAAAATGTCTGGAACATAGAGAGAGGCCTGGGGATGGGGGTTGGAGAGGACTGCAGAGGTTAGGGACTTTGGGGAACTACAAGTCAGCATGAGGGTGCTGGATTCCATGGGTCAAGAAAATACCACTGACAGGGAAAAAGAATGATAAAAGAAACTAACATTTACAAAAAAAAAAAAGTTATGTGCCAGGCAGGCCTTGTGTTAGATACTTGGCATATACAGACAAGAGATTCACAGGAAGGAGAACTTTTGTGCTTATTTACAGTCATTCAACCCACATTCAAATACTTTTTTGTGTTGTTTTATTATGTGATATTTTTAAAATCACAACAACAAAAAAAAAAAAAGGAAGAAGGAAAAGCAATAAGGCAAACTTGCCAATAGGTTCATGAACAAACGTCAATTATGGAATATGGCAGAAGTCACATATAAATGTTTTCAAAGTTTTACCTTTAACAATTACACTTGTGGTTCCAGTTATCTGTTGATAATATAAATTACTCCATATTTAGTGACTCAAAACAACAATTTTATTTCTCTCTCATGGGTCTGCAGTTTGGCTGGACTCAGCTAGGTAGTTCTTGCTGTGGGTCATTCATGGGGTTGTCATCAGGTGGTGGCTGGTGATGGAAGCAACTGAAGGCTTACTACTTGCAGCCGGGCATGGTGGCTCATGCCTATAATTCCAGCACTTTGGGAGGCCAAGGTGGGAGGATTGTTTGAGCTTAGTAGTTCAAGACCAGCCTGGGCAACATAGTGAGACCCCATTTCTATTTATTTTTTAAAAAATTAAAACCAAAAAGAAATGAAGGCTTACTACTTGCATATTTGGAGCCTGGGCTGGGAAGGCTCACACATTTGGTCCTCTTCTCTCTTTGTGGTTCTTCCACATGGTCTTTCCAGTGTTGTGGTTTCAGGGTAGGTGGTTTTCCTCCATGGCAGCTCAGAGCTCCAAAGGCACATGTTCTGAGAAAGAACTAGATGGCAGTTGTATCACCCTGTTATTACCCTGTCTCAGAGTTCACACAGCATCCTTCTGCTGCATTTAATCACAAAGGTCCACCCAGGTTCCAAAGGAAGAGACACAGATTCTACCTCTTGTTGACAGTAGTATCAAAGAATTGGTGGACACATTTTCAAGCCACCATAATCTGCTCTCAGGCCACCTATTATTTACATCCTTCCCACATGCAAAATATACCCACCCCCTCCCAAGACCTTCTGAAATTCTCATTTATTAAGACATCGGGCTCAGGCTCAAGGTCCAGGACTTTATCTATGAAATCAGGTCATGTGTGGATCAAGATCCTTGTGTGTGATCCTGTGAGTACAGCTCAAGTGGCATTCCTTGAGGTCTGAAAATCTGTCAGCTTGTGAGACAAATTCTCTCTCCCTCACATCCAATATACATAGTGGAGTAGGTATGGGGTAACCATTATAAATAATCCCATTCACAAAGGGAGAAGAGGCATGTGGCAACCTCCATAGCAAGTCTGTTATCTTTCATGGTTCTGGGGCTTGACTAAGCTAATCTAGAGGGTTTTTGCTGAAGGGGTCTCATGAGCTTACAGCTAGATGGTGGCTGGTGCGAGAATCATCTGAAGGCTTGCTCACTCATATATATATGGCACCTGGTCTGGGAAGACTTAAATAGCTGGGATTGGGAACAGCTGGGCTTCCTCAGACACCTCTTTCTAACTCGGTGTGATTTCCCTGTGGTCTCTTCAGCACGGGAGCTTCAGGGTAGCTATTCTTACACGACAACCCGGAGTTCTGAAATGCAGGGGCATGGGGAAGCTGTAGCACCTTTTATGACCCTGTCTCAAAAGTCACATAGTGTCATTTCTGTCATATTCTATTTGTTGAGGGAGCACAAAGGCCACTTAGGTTCAAGAAAAGGGAACAGACTCTATATTTTTTACTGGAAAAAGTGTCAAAGATTTTGCAGACATGTTTTTAAACCACCGTAACTGGAAGAAGGAAAAAGAACAAAAAGAAAAGCTTATGAACTGTTGCTCAAAAACCAGGCTATATCCTATGGCACCAAATTGGTTGGTGGTTGCAGCCACAAATCTGAGTGATGATGGACAAAAACGGGTCAAGGGTCATATTCAAATACATGAAATTATTTCAGCTTTTTGTTCCCCAAGAAAGACCTATTTCTTACTTCACTTACTAAGAGAGAGACAGACAGAGAGTGACACCCAAATGTTCTGTCAGGAAAGCTAAGTTCTAAAATGGAGGGTCAGCAAACTATGGCCTAAAGGTCAAATCTGGCCTATGATTTGTTTCTCAGCCCAGGAGCTGAGGATGATTTTATACTTTTAAAGAGAAAGAAGAAGAAAGAAGAAGAAAGAAGAAAGAAGAAAGAAGAAGAAGAAAGAAGAAAGAAGAAAGAAGAAGAAGAAGAAGAAGAAGAAGGAGGAGGAAGGGAGGAGGAGGAGGAGGAGGAAGGTGGAGATGCAGCAGCATATGCAACAGAGGCCATCTGTGGCCCGCAAAGCTAAACATACTCTGGCCCTTTACAGAAAAGTTTGTTGACCCCTGTTTTAAAGCACTTTCAAATGTGTTTTCACATGGTTTCCACAGCTAGAACAGCAAATATACCTCTAAAGCGCTTCTACTATATAGATTTTCCTCATAAAATGGAGTAATAGGACTTGTCCTATCAATTTTTTCTATTATATATTCAATTTCACATATACATATTCTCATTTATTCTCTTACCCACCTACCAATATTCTCATCCCCCCCATAAAAAACATAATCCTGGCTGGGTGTAGTGGCTCACGCCTATAATCCTAGAAGTTTCAGAGGCTAAGGCGGGAGGATTGCTTGAGTTCAGGAGTTTGAGACCAGCCTGGGCAACATAGTGAGATCTCATCTTTCCAAAAATAAAAATCCCTTCTTTTCCATTGTGTAATTTTCCTTCTCAAAAGCCATAAATGTTTCTTATTCCAAAATAATAAATCAAAACTCCTAATGCTTATAGGTCACTCTAGTCCATAACCATATTTCCAGCCTATCTATACCACTTACCTGTCCCTTTGTTTCCAGATTCCTATACAGCATCTACATTAGACTACTTGCTCTTCCTTGAAGAGTCCATGCCCTTCCATATACGCATGACTTTTCTCGTTTCTTATACCCAGAAATGACTATTATTGTCATATTGAAAATATGCTTATTTCTCATGTTTCCTGTGCCAATTCACTAGTTGAAATCGTTGCTCGGTGTTCAGCATTCCCATGGCATGTCACTGTATGTAGATCTATATAACACTTGTTTTATTCTGTTTGCAGTTATTTATGTACATGTCTTTTTCCTCAAAGAGAAAAGCTCCTTCAGGGCAAGTGCTCTTTCTTAGTCATCTTGATATCCAGTAAACACACTAATAGGTCGAGCAGGGTGGCTCATGCCTGTAATCTCAGCATTTTGGGAGGCCAAGGCGGGCAGATCACTTGAGGTCATGAGTTCGAGACCAGCCTGGCCAACATGGCAAAACCACATCTCTACTAAAAATACAAAAATAAATTAGCCGGGTGGGGTGGCATGGGCCTGTAATCCCAGTTACTTGGGAGGCTGAGGCAGAAGAATCTCTCGAACCTGGGAGGCAGAGGTTGCAGTGAGCCAAGTTCACACCACTGCACTCCAGCCTGGGCAACAGAGCTAGACTCCATCTCAAAAAAAAAAAAATATATATATATATATATATACACACACACACACACACACACACACAAATAATTGTTAAATTATAGAGTAAATGATCCCAGATCCTTTTTTATTTTTCTCTGAAAACCTACCCTTTCCCCAGAGTTCATCCAAAGGCGCAGCTCTGGTGTTCAAGCTGATCTTTTTCTATTCTTGCTCTTCTGGCTTCCTATTCCCAGAGCCTTCAAATTCTGCAAGAAATCAGCCTACATTCTTTCTAGCAATTTTATGACCCTAGTTTCATTAAATCATTCTCTTAGCACTTCAAAACTCCATCTGTTCCCCAACATAACTTTCCACTGAGCCTAGCTCAAATGCATACATTTCATCATCATCTACTCCTTTCAACAGCTTCACAGTACACAAACCACATATGTACCTGTAAGACCACCACATTTTTCTTACCTTTTCTCACATTAAAAAAACAAACAAGGCTGGGCATGGTGGCTCACATCTGTAATCCTAGCACTTTGGGAGGCTGAGGTGGGAGAATCACTTGAGCTCAGGAGTTCAAGACCAGCCCAGGCAAGAGTGAGACTCTGTCTCTACAAAAAATTTTAAAAATTAGTTGGGTGTGGTGATGTGCACCTGTAGTCCCAGTTATTCAGGGCCCTGAGGCAGGAGGCTCACTTGAGCCCAGGAAGTCGAGGCTGCAGTGAGCCATGATCATGCTACTGCACTCCAGCCTTGGCAACAGAGTGAGACTCTGTCTGTATTTTAAAAACCACAAGAACATGAAGTTTCATTCCCAATTACTTTTATATATCCAACTGACCATGACTTTTGGAGAAGGGGAATATTATTTTTACCACAGTCACATATATATAAAAATCATTCTTTAATAGGAAAAAAGAAGAGTGACATGATAAAGGAGAAAAGATGGACCTTGAACCAAAATGCCTAGAGGTCATTTGAGAACTTGCATACTACTTTCTGGAATAACATGTTGTTTTTCTCCGTCTTTTTTTTTTTCTTCCTAATTTCCTTGAAGTGGTAGAGGACCTTTCCGCTTCTTGGAACTGTGTTCATGGTGTGACTTTACTGGAGAATGTGGAGTGGTTCTGATTCCTCTTAACAAGCTACTTAATAAGGGAGGAGGCCATAAAGTAGAATCAGAAGGGTTTAAGGAATACACAATGACTTCCAGCATAATGAACTCCACAGGGTTCATGGATAGTCAGCAGAGAATACTAAAGATATTAGTGGTAACATCTATATATATAGCAATTATCATTAATATTTCTAAGGCAACTTAAGTCCCGGGGTTAATAACAACAGGAAATGCCCATGTATGTAGTAGATAAGGTCACAGCTAAGTTCAACGTCTAACTAATGAGTCCGGATAGTGATTCATTAAGTATATACAGAATAAGATATATGAAGTTAAAAAGTCACTAGGATGTATACTTTAAAATAAAAGCTATTTAGTGGTGATAATATTGAAAGAATTCTCTTGACCAGGAGTGGTAGCTAACTCCTGTAATCCCAGCACTTTAGGAGGCTGAGGCAGGAGGATCACTTGAGCCCAGGAGCTCGAGACCAGCGTGGGCAACAAAGTGAGACCCTGTCTCTACTTATTTTTAAAAAAGAAAAAAAAGGCTCTTATATTTGCAATAATATTTCAATTTGTTTATTCCTTCAACCTCATATATATATGTTTTTAGATGGAGTCTCACTCTGTCACCCAGGCTGGAGTGCAGTGGCGTGATCTCAGCTCACTGCAACCTTCACCTCTGGGGTATAAGCGATTCTCCTGCCTCAGCCTCCCAAGTAGCTGGGACTACAGCCATGCACCACCATGCCCGGCTAATTTTTTGTATTTTTAGGAGAGACCGGGTTTCACCATGTTGGCCAGGCTGCTCTCAAATTCCTGACTTCAAGTAATCCACCTGCCTCGGCCTCCCAAAGTGCTGGGATTACAGGTGTGAGCCACTGTGCCCAGCCTCCTTCAACCTTATTTATGTATGTGTGTGTATGCCAGGCATATGTGGTAGACATTCAAAAACATGATAATTTCTGTGCTTAGTAAAATGCAAAATCATTCTTTTGATCCACAAGTTGGTTACATTTTTTTACCCTTGTAGTGTGCTAATATATTCAAAGCAAGAGAACTCAGTTAAATATTTAAATTATTAGATTAGTAACATTGGTAATATGTGGAAGCACAATGAACTTAACTGCTAAGTGTTATATATTGATGGGGGCCGGGCACAGTGGCTCACACCTATAATCCCAGCACTTTGGGAGACGGAGGCGGGCGATCACTTGAGCCCAGTAGTTTTGAGACCAGCCTGGGCAACATGGCGAAACCCTGTCTCTACAAAAAATACAAAAATTAGCCAGGGGTGGTGGCGTGTGCCTGTAGTCTTAGCTACTCAAGAGGCTGAGGTGGAAAGATCGCTTGAGTCTGGGAGATGAAGGTTGCAGTGAGCTGTGACCACGCCACTGCACTCCAGCCTGGACGACAGTGAGACCCTGTCTAAACACACACACACACACATACACACACACAAACACACACACACACACACACACACAAACACACACACACACACACACACACACACACACACGATTAAGAAAAAAATTAAGGAATCTAACTGGAAACACAAAAATTCAAATAAATTGCTAGAACAATTATTAGAGTTGACCGTTTAAAAGGACAAAATTCTATCATTTGCAACATGTTTAAACTTGGAGGACATTATACTAAATGAATAAGCCAGGCACAGAAAGACAAGTACTACATGATCTCATTTATATGTGGAATATAAAAAAGTCAAACTCAGAGAAGCAGAAAGGAGAGACTAGTGTTACCAGGAGCCTATAGAGAGAGGGGGTAAGATAATGGGGAGATGTTAGGCCGGGCGCTGTGGCTCAAGCCTGTAATCCCAGCACTTTGGGAGGCCGAGACGGGCGGATCACGAGGTCAGGAGATCGAGACCATCCTGGCTAACACGGTGAAACCCCGTCTCTACTAAAAACACAAAAAAACTAGCTGGGCGAGGTGGCGGGCGCCTGTAGTCCCAGCTACTCGGGAGGCTGAGGCAGGAGAATGGCATAAACCTGGGAGACAGAGCTTGCAGTGAGCTGAGATCCGGCCACTGTACTCCAGCCTGGGTGACAGAGCGAGACTCCGTCTCAAAAAAAAAAAAAAAAAAAAAGATCATGGGGAGATGTTGACTAAAGGGTACAAAGTTTCAGTTAGACAGGAGGAATAATAAAATAAGATGAAAAGAGGAAAAGCAGAACTAAAGCTTACTGAAAGCAGTTAAAGCCAAACAAATTTTTTTAGTGAGCTGATTTTGCTTAGAGTACTTGTTTCAGAATTTTAAATAAGGCATACTTCTAGAAAAAGGCTATGGAACTAGCAAAGTAATATTTAAAATGGAAAGTTACTACGTTTAATAGGATAACATTAAAGCAAGTACTTTATAAAGTACTTAGTACAAGTTCTCGATGCATCTCTTATTAATTCTAATTACTAGTTTTAATTATAATAGATATATTTAAACAATGGTATCCTTGTTGTGGGTGTGTGTGAACTTCTACTATATTAGTCAATATATTTGATCTGTAGTATAAGGAAAATGGACTGATCCTCTGATAGACTTCAAGGTAGTATTTCAAAGTGGCCTGGGAGGATACCTTAAGAACACTTAGCTGCACCTTACTGACCTTCGCATGGTTTTGTATATGTTCTCAGTTTGCTTTGGTTGCCTCTCAACCACAGGAATCTTTCTTTCTCTTGTTTTACATGTTGTTTTTGAGTTTTTATTACAGAACATTCTAAATATACACAAAAGTAGAACAGAATTTAAAAAAACTCATCTACCCATCACCCATCACCAATACCAACACAAGGACAAGCTTCTTTCCTGTGTACTCCCATATATGCTTTCCAACCCCCCTGGATTAAAGTATGAAGCAAAGTCCGAACATCATATAATTCATTAGTAAATTATTTAGTATGCATATACCAAAATATTTTTAAAAATATAACGACAATACCATTTTCAAAAACAATTCTTTAACTTCCAATATCGTCAGTTTTTAAATTTCTCCAGTTGTCTCATAAATGTGTTTGTGGTTAGCTTTGATCAAATTAGGATCCAAACAAGGTCTACACATGGCAATTAAACTGATAAATGTCTTTAAATTCATTTTACTCTACAGGTTTTCCTGCCCTTTTTTCCTTAAATCAGATCATTTGTCCTGTGGAATTTCAGTGTGGATTTTTGCTACTTGCACTCCTGTGGTGATTTAACAATGTTCCTCTATATCTTAAATTTCTAATAAACTGATCGTCAGATCTAGAAAGTTGATGAGAGTCTAGAGTTTTAGTAAACCACTATCTAGTTCAATTATTTGAACTAGAATATCTAGTTATCTCTGTTTTTGTAATGTTAAAATTGATCAGTGAGCTTAAGTGTGGTTAGCCTGATCCATGAATTAAATACTTCTCTACTACTGATTCATTTATCAAATACTTCTCCATCAGCATTTTACTTAATGGTTTTAACCATTAAGTTAGTCATTGAAGAGGTCTAGCTTTATTTCACGAGCTGTTGTAAATGTTAACATTCTATCAGACCTTCTGCATTGAGAAACTGGAATTATTCTATAATGAGGATATCTCCCTCACAACCATTTAGTTACCCTGAGGTATAAATTATATAAGGAAGGTAGAATAGATACTTGATTCTTTCTTTCCTGTTCTCAGGCACCACAAGGCACACAATCACTCTCCATAGCTTATACTGTTAAAATAATCTGACATTTCTGCTCCAGAGAGATGCATTCTCTACCTACTCACAGTGCACTCCTGCTTCTTTGAACTTTTACGTTTAGAGTGTACATCATAAAATGTGATGTCTAGCTATGTGGTCTAGATTCCTCCACAACGTAGTTGGGCACCTGCTACAACATTGTAAACTCTTAAAGGTGAAGTACCTCCTGCAGTGTCATCCTGTTTAGGAGATAGAAAACAGCCCTGGCGGGCCGGGTGCGGTGGCTCATACCTGTAATCCCATCACTTTGGGAGGCCAAGGTGGGTGGATCACGAGGTCAAGAGTTCGAGACCAGCCTGGCCAACATGGTGAAATCCCATCTCTACTAAAAATACAAACATTAGCCGGGCGTGGTGGCGGGTGCCTGTAATCCCAGCTACTTGGGAGGTTGAGGCAGGAGAATCGCTTGAACTGGGAGGTGGATGTTGCAGTGAGCTGAGATCGTGCCATTGCACTCCAGCCTGGGCAACAAGAGCAAGAGCAAGACTCCATCAAAAAAAAAAAAAAAAAAGAGAGAAAGAGAAGAAAGAAAACAGCCCTAGTGAAACTAAATTATCATCTTTTTTTTTTTTTAATGCAGGTACAATTATAACAAAAATCAATGGGAACTGGCTTTTTTTAAACATACAACTGCAATATCAATAGTGGTTTTGGAGCAAGGGCTCTAGAACAGGTGTATGACTGGAACTCAGGTTTGAAAACTCAGGTGGTCCATGGATTGTCCTCACTACATTTCTGTAATTATTATTATAGGGAAATGCATTCCTTTTACAATGTGAATTCCATAATGTGGAGTGGGTGTTTTTTTGTTTTTGTTTTTTTTTTGGTTTTATCTTCTGTATATCCCCAGCGCCTGGCATATAGTAGGTATCCGATTCACCTGTTGAATTTATCTGGAACTTATTTATTGTGTATAAGCTTCATTCACTACAAAAAGAAATGAATGGCAGATAGGATTCTTATTCTTAGGGTTTTCATCTAAACTCTTAAAAAGTATGTAAATTTGTTTTTAAAACAGGAAAATATATATTTTAATTTGCTTATGTATCTGTTTTTAGAGTTTAGTCAGTTCTTTCAGCCGTCTATTATGGTAACATTAACTCGGTGTTACTATTATGACTAAAACTAGCCCATGTCCTGTATCTACATAATACTTCTGTTTAACAAGGACTCTAAAATATACTATGTGCAGAATACTAAAACAGCAATCTCTGAATCTTGTGGGTAGTTATGTTCAAAGTGAGATAAAACACCCATAATTGTTTATTACTCAATCAAAGAGCAGTTAAGGGATTTTTCATGTGTAACAGAAAACACATTACAACTACATATATGATCTAAACTGTCAATGTCTGTGTAGTTTTTAGTCCTTAATTTACTTGAATTTTCTGTGACATATCATACTGTTTGGCTTTCTGCGAACTCCTGACTTCCATGATAAAATACTCTCAATTATATTATAATGGAACTAACGGAATTTGTAAACTGATTCGAAGAAAATAATATATTTTCCAGAAGTGTCTGATACTGAATAAGAGGAAAGAACTGGGAACTTATCCTTAAAAACAACACAAGATTTGTATTTTAGGTTTGTTCGTATTTGATACAACTAAAAGACTACAGTTATACTATCAAGTGTCAATGGTATGCCTTAAAAGGACCCTATTCACAAATTTAGTGGCCAAAAATCCTGTGTAGGCACAATTCCATTACATCTGAACAAAACAGCACTTTTAAAGAAAGGTAACTGTAAAATAAATGTAACCAAAAAAAAAATTTTTCAACTTGAGATAAGAAAACAAATTCCACGTAGAACTATTTCTCTTAATTCTGATGACACTCCCAGCATATTTGTAGCAGATAATACGAAATTAAACTGTAAATCACCTAGAATATCGTTATCACTATGATTGTCATCTCCAAGATCTCAGGCAACAGACATAACCAAAAGAACTCCCTAAATTACTACACTATACTATTTGGAGTGCTCCATACTTCTCTTCCTTTAGCTCATTCAATCACTTTTCTGCCAGGTCTCAAAAGTGAAGTACGTCACTAATGTTTTTCTCACCTGCCCACATTTTGATTATTTATTTAATTTCTTGAGACAGAATCTCAACTATTTTGTCCAGGCAGGTCTCAAACTACTGGGCTCCAATGACCCTCCTGCCTCAGCCTCCAGAGTACCTGGGACTAGAGGTGCACACCACTGCACTGAGCTCACATTTTTTTTTTTTTTTTTGGACAGAGTCTCACTCTGTTGTGCAGGCTGCAGTGGTGCAATCATGGCTCACTGCAGCCTCAAAGTCCTGGACTCGTGAGATCCTCCCACCTCAGTGGGGACCACAGGCACGCACCACCACACTCAGCTAATTACATTTTGATTCTTAAACACTTCATGTAACATCTTTCCTGTGTTTTCCTTTGGGGCAATGACCTAACTATACAATTATTTTGCTTTCCCCATGGTGCCCAACAGGGACAACCTAACAAAAACACTTAGTGAATTTCATTATGCAATCTTAGAAATAATTTTCAAATTTTTGCTTAATTATCTAGGTATCAGTAGCACCAACAGCTTTTCAGAGTTTATGACAATGGTCATTAATTCTCCTTTTGCGTATTACCAGTCTGGCCTAATTCATTTTTGAAGATGATTGTCCTATTTACCTTTTGCTGTAGAAATTACAGAGGTGATTATTCAATGGGAAAGGAAATTAATAGTACCTCCTTTGTCAGCTTTCTTTACCATGGAGGGCGTGGAGTGTAATAAACAATAGGGGGAGAGAACATGTAGCTAGGAAGAAATCTCTGCCTTTTGGGTGCTTTGTGCTTATACACTGAAGAGCTAATCTGTACTGTCAGGTGCCTCTGGCAGGAATTCTTTGGGGACCACTCCATAAGACACAATCTCTTGAGTGCACCCTTGCCTACCTGCCAAAAGGTTATTTTAAAATAGCTTGTAAACAAAGCTTTTCTATGTTAGATTAGCAATCAGGATTTTGAAGTATGAAGCAAAACTGTGTTCTCCAAGAATCTTCTCCATATGGTGTGTCCTATATACCATAACATCATCTCCATTTCCAATTGAGGATGGCATTTATTAAAATGTTATTACCATAATCCAGCTTTCCTTTGGTTTAGTATGTACTTATTGAGAAGGGCACTCAAAATACGGCCTTATTACTTTCCATCAGTGGCTTTTTGCAACTACCAATTACTTAAATGCTTGACAGTAGACCTTTAACAAAAAAGTTAATTGCACCAAGTAAATGTCAATAATACTAAGTTCAAAAAGCTGTATTTTTGATAAGGCAAATTCATCTTGTAGGAAACTGTCAACAAGGAAAATGTTCAGTTGGTAATTTTCAGTTGGTGTGTAGACAAATGTAATTAGCAGATTCATTTTTAAAATTGGAGATTAGAGCAGAAATATAGCTATGGGACTAAAACAAGTCGGCTGGTGGCAGTATTTTCTCTTGCAACTTGGGAAACAGTTAACCTCTCAAAGTACCTTTACATCCAGTAACTCAAAAATGTTACTACTATTTGGGCAATATGTAGTTGTGGATAAAATTTAAAAGTACAAGATATAAAGAACAGTGAGCATTTCTGGTGTGCTTATCCACTGAAAGTTTAAATTATCAGCAGAATTTGTTATACTTTGGGATGCAGATTAACAACTGTTGATTCTCCATAAAAATGTTAGAATGTAGTGGGTTGGATGATTACCTTGGTTGGTTGAATGAAGTGTTTCGGAAAATAAAATCATAATGCAATTAACATGTTATGATTAGTTTCTCCATAAACCAAGATTTGACATAACACCCCAGAGGTTTTCATTATTTAAGAAAACAAACACTTAATAAAGCTTTGAATTTCCTCTGCTTTGCTATCAAGAAAAGCATACTTAGCAAACATTCAAGTATTTTCTGCATCTTAAGATTCAAGATAAGGTTCTTCACCGCCCTTTCCACAATGAGGCCGCTCCATCCTGATGAGATCAGATTAAGTAAGGTTATTCTCAAGGCTAAACCAAACCCAATTAAGGTACGTATATCAGATCACTTTTGAATGATAAAAGCATCGAACTCCTGCTGAAGGGTTTGGCTGGTTTAAAGAACTGCCTTTTTTTTTTTAACAGAGCATCAGAAAACCATACAAAATTGTGATTACATTATATTCAAAACTACCTATTCTGTACAAATACACATCAATTTTCAAAGAAAAGTACTAAACCTGACCACTTATTTCCCTCAGTGAAAATAAAATGCAAAAATACAAGTATCTGGTTTTCCACACAGACTTCAGGATATTAGAACACTGAGTATTTTCATTAGTTATCCAAACTACCTTTTTACTCTATGCAAAGATATTTTGCTATTAGGAGTAGTGGCCACTCAGGAATCAAAATGAGTGTTAGTAGATTTTAAACTCAAATCTAGAAACCACACTTTCAATTCCTAGTCCTCTTCTCCTATACAAAACCTCAAAGATGTAAGTACCACATAACATTGGAATCAAAGGTCATAAAAACCAAAAAGCTAACCCACCACCACAGCAGAATCTGAGCCCCAAGGTTAAACTAAAAAGAAAAAAAAAACAAAAAACAAAACCATTCACAGCACACTGTACATAGAATTTATTTGTTTGCCTCATACATTAAAAAATCAGAATAGTGCAATTACCTACAAATAAATTCAATCTTCTCATTCACGGAGTTGCAAAGTTTAAAGAGAAACTTTAAATTGCTTTGGGTTCACATTTTTGAAGACAAGCTCAGATTTACTAAGACAGCATATCAGAAACCAGATCTAAAATGTTAAGGCATAAACTTTAATTATCAGGTCTACTTCTGCCCCTACAAAGCCAGTTCTGCAGATCGCTCATTCCACTCCAACCTACAGCTAAAGAATGAAGTAAAACAGGTACACACTAAATCTGGCATTTAACTGCTGAAAGAAGCGTTAGAATTCTTTAGGGTGAAAAAGTTATCTTACACAATTCCACTCCTTCCTTCAAGAGAAGGAATCCAATGACTTAGCTCTTCCCCCACCTTTAAAAAAGATCGCGGTCCACCCCACTCCCCTCAATTCCTTCTTCCAGGAAAATGTGAAACTAACGGTTTCCGTGCTGGCTGCGCCGGCCGGGCGCCGAGGCTTCGCGGGCTGTCCCCAGGCAGCGCCCCGGAAAACAAAGGGGATTCCCAGCCATTGTCCTCCGCGGCGCTGAGCATCACCAGCACTAGCAAGGCAGTAGCTTGCGCAGTTATCTCCACAGCGGGCAATGTCACAACCCGACCAACAGCACAAACTACTACCTCAGCCAGGGCCATGGTGTAGGGGAGGCACGGGACCACGCGGAGGGCAGCAAAGCGGCTCCGGCGCTTCTCCGTCCTTCCTCGCCGCCGACGTCGGCCCGCCGTCCCTTCTTTTCCTTTCCCTTCCCCGCCGCGCCGCGCCCGAAGACCCCGCCCAGCACCGAGCGCCTCGGCTGCTCCCGGCGCGCCCCGAGAGCTACGGGGATCAGAGGCGGCGCCGGCGCCCGGGTGTTACAGCCGGCGTTTATACGTCAGCCACCGCTCGGAAGGAAGGCGCCGGTGTCCTGCGAGGAAAGCCGCTCCCTCCACTGCCCGAGGGGAGCGCGTTGCCTCACCGCTCGGAAAAAGGAAATGGGCGGCAAAAGCGCAGTCAGACACCAACTGGTTCTGGACGGCCCCCGAGAGGCAGCGAGCAGCGCTCCCGCGCTTCGCCCGCTAGGAGCTGCCGCCACGTCCCGAGCTGCGCCGTTCGCGCCCCTCCCTGCTCCGAGCCCCCGGTGGGGGCTGGGCTGTGGCCGAGCCCGGCACCCGGGCCCCCACCCGCGCCGCGCTGCCGCACCCGCCGTCGGCCCGCTCTCGGCGCCGACAATCGCCGGGGTGCATCCTGCAGAGGCGGCCGCCGGCTCCGCCAAACAGCAACCAAGGCATAGCCGGGAAGTCCCCAGGCCACCCGTTCCCCAGCACCCTGCGGGGAAATCCCGTTCAGTTCTGCAGGAGGCGAAAACGGAACAAACGAAAACCCCTTAACAGTGAAACCGGGCCAGGCGATGGCCCGGGTGGCGACGGCGACGACTCGACGCGTGCGGACACGAGACCCGTCTCGCGCTCCGCTGCTCCTGTGCGTCCGGACGAACCTTAGAGATCACTTAAGGAGGCTCGCGCGCTACTCCTCACCACGTGACCGCCCCACCAGGCGGCCCCCCGCGCCGCCATCTTACATCCGGGACAGAGGCGGCGTCCCTTTTCCCCGCCTTGGCAAGCTTCGACGTGCCACCAGAAATCAGCCCCGAAAGAGGGGACCCCGATTCCACGTCACCGGAGTGCTGAGGCAACGGGCGATGCCCTCCGTCGGCTCAGTGGGGAAAAGTGGAGTCCGAAACTTTTTTCGGCCTTTGCCCGCAAAGAAGATGGCGGCGCATACCGCCACCTAAGCGGACACGTTGTACCCTGGCCGTGGTATGAAGTTTCCGGCACCTCCTTTCCCATCCAGCAAGGACACAATCATACGAGCCCCACCCACGGGGGGTGGCTGCTGAGCTACATTCCGCAGAAAACAGGCGGGAAGGCTGCGGCACAGCTCGCTTTAAACGCAAGCTTCTGGGACTCGTGGTTTTGGCTTTTTCTTTTTAAACCAAGTTAGGGAGAAGGCTGACTGCCATGGAGCCACTTCTACTTTTGGCCCAGACAACTTACGGGATTTTTTTTTTTCCTCCCATTTAGAGATTTTTTTGTAGGAAGTTAAATTATTTTAAAGAAAAAGTGAGGGCTCGTCAGATAAAATACAGGACGCCCAGTTGAATTGGAATTTCAGATAACCAGTGTTTTGGCATATGTGTGTTACATATATTTTTAAAATTGTTTATCTGATATTCCAGTTTAACTGTGCATTCTCAATTTTTAATGACTGATCTGGCAGCCCTATCAGCCTTACCCCTGAAAATCCATACTCATGACAAAAGTAAGGAATGGAGGGAAATGAAAAGCATGTTTAGCTACAACTTAGAATTGTCTTTGCCCAGACTTTGATCCTTCATATCCTTGTATAATTCCCTTTCTGGCAAAATAAGATTTTTTTTTCTTAAGCTATTACGATGTAATGTTGGACAACAGATCCTCCTGGCCAAGAGGTTTAATTGCAAATTAAAAATTAAATAACTGGCTTTTTGTTTCTATTCTACATGGTATAGGCGATGGGACCCAAACAATTTCTTAAAGTACAAGTTTTCAAGTTAAAAATCAGCCTGCCTGACATATTTCATAACATTTTTACGTGCATATTCAGAAACTTTCCAATTAAGAGTATTTGTGTAAACATAATACATTTGCAATTAAATGCTTTACTTGACAAAGCATAAACTCATCTATCAATCACTAAGCATAAACTCAAATCATAAACTCAAAGCATAAACTCACCTATCAATCACTTACCAGAAAGTCTGTAGAAACTTCACACCATCCTTCCTTGATAAGCAAAGATTGGACTGCCATGGGGATCAACCCTCACTGCTCATTCACTGCACAGTGGATCAGATTATTCTGCACCAGAGCAAATGTCCTTTGCCATAATGGCACAGATTTTTAAACGGCCATTAAACAGCTGTTTGGTCTATGGTATACAGATTTGTTACAGCAGTAGTTTCCAACTAAATTTAGTAATTACGCTACTTTATCACTTAGATTCCTTTCCATAATCTGTTTTTAACAGTGCTAACACCAATATACTTATCATCCACATATAATGTACTGTTACCATCAACTTTTTCTCCCACCCCCCATAATATCAGGAATCTTAAGTATCCTTTCTCAATATGACCACCATTAGTGAATCAATCCTTTATCATCACCTCGTAGCAAGAAAATTGCAACAGCTTCCTACCTTAGCTTTCCATACTGTATATATCCTATCGTGCTTATGATTGCAAGTTTATCTTCCTTGGTTTCATAATTTATTCTTAAATCACTCCAGACCCCTGCCATCTCAAATCTAAACTACTCTCCTTGGCTTTCAAGGAATTTTATGAAGGGATGCAATCCTTCACAGCCAACCTTGTTTCACACAATACACCAAAATGTACTGTTTTTTATTTCACAGATATACCTTGCTCACAGTATCTTTGCCTGAAATCCCCGCATATAGCCTTTGGACTCATCCAAAATCTAGGTAGCCATCAAGACTCATTTGAGTTCTACGTTAACCACTGAGCTTTTTCATTTCTTTAAAAAAACTTCCTTCTGACTACTAACAGCAATATTAACCTGAACCACAGAAGACTAGGCTATTTTATGATCTCATTTTAATCTGTACTTGTCTTTTACTGTACTTGACATACTTGTTAAAAGGTCTGTATTCCCTATAAAACTGTAAACTCCATGAGGGCAGAGACTAACTCAATGCCTAACACAAAATAGGGTCTAAAACGTTGTTAGCGATACACCAGTATTTAATTGTATAGTCTTGTATCCAGTATTATTTTATATATGCAGTTTCCTTGACTAGCTATAGTAAGCACTTGAGAGTGTTCCAAATAGCTTCTGTCACATACAGCAAGGACAGTTACTAGCACACAGCAGAGTCTTAACGCTCAGTGGTTGTCCGGTGAAAGGCAAAAAATTGGTCCCTATTGTGGGAAGACGTGGATTTTCTGGCCATTCTTGAATGATGTGTGCCAAATGTATTTTACTTCCCTAACTACTTAGTGGTGATAATGCTCCAGGCACAGCACTTTAGAACACACTCCATTTTAAATTCTGTTAAATAACCACTGTTAACTCCATTTCACAGAGGAGGACACCAAAACAGGTTAATTAACTTGCCCAAGGTCACGCATTTAGTAAATAACAGAGTTGGGATTTGCATCTAAGAAGTCTGGCCCCAGACTCTGGGCTCTTAACCACAATGCTGTTATTATAACTTCTTAAAACACACAACATATGTTTTAAACAGATAAAATGTTTTAAACCTGGACCAATAATAAAAACTCAATGCAATTTTCAAGGTCATCGTTAAGACAAATCTTTTTTTCACAGTATTTGAAGTTCTTTGTTATGTTCAAGTATATTTGTCCCAATGGCTCTCATAGAAATAGTAATTGCCTCAAGAGTATTTTTAGTTTATTTTATAAGTCTTGGATTTTAATGGACTGTAAAACATTAAACTATTGTACTGTAGTAGAAAGAACTGCTTTTGAAAAAGCAAGACATAGTGATCCACCTGGACTTTAGGTATGTGACTCTAGTCCCCCTGATCACTTCAACCCCCTGATCCTTGACTCTTCTGTAAAATGAAAATAACTTCTTTGCAAGGCTACTTTGAGGATTAAAGGGAATAATATAGGTAAAACCTTGGCCTGCACATACTAGGTACTCCAGAAATGGTGGTTAAAATTAGCAATTAGAAAAATTATTTTAACTATATCTGACTGCAGTACACACTGAGTAACGTACAAATTCTTGTTCTATACTTTCATTACATAACAAAAAAAGGAATTTTAAAGCAAATTATTTTCTTTGAGAGGTAGAGAGAGAGTCTGGCATTGATACGGACAGGCAGTTTCAAAACAGCTTCACCAAATTAAAAAAAAATGCTCATAAGATTAAGAGAATCTAATCTACATCAGGATTACATTTTTACTTGACCTAGCATTTTTACTTAAGGTTCCAAGTCTTTCTTTCTAAAGTATTGAGAGACACTTTGTGTCTTCTGTTTATTGTTTTATTTTTTCATTTTATATATTAATGGTTTTAATAAAGCTCTCAAGAACATTTCCCCTTTATTCTATAATTTTTTTTTCCAAACTGATCATCCTAAACATGTGACTCACTACTGGTAAAGTCTTTAAACAGAGTAAGTGATGTGGGTTATCAATAATGTTTCAGACTTAATGGGGATGAGAAAGCAAACACAAAGTATATTCAAGAAAAAAATGAATCACTGGTCAGACCCAAAGGTAAATTATCAAAGTGGTTATGATTTCAAGTTATAAAGAAATACTAGTATTGCTAGAACATAATTAAAAACCTGGAATCATGCTTAATGGTAACTGTAAAGCAAATAAAGGATCTATACAATCACAGTTATAACTATATAGCTTTCATGAAAAATCTATCCTAGACTACAAAGAAAATTTGGGTTTGAGGCCAATACATTTTCATGATTATAATACATAACTGATACATCTCAACAACATAAAAATTGTAAGGAGAAAGAGTAACAACAGTGGTATTACTTTCAAGAATTGTGTTGGGAACTAAAAAAGAATTTCACAAAATTAGATAAATATATCCAGTCTGACATAAACACCATATGGTAGCTGCCTTAAGAGACAGGAGTTGTATGTTATGTGTTAAATTATGACACAGAGGTAGTAGTAAGAGATGGAAAGCAAATGAAATTTGCACAGTTGGGTCTGAAGCCTAATATTTTATTTTTCTCAATAAAAATAAAATTGCAATATTAAAGGTATGGAGTATTTTTCTCGCATCTCGTAAAACTTCATAGAAGGAAGCAGTTGTTAATATACTGCGATGATTTTCCAAATAATGGCATGGTTTAGCTCTTCTCTGGCTGCACTGTTTATTGAATTTTAGTTTAACATAAAACTTAGTGTAACTACATTCACAGCAACCGAAAATGGTCTCAAAATTTAATAATTTTTTCATACTTGAGGGGATAGAATCAATACCACAGTATAATTAAGAAGGTTTCAATTGACCTCTGGGTGAAACAAGCACACAGACACCAAATACACGCCAGAAAGACTCAGATATGAGAACTATAAGATTCCAGGTCTTCCATCAAATAGTGCTTTGCAAGAGAAAAATGAAAATAGTTGAAATACATGGGCAATATATGCTGCCTCAAATCCTTCTTGTAAGTAGGCAGTGTCAATATTATAAATCAATAAATCTTAAGATGGGATAAATCTAAAACATCTGCCTCAAAAAACAAAGATCTCCCCCACCTCCCAAAATCATAAAAAACAAACCAAAACCCTAATTAAAAAAATTTTTTTGAACTAGAGATAGGATCTTGCTATGTTGTCTAGGTTAGTCTCAAACTCCTGGCCTCAAGTGATCCTCCCACCTTGGCTTCCCAAAGTGCTGGGATTACAGGTGTGGGCCACCATGCCAGCCAAAATGCTCATTTAAACAGGTTTTAAATACTTTACTTTGAGAAAAGATATATAATCTCTCTATCCACATAACAAAAAAGATATGATTGTTCCAAATTTAGATGCTGAATCCATCATATTTATAGCAATACCATTTTGTGAGCATCTTGGCTGCTGAATCCTGTGTATTCATAAAGACAGTAGGAGTTATAGTCACAAATTTTTTTTTTTTTAATTTTTAGTTTTTCATGGCACTTCCAGTTTTTGGAACATATTACTTTAACTTGTTCAGCTATTTCAAAATGGCAGGGGAACTTTACCTTTGCAAAAACGCAACAGTGGCCAAAGTGGAAAGTATTTCTAGAATCTCATTTAATAGAAAGGCAATGAGCAGTGGTTCTACCACTAACAGCTCCACTTTTTCTGAGCAAGGAATAGGCACAATTACAGAAAGAGCTGAAAGAGAAGAGGCAGAGAATGAAAGAGGAATTAAAAGAGAAAAATCAGGGGAAAGTATAAGAAAGATGGTAACGTAAACATAAAATTTAACAAGGAAAAAAACACAAAAGAGAGAAGGGGGAGGGAAGAAAGTGATGTCCAAGAAAAAGGAAGAAAAACAGTCAAAGTTCTCTCTTATGATATAGTAATAAATTTATCAAACAACTTGAATAATAACCCTGTCATTATAAAATCAACTCCACACTCAAATTACACATTTTTTCCTCTAAAGAATTAGTAACTAATTGATCAACATCTTTGTTTAGAAATAAGGAAATCGCTTTGAAAAGTCAACATGCCTAGAGTTAAATAAGAGGTAGAGCCGTTCATCATTGCCTCAGAATTAGTCGAGATGACCAAGAATATTCATATAGAACTTGCCACATGTTCTTTTAAATAGCCAACACTGTTATTCGAAATTACTGGATTTGTAAGACATTTAACCCCCTCCGAAATGGGTCTGTATATAAACCAAGATACAAAGACGTTAACTCTCTTTCTGACTCTATAAACACTTTTCATTCAAATGAAAGCACTATTCTACTTTCCAGAGATACAAAAACTTTAATTCAAGTGATCATGAAGTATTAAAAGACTTTCCCCACTTTATATAAATTGGTAAAATACTATGTGGTATGAACTCCCATTCTTCTCATGAAGGATAATTTTTTTAAAAGAAAAACTCCCTCTAATAATGTAGATAAACACAACCCAGGAACACTAAGCATAGTAAAATGTGATACTTTATACAAGATCAGCTATCTGCCAAAATGCCAAACCTAAGTGGAAATCTAAGGAACATACCCAGCTGCTGGCAATGCTTTCAGAGATCATTTTTGTCTACATCTGTGGTAGTTTTCTATGAAAAACTGTAATCCACAATATTCTGAGCCTGCATACTAACCCATTCCAAGGGTGGCACAGTTAGGGGCTCCTGTAAGTGTTTTGCCTTGGCTAGACAGACTTCACCTACAGCAGTCTCTTGGAAACTTGGTTGCCCATCTGAATTATTCTGTATTTGGGGAGAAAATATTAGTCATTATAAAATAACTACACTGCCCTTCATTGACACTAATGTAATAATGACCACCTTATTAATAAAGAATATACTTTTGAGTTGTTTTCTAACAGTGCTCCATAACTTAAGCTAATTCATCCTTAACTGTTTCTTAACTGATCCTTTGGCCCAATGGTTACCTGGGACTAGTGGTACCCAATTGTGACAATAAAATACTCTTTAAAATTATATTGAGAAAGGACAAATAATCTAGTTGTTATTGGCCTGCAGTAGAAATAATTTAACTGAATATTATTCTCCAGAATTAAATATTCATCTAATTGAATTGTTCAATTCAATTAGATGAATATTTACACTAAATTGTTCATCCCTTTCTTCTGATGATACATACAAATTTAAGGAATATAGCAAGAACTGAATCAATAACCATATATGGAAAAAACAAGAAACAAGAGAGATGTTAGCTGTTAAGTGAATAAAATTAAAAATGAAAGCAAGTGAAAAGTGGTTCTCTCTAAGCCAGACTTTTATGCCTTATGTTTGTTTTGGAACCTAAAAGGCTCCTAATAAACAGTGTTACAAATGTATACAATAAAATTAACAAAACCTTAACACTAGTTATAAAGAAAGCTTGGCCGGGCGCGGTGGCTCAAGCCTGTAATCCCAGCACTTTGGGAGGCCGAGACGGGCTGATCACGAGGTCAGGAGATCGAGACCATCCTGACTAACGCAGTGAAACCCCGTCTCTACCAAAAAAACCACAAAAAACTAGCCGGGCGAGGTGGCGGGCGCCTGTAGTCCCAGCTACTCGGGAGGCCAAAGCAGGAGAATGGCGTGAACCCGGAAGGCGGAGCTTGCAGTGAGCTGAGATCCGGCCACTGCACTCCAGCCTGGGCGACAGAGCGAGACTCCGTCTCAAAAAAAAAAAAAAAAAAGAAAAAAAGAAATACTAAAGACATTACAAAATGATGTATTTTTTTTTTCCCTTGGCAGTGGTAGCATCATAGGAAACTAAGAAGTAATCTATGCAAGTTACAATTAGTTTATTTCCTTTATAATGGACAAAATGGCCAGAAAAAGACTTTATTAATCATACAATTGGTGGCATATGCCTGCTGTCCAGCAGTATGAATAAGACAGGCACTGGCAGTGACAACAAGTGATGATGTGAGGCTTAAAACTCATGGTATTGGCCAGGCGCAGTGGCTCATGCCTGTAACATCAGCACTTAGGGAGGCCAAGGCGGGCAGATCACCTGAGGTCCGAGGTCGAGACTAGCATGGCCAAAATGGCGAAACCCCATCTCTACTAAAAATATAAAAAAATTAGCCGGGCATGGTGGCATGTCTGTAATCCCAGTTACTTGGGAATCTGAAGCAGGAGATCGCTTGAACCCGGGAGGCAGAGGTTGCAGTGAGCCAAGATCGTGCCACTGGACTCCAGCCTGGGTGACAAAGCGAGACTCTGTCTCAAAAGGAAAAAAAAAAAAAAAAAAAAAAACCTCATAGTATTTCTAGTAAGTATCACAAAGGACATTTTTACTACTGTTTAAAGGGCTGGTTATAGACTCAATTGTGCCACAAAATGATCTTATCTTTGAGAGCCTCCTTTTTGAATCTCCTGGCATCTAATAATTTTACACACCCCAGTTCTTCTGGTCACTGAAGAACTCAATTCATATTAACAAGGCAAGGACGATGTGTTCCATACTAGCAATCAGAATATTTTAGAAAATGCAACCTAGAGGAATGCTTGACTCAAGGGAATGAATTACTGTAGTGACTCTTGGAGGGTGACAGGAAATATTCTGGAGGAAAAGCCTGTCAAATTATACTACCAAGGGGGCCACCCACTTGCTTCACACTAAGACTGGCATTACCTTCTTATATGATACTAACACATTCACTATGTTTGTGTTTTGAACTGTAGGGCATGGTCCTGATAAAGCAAGCTTTGGTTCATATAAATGTATATTGCATATACTTCACTCATATTTAACTATTTAATTATCTTAATTGTAACTGATCTGTTATTTCTCAAGTATAGACCATTTTCCTTTGAATAAATGCATGGCAATATTTTCAACATGTTACCGAATTGGTACCCTACCCTTGGGTTATTCTGTTTCAATGCTTTATCAGTGCTTATGTGGATTTTTCTAATCCTCAATTTAACATACCCAAATATAGAAAATAAGTACATAGCTTGAAGGATTATTTTTTACAACTTTAAGGAAAATGCTGAAAGCAGAACTTATGAAATGCCATATTTTACCTTAATTTTAGGTGAAATAATAAAATAGAAATTCAGTAACTCATGTAAATAAAAAATATCCCCTCAAATAAAGACCTTACCACATTACAGATAATAGTACAAATTAAATCATTATACAAGTATAATAGCCTCAAAACTGTATCTCAATCATGACTCAATTCTAATATCTTTTTGCAGTTTTATGATTATTCTGGAGAAGCTGAAATTTATAAATTCTATTAAGATCAAAGACCTTCCAATACACTAAAATAATACCAAGACCATTATGATTTCTTATGAATAATCATTGTTTTAAACATCTTTGTGTCTTCACATAAATTATGAAAATTTAACTCAGAAGAAAAATATTATAATCCATAATCCATTAAATAAAAAATACAGTGAGCTAGGTCAAAGTCAGTATTTTAAGAAATAATTAAGGTATTGTACTCAAGAGCACTTTTTTTTTCACTAGGATAGGAAAGTGAAACATAATTAGCATTTTACTCCATGACAGCAAGTTCACTGCACTTCTAAATGTTTGACTATCTCCAAAAATACACTTTTCATTGTTTTATAATACACACATATTTTATACTTGTGAGTTAACATAGGTATTTTTCTTGAGAAGACATTACAAAATGAAGCGCTGATATGAACAAAACCTCACAGGCAAAATTTTAGAAAATCTGAAATCATCTTGCCTGGGTCATAATTCAAAGACAGTGACAAATGTTGTTAGGGGAAACAAAATCAGTAGAAATATAAAATATGAAAAGTCTTTAAAATCCAGACAGCAAATATAAAAAACAGACAGACTTCAGTGAAAGCTTGGATAGCTATTTAAAGAAATGAGGTATGATGAAGTCATAGTGCTACAATATGTATCTATGTATTAAGAACCTATATTTCAAAGTTGCAAAATCAGCAAATCATAAACTATTTGCTGCTGTGTTCACATGACCTTACTGGTCAGATGTTTAATGGTCACTAATAATACATTTAAAATAAGCATGAAGCTAACTGCATGATCATATGGTGAGCTTATCCGCCACATAAGAAGGCAAATTATAAGTAAAAATGTAAGCAAACAATTTTGTATTAATAATAAATAGAGCTTTAAGCATTTAACATTATCAATACTTTTAAAATTTAAATAAATGCAACTATTTTATACAGAACTGTACCATTTATTATACACACAAGTAAGTTCCCTTTGTTAACAAAGGCTGGTTATAGATAATATGGAATGTTACAGTACCATCTTGCATAAAATTCTAGTACAATTTTGTACTTGAAAAAGGGTGCAAAAACACCAGCCTAATAAATCTGACTGAATTGAAATATCTCTTCTTTCTTTTTAAAAAGTACATCATTAACCACATACACCACAAACTGTACATAAGCTCACTTTAAATCACCAATTGGAGATATGATAGCATGTATATTGTAGTGTTAATTATCCCTCCCATCAGTTTAATTTATTAAAGCCTTACACTGCTGTTCATTCAGGAGCCTTTGTTGATGTGCAAGCTTGTAATATGAATTACTGAACTTAGGTAAGTACAATTTAAAGGAGGCCAACGACAGCTGCCAAGAATTATTTGCAGTAAGAAATGTCCTTCTCACAGAAGACTCACTTAGGAGCAAACATTTTTTAGAATATCTTCCTTCTTTCAAATATATTGTAGCCGGTCAAGATTCTCCATTTTGAACTCTGGATGCTGGTGGTTGCATGAAATCCTTAAAGGGAACTAGTGCCTCTTTAAGTGCAGAACAGACTTCAGAAGAAGAGCAGGTGATGCATTCTACTAAAGTTGGGTATAAGGCGATTACTTGTGCCCAGGTATTTCCATCAACTGTAATGCAAAAGTATAAAACCTCAAAAGGGTAGAATTAAATAGCAGACATTATTCAATTAACAGGAACACAATCCTTTAAACTGAATGTAAAGAAAAAATTCTGAAATACGAAGATTCTACAAGCTTGTATCTTTTTATCTTTTTAATTTTTCAAAGATTTCCTGCTATATTTAATAAGGTATAGGAAAAAATATATGTTCAGTGTGCAGTCATCAGTAATAATAAATTTGATAAAGTACATTTTAAATGGTATTTCAATTTGCAAAGGCTCTGAAAGCTAACAAAGCAATTCAGAATAATCCAAACTTTGGCATTTTTAATATAATTGCCAGAGGATGTAGTGTATGTTTCAAGAATTAGAAACTTTCAGTTGTCTGCTAAAAGTAGAAAGCTTTTGAAATACAAAATATGTTTAATGATTTTCCTAGTAATATCTTTGATGTTACTTTTAATTACAAATGGTCACAAACTGATTCATTGTTGTCTTGTACTGTTTGCTAATCTTTAATGTATATCATTAGATGTAGACTTGAGTGGGGAGGAACCATGTCTGCCTTCTTCACCACTATCATGAACAAATAGTACAGCTGAATGCTATTGCTACTGAATGGGCAAAAGTGTTACATCCCAATTAGTTATATTTTCCTATAAGTATTGTGCATAATGTTGGGCATCCAATATGCAAGATTTTTTTTAGACTTACATATTTTTAAAATTTTGTGAAACAAGTCTCAAATCTAAAAGGCATTATAGTATTAAAGAAAAATAAATACTACGTGTAGAGAGCTTTGATTCTGTTTCTCACTACAATTTACTGGATGTCAATTGCCTAAAATTCTTTCTGAAATAAGGCAATGATGGGTGTCCCTGGTCAAGTCATTTAATTTCTCTTTATCTTACTTCTCCCACTGTAAAATAAAGAAATGAGTTTCTCAAACTAGTGTTCCTCAATTTACTTCTTAGGAAAAAGCTCCTGATAAAGTAGTTTGGCAGATGTTTCGTATCTCTCACCTTTTGGAGACAAAGTCTTCATATCAATTTATTAAGGGCTTGTAGTAAAAGAACAAATTTAACTTTAACCCAGTGTTCCCAAATTCAATTATGGAGTTTTTTTCATCCAATATCTACTGACAACACACATCATCAATGTTCATGCCTTAGTACATATCTTGGAAAAATGCTATACTGTTAATTTAACCTCTTTTCCCAAACAGGGGCTTCCTCAGGGTGGGTGTGATAAGAAATGGGGAACGGGGCTGATGGGTATTGCTGAGGGTGAGGAGTCAGGCTGGAGTTGTTCTGCTTTTCTCTGTTTTAATATGTTGGGAATTCACATCACATTTCATTTGTAAAAAGAATTTTGCTGCTTAACAGAATACAAAAGTCTAAAAGCCACTGTCTAAGAAGTTTTAAAAAGTCTGCTTCAGTTGTCTCCTGTGAAACTTTGCACTAATCATTTAACAAAAGATTAGATAGAATGAAACCTGTCTAGGTTGTCCCAGATGGAGAGTCAATTGACCAAATTAACCCTTGGTTTATTACAGTAAAACACAAAAGTACGTTAAGATGACATCTTAAACTCAAAGGAAGCAAGTCAAATTTCTTAAATTAAAATATGTTTTAGGCTGGCGTGGTGTCTCACGCCTGTAATCCTAGCACTTTGGGAGGCCAAGGCAGGCGGATCACCTGAGGTCAGGCCTGGCCAACATGGTGAAACCCCATCTCTACTAAAAATACAAAAATTAGCCAGACGTGGTGGTCCCAACTACTCAGGAGGCTGAGGCTGGAGAATCGTTTAAACCTGGCAGGCAGAGGTTTCAGTGAGCTGAGATTGCACCACTGCATGCCAGCCTGGGCAACAGAGCAAGACTCTAAATATTCATTTGTGTACAAAATTCATTGTGTACAAATATTCATTTGTGTACAAAACAGGGATGGGGGAGTATTAGAATATGTGCTTTGTATTTAGAAAATAAACTTCTGCAGGGATCCACAAACTAATACAAATGGTTGTCTGTGGTAAAGTAAGAACTGGGCAGATAAAGAATAAGGAAAAGATCATATTAAAACTTTTCCCTGTATATCATTTTACAGTTTTGGATTTTTGGACCATGTGTATGTATACTACCTATTTAAAATTTTAAATAAAGATCAAGCAAAATGATGAAAACAAAATCTCGGCTGGGGGGCAGTGGTTCATGCCTGCAATCCCAGCAGTTTGGGAGGTGAAGGTGGGCAGACTGCTTGAGCTTAGGAGTATGAGACCAGCCTGGCCAACATGGCAAGACCCTATCTCTACTGAAAATACAAAACAATTAGCAGAATGTGGTGGCACGTGTCTGCAGTCCCAGCTACTTGGGAGGCTCAGATGGGAGGATTGCTTGAGCCCAGGAGGTCAAGGCCGCAGTAAGCGTCGATCACACCATTGCACCCCAGCCTGGGTGACAGAGCGAGAGCCTGTCTGAAAAAAGACAAAAAAACAAAAAACTCCCCAAACAAAAATAAGTCTAACAAATGCATCTTTTCTCACAAAAAAGCCCCAAAACAAATAGGGAAGTCATTCTTTTTCTTAATAAAGCTTACCACAGCGTCCTAAAATGTTATATCATCTTATATGCTTACATTCAAATTTTTACTTCATAGACCCAGAGACATAATTCAAACTCTATTAAACAATTTTTAATATTCATTTAGTTAAATCATCTATTACTACAATGTCTTATACATATAACCTTTTTACTGAGTTTTTGCTTCCTTTTCTCCCTTTATACACGTTCTGGTTCTTCTTTAAAAAAAAAAAAAAAAAAAAGATGGGGTCTGACTACATCGTCCAGGATGGTCTCAGACTGCTAGACTCAAGCAATCCTCCCACCTCAGGCTCCCAAAGTGTTGGGATTGCACATGTGAGCCACTGCACCAGCCCAGAACACTATTTTAGGAAAACCCAAATCTGAACTCTAATAGGATAAATTCAGGACATTGCCCCAGGCTTTTTCTTAGAAATTCCATCCCTCCCTTTGGGTTGAATAAATACAAGTGTACTGCCTCTTAAGATTTAGTATAATACCCTTTCTAGGCCAAAGTACCAATGGGTGAATTTTAAGAAAAGAAAAATACATATTTATTCCACTTATATAATAGTTGACAGGAATAAATATCCTACAACTCATTCATTAATTTACTAGGAATCTCCTTTTTTCTTGGGTATTGAAAGTAATGCTCCTTAAAGTGCCAATCTGCTACAAAATAAGAAGCTTTTCCCAGAATGTAAACCAACACGCTGCTTTCTTCTTTACAATGTCTTCTTGTATAAAAAAAAGTCAGCTGAACCAAGCAGTGTGTTTAGTGACACATCTGATTTATATTCTGATGCCAGCTCACTATTTTGTCCCAGACCAGTAACAAAACTGTTGAAGCCAATCAATGGCTGGTCCAACAAACCATACTTTGAAAAGCAATGTTGTAGAGGATTCAAAATAGAACAAAACATGGTCTGAAAATCCTCTCAAAAAATCTTAACAATGTAAAGGGAGATGAGTCATGTACATGCATAATTGTAATACAAATAGAGTGCTTCAAGACAAGTACGCATAAAAAAGCTTTGCATTCAATGAAAAGATGAATTATTTACCTTTAAGAGATTAAAAACAAGGTTTAAAAGTAGGGTGGTATTCCAAACAGGTCGATACAAGCTGGATAATGAAATAAACAAAAGGTTGGAAAAATTTGGGAAGATTGAGAATTTTAGTTTAGTGGAGAGTAGGGGAAATGAAATCTATTGTGGAAAATGAAGTGTGACTAGAATGGAGTCAGAGTGCAGTATTCTTTGCAACTTGGTAGGAAACAGTAAATGAAAAATACTTTTTTGCTTTGAGAGGATGAGGAAATAAATGATCAAAGCCCTACTATAGAAAAATCGTTTCTGGCTATCATGTAAAGAATGGACTGGATAGGAATGAATAACAGAAAGGGCAAATAAATGAGAAAGAATGATAAAAATGATTCAAAATTATTTATACAGTTTGTATCTATAAAGTAAATCAGTACAAACAGAAGATAAAGCCCTTTTCCATCTCTCCCCAAATAAGTCAATGATCTACATTAAAAAATATATGAAATATGGATTGTTCTTGCAATACCCTGACTTCAGAACAATTCAGTAAAAAAAAAAAAAAAAAAAAAAGGTCAGGTAGACTGCCTCATAAAAAATGAAAACATTACAAATTAATTTTACTTAATTGACATCCTAATGGACTTGATGTTTTGTTGTCATAAGAACTGGAGAAAAGAAGTCTAATGACTGTTATGTTCCTATAATTCAGTTAAATTAATAGTAATACAAAAGTCCATCACAAATAGAACATAAATGCTATGAATTTAAAATAACTGAGTTTCTAAGCACTTACCATTCTCAGGCTGAGTTTTCTTAAGTGAATCAATAAGAGTACTGACTGCTTTTAAAACAAATATAATTTCTGTTACTTGTTGCCTAAAAAAGAGATAGGAAATCATTTCCATTAAGATTTTAAAGTTACCAGGTGTGTTTGTTTTTTAAACTAAGTTTGTGCAAATAGATGAACTTTTGAAAAATACTGAACACAATACAATGCAAGGTTAATGTTAGTTTTAAACGCATATAAAAGTAAAAATAATTTTATTTATATGTACTTCAGTGTGCAAATCAAATTTGTAGTTATTCTTGCCATAACTTATCAATTAAGAAAGGGGTGGGGCAATCTACTCATGAAAAATTAAATTTATTTGTAAGATATTTCACATTACTTAAAATTAAAATGTTTTATTTTTATTTATTGATTTTTTGAGACAGGGTCTTGCTCTGTCACTTAGGCTGGAGTGCAATGGTGAGATCACAGCTCACTGCAGCCTTTACTTGGGCTCAAGTGATCCTCCCACTTAGCCTCCTGAGTAGCTGGGACTACAGGTGCATGCCACGTTGTCTGGCTAATTTTTTTTTTTTAAGTAGAAACAAAGTCTTGCTATGCTGCCCATGCTGGTCTCGAACTCCTAGGCTCAAGTGATCGCCCTGCAAAGTGATCCTCCTGCCTCGGCTTCCTAAAGTGCTGGGATTACAGGCATGAGCCACTGTGCCCTGCCCTTAAAACATTTTATAATATATGCTTTTAAAACCTCTCTACAAGTTTGTTTGTTTTTTTTTTTAAACTAATTAGTACTAAAAGAGCTTTGCCAAAGTTTAAATGGAAACAAGACTACTATTACCACATGGCATATATTTTACCATGCTGATGAAAGTATATTCAAAATTACAATGGTACTTATTTAACTTTCTAATACTACAAACAAGAAACATGCTGGAAATCAATCCTAAGGTAGCACTATTTGGAGACATCAGCAATGAAGAATGAACTTGGAGTAAAGGGTCAACAAGAGTAGCTTGATTCCCTTCTTTCTCCTCACAGAAACAAAGCTCTTCTGGTCTATGGCCCGCCCTCATCCCTCCCCATTCCTGGTGTGCATCTGTGTTATTGTACAGATAAGACTTTTCTAATACCATGTCAGGGTGCTATTTCAAGACTTCCTATTGTAAGCATTGAAGTATTTTATTGTGTTGCAATGTAGCTTTTTAGAAAACAATTTAATGATACTGCAACAAACACAGAATAATACAATATAACTTCATAGGACAATTATAAATAAGGCTCAATTTAAAGGTAGTTGTTAAAAAGTAAAGACTTAGAACATTAAAAAATAAAGTGAAAGTTTTCTTCTGAAATCAAATAATATTTTATAATATATAAATATATTCTAACAATATTCCACTCAAAACAACCTTATTACCGCATTTCCAAGTATACTTCAGAAATCAATTTTCAATCATGCCCATAACCAAATTACTAACATCTGTCTTTGGAGTGTTTTTGTGTATAAATTTGAGTATGAGAAGTTATAATTTATGTTCTAGAAATTCAAAATACACTGGATTCTAAAAGAAGAAATACAAATAGCTAATATGCATTGGTAATTAAAAAATGAAAGCAAACTACCATATGACTATTTTTCATTCACCAAATTAGAAAAAGATAAATGATAAACTGGCAAATAATTTTAAAATGCTAAAAATTAAGGAAAGGGACATTGGGAGAATGTAAATTGGTATAAATCTCTGTTGGGAAATTTGGTTAATGCATATCAAAAGCTATAAAATGTCTGTGTCTTTTGACAGGTCAATTCCAACCTCAGAAATTTATTATAAGTAAATTAAAATGTGCACAAAGATTTAATGCTGGTGATTTACCTCTCTAGTCCTACCTTATGAGATGGCAACAATGATTTTTGTCTTTCCTGACTTTGATAACTATGTTTTCCCATGTTATTTTCTGTTAGCTTCATTTGCTATGTCTTAAACTCTAATTTCCACATTAAAAGTAGATTTGCAACCTAACTCAAATGTATGACTGCATCCTTTGTTGAATTCTGGTCTGTACTCCAACTCTGATTAGCCTTGGCTGACCAGGAGAGCCTAGTGCCCCTTCCACTGACACAGGTTGAATAGATGAGAAATAAACCAGTTTAGGTCCATGGGCTTAATTAAGCAGATTGGATGAAAAGAAGACCTAAGATCAGGCTAGCTGACACAGAGAGAAACCTGCAAATGACTGTAAAACAAACTAGGATATTCCTAAAATATGATTTATGATTTTCACTATAGAGAAATAATATCATGTGTTCATACAGATCCACAAGTCCTTATCTGGAAATCTCTGGAAGAAGATATATTTTGGAATTCAGTTTATTTATTTTTTTAATTCAAAAAGGTAATTTGGTACCTATGTATCATATGTTACATAACCTCCATGATGGGTCTAAAAAAGTACCCCATAACAAAACATGTTAATATGTCTATAGGAAAACCTGTGAATATTTACACCATATAGGATAAGATTATAAACAACTTCAGCTTAGTTCAGATCACTTACAAAAATACTTGCTTTTCAGAATTTTCCTTGTTATCAACAATTAGTACAACAATACATTTATTTCTTTAATAAAATGAAATATATACCTTGGAAGAGGGCATTTACCACTTAATCTTTCATCCTCTATATAGCGATGTAGTACATCTTGGGACCTCTTTAAAAGCACTGAGAGTGCCATTCGTGAGATGTAGCCTTCTTGAGGTGTTGTGACTTTATTACTGAAGGAAAACTGAAGCAATGTTTCAAAACACATTTTAGAAAATTCCTCTCTCAAACGAATATCAATCTCTGCTTCTGTAAAATTAACAAATTTTGATGGTTAATAAAAGTTAAATCAATGAGCTTTAATGATAACAATGCATAGCAAACTAGGAATAGAGGGAAATTCCTCAATCTGGTGAAAGGCATCTAGAACAACCTATAGCTAATAGCATACATATAGTGAAATTGTGTTGTGTGTGTATGTGTGTGTGTAGAGAGAGAGAGAGAGAAACAAATTCTCCCTCACAAGATCAAAAACAAGGCAAGATCCTCATCACTTCTATTCAACATATTTCTTGACTTGGTCTTTCTATACTATAAAACAGCACTATAAAATATACTTCACAATAGTTTTTCATGTGGTCAAACTTGCATTAATCTCTTTTTCTCTCTTTTTCCCTCTCCCAACAACTTCTTTCCTGGAATGTGACCTCTGCTCCAGTCTGGCAGTTGCTCTCTAGACACGCTGTTCTGCCATATCCTGAAACTAGTCTTTGCCATCACCCTGGAAATTGTTTCCATTATCTCTTGAGTTAGATCCCACTTCCAAGATCTCACGCCTTCTTTTTCTCCTTTTTTTTTTTTTTTTTTTTTTTTTTTTTTTTTTTGAGACGGAGTCTTCTCTTGTTGCCCAGGCAGGAGTGCAGTGGTGCAATCTTGGCTCACCACAACCTCCGCTTCCTGGGTTCAAGTAATTCTCCTGCCTCAGCCTCCTGAATAGCTGGGACTACAGGCACGTGCCACCACACCCAGCTATTTTTGTATTTTTGGTAGAGTCAGTGTTTCACTGTGTTAGCCAGGATGGTCTTGATCTCCTGACCTCATGATCCACCCACTTGGCCTCCCAAAGTGCTAGGATTACAGGCGTGAGCCACAGCGCCCAGCCTCATGCCTGATTTTCCTTGGTTTACCACTTTGTTTTTACAGAGCATATTTTGAAGTAGCTTTCTAAGAAAGAATGAATGAGAAGTAAAACTTTTGAGAGCATGTACCTCTGAAAATGTCACATATTATGGTACTCAAAAAAGTACCCTGCAGCATCAGCATTACCAGAAAACTTGTTAGAAATGTAAATTCACATGTCACCCAGTCTTACTGAATCAGAAATTCAGGGGTACAGTTCAGCAATTGCTTATCCTCTGGTTGATTATGATGCATGCTGAAATTGGAGAATTACTGTTTTACACTCATACTTGGCCAACAGTATGAGTTTTTAACATGGAGCTTCCATGTTAAAAGTCCTTTCCATTTACAACTGCTTCAATGTCTTTTAGCATCCAATACTGCCTCTGAGAATTCCAATGTCTGTTTTTGTGTGTATGTGTGTGTGTGTGTATGTTTTTCTTTTTTTTTGAGACAGGGTCTTCACTCTGTTGCCCTGGCTGGAGTGCAGTGGCATGACCTCAGCTTACTGCAACCTCCGCCTCCCAGGTTCAAGAGATCCTCCCACCTCAGACTCCCGAGTAGCTGGGACTACAGGCACACACCTGGCTAATTTTTGTATTTTTTTTAAGTAGGGACAGGGTTTCACTGTGTTGGCCAGGATAGTCTTGAACTCTTGACTTCAAGTGATCACCCGTCTTGCCCTCCGAAAGTGCTGGGATTACAGGCATAAGCCACTGTGCCTGGCCTCCAATGTCTTTTGTACTGAACTTTTTTTTTTCTTTCTGAAATCTTTTAGGGTCTTATCTTTATCCCAGGTATTCTGATATTTCATAATGACATGCCTGACTGTGGGTCTTTTTTCTTTCACTGTTTTTGGCACTATTTTTAATCCGGAAGTTTTTTTCTTCAGTTCTTCAGTTTATTTCCTTGATAATTCCTTCTCTTAGATTTTCTTTGTTCTCTCTTTGTCAGATGTTAGACTCCTTGGATTCATTTGACTTCTCCTTTCAACCTTTCACTAAACTTGTCATCACATCTTTAGTTTCTATGAGTTCTTTCTTGTTTTTTTGTTTTTGAAAAAGACAGAGTCTCTAGTCTGTCACCCAGGCTGGAGTGCAGTGGCACAATCACAGCTCATTGCAGCCTTGTTCTCCCGGCCTCAGGTGATCCTCCCACCTCAGCCTCCTAAGTAGCTGGGACTACAGTCATGTACTATCTCACCCAGCTAATATTTGTATTCTTTGCAGAGATGGGGTTTTGCCATGTTGCTTAGGCTGGTCTCAAACTCCTGTAAGCCTCCTGCCTTGGCCTCCTAAATGCTGGGAGCCACCGTGCCCAGCCTTCTTTCTTTTTCTACTGCTCCTTTTATGTAGCATTTTAAAATTGTTTCATTGCTGTAGTCTTTTATCTCTTTGATCATCCTAACTGTAGTTTTATGCTTTCAGTGACTGTGCATTTTATCTGTTTCCTCCCAATGTCTTTTACTCCCTCTTCATTCGTTTTGGTCTTTCTCTTTTGTGTTAGAGAATTTCCTCAAATGTCTGTGAGCTCTGACTATCAGATCATACTTAAAAGCAAAAGGCCAATCATCACTGGAACCTCTGTGTTTACAGGTTGGCCTTGTTTAGCAAGGAACCGTTTTGTATGTATATGTTTAAGGAAAACTCCAAGTTTTTTTTTTTTTAAATGAAAACTACAAACTTTATTTCTCAACATAAGCTCAATCAAGTTCAAGACACTTTTGTAAGCGAGGATACCAGCCATTTAGTTTATCTGTAAAAAACTGAGGTCCTGGGAATTTAACCATGTCAATGCTATTTTTTTTACACTATTAACTGAAGAAAAAGGCTGTCCTTCCATGGTATGTTAAGATCCGAAACAAAAATAAACCAAAAGGAGCCAAATTACAACTGTAAAGTGGATGCCTAATGATTTCCCACTGAAACTCTTGCAAAATTGCCCTTGTCTGATGAGAGGAATGAGCAGGAGCATTGTTGTGGTGGTGAAGGACTCACACGTGAAGCTTTCCCAGGTGTTAGAAAACTCCAAGTTAATGCTGAGAAGACATGCATCATATGGCAAAGTCACTGAAAGAATGTCCATGCACCTTTCTTGTCTTGGTAAATTTAATACTATAAATAGCAAGATATATAATCAGAAAACTGCCAGGAAAAGTATACTTGGTAACTCAACAGCCCTTATTTAACTTTGAACATTTATGCCTAATTGTGAATATTGTTCTTAATGTGTATTTTATTAAAAATTAAATATTTTCGCATACTCTTAATAATAAAAAGTTTGCTACGTTAAGATAAATGGGCTTTAAAATTTTCCCCGTGAGATTCTCATCTTTGCTAAACCCATACTTTACCAGGCCAGTTTTAAAAACTGGGCTAAAAAAAAAACCTAGTATGTGAAGTAAGCAGTATGAGAGACATCTAGTGGTCAAACTGTACACATAAATGCTCTTTAAAATGCGCAGCACAAAATAGGAGAAGCTAGTTAAGGCTCTAGTAAATTCTGAGGATTAACGATCTACATGGCACAAATTTATAGTTTTGGTTTTTTTTTCTTTTTTCGTTTTGAGACAGTCTTGCTCTATCTCCCAGGCTGGAGCACAGTAGTGTGATCCCGGCTCACAGCAACCTCTGCTTCCCGGATTCAAGCAATTTTCCTGCCTCAGCTTCCTGTGTAGCTGGGATAACAGACACATGCCATCACACCCGGCTAATTTTTTTATTTTTAGTGGAGGCAGGGTTTCACCATGTTGGTCAGGCTGGTCTTGAACTCCTGACCTTAAGTGATCTGCCCATCTTGGCCTCCCAAAGTGTAGTTTTAAAATCATATATACATATATATGAGACAAGAGTCTTGGTCTGTTGCCCAGAGTGCACTCTAAAATGCAGTGGTTCAATCATAACTCTGTCCTCTCAGCCTACTGGGCTCAAGCCATCCCACCTCAGCCACCTGAGTAGCTAGGACTACAGGCATGTGTCACCATGCCCAGCTAATTTTAAAACTTTTTGTAGAGATGGAGGCAGTCTCACTATGCTGCCCAGGCTGGTCTTAAACTCGTGGCCTCAGGTGATCCTCCCACCTTGGGATCCCACCTAGCGATCCCAGAATGCTGGGATTATGGGCATGAATCACTGCACCTGGCTGATGCCACAACTTAAGACTTGAGCTCAGGTTTAGAAAAAGAGAATTAATAACAAACAGTAATTTATATATCGGTTCCCAATTAAGGCAGCATTACATCATGAAAAGAAGCATGTAGTTCTTTTTTAAGCATGAATTTGGCCTCTAGTCCTAAGATTGTGAGCAATTTATTTTTTCAACCTTTCTAAATCAATTTTCTTTCCTATAATATGGTCGTACCTATCCTCACAGAAATGTTCTGAGAAATGAGATAACATTCTAGCACAGTATCTTGTACATAGTTGGCACTGAGTAAATGTTAATTCCCTTAAAAAATGTTGAGGCATCTTATTTTTTTAAACGAACTCTGTAATTTATAGTCCTGAGAAGATGGTATTAATATCTCCATTTTAAAGGTTACAAAACTGAGACTCAAAAGTTAATTGACTGCTAAGTGGCAGAATATACATTCATATTTTTATATTCCTTTCCAATCTATGACTTCACAAAACTGGTAACTTGTGTCAGCCTGCAGTGACATCCATGGATTCCACAAAGTGCTCTGCAATTTCATTGTTCACAGTTTGCAATTATGATATTTAAAAGATTTAGTTCAGTGTTTCTGATCATATATCAGATTCCACAGAATAGAAACATGGAATAAAAACATTCTATTCCACAGAATAGTCATGTCATAACATTTCTCCTCATAAAGCTTAGTTCTATATTACAATCCTAAAAATCACCTTACCATTCTTCAGTTTACATTACAAAATCATAGGATTGAACATTTCTACTGTCAGTTTCTTCAAAAGTACTTCAATACTTTTTAATACTTAAAAAAAATTAAAATAACATACCTGTAAATGAAGATGACTGAGAATGTATTGAGCCCTTGTTAAGCATTGTCATTATTTGACCAACAAATTCCTTAGGAATAAAATTGGCATAAGGTAGTATCTCATTGCTGATAAGCTGAACTACCTAAAACAAAAGGGACAAATGCAAATGTATTGTTTTCCTTGAAAGAGACTGACTAAAATAATTTCTAGAGTAAAATTTAAATTTTACTTTAAATGAAAATCAGTTAAAGAACTCTCCTTTAAAGAAGTACACAAACATTTTAATGTTAGCATACAGGATGACTACTAATCTGTTTCTCTCATCTGTCTTAGTAACTTTAATAGAAAATAGTACCATAACTGTTTACTATTTGGACAAATGTTGATCTTCAGCATGATAACTGCAAATAGGGCTCTAGAGAAAAATAGTCAGCATATGAAAATTTACCCATGTTAGAATTAAAATATTCAAAATAGGATTAAGAATAACATTTAAATCACTTTTTATAACCAAAAACTACCAGCTGTAAGAGAAATTAAAGTTATATTCATTTTTGTCAAATAGTTTATTTCTAACATGTAGTACGTTATTTTGCCCTTTAAAGTCCACGAGAGCTTTAATACAGTAATGGCACAAAAGGCAATATTTTGTTTCCATATAATGCCTATGCATTTTAAATGTATATTTTATTTATTTATTTATTTATTTTTGAGATGGAGTCTCGCTCTGTTGCCCAGGCTGGAGTGCAGTGGCGTGATCTCGGCTTACTGCAAGCTCCACCTCCCGGTTCACGCCATTCTCCTGTCTCAGCCTCCTGAGTAGCTGGGACTACAGGGGCCCACCACCACACCCGGCTAATTTTTTTTTTTTAAGTAGAGATGAGGTTTCACCATGTTAGCCAGGATGGTCTTGATCTCTTGATCTCGTGATCTGCCCGCCTCTGCCTCCCAAAGTGCTGAGATTACAGGCATGGGCCACCGCACCCGGCCAAATGTATATTACGGTTCCTCTATCCCACTTAAAGAAAAAAAACCTCCCAAACCCTAACCATCAACAAAAAAATCCACAACCACAAGAACTGCTTATTTAAATTCCATTTACAATCCTTAAAATATATTTCTTATTTTTTTACTTTTATTTTTTTAGAGACAGGGTCTTGCTCTGTTGCCCAGGCTGAAGCACAGTGGTACAGTCATAGCTCACTGAAGCCTCCAACTCCTGAGCTCAAGTGATCCTCTCACCTCAGTCTCCCGAGTAACTAGGACTATAGGTGTGAACCACCATGCCCAATTAACTTAAATTTTTTTTTTTTTTGTAGAGATGGTGTCTTGCTATGTTGCATAGGCTGGTCTCAAACTCCTGGTCTCAAGCAATCCTCCTGCCTCAGCCTCTCAAAGCACTAGGATTACAAGTATGAGTCACCATTCCCAGCCTCAAAATATATTCTTTTTTTTTTTGAGACAGAGTCTCGCTCTGTCGCCCAGGCTGGAGTGCAGTGGCGTGATCTCGGCTCACTGCAAGCTCCGCCTCCCGGGTTCACGCCATTCTCCTGCCTCAGCCTCCTGAGTAGCTGGGACTACATGTGCCCGCCACCACGCCCGGCTAATTTTTTGTATTTTTAGTAGAGACGGGGTTTCACCGAATTAGCCAGGATGGTCTCGATCTCCTGACCTTGGGATCTGCCCATCTCAGCCTCCCAAAGTGCTTGGATTACAGGCTTGAGCCACTGCGCCTGGCCTCAAAATACATTCTTTAAAAAACACTATTTGCTTTAAGAATTCCATAGGCTGTATATACAGATGATTAAAAATTGAAAAATTCAAGCAACTGATTAATTTGAACCAGAAACATCTGGTATGTCAAACTGCAGAGTAAGCTCTCAAATACATGCCCCCTGACTGATGGATTTATTTCACTGAATCAACTCTTTTTACATGTATTAAATGAAGTATTAATAAGTATTGGGATAACATTCACAAAGCACAAGACTATAACAAATCTAAGGAAGTCACTTTTAAAATGTCAGTCCTTTAAACATCAACATTTAACCTGTAAGAGTTTTAATGCTTTCAGTTTTAATCTTAACCTATTACTTTATTCTTTCAGCAACTGTATAGTTCAAACACTTTTACTATTTGGTTTCAAAAATGGTCACAGGAAAACATTTTAAATAGCTTCCTTACCTCGACATCAATATTTTCATTTCTTTGAAACTCTTGAATAGAGAGATTATCTGGAGGTATGCTAAAAAAATAAACAAAATACTTGATTTTTAAAGATAAAATATTCCCTGCAAATACAAACAAAATAGATAAACAGTATTCAAATGTCAAAAAAGTATGTCTTCCAACCCAGGTTGGGGCATTATTATTTATTTAGAAGAGTAATATTATAAATTAAAGTAATTAGTTTAAACTATTAAGCTAATTACAAACATGATACTCTAACTACAAAAACACTAGGTCCAATCTTGAACTAAATAAAATCTGTAGAACTAAACTTCTTTCGATATTATGAATGAAAAAACAATGAAAGGTAAAGATATATCATCTGCAGCAGAGCAGAAGTTACCATTGTGGTGTTACTTGAATTCACTTATATTGGTGGTTATTTGAGAGAGCCTTAGTGAAGCTGCTGAATTATTCACTCAGAGACAGTCCATTAGTCATTAATTTGTAACAAATACAATGGATTAAAGATCTTTACAATAGGCTGGGCGCGGTGGCTCAAGCCTGTAATCCCAGTACTTTGGGAGGCCGAGGCGGGTGGATCACGAAGTCAGGAGATCGAGACCATCCTGGCTAACATGGTGAAACCCCGTCTCTACTAAAAATACAAAAAACTAGCCGGGCGTGGTGGCGGGCGCCTGTAGTCCCAGCTACTCGGAGGCTGAGGCAGGAGAATGGCGGGAACCCGGGAGGCGGAGCTTGCAGTGAGCCGAGATCGCGCCACTGCACTCCAGCCTGGGTGACACAGCGAGACTCCGTCTCAAAAAAAAAAGAGAAAATCTGTAAAGAAGAGGACTGATGCAGATTTTCTAAAGCAGAAAATTGTTCCAACAAGAACAAAGGAAATCAATAGTTCTGAGAGAACCAAGGTGGTGGATTCCAGACTGTGGCTCATAAGAGTGAACATTAAAATGGACATAAAGTTAAAAAAACAGCAAGATACTATTTAAAAACAGTTGAGAATAGGATAGTAATAACTGTTAGAATAATGACAGCTAAAAAGTTAGGCAGCCACTGTACTATGAGCTTTATTTATATTAATCTCCCATAGCAATTCCATGTAGTAATTATTACATAATCAACAGAAGAGGGAACTGAAACTTAGAATGCCTACTAATATGCCCGAGAACACACTTTAAGTAAATGACGAGGCCACAATCTAAACCTAGATTTATGTGACATTTGAGCCTACATTATTCTTTTTTATGTTGTAGATGTAAAAATAGTATTAGAACATTTAGGTTTAATATATACTTCTGTATATTAAGTATAATATACAATTTTATATACAGGAATATATGGGCATCAGACTGTGGTTTCATTGGTTTGGACATTTTTCATTCAACAAATATCTACTGAGTACCAATTACTTTGCATCAGGTATTATATTCTTGGGTGTTCAAGATCTAGCTGTGAACAAGATAGACTCAGTCCATTTCTCATGGAACTTAGATTCTGGTGTCCAAGTCCTAAGCTAACTATAAATCGGTAGTAGAAACTAGAGGAAAAAATTGAAAGAAATTTACCCAAACCTGAACCAATCAGAAGAATTTCACAATCACTGCCATCAAAGCAGCTTCACAGACTATATCTGCATCTCTAGAGACAAAAGTTGTGTTTAATTTATAACCAAGGAAGGTAAGGGCTTAGTAATATTAAAAGATTTGTGATGATGGTGGAGGTAACTAAGGATGAGTTGATTATCAACAAAAAATGAAGAAGCAAAAAAATAAAATAATATTATTAGTGTGTATGTTTCTATATTATTAGTGTGTATATTTCTATATTATAGTTCAGTGTTTCTATATTGTTTCTATATTATAGTATGTTTCCATGTTATAGAAATATACACACTAATAATATTAATACTTTTAGTGTGTACAGCATGTGCTAAGGTATATTAGTGTGTTTATTTCAACACACATTAATAATATTAATACTATTTGGATCATATACCAGAAACACTGAACTAGATTTTTAAGATATCATATGATGAGGGAAGAGAGTAGCATATAAAACTAAAAACTGAATAACTAATAGTTATTTAATTTATAACTAGCAAACATATCAAAAACATCGATTGAGCTTTAAAAATGCTGATTAACAGAATTTATGTATAAGTTAAAGGGGCAATGGTCAATACTGCAAGTTACAAATGAGCCATGTAAGATCTTAAATTCCTTAAATTTGAAAACTACAGTAATCTTTAAAAATTTATTTTCACGAATCTTTCTTTAGCCTTCAAACTGATAAAGTGTTATTTGTACTTTTTGTCAGTTCTCTGTATGACATATTAAAATTTTTGTTGCAATATAATCTACATATTATAAAATTCACCCTTTTAAAAGATACAATTTAGTGTTCCTTAGTATATTCATAAAGTTGTACAAACATCACCATTTCTAATTCCAGAACATTTTGATCACCCCCCAAAAAAACTCTGTACCCATAAGGAATCACTCCCCTTATCTCCCTTCCCCCTACTCCTGGGAACCATAAATCTACTTTGTCTCTATGGATTTGTTACTCTGCATATATCCCATAAACAAGATCATACAATATATGGCCTTTTGTGTCTAGTTTCTTCCACTTAGCATTATGTTTTAAATGTTCATCCATGTTAGAGCATGCATTAGCACTTCATCCTTTTTTATGGCTGAAAAATATTCCACTGTATGAATATACTACATTCAATTTATCTATACAGCAGTTGATAAACATTTGGGTTACTTTCACTTTTTTGCTACTATGAATAACACTGCTGTGAACATTAGTGTCCAAGTTTTTGTGTGAACATGTGTTTTCAATTCTTTTGCACAGTCCTTTGTGATTTTTAATGTAAGGTCCACAGATCATTAATTGTATAACTTCCCACTCACCCATTGTGTCTCCTTTGATAACTACCATGTTTTGGTATTTAAAGTTGGCTGAATGAATTTCTAATAGACTTCAAGTGTTTACCAAATTGCAGTCCTTATGTTTTTCAACTTTGACTTTTTCTTTCTCTTAAACTGTTTACTTATAATAGCCCTCAATGACATGCAAAGGCTTTCTTTTCTTCTAGTTGATTTTATTTGTAGTTTCTGTGTTATTGTATTCCCTTGCCAAAGCATCTTGCAGATCAAAAAGGTTGGGGAATATTAGAGAGAGAGAGATGTTTATTCTTAAAGTCTTAGAGTATATATTAATTAGGTTAAAGGATTTATAAAGGTACCAATATAAAAAAATGATCAAGTATCAGTCTTATTTAAATTCATTAAGTCTTGCCATTCCAAGCAACATTCCAAAATAATCTTGCTACTGTTCAAATACTACTGATAAACTTCAGCTATAGAACATAGTACATATGTGGCATTAAGTAAAGTTTAAAATCTAAAAGTTTATGACCTCCAAAGTTATCAGTCATTTAGAAAACAAAAACAAAGAGAAAACCTGTTCTCATGAAACTGTGAAAATGTACATGGTTTTTAAGTTCTCTTAACACTGCATTTTTAGTATCAACTGACCAATAAAAGCTTTCTATTTGAGCTTTAAAGTATTTTTGATCTATGAAACAAAAACTAAACTGGCTTTATCCAATATAAGCTGTAAGTTAAAAAGGCTGTTTAAAAACATTCAAGGACCTTTACAATTACTCTAACAAATAACTTTTCATCTTTCTTTTTTGAGACAGGGTCTCACTCTGTTGCCCAGGCTGGAGTGCGGTGGCACAATCACAGCTCACTGCAATCTCAACCTCCCGGGTTCAAGCAATCATCCCACCTCAGCATCCCAAGTAGTGGGGACTATAGGCACACGCCACCACACCTGGCTAATTTTAAAATTTTTTTGTAGAGGCGGAGTCTCACTATGTTGCCCAGGCTGGTGTTGAACTCCTGGGCCCAAGCAATCCTCCCAACTTGGCCTCACAAAGTGCTGGGATTACACACTCCGGCTGGCCTTCTTTTTGTCTTTCAAATAAAGAAAATAATGCCTAGTGATGGGAAAGGACCAGCTCATGATCAACAGAAAGTAGACAGCAAGTCAGAACCAGGTCACAGGTCTCCTGACTCTCAATTTAGTGTGTTCATCAACTACTCCATGGAGTAGAAAGCTTCAGTCTATAACTAGAATAACCATAACTTGGAATACTGATGCTGTGTTACTTGAGAGCTGAATTTAGAAGTTTTATTATTTTTTAGCCATTAAAAGTAACTCCAAGCCTGGGCAACATGGCAAAATCCCGTCTCTACAAAAAAATACAAAAATTAGCTGAGTGTGGTGGTGTACGCCTATAGTCTGAGTTACAAGGGAGGCTGAGGTGGGAGAATCACTTGAGGTCAGGAGGTCAAGGCTGCAGTGAGCCATGAACATGCGACTTCACTGCAGTCTGGGTGACAAATCAAGACACTGTCTCAAGTAAAATAAAAACAAACAAACAAAAACCTCCAAATTTAGAGCTACATTTCTAAGTCTCAGTTATTTAGAGTTTTGGCCTTTAGAATTCTGGTTTAAAATATAGTTGTTTCATAGGAATTAACATGTATAATGTCACCTTTTCTAAAAGAAAGAAAAAACATTAATGACAATAATAGCGGTAACAAGCATTTTAGAGTACTTACATGCCAGGTACTATTCTAAGCATTCACTCATTTTAAATGATTTAATCCTCACAATAACCCTATAAGTTAGGCAGCATTACTACTGACATTTAACAGTGAGAAAAATGAGTCACTGAAAGGTTTAATAACTTGTCTAAAAAGCAGTACAAAGCAGTACTACTGGGATTTGAATCCAGGTAGTCTGGTTGCCAAGCCAATGCTCTTATCCACTATGCTGGCTGCTTCTTAAGTAATGTATTTTCCAACACACCAAACATATTCAAACCTTTAAGATAAGTAGAGCCGTAATCAGGCAAAATATTTGAAATGAAATTATACAACTACATTGATACAAAATTATGTACAATACTATTATTTGGCCGTTGGTTCCAGTGTTCACTTTTCTATATTAAAAAAACTCTCCGGAAAACGAGATTTAATAAAATAAGAATAAAGTCCAGAAAGTGAAGAATATTTAATAAGAAACTCAAGAATAAGGAAGATGGCAGAAAAACTGTCTCAAGAAAAACAAAAACAAGCAAACAAAAGCTTCTAAATTTAGAGCCAAAATTTTAAATGAAAGTATACAACTGCATTGATACAAAATTATATAAAATATTATTTTACATAGAAAAACTTTTTTTATATATAGACAGGATCTTGCTATGTTGTTCAGGCTGGATTTGAACTCCTGGGCTTCAGCAATCCTCCCACCTCAGCCTCCCAAAGTAGCTGGGATTACAGGTGTGTCACCACATCTGGCTAGGGAAAGCAATACTTAAAGAAGTTTTACTCATTGCAAAAAAAAAAAAAAAAAAGCTGATCTGAAAGCTTATTCAATTTGTTAACGGGGCATTAAGCATATATAGAAAATTAGAAAATAAAAGGAAAAATTTAAATTTCTCAACCTTTGTGCTTGACACAAATTAAGTGACTCAGGTTCTTATGTCTATGAAGGAACTCAAATTTTCAGAGTTATTTTAAAGACGAAAACATAATTTGTTTGAATATAGTTTATGAGTGCATATAATTTTTCCTTCAGAAACACAATATGCTTACATTGGTATCAATAACATTTCTAGAAGTGAAAAATATATAAAATACAAAACAAAGTCTGACCACTTGCAAGACAGAAATTAGGATCACCTATTATTATTTTAAATTCTGAAATACAAGACAAACTTTTATAGGGGAAATGCAAGTTAATCTTCTGCACCCTAGAAATTTTCTTTTTTTTTTTTTTGAGATGGACTTTCGCTCTGTCGCCCAGGCTGGAGTGCAGTGGCCGGATCTCAGCTCACTGCAAGCTCCGCCTCCTGGGTTCACGCCATTCTCCTGCCTCAGCCTCCCGAGTAGCTGGGACTACAGGCGCCCGCCACCTCGCCCGGCTAACTTTTTGTATTTTTTAGTAGAGACGGGGTTTCACCGTGTTAGCCAGCATGGTCTCGATCTCCTGACCTCGTGATCCGCCCATCTCGGCCTCCCAAAGTGCTGGGATTACAGGCTTGAGCCACCGTGCCCAGCCAGAAATTTTCTTTACTGAATAATTAAATCATATTAGAATAGTAAAGAAAATTTTTTTCAGTTAATTCATTCTGTTGTGGACTCAATCATTATCCATATGCCAATGTAGTTTTTTCTTCAACTACATCACACCCGTAATTTAAGTGGTTTCAAACTAATAATGTTAAACAGTTATTTAGCAGTACACAGTATTATTCTACAATATCAAAAAATGATTGATGGATACAAACATTTAAAAAATTGGCCAGGCGCAGTGGCTCATGTCTGTAATCCCAGAACTTTGTGAGGCCGAAGTGGGAGGATCACTTGAGCCCAGGAGTTCAAGACACCTAGGCAACATAGTGAGACCCTCCATCTCTACAAAAAATTTTAAAAATTAGCCAGGTGTAGTGGCATGAACTTGTGGTCCCAGCTGCTCAGGAGGCTGAGGTGAGAGGATTGCTTGAGTCTGGGAGGTCGAGGCTGCAGCGAGTTGTGATCACACCGCTGCACTTGGGTCTGGGCAACAGAGCAAGGCTCTGTATCAGAAAAGAATTTCACCATTGTAACACAAAGGATAATTACTTGTGCTAGAAGGATTAAATAATGCCTGGTTATTACAGCTATTACAGACAAGTCCACATTTAGTAAAAGGGCACGCTTTAGATCTGTCCTGCCCAACACAACTTTCTGTGATGATGGAAATGTCCAATAATCTGTTCTACCCAGTGTGGCAGCTGCTAGTCACCCATGGCAATGAGTACTTAAAACATGCCTAGAGAGACTGAAGAAAATTTTAATTTTATTTAAAGTTTGGTTTTAATTAGTCATTTGTAACCAGTGATTGCTACTGTACTGAATAGCACAGCTCTAGGTGGACCTCAGCAAATTCTTCATTCAAAAAACGTAGTCGGTGTTCCAATCATCCTACAGTAAGTAGTTCAGTGAGGGGTCAAAATAGCATCCTAAATACAAGCTTTAAATTAGATACCATAAAATGAAAATTATTATTCCCTGACAAATCTAAACATCTTAAAGAGTTGATCATTATATTGCCACTCATCCAATTTATTCTGGTAATGCACTGATTTTCTAACATTGTTTTTCTCTTGTAATGCTCAATGGGCATCAAATGAAAAAATGAATCGTCTTAGTTTTATTAAGTTAAAATGCTTAAATATGATGCATTCGTATTGTTTTATATATGATATTCCTGTCTTATAACTAAAAATAATACAAAAAGCAAAAATCTCCATTGTTCATGGATAATGTACCCAATGGATAAATGGCTAATCCAGGTGTTTTTAATACAATCTAGCAACCTTAATAATCAATTACTTTGTTAATGAATAAAGACAACTGTTTTTAGAGCAACTGAAGATATAATGTGCCACTTCTTGAAAGATTGTCTTAATTTTTAAAATGAATGAGCTGACCTTTTAGTAAAGAGAAAATCTTCAAAAGTATTGGCTAGTTCTGGCCACATACTGTCAAATTTTCCAGAAGAAGCATGCTGCCGGGCGACAGGTAGCCCAATAGAAAGAACTTTGAGGAGAGAGGATACTGCTAGTTTCCATGTGCTTTCAGAAGGGCAGGAATACTTCAAACTGAGAGGAACCCTAAGAGTCTGAAAATAAAGACAGTTTAATATAAGCATTAATTAAAACATACACACACAATTTTAATTACGTAAGAAAAACTACAGTAGAGAAAAAAATAGCATAGGTATTTTCATCTTAAAAAGGACTGTATTTTCATTTAAAAAATGAGGTTATTTCCCAGAAAGGTCAATTCCCAGAAAGGTCCTCAAATACTGCCTGGAAAGATATACTTTTAAATCCTATCTCTATCTTATAAACAATGAGCCTAAATAAATAACATTTTTGAATCTCAGTTTTTCATCATTAATAACAGGGATAGTATCCGAACAGTTAAGAGTAGGAAACACAATTCTGTAGCTTTTATTAACCTGACGTTATGGAATTAGAAAATTCTGGCTGGGCACAGTGGCTCAAGCCTTTAATCCCAGCACTTTGGGAGGCCAAGGCAGGTAGTTCCCGAGGTCAAGAGATCAAGACCATCTGGGCCAACATGGTGAAACCTCATCTCTACTAAAAATACAAAACTTAGCTGGGTGTGGTGGCACACACCTGTAATCCCAGCTACTCGGGAGGCTGAGACAGAGAATCGCTTGAACCCGGGAGGTGGATGTTGCAGTGAGCCAAGATCACGCCACTGCACTCCAGCCTGGCGACAGAGCGAGACTCTGTGTCAAAAAAAAAAAAAAGAAAGAAAGAAAGAAAGAAAGAAAGAAAGAAAGAAAGAAAGAAAGAAAGAAAAGAAAAAGAAAATTCTGCCATATTTCTTCCAGCAAAAAATAATTTGGCTGATGTGGATATCCCATCTGCAAAGGGTCAATATTGCTTATACAGTCATCTGCCACATATATAGGTTAGACCATATAGCATGGATGTGAAGTAGGCTATACTATCTAGGTTTGTGTAAGTACACTATGCTGTTCAGACAACGATGAAATGGCCTAATGATGCATCTCTCAGAACGTATCTCGGTCCTTAAGCAGTACACGACTGTATTTTCCAACTAATGGTGAGGGAAGAGTAAACACAGCATAAAATGTCAATACTTTGAAGTTGTATGTTCTATCTGTAAAATTATTTGAATTTTATATCCTACTCTAATACTTTTGTGTACTTTTTTCCTTCTCCAAATAGTTCAGTAAAACTGATAATTTAAGATTTGACCATTGAGGGTACAGGAGTAGAGCATTTGAATTATGTACAATAACTAGATATATAGTGACTAAGTATAGTGACTTATATTTTCAACTGATCAACTTTTGAGATTGGTGGCTTTTATTCATTAAAAGAACTAATGTGGTGGTTCAGAATGAATTTCTCTGATCACAGTTCCATCTGGCAATCAGAACACTAGACTGACCAAAACTTCATAAAGAACTAACACAGAGCACCATTGACAAACAGTTTTGGCATACTGTCAGGCAATTTGCATTAGAGTAAAAATTCTGCTTTTACATAAAAATTCTGGTCTAAGAAAGAGTAGAAACATTTTCATATTTCAAGGATATAAAACCAAATATCATCTTCCACACAAATTATTACTGAATACTCATACAGTATACATATTAACCATTACATACTAGCATGAAATATGCCTTCATTAACAGATAATTAGCACACCCAGAATCTATTTATCCCCTTCCCCTCCTTCCACCTCCATATAATCCATGTGCTCTAGGAGGAACTATCCCTACTTCCAGTTTGGGAATTCAGGCAAAGAGATGGTAAGTTGATTAAGCCAATGAATCCAATCAATTTCCCTGGCCATAATCACTGGTTCAAGAGTGGGTATGGGACCAAAGCTGATCCACTAAAAATTAATTTTAGGAACTTAAGAAGAAGTGTGTGAATGTGTGTATGCATGAACATACACACTCTCTCTGTCTCTCTCGCTCTCCCTCTCTTCCTCGCTCTTCCTATTGGACATATAATCCTGTTACTGGCCTACAGCTTTGAAGAGAAACAAACGATATGGTCAATTCTTAGCAGAACTTTCTAGAGAAAGAAATGTGGTTTTTGATGATACTGCTGAACCACTGGATCAACTAGTCATAAAGCCCTTCCTCTATCTTTGAATTTTTCAATCAAGCATGCCCAAGAGTTCCCTTTATTGTTAAAGCTAGTCAGAGCCTGAGTGTATGTCATTTGCAACCAAAAGAATACTAAATGATATATGGGCCATTTTGAGTTTACATTTTATAACTCAAGCAAAGATGAAAGAAAAGTATTGTTTGCTACTGCAATTGATATTTTATTAAAATCAAGAAAAACATTAAGCATAGCAGATCCATTCAATTTATACATTTTATTTTTAAAAATGTTTACACAACTAAACAGGCCACTAGTGGTATACAGCACGTGCTCAGTAATTACTTGCCACCACAAGGTTCACAATTTTGAAGAAAGAGCCTTGTCCAATTAACCACAAAACAATGTGGTAAGTGGCATCAATGAAATGGGATTATAGAAAAGAGATCATTTAACTTCTTTAAAAATACAAACTGAGTGGCTGGGCATGGTGGTTCATGCTTTTAATCCCAGCACTTTGGGAGGCTGAGGTGGGTGGATCACTTGAGGTCAGGAGTTCAAAACCAGCCTGGCCAACACGGTGAAACCCCATCTCTACTGAAAATACAAAAATTAGCCAGGCGTGGTGGTGTGCGCCTGTATTCCTAGCTACTCAGTGGACTGAGGCAGGAGAATTGCTTGAACCCGGGAGGTGGAGACTGCAGTGACTGAGCCACTACACTCCTGCCCAGACAATAGAGCAAGACTCTGTCTCAAAAAAAAAGAAAAAAATGTGTATGTATGTATGTATGTATGTGTGTGTGTGTGTGTATGTATAAACTGACGCTAGGCACAGTGGTTCGCACCTATAATCCTAGTGCTTTGGGAGAAGGTTAGAGGACTGCCTGAGGCCAGGAGTTTGAGACCAGCCTGGGCAATATAGCAAGATCCAGTCTCTATAAAAAATCTAAAAATCAGCTGGGGGTGGTGGTAGTCCCAGCTACTTGGGAGGCTAAGGCAGGAAGATCACATGAGATCAGGAGCTTGAGGCTGCAGTAAGCTATAATTATGCCACTCCACTCCTGCCTGGGTGACAGAATAAAACTCTGTCTAAAAAAAAAAAAAAAAAAAACACAACCTGATTTATATTACTCTTTAGTGTTTAATCCTTCAATGGTTAAAGAATAAAGTCTGATCTTATGATGGCTTAGAAGACCAACAGTTATTTTTTCAGACATATCCCAGGTCCCGAACTAAATTTCTCAACATTTCTTAAAAATATACCATGATCTTTTACACTGTTTAATTTACCTATAATACCTGCCTCCCCCTTTTTAACCTAACTCTTAACTCTTTCAAGTGTCATCTCTATTAATTCGTGCCCAAATCCCCTCAGCAGTTGACTTAGTTTTTTGTCTTTCAGAGGAACTCAATTTTTATTCAGCACTGACTACTTGGCAAGCGTCGTTAAATGCTGTATCTCAATGGATTCTCTTATTATACATAAGACATGTAAGTAGTATTGGTATTATCCTTCTTTTAAAGATAAGAAACATGCTCAGATAGGTCAATCTGCCAAGCCTCCACTATGGTCTTTACCTAGCACTTAACATACTGTATTATCACTTGTTTGCCTTTCTTTATTCTCTATATTGAATTATTAAATGTAAGAATGATTTTATTCATTTTAAAATTGCTAGTACCTTGTAGAAAGATGCTTTAAAAATATGCTCAATAAATGAAGAGAGAGGATAGCTTTGGTAAGGTAAGCAGTGAGGAGAGAAAAGTATCATAAAAGTCAAGGGAAGAAAGAGCTTTCAGAAAGCTCAGCTTTCAGAAGGCCAGTACTATGCTATAGGGAAGATAAATCATTAGAGAAGGACTGAGAATGTGAAGATTTGGTCTTTTGTAACTTTAAGAAAGCAGTTTCTGTAGAGCAATATGGACATAAGCCAACACACAATAGGCGAAGAGTGAGTGGTGACTAGGTGAAGGCCACAGATTATTTAAGGGACATAGAAACAAAGGAAAGTTGAAAGAGGATGACAATTTGAATAGTAAGTACAGTTGAGAGAAAATTCTTGTAGTATCCAAGGCTTAATAATCCTTGCATAAGATGCTGAAAGAAAAATGAAAAAAATCACCAATGAAGAAAGGTGGGGATAGATGAGTCTTGAAAGAAGACAGCTCAAGTTGGTCTGGTATTTATATGATCAACATAAGGTACATCCACATGCTAGAGGAAGAACAAGGTTTAGGGCTAGTCCTTCAAAACATAGGGAAAAACAAGAAATAAGCCTTAGAGGAACGAAACACAATCAACAAGAATCTTTTAAATGGCTGTCCATACACTAAAAAAGTGGCTTTAAAAAAGTCAGCATGCATGTTCAGTTAAGTTTATGGGCTGCATTGTGAATTTCTCCCTGAATGCTCATCAACCTTGAACCTTAAGGAATATTGTCCTAAGAAATCCTCTCATCGGGTTATGTGGGAAAATGTAAGAATTGTAACAAATTTAATGCACATTTATGTTAAAATATTTTTCACTAAAAAGAACTTTTAGAAAAATGGCTTGCTATATACAATTCATGAATATTGGAGAAAAGTTACTACAAATAATATTACAAATTGTATTTTCCATCTATCCCAATATAATGATAATATATTACCTAATGAATAATTTCAATAATGTTCTCACAATCTAATGAAAGTGTCGAAATGAAAAAAAGATACCTTAATAATATACTGGAGCACTTTCTCATTCACCACTGCTTTGTGACACGCTGTTTTTTGGTATAAATCCACAACTACTTCTAAAGACCTTTCAGCAAACGGCACATAATTCAAGGCTACCCATTCCGCCTAGAAAGTAATATTTTCACATGCAGTTAAAAATAAACGAGATTAAATTAATCATATTGTTTTCAAAGAGAAAGCATCTTTGTCTTAAAGTTCAGGCCTTAGTTTTAGGTCAGATTATATTACATGCAAAGTTTTCAAAGAGATATGTACTTCATGAAAAAAATAATTTTCAGCCAGGAAAAAATTAAAACTATTTGAAAAAGCACATAGAGCATTCTACCAAGAACCGGGAAAGATGTACTTTATTTGTTGCCAATACGTTAGGACAATTTTAGGAAATTTAACTCACCGGTGCAAATAGTTGGATCTATTGTGATTCCATTGTGTTGCAAGACAAATAGAATGAGAAAAGTTAATACATATTAAAACTACTTTCGGATGATATAAAATTATAATTTTTATATTGAGTGAACAAAATCAGCATGTGCATGCATTCAGAAATTTACTTAAACAAAGTTAAAATTTGCCAACTATGGCTATAAAAATATTTCATGTAAAATCCAACTAAATTTCACACCAGTAGTGTACAACTTCTTATTTAGTACAAGCAGTTTCTTCATCTTGCATGGCAGGTATCTATTTTAAGTAAGATTAGACTTAGGAATTTAGATGCTGTTTTGTATTGGGATGGGGCAACCAAGAAAGAAGTACAAAGGAACTTATATTTCTCAAGAAAGATGTACTGCAGAGTAATATGAAAGGCCAAGCTTTCTGAAGAACCAGTTGGAAGAGGAAAGTCATAAATGAGGAGAAAAAGAACACAGAATTATTTTCCCAAACAATATTTCTGTTCAGCTTAAACTGCTAACAGACATGTGTAAATATATTTGTGAGTGAAAAGTATCCTTTTCTGAGATAATCAAAGTCCATCTTAAGTGAAACTATCTGTATTTATAAGCCATGAAATCTTACAAAGTAAATACAATTTACAGGAAATTACCTGATTATATTTTGCATTTGCAATGTGCTTTGTTTCCAGCTGTCCATACTGTGGAGGTTTACAGGAAAATTCTACAAATGCCAACAACTGGTCAAATATAGCTGGATACATGATCTGCATGTTTTCTGGTCCTACACAAATGGCCTATAAAAGCAAAATAAGAACATTAGAATGCATAATCTGAACTCCAATAAGCTCTTTACTGTATATATATTTAACCAGAGAATCTTAAAACCTGTCTTATTTTATGTATTATACCATCTTTTCTAAGCCCTAAAGGGCACAAACTATTTTAAACTGTTATAGAATAAAGTATAGGCTGAAACTGTTAATCAGCTAAAAAATGAGTTTTAAAGTGTGATTTATTTCTTAACAGAATAGAAAAAGGGCAAAGAAAGAGAAGTCCCAGGCAGTCCTCAGGTTCTACAATCTGATTATTTGTTCAGTAATACAGCCATTAGGCCATTAAGAATGTATCACTGGCCACGATGACATTGACTTCAAATTCTGTGATATCAGTTCATTGAAATGACATCTGATTTCTGCACCATGCCTGGTCCACCAACTTTAACAAATAATCATGTGTGTTGCAGTTGGGAAAATAAGTCATCTATGAAAATTTGTTTCTAAAAGAAATGTGTGGATTAATTTTTAACAGGGCTGTGTATATTTAATGTAAAATGTATCTAAATATATAGATTTGATTTAAAATAAATTAAAATATTTTAATATAAGAAAACATTTTAATAAATAGTAACCAGTTTCTCTAGGTTTCTTACTTCAAATAATCTGATAGGAAGAAAGAATAAAATGCGTATCATGAGACGGCAGATTTTAATTATTTCAAATGTGTTGAAAATACTTAAATTGGGTTTTTTCTAGACACAAATTTTTTCTTTTCATATTTTCTTGTTTAAGTCTTCATTTTTCTCTGAGAAAAATATTTAATAATCTTATTTATGAAGTGTCTAAAATATACTTGTGCTTTATAAGACAAAAAGGATGATCACTTTATGCCTGAGAGGGCAGGTACTCTTAAAATACTAAACCAAAATTCAAACCATTTAACTTTTTTTTTTTTTTTTTTTTTTTTTGAGACGGAGTCTCGCTGTGTCACCCAGGCTGGAGTGCAGTGGCCCCGATCTCGGCTCACTGCAAGCTCCGCCTCCCGGGTTTACGCCATTCTCCTGCCTCAGCCTCCGAGTAGCTGGGACTACAGGCGCCCGCCACCACGCCCGGCTAGTTTTTTGTATTTTTAGTAGAGACGGGGTTTCACCATGTTAGCCAGGATGGTCTCGATCTCCTGACTTCGTGATCCACCCGCCTCGGCCTCCCAAAGTACTGGGATTACAGGCTTGAGCCACCGCGCCCGGCCTCCATTTAACTTTTTAAAAAAATTTATTAAAAAACAGTATGTACAAAGTTTATTTTATGCACTCCATGGCTTTTAGCTTATCAGATAACATATTAGTTTTATTTTCCCTGAGAGGAGATGTAGCCATTTAGCTCTAATGGAACTTTTAGATAAAACTGCACTGAGATATGAAGTAGATATGCAAGTACTGCCCATACCTAAGTTTGATTGTCCTATGATTATAATGTAAGAAAGTAGTATAAAGACATCTAACACCATGTCTCAGTATTTTTTTTCTCAGAAATAATGAAGAATTTGAATAGTAAAATTTATGCACTCTAAAAATTCTCTTTACTGACTGCTTGTAATAGTTCTACTTTCTTCCTCATTAACCTCTTGCTGGGTCTTAACTCCTAGAAGTAAACACGTAGTAATTACTGTGGAAAAAAGAGACTGAATTACTCTAAGTGAATTATTTTATTTTCAATGACTAACAACAACAAAAAACCACAGGTGGGTACCTGAGAAAACTAAGTATTATAATTTCTTTGTAAGTATCTTAACACAAATTAATGACTTTAACTATGCATTTTGATTTTCAATGGTCCTTTATAATAAGAAAACATACTAATAGTGTTATAGTTGATGTATAGAGCAATTTTCGGACTTTAAAAATGCATAATTTGGAACCTATAATTTTTTAACAACAAACTGCATCTAAGGAGTTTTTATGGGCTTTTCTTCAGTATTCTGAAATCTGAATATCAAAAAAATCTATAGACTAAACCTGATAACAAATTTTAGTCCAAAAGCTAAGAATTGATAAGCAATCTAGATAATATTTTCTATTAGTCCTTGAAAGCTGTCTATTTGAAACAAGAAAAAATACTGAACACCTAATTTCTTATATTGTTTAAGGTTTCACTTACTAACTCATTTAACAATAATCTTTTCAGTGCCTGGCACGTACTAAGGCCTTTGCTAGAGAACTTGATGATGAAAATAACAACAGCTAACATTTACTGGATGTTTAACTCATGCCAGGCACTAAGTGCCTTACACATATCCCATTTAACAAGCAAAAAGTTGTAGATTTATTATTTTTACTTTATAGATGAGGAAGCTGAAGTACGGAAAGATTAAGAAACTTGCCCATGCTGCTTAGAAGACAGGGCTTTGTTACACAACTCCAAGGGCATCACTCACATACAATGTGATATTGTCTCCTAGAGTGCAACTCCAGCAGCCCTGGTGATGAATGCAGATACGGTATCCAGCCATCTGACTAAGAAGTTTAGCAATAAATAAGACAGATGCAGTTTCCTGACCTCAGGACTTACAGTACAGCACATACAGAAAGCAGACAATTAAATTCCCAGCTCCTCTACGTATGCTAAAATAACTTGGCAATAAATAAATAAATAAATTAGCACATATAACTAAGTTAGCTTGGCGGGGAACTGGTGATTTGAGAACAAAGAGAAGACTGAGAACTTGAAGTCCTAAACAATATAAAAGCACTGAGGAAGAACAACATAAATGCTCCCCTTTAGAAAGAAAACATGATACCAGAAATCAGTTTTTCTCTTAGGAAAGAAAATAGCTTTCTATCTATAAAATGTTTTGCTGGATAACTATTAGTTTAAGGATAAAGTCCAAAAGCAAGTAAATTTGGCTTGTGCTAAAATTTCCTCATACCTGTGGAAGAAAATATAAAAACACTCTGATAATAAAATATATGTTTTTCTGTTAGGGGACAGAAACCCATTAAAAATCTTACATTCAAGGTCTACGAAACATCATTTAGGTAATCATACAACATAACAATGGCTAGTGTGAACATTAATAATTTTAAAATAATATAAATGAACAACAATAACCCTTCCTAAGTTTCAGACTGAAGGTATATTTTGTTTTCAAAGCTCTTAAAAGCTCAGAACAAATTACCAGTAGTTGGGATAAATGATTCCACTTTTCCTCTCACTGCTAAAGCAGAGTTTTTAAAAATAAAATTTACACTTTTTTCTGAAAAAAAAAAAAAAAGTTGTTTCTTGTTTATCCTGTACACATATATAAAAACCTGAATCAAAGATCTGAATGACAGTACCAGATTACGGGTATCTCAAAAGGCCTATGTCTTATTTTCTTTTCTGATAGGATAACTCTTCCATCCCCTGAAGTCTATAAGCAACTTATTTGCATGTCCAAGGACAGGGTGGGTAATTACTGACAGGCTACTTTTCTTCCCCATTGAAAATAAAGATGGGTATTTTGAGTTCAATTGTAGAAAACCAATATCCCTACACTGAATTTTTTTTAAATGCCAGAGTCTTTTATTTTTAGTTTCCTCACATTTCCTGCACAACACAACTAGGGTTAAACAGTTCAAGAACTGCTGCTCAGCTAACCTTCTTCCAGAGGTAATTAGGAGGTATCATGGTACAGTAGAAATTCTTACTGTGAAAAATTTTTATCATTCCAGTTGGGTAAGATGCAGTTAATTAGAAATCTAATTTACACTACACAAATGGTTACTTATAACATGTGTGATCAAAATCTAGATTTACTCCAATCTTATTAGAATGTCTTTACTTTGTTGGAATGGCTGGCTACTCAGTTGGCAATTTTTGCTTAGCATTTTGATGACTGTGAATTGTGCTATCAATTTTTCTTGATACTCTAAAAAACACTTTGAATTTGATCTAGTCTTGCTTGCTAATCTGAATTTGCTCTATAATTTTAGATGTTTGTGTGAATAGTTTTTTTTTTGCAATAACAAAATACACACAGTAAAAATAAATCTCTTTAAAAACTGTGAGGAAAAATACTTTTCATAAATTTCTTTTTTAAAATATAGGCTTTCAATAATTTCAGAGCTAAATTTAAGCACAGATTTTAAAAAATCCCACTGCTTATCAATTTTCTAATTATAAAAGTACTTTACTAAAACTTTTATTCCAAATATTATATCCTCTTGTGAAGACTTGCATGGACAAACCAAAAATCCTGGTGAAGTGAAACATGAGGATGCAGGCAGCTTCTTTAAGATTCAAAACATACATGAATTACCTTTCAAAATACATCAGAAAACCACAAGTTTTCAAAATACCTAGATCTTCACAATCCTCAGTTTGTCCCAAAGTATACATATAAAACAATCTTGATGATAAAAATTTATCCCTGCAAATATATAGCAAAACAAAAAATTTCAGAGAACTATATGCATTAATACTTAGATAGCCACTAAAATAATATTACCTTTTGGAGAACATCTAAAGCTGTAAGTACAGCTTCCTGTAAACTTGTCAAAACTGCTTCGGTATAAGATGGAAGAATAAAAGGGGATGCATCTGAACTTATTGGGACTGAAATAGCACTGTGCAATATGACTCCCAACTTTTGCAAGTCATCCATGTTGAAACCAGTTTTTATGTGTTGGTAGAGAGCTGGAAATATCTGAATTAAGGCTGTAAGAAAAGGCTGGCTAGGAATAAAGGTTAGTTTATCAAAAGTAACAGGAGGCTTAGTACTTTCAGATCCAATTCTATACCAGGTATTCCACGCAGCCCACCATAGATTCAAATCTTCAAGCTCATCAGTAACAATGGGTGGCTCAGAGCTACTATATCTTCCAAGTCTTTCTCCAATGGAATCTGTTCTTACGAATGGCCTGCTCATGCCCGATATGGGCCCTATAAGAACAGGCACAGGTACATTAACTACAGGCGGTGTCTCAGGCTTATCCGAGTCTCTGACAGGGGACACAATCTGTAAAATTTCCTGGAAGCTTTTCAGAGCAGCCAGAGACACTTCATTGTTTTTGCTGAGTGCTGCTGATTGTATATGGTCAAGAAGAACATCCCAAGCTCTTGAAAAATCTCCTATATTAGGAAGAGAAGAAAAACTATTATAAAAGTGACCAAATTTTCTCTTAATATTAGACACCTGAAAGCATATTTGCTTAATTTTTCTGCTTAAAATCCTACAGAACTGAAAAATATATGACTAGGTACTAAGATACTAACAATGGGAATTAAAATTATCACAACCTAGAAATCCGATAAAAAATTTTTCAGATATAGGAACAAAGGGCACCAAGAAGAGGATGACGGATATATCAAATAACGTTTCAATCTTAAAAACAAAACTCAGGTAAGTGATGGGTGCACTAAAATCTCAGACTTCATCACTATACAATTCACCCACGTAACCAATAGCCACTTGTACCCCAAAAGCTACTGAAGTAAAAAAAAATTTTAAACCCCAAAATATGTATGTACTTATACATATTTATACAATTTCCCAGAACTTCTGCCTAAGGAGAACAGAAAAATAAATCAATGAGGTTGAAACAAAAGCATTTCAGTAACATCTTCAGTCTATCCATCTACCTTTATTAATTATTAAGTAAGACGTTCTCATTCTTAATCAGAGAATCATTGGAAAAGTTGTAACTTAGGACAGTATAATACATGTTTTTTATTGGTCTAAATATTTAAGATAAACTATGTCGCATTCCATATAAATCTTAACTTTATACTTTAGTTTTCATATTTAAATTATTTTAGAGCTGCAGAATTTTTTTCTTTTTCTTTTTTTTTTTAAGAGATGGTATCGCACTCTGTTACCCAGGCTAGAGCATCATGTGGTATGATCATGGCTCACTGGGCTCAAGTGATTCTCCCATCTCAGCCTCCCAAGTGTGGCTGGGACCACAGGCACATGCCACCATGCCTGGCTAATCTGTTTTTAAATTATTTTTTTGTAGTGATGGGGTCTTGCTATGTTGCCCAGTCTGGTCTTGAACTCCTGGGCTCAAGAGATCCTCCCACCTCAGCTTCCTGAGTAGCTGGGACAACAGATGCTCACTACCACACTTGGCTAATTTTTGTATTTTTTGTAGAGACAGGGTTTCACCATGTTGCCCAGGCTGGGCTCAGGCAATCCTCCTGCCTCAGCCTTCCAAAGGGCTGGGATTACAGCCATGAGCCACCATGTCCAGCCAGATCTTTTTACTACAGCAAACAAGCCTAATGGCTTTGTTAATAACACGGATTATTATCCACATACCTACATTAAAATGATGTAAAAAATTAGGAAAGTTGATATTTTCCAAAGCAGTACAACATAAGTAGGCTATGAAACATGTAAAATAAATAATCAAAGTTTAAGAACTTTCACTTTGGAAAGGTGATAAATGACCAGATTTTTTTAAAAAAGGGATAAACCCCAAATTCCTGAGAAAACAGTTGGTTAACAGAAAAGCTTGAAGTAGGTCTGGTGTAACCTGCCTACTCTGGACAAACCGTAACACCTGCCTAGTTATATGCATCTTTCCCCACCATATTCTTTTTATTAAAAATTGAGGGCTGGGCCCAGTGCTTCATGTCTATAATCCTTGCACTTTGGGAGGCCAAGGCGGATGGATCACCTTAGGTCAGGAGTTTGAGATCAGTCTGGCCAACATGATAAAACCTAAATGTCTCTACTAAAAATACAAAAAATTAGCTGGGCATGGTGGTAGGCGCCTATAATCCCAGCTACTCAGAGGCTGAGGCAGGAGAATCGCTTGAACCTAGGAGGCGGAGGTTGCAGTGAGCCGAGATCATACCACTGCATTCCAGCTTGGGCAACAAGAGTGAAACTCCGAAACTCTATCTTAAAAAAAAAAGAAGTAAAATTTACATACAATAAAAACACAGAATTTTAAGTAAACTGTTTAAAAGAGTTTTGACAACTTACATTTTAAAATGTCAAACAATTAAAACACTTCTACCTGTTGCCATCACAGTTTAAAAGTCTCATGAATCATTACATTTGCCAATCAGAATGGTGACCTAATATCAGATTTAGAATATCCTGTGCCATTTAGGGAGAAAACCTCCGGCAATTTCTCTAAAACATATTTTATGTCAGAGAGGGAGTTCCTTTAAAAGACTAGATGTAATTATATATTGCACATGGTTATGTTAAAAATATAAAACTTATTCTAAAATAACAAATATCATTTCTTAGTCATCAACTTACAAAGAATTATCAAAGTCATTAACTGCCTTATGTCTTCATTTAAAAAAAAATCTAGGCCGGGCGCGGTGGCTCACGCCTGTAATCCCAGCACTTTGGGAGGCCGAGACGGGCGGATCACGAGGTCAGGAGATCGAGACCATCCTGGCTAGCACGGTGAAACCCCATCTCTACTAAAAAATACAAAAAGAATAGCCGGGCGAGGTGGCGGGCGCCTGTAGTCCCAGCTACTCGGGAGGCTGAGGCAGGAGAATGGCATAAACCTGGGAGGCGGAGCTTGCAGTGAGCTGAGATCCAGCCACTGCACTCCAGCCTGGGCGACAGAGCGAGACTCCGTCTCAAAAAAAAAAAAAAAAAAAAAAAAAAATCTAAATCTAGGCTGGGCATGGTGGCTCACACCTGTAATCCCAGCACTTTGGGAGGCCAAAGCGGGCAGATCACCTGGGGTCAGGAGTTTGAGACCAGCCTGACCAACATGAAGAAACCCCATCTCTACTAAAAATACAAAATTAGCCGGGCATGGTGGCGCATGTCTGTCTGTAATCCCTGCTACTTGGGAGGCTGAGGCAGGAGAATTGCTTGAATCTGGGAGATGGGGGTTGCAGTGAGCTAAGATCGTGCCATTGCACTCCAGCCTGGGCAACAAGAGTGAGACTCCATCAAAAAAAAAAAAAAATCTAAATCTATTAGTTCTTAGCTTTTAAGAGAAATATCATGAAGGTACTAAAAACAATGCTTATTTTGCCAAAACTTAGCAAATATACAGTGAAAATTTGTGCATTTCACTGTATGTAAATTTTATGTGAAAAAAATCCCAATATTTAAAAATACATATACCAAGCCCTAACATGCAAAATGGATCAGACACTGCAAATTATTTTTGGAAAAAAGGAGAAAAAAGTGCACATAAAGAACAACATATAAAAATGCCTATGGAATGAGTAAATATGCTTGTCCTTTAACACAAAGAAGTTTAAAAAATGCCAAACACAAAATAATAAAATAGATAAAATAATGTGTACAACATTCTCATAACTATGTACAAAAGTATCTCTGTTCACCTTTTTCTACCACCACCACCATTACCACCAGAACTGAAAGTAGTATAGTCGGCAACCGGGTTTCTCAGTCTTAGTACCATTGACATTTCTGGTTGGATAATTCTTTGTTATAGGAGGCTGCATTGTAAGATGTGCACTGTAAGATGTGTAGCATCAACCCTTGCCTCTACCCTCCCCAGATGACAGTAATGCTCAACCTTCCCCAGTTATGATAACTAAAAATGTCTCCAAAATTGCCAAATGTCCTATGGGAGAAAAATGGGCCCTGTTTGAGAACCACCGATACACACAGCCAACAGTTTCCTAACCAGTCCAACAACATCTTGCCATCCTTCTTTGTTGCCATTCCATTCTACATGCACACTAAGACATGTACTTTGTGATCTTTTTGAAGTGCATATTTGATCATGTTAAATCATGAATTAAAATCTATCAGTTTTTTTCATTGTTCTTAGGATGAAATCCTAACTTTTTTTTTGGGGGGGGGGGGACAGGGTCTCACTCTGTCACCAAGGCTTGAGTGCAGTGGCACAATCTTGGCTAACTGCAGCAACCTCCATATCCCAGGCTCAAGCAAGCCTTGTATCTCAGCCTCTCAAGTAGCTGGGATTGCAGATGTGCACCACCACATTTGGATGATTTTTTATTTTAAAAAAATTTTTGTAGAGATGAGATCTCATTATATTTCTCAGGCTGGTTTCAATCTCCTGGGCTCAAGCTATCCTGTTGCCTCCACCTTCCAAAGTGTTAAGATTATAGGCATGAGCCACCCTGCCCAGTCTCCTAACTTTCTCCTAACACATTCTACATGATCTGGATGATCTGGCCTTTCACTACCTCTCAATCTCTTTGATAATCAAACTCTTTCTTATTCTCTTCATTCTAGACCTTTAAACATGCTAGGGTCCACCATCTCTTTTCCTCAACCTTCTCTTGTCTCTTTTACATTCTCTCATTGACTGTAAGGCTCTCCACACTTCATCTTACTCTTGCCTGATGAACTCCTACCCTTCAGATCTCAGGAAAACTATTGCTTTCTCAGGAAAGCCCATCTGGAATTCACTGGCCAGGTCAAATACCTACTGAAGCTCACAATGTACCATTCCTTGTAACATGCCATTGTAGAAATTTTGCCTTTATTTATGTAATTATGGGTACTTCCTCATGCCCATCATAGCAAGAATGATGGGTATTTTGCCTTTCATTGTATCCCCTAGAGGCTAGCCCACAGTAGGTACACATTAAATAATTTCTCAATGAAACAAATGAAAATACACATGCTTACACACACACCACACATAAAGACTACGTTAAGGTAGATTATTCTTAGGTAGTAGCATTGTATATGAACTCTAAAAGAATTGTCTGTATTTTCCAAATTTCTTTTAACATTGATTACTTGTATAACCAGAAAAAAATATATGTATACCTAAAGGTTGCAGCAAATATCTTCTAGTGTTGAAGATCCTTGCTACTCCAGCCAATGTTAACACCCATGTCTCAGCCCATTGCTTCTCAGCTGTGTCCCTTGAATGATGAATGAGAATATTGCCACCTCCAGACTCAATCTTTTCTTTGTCTGCAGTGGTAGAGGACTCTCGAACTCTGTCCAGTAGATGAAAGAGTACCTAAATATTTATAAAAATGTCATTTAAAATGCATTGATAATATAGCTTAAGTAATAGCATAATGGCAACAGCATAGGAATCTACAAAGTGTTACAAAAAATATACCTGAAAGTCTTATCAATCCCTATATATTGGAGGGAACTGACCAATAAAGGTAATTACACATTCTTTTTTTTTGTTTTTGTTTTTGTTTTAGATGGAGTCTCACTCTATCACCCAGGCTGGAGTGCACAGGCACAAGCTCACCTCACTGCAACCTCTGCCTCCCAAGTTCAAGCGAATCTCCTGCCTCAGACTCCTGAGTAGCTGGGATTACAGGCGTCTGCCACCACACCAGCTAATTTTTGTATTTTTAGTAGAGATGGGGTTTCATCATGTTGGCCAGGCTGGTCTTGAACTCCTGACCTGAGGTGATCTGCCCGCCTCGGCCTCCCAAAGTGCTGGGATTACAGGCGTGGGCCACTGTGCCTGGCCATAATTATATATTCTTAAGTTTATCATGGAATATAAAAAAATAAGGCTGCACACAATGGCTCACATCTGTAATCCTGGCACTTTGGGAGGCCAAGGTGGGCAGATTGCTTGAGCCCAGGAGTTCAAGACCAGCCTGGGCAACATGGCGAAACCCAGTCCCTACAAAAAAAAAAACCCAAATTAGCCAAATGTGGTAGTATACATCTGTAGTCCCAGCTACTTGGGAGGCTGAGGTGGGATGATCACCTGAGTCCCCGGGAGAGGTTGAGGCTGCAGTGAGCGTGATCATGCCACTGCACTCCATCCTAGGCAACAGAGTGAGATACTGCCTTAAATAAAAAATAAAATTAAATTAACTGGATAAAATATAAGACTTGTTGAGGTATCAATGGAGGATCTATGGGGTAATGTATAAAAAAAGAACAAAGCCGGCCGGGCGCGGTGGCTCACGTCTGTAATCCTAGCACTTTGGGAGGCTGAGGTGGGCGGATCACAAGGTCAGGAGATCGAGATCATCCTGGCTAACACAGTGAAACCCCGTCTCTACCAAAAATACAAAAAAAAAAAAAAAAAAATAGCCGGGCGTGGTGGTGGGCATCTGTAGTCCCAGTTACTTGGGAGGCTGAGGCAGGAGAATGGCGTGAACCTGGGAGGCGGAGCTTGCAGTGAGCAGAGATCCACAACACTGCACTCCAGCCTGGGTGACAGAGCGAGACTCCCTCTCAAAACAAACAAACAAACAAACAAAACAAAAAAAAAAAACAAAGCTAAAGGGAGGGGTCCAGGACAAAAGTAGAATTACTGGAGACAGTTCACGCCTGTAATCCCAGTGCTTTGGAAGGCCATAAAGTGGGGAGGATTGCTTGAAGACTGGGGTTTGAGAACAGCCGGGGCAATATGGTGAGACTGTCTCTACAAAAAAAATTTTAAAAATTAGCTGGGCTTGGTAGTGTGAGACTATAATCCCAGCTACTCAAGAGGCCGAGGTGGGAGGATCACTTGAGCCTGGCAGGTCAAGGCTGTAGTGTGCTACGATCAGGCCACTGCACTCAAGCCTGCGTAACAGAGAAAGACCCTATCTTTCACTCACAAAAAAAGACCAACTGTAGCCTATGAATAATTTCTGTGTTTCTCAAAGTGGTCTCTGAACTAACCAGCAGCATCAAGCTTCACCCAGGAACTTGACAGAAATACAAATTCTCAGGCCTCACTCCAGGTCAAAATAATCAGAAATCCAAGTTGGGGGAGGGCTGACAATAGTGGCTCAACAATCTGTGCTTTAACAAGTCTTCAAGGTGATTCTGTTACACTCTAATGTTTAAGAGACTGAAGTAGAAATCAGTTACAGAAAATGAAACAATGCAAGGGGTGTGAGAAAAAAATCATTAAGAATTAGGCAGTAAGAAGATAAAAAATGAAGTTGCTTGAAAGGAAAATTAGAAAAGTATTAGATTAAAAACAAACTATGGGAGAATTAAGCATGTTTTCGATCTGAGGAGGAACTATGGGATGGAAATGAAATAGAAGACAGAAGGAAAGAGGGTTTTTTACTATAATATATATAATATTTATCACTTTAAAAAAAATAAAAATTAAGTGAAAAAAGAAAACAGGGCTTTGGATTATTTTATTTGGGAACACAGAGTGTTATTATTATATTTTTTTGAGACAGTCTTACTGTGTCACGCAGGCTGGAGTGCAGTGACATGATCTTGGCTCACTACAACCTCCACCTCCCAGGTGCAAGAGATTCTCGTACATCAGCTTCCCGAGTAGCTGGGATTACAGGTGTGCACCACCACACCCAGCTATTTTTTCTTACAATTTTTAGTAGAGATGGGGTCTCACCATATTGGCCAGGTTGGTCTCGAACCCCTGACCTCAGGTGATCCTGCTGCCTCAGCCTCCTAAAATGTTGGGATTACAGGCGTAAGCCAGCATGTCCAGTCCATTAATTTTTTAAGAAGACATTCTGGGGTCTATTAATTTGAAAAACTCACAAAAGCACATGAAAGGATTATAAACAGAATTTTATTATAATGGAACAGATGGAACAAAAAAGAAGAGACTTTCAGCAAACAGGGAATGATCACTAATAAACTGCTGATTTTATTAGAAAGTTTCAAAAGAAGAAAAAAATGAAATTGTAATTTAATGAATAAACATTACATGTACAATATACCACTTGGAGGTTACTTTTGTTTGGAAAACAAGTAAACTTCATTACTATTGATATTCATCTGTTGATAAAATTCTCTTTTGATTGTATTTAAATTACATATTTATAAGTAGACCTCAAAAGTAAAACAAACAAAAACCTCAAAAGCTTTCCATTCTATTGTAAGGGACTGATTACCCTTTGTTGTTTAGTAACTCCTGGTTTTTACAATTTGGGAAAACAGGGGGAAAAAAGAGAAAGATAAAGGCAGAAATCACGAAAGTGATAATAAGAGATGAAGACAGAAACAGAGATAAGGCTGTTAATATTTAATTTGCTCTGTGTGAGGTACAATTTACAGTATGACAGTTATTATTTCCTGTTTTGTCAAATACACAAATACATGGAAATTCTTTAAAAATTAAAAGAAATAAGTTTAACTGAAAAAGTATTAATATATAAGCATGTTTCATTAAAAGCTGATAGTCCAATCTATTTTACAATACCTTCCAGATAACAGTGTGCCAGGTTGAATGCTGTAATAAAGTTCCATGTGCACCAATTGTAGAAAACAGAGTTTGCCCTGCACTCTTCCTGACAGCAGGACGGGGATCCACACATAGCTCACCCAATTTTGCATAAAGACATAACCACAAGCAATCAAATGGCGGTGCAGGGTGGAACGGCCGATTTAAAACCACTCCTTTCTCTTCTGCCTGCTTTTGCTGTGCTGCCTCTTCCTTATTTAATTCTTTTTCAATAGTTTCCCCTCTTTGGAAAAAATAATCTGAAATATTCCACTAAAAAGCAAAGTGGGAAAATATTAGTTCATTCAAGGTTTTGTTTTAAACACATAAATATGCAACATGTGGCTGTTTTTACCTTTCAGAGTAAAACTTTACAAACATTACTTCAAACATCTCTTTCCTAGTAGAACAGGTTCAATGAAAACATCTCGTCCTCTGTCAGTGTCTCGACATTATTTTAGGCGAAAGTGGGAAAACAATCTTTTGCTAACTTTTTTTTTAACTTTTTTATTATAAAAAATGTCAAGAACATACAAAAAACCAAGAATAGTATAATGAATTTAAACATATTGATATATCTACCACCTAAATATAACAGCTGTTAACTATAAAAAATATAACTACAATATCATTATCACACCCTAACAATGTTAACAATTCCTTAATATTGTTTAATGTTTGTAATTTCATAAAAGAGCAATCACTGTTACTAAACATACCTTATAATTCATTGTCAACCACAGTACAAATTAATGATAATTATGCCAATGGTTAAAATACAGGGAATCCAGTACTGTGAACATCAATGTAAAACAAAGGAGGTGCTATCCAGCAGTAATTTAAGCAATGCTGAACTAGTCACCCACTTACAATTATATATGCAACATGCTTACATTTTTCCCCATGTAAAAATGGGAAAAATAATAGTAATAGTAAAATACAGTTGTTCCTTGGTATCCAAGGGGGACTGGTTTCAGGACCTCCCACCTCATACCCAAATCCACAAATCCTCAAGTCCATTAAATAAAATGGTGTAGTATTTGCATATAACTTACACACACCCTCCCATATAGTTTGAATAATACTAGATAACTTTTAATACCTAACACAAGGTAAATGCTATGTAACTAGTTGTTATACTGTACTGTTTAGGTAATATTGACAAGAAAGCCTATACATGTTCAGTACAGACACAACTATCCTGTTTAAAAAAAAAAATTTCTATTTATAGTTGGCTGAATCTACAGATGCAGAAGCCACAAATATTGTGAGCTGAATGTAGGAAGAGCTGAATGCAGTAACTTATCTAGCTTGTGAGGAAAATTTAAAGTTCAAATTTATAAAACTTCTGAATTTTAATACACATTTAAAAGATTCTAAATAATTGCCTTTAAATATATGTTGAAAACAATTCTGTGCATGTTTATTTCATGTAATGTTAACAATTCTCTAAGATTTCATTACAGGGATATCTTGTATTATTGCACTTCTCTTTGTTGTGCTTCACAGATAATTGCAATTTTTATAAATTGAAGATTTGTGGCAACCCTGCATTGAACAAGTCTGTTGGTACCACTTTTTCCAGCAGCATGTGATCACCGTGTCTCTGTGTCACATTTTAGTAATACTTGTATTATTTCAAACTTTTAAATTATTACTCTGTCTGTTATGGTGATCTATGATCCCTGATCTTTGATGTGACAATTGTAACTATTTTGGGGCACATGAGCCGCACCTATGTAAGATGGTAAACTTAACGTGAGTTTTCTGACTGTATCCTCGTCAGGTTGTTTCCTCATCTTTTTACTTCTTCTCAAGCCTCCCTATTTCTTGGGATACAACAACAGTGAAATTAGGCCAATTAATAACCCTACAATGACCTGTAAGTGTTCGAGGAAAAGGAAGAGTCGCATTTCTCTCACTTTCAATCAAAAACTATAAATAATTAAGCTTAGTGAGGAAGGCACGTTGAAAACCAAGACAGGCCAAAAGCTAGGCCTCTTGTGCCAGTAAGCCAAGTTGTGAATGCACAGGATAAGTTCTTGAAGGAAACGAAAAGTGCTACTCCAAAGAGCAAACAAATGAAAAGCACATCATGGCAGGTGCCTGTAATCCCAGCTACATGGGAGGCTGAGGCAGGAGAATCGCTTGAACCCGGGAGGCAGAGGTTGCAGTGAGCCGAGATCACGCCATTGCACTTCAGCCTGGGCAACAAGAGCAAGACTCTGTCTCAGAAAAAAAAAAAAAAAAAAGAGAGAAAGAAGAAAGTACACAAGCCTTATTGATGATATCAAGAAAGTTTTAGCTGTCTGGATAGGTCAAATCAGCTACAAGATTCCCTTAAGCCAAAGCCTAATCTAGAGCAAGGCCCTAACTCTCCTCAATTCTATAAAGGCTGAGCAAGGTGAGGAAGCTGCAGAAGAAAAGTCTGAAGCTAGCAGGGGCTAGTTCATGAGGTTTAAGAAAAGACGTTATCACCATAACCTACAAGTACAAGGTGAAGCAGCAAGTGCTGATGTAGAAGCTGTAGCAAGTTATCTAGATCTAGCTAAGATCACTGATGAAGGTGGCTACACTGACCAACAGATTTTCAATATAGACAAAACAGTCTTTTTATTTTTATTTTTATTTTTTACAGAGACAAGGTCTGGGTCTGTCGCCAAGGCTGGAGTGCAGTGGTGTGTTCATAGCTCACTGCAGTTTCCAATCACTGGGCTCCAGCGATCCTCCTATCCCAGCCTCCCATGTAGCTGAGACTACAGATATGCACCACCACACACAGCTAATTTTTAGTAGAGACGGAGGTCTCATTTTATTGCCCTGGCTGGTCTCAAACTCCTGGCCTCAGCAATCCTCCCACCTCAGCCTCCTAAAGTGCTGGGATTACAGACATCAGCTACCCTGCCCAGCCTGAAACAGCCTTCTACTTGAAGACGTCATGTAGGACTTTCATGGCTAAAGATAAAAAGTCAATGCTTGGCTTCAAGGCTTCAAAGTACAAGTTGATTTTCTTGTCAGAGGCTAAGGTAATTGGTTCACATAAAAGTCAACTGAAGATTTCCCTTGTGTGTACTATTGTTTACTAAACCCTTTCATGACAAACCCTGTAAAATCCAAACTTCAGCTCAATGTATGAAAATTATTTCAAACATTTTGTTATTAATATTTAAGTGATGTTATTTAATCCTTCACACAGACGTAAGTTTGAAATTTAAAAGCCATATAAACAATTCACAAAGAGCTAAAAGTATATTTGCTTAGCATTCGCTCTCAACTGAATAACAATGATTTCTAAATTATATTATATTCTAAGGACAATGATACTTACCAATAAACCTATTGAAGTTAAACTAATATTGAGTTCTTGGTTATGGAGACCAAAGCTACCTGCAACATCTACAACTATTTGCAGGCAAGTACAAGGCATTGTTGGTAGAAAATCTGTCACAACCAACTGAAGACACTGGAATGCAGTTCGTATCAAGGATTCTCTGAAAGCGAAATGTATACAGATGCACTTATTTTATTTATTTATTTATTTTTGAGACAGGGTCTCACTCTGTCACTCAGGTTGGAGTCCAGGGGTGCGATCATGCCTCACTCTCAACCTCCCCGGATCACGTGATCCTCCCACCTCAGCTTCCCCAGTAGCTGGGACTACAGGTGCACACCCCATGCCTCTTTTTTTTTTTTTTGGTGGAGACAGGGTCCCACTATGTTGCCTTGGCTGGTCTCAATTTCCTGGGATCAAGAGATCCTCCTGCCTTAGCCTCCCAAAGTGCTACAATTATAGGCACGAGCTACCACACCCAGTCTTACTTATGCATTTAAAAGAAATGTGTAAAAATACATATCTTACAATAATTTGAAGTACAATTTTATTTTAGAATTTAAACAAGAAACTCCTAATATCGATCAAAAAGTATTTTAACATTTACATAAATGTAAAAAAGATATGCTTACTTAAACAAATTAACAAAGAAAGAAGTTTACAGGCAATAAGAAATAAAAACAAATTAAAAAATAAAGTATTAATATCATATTACTTCTATTTGTATTTCATAGCAACTAACCAAAGAAAACTTAGACAATAAATGACAATGGGAAGTTAGTTACAGTTATTTTTCTCCTCACTGTATCCCTGATATCTTGTACAGTGCCCAGTACATGTAAATACACACAATTTACTGAAAAAGAGTTCCTCATTCTTTTATATCCATACTACATCTTATTTAAATATTCAAAGAAATATAAAAATCCACATCCAGTCTGTGAGAAAAGAGTCAATTTTGAATTTCAAATAAATATAATAAGAAGTATTTCATTTTGGAGAAAAATCCTGGTGGTAAATAATAATAATAATAAAATGATAAGTAAAATTGCTAATACTCTGAGTGTTTAGTATGTCACATACTTTCTAAGTGTTTTATACCCATTAATTCATTATATCATTACTACAACACAACACATTACAGGTTGGGAGAAGACACTTAAGCTTGATTTAAGCTGATCTCTTTTCAATTTAATCATCTCAGTATTTTGTAGTATTTAAAGAATTTTATTACTATAAAATTAACGTTCCGTAATATTCTCAAGCATCTTGGTCATCTGTAACTTCTGAACCAGTCATCAAAACAAGACATTGTGTTACTGTAGAATTACAGAAAAAATCTATCCAATGTCTGTCTGCTGAATCCCTCCACTGCAATCTCCTGCCCCAAAAGTTAAACAATCCATATGTCCCCTCCAAATTTGCTCTTCCTTGTGTATTCCCTATTTAGTTAATGATACTACCATTCCCCACTAAACTGCCTAAGTCAGAAATCTAGAAGTCATTCCTGATTGCTATTTTCCCCTATGCCCCTCTACAGTCAATCTGTTAAGAAGCTCAAATCCATCTCTTTTTTCTAGTGAGCACTTGTAGGCATTCTCATTTCCCACCTTCCCTTCCATTCTACTGTCACAGTGATATCTATCAAATTCATGTGATTATGTCATTCCTCTATTTAAAATCCCAAAATGTCTCCCAAATGTATTCTGGATAAATTCAAATCATTGATATAAGTATATAAGATCTCCTTCATAATTTTGGCTCTGTCCTCCTCCTGCTGAAGGTTTCTTCTTTTGTGGCATAACAAACTACAGTCACGTATTGCTTACTGACGAGGATATGTTCTGAGAAATGTGTCATTAGGCGATTCTGTCGCTGTATGAACATCACAGAGTGTACTGACACAAACCTAGATGATACAACCTACTACACACCTGGGCTATATAGTACAGCTTATTGCTCCTGGGCTACAAACCTGTACAGCTTGCTACTGTCCTGAATATTGTAAGCAACTGTAACACAATATAAGTATTTATGTACTGAAACATATCTAAACATAGAAAAGGTACAGTAAAAACAGAGTATTAAAATCTTATGGGACCTCCATCATATATGTGGTCTGTTGTTAACTGAAATGTTAGGCAGTATATAACTATACTTTCTCACTAGGATTCTGTGTCTAGGGCGGAAGCTATTTACCTGTGTAATCAGAATAACTGTCACGCATAGTATCTGAAATACACTACGTATAGAATAAATGTTTAATAAATTTAAAAGTAGTGAAAAAGTTACTTTAAAGCAATTTCTGACTGCCTAATATACATAGGGAGGTCAAGCCCTAAATGCTATTTCACATCTTATCAAATAATTTATTTATTTTAAGAAAACACAACAACTCAATCTTTAGATGTGTTATAAAATTTGTTAGATTGTTTCATGTATCTTATAAGTAAGAATCTTGTATTCTTGCATGAATGTCAAATAAAGAGCAATTTTTTCCATCTTTCCAAACCAAAGGTGATCCCTAAAAATTGCCTGTAGCCACTTAGGGATAGAGTTAAGAAAAACTATTATAGAGCTTAGCTTTAAGCAGGAAGCGCATACATGAAAAAAAATAACCATTATTTCAAGATTTTAGGATGGAGTCCTTTTCCACCTCTATCACTTTTTGATGTTAATTTTTATTTATATTTTATTTTTCATACATATTTTTTCTTAAATAATTTTAAATACTTACCCTTGATCATTTCTGATTGCTCCCATGACTCCAAGCACTAATGGCCATCCAGGCCCAAGACTGTCTCCCTGACTCTGCAGAATCTGCAACACACATTCTAACTGCTTGAGTCGAATATCTGGATGATTAATATTGGACATCTCCTTTAACGGGTTCAATAAAAGCAACTGCAGCCTCTGAAAAGGGGGCAAGAAACTAATTAGGAAGAGAAGTCCAAAAAGACAAGAAGGCTTTGCTGTTGCTTTTTAAGTTTAAATTCATCTCCATTCAGACTACTATGGGAAATAGAAATTTTTATGTTTTATTCATTTTTTTTTGAAATGGAGTCTCGTTCTGTCACCCAGGAGGCTGGAGCGCAGTGGCGCAATCTTGGCTCACTGCAACTTCAGCCTCCTTGGTTCAAGTGATCCTCCTGCGTCAGCCTCCTGAGTAGCTGGGATTACAGGGACGCACCACCATGCCCAGCTAATTTTTGTATTTTTAGTAGAGACAGGGTTTCACCATGTTGGCCAGCCTGGTCTTGAACTCCTGACCTCAGGTGATCTACACACCTTGGCCTCCCAAGGTGCTGGGATTAACAGGTGTGAGCCACCATGCCCGTTTGGAATTTTTCTACTAAAATAAACATCAAATATCATTTATCTAACAGTAATTATTAAAGGCAAATCTATATTTTCAAATAAGAGAAAAAATCAACTTTCAAGAAGTTAGATTTTAGGTAAATGGGAAGTTATCTTACTTTAAAAGATACTAATTATAGACCCCATAAATAATAGAAATAAATGTGACTAAAGGAAATATATCTCCATCTATATTTGGAGAGAGGGAATCAATTCCCAATTTCTAAAATGACCTTTCATTTACTTTATTAATGTATATCATATGTATTTAAATGTAAAATTCTCAAGTGTGATATAGTAATAGAAGCTATAATACTTATAAAAAATGAATAAATATAGCAGGAATGAACAAAGATGACATAAAACCACGAAATTTGTTAGTTAAAAAAAGCCCTCTGTCTATCCCTTTCAGCATCTGAAAACCCTTCATTCTTAACTTTCTTCTCTCTAGGGGATTCTTTTATTTGGTTCATTCACTGAATAAACATTTCTAATCTTTCACTGTGTACTAGGTATTAAGCTGGACGTTGAGGATATCAAAATAAATGGAAAAGGGTGTTATTTTTTCAAAAGAAATTCAAATTGTTGCAGCAGAACATATGAAATAATATCTTTTCTGTCTTGTTCATCATCTTATTCCAGGAGGTATATTCAATAATTATGTGTTAGCTCAATTTCTGGAATACAATTACAATACAATAAGGTGATGAGGGCAATTGGAATGGTTATTAAATGCCTCATTCTGTGCTTGCTTCGGTAGTACATATACTAAAATTGAAATGATACAGAGATTAGCACAGACCCCGTGCAAGGATGACATGCAAATTCGTGATGTACTCCATATTTTTATTTAAAAAGTTAAAAAATAAATAAATACCTCATTCCTACTCAGTCCTGAAACAATAAAACTTTGGTAGACTTTTTAAAAAGTGGGTACAAATAATAAAGAGAGTCAGGACAAAGAATTCATGATAAAAGTAAACTGTGGAAGTAAAAAATAATTTAAAATTATTTTAAAATAAAAGTCTATTTCATTGTGCTTGTTTCCTCTGCCACTTATTTTCTCTCTATGTAAGGGTAGGGAGAAGAAAAAAAAAAATCCAGAGACAGGTAAAGACCAAAGCAAAAGAGGCTCCAAAACAACACTTTAGCACTGCATGGAGAGGAAAACTTATGACTGTGAGACCAATTCCAGGTAATTTAATTTAGTTTAGTGTCATTCACAAGATGTTTAAAATTTTTTATGAAAACAGCCCTAAAAATCTCTTATCTTTTGTAAAAGTTTCAGGGTCCACAAATAAAATAGAATATTAAGTTAAAAACCCTACTCTTAGAATATGATCTACTTGATAAATTAAGAAAAAAATCACATGTGGAAGAGGATAATTTTATATTGAGTATTCTTTTTAAAAAGTAAGGTTTTTATTACCTGGTTTTGTGAGAGTGGAGGATCATGGTTAAATGTTAATCCTGCTTTAATAAGGGAAGTTAAAGCTTCTGCTCCCCATTCTCTCATTCGAGAGTTTGGATGCTGGCAGACCTGAAGGTATATAAAATTAAGTTTAATTTGTATACTTAAGCTATGAATCACACATCAATTTTACATTTTAAAAGTTATATCAAATGTTCAATAAGAGTTGGAAGAAAAATTACACCCAAAATGTAAGTTAGCTTACCTTCTGAATAAGGGCAAGAGCAAGCAATAGAGAGACAGAAGAAAAAAGATGAAACTAAAACAATTCACAGAAAAGAAAGGATTTCATAGCAGTAAATTATATATCAGGGTAAACAAAAGAAGCAAGCTAATACCAAGGTTCTTAATTAAGTTTACCCTCATTAATCAAATAATATGTCACAGAGTTGCCCTTTGATGAGACCATCCATTAAAGAAGTCATCTGCATATAGCCTTTAATCATTCATAAAAGTAATTCCAATAAAATGGGGGGAAAGCTCATGTACATCTGTTTTTCTTATTTATTATTATTATTTTTGAGACACGGTCTCTCACTTTGTTACCCAGCCTAGAACGCAGTGGCGCAATCACAGCTCACTGCGGCATCAACTTTCTGGGTTCAAGGAATTCTCTCCATTCAGCCTCCCAAGTAGTTAGAACCATAAGCATATACCACCAAGCCCAGATAAGTTTTTAAATTTTTTGTAGAAATGGTGTCTCCCTGTGTTGCCCAGGCCAGTCTTGAACTCCTGGGCTTAAGCAATCCTCCCACCTCAGCCTCCCAAAGTGCTGGGATTATAGTTGTGAGCTACTGCAGCCAGCCTGTTTTTCTTACTAAGAATAATATCTTTCCTAGGTTTCGAAATAACACAAAAGAACTATGGTAACCTAAACCTAAACTGTACGTAAACACATGTACTGGCAGAAGTAGCTTGTTTTTAAGCAGGAACTATTTATTAAGAATTACCTCAGTCTGAATGTAAGACAATGTAAATCCAGGTAAAATTCTGCAGGACTATCTATAGTTAGTGTTAACAAACAGGTTTTTCCCTTCGCAGAAAGCTCTCTCATAATCAAGGCTAGGCGCATTGGCTCATGCCTGTAATCGAGGCACTTTGGGAGACCAAGGCGGGTGGATCACCTGAGGTCAGGAGTTCCAAGACCAGCCTGGCTAATATGGTTAAATCCTGTCTCTACCGAAAATACAAAAATAAGCCAGGTGTGGTGGTGCGTGCCTGTAATCCCAGCTACTCGGGAGGCTGAGGCAGGAGAATTGCTTGAACCTGGGAGGCAGAGGTTGCAGTGAGATCTCACCACTGCACTCCAGCCTGGGTGATGGAGTTAGACTCCATGCCAAAAAGGAAAAAAAAAAAAAAAAAAGCTATCTCATGATGATAGCAAAGGCTATAAATGAGTGCTGTTTACTATTAACTGTATGCCTCAACTGCCTTGAAGTTTCAGAACTACCTGAAACTGAGGTGGATCAAGAGACTGTATAATAAAAGAAAGGGGTCTCAAGCTAACAGCTGATTTCACAGATATTTCTCACTTTAAAATGTCACCATTTTCAGCCAATAAAAGCAACCAATTCCTTCATCAAATAAATTACAAAACAACTTTAGTCCTTGATAAAACGTACAAACATAAGTATGTACACGGTCAGGAAAGGGGGAAAAAAGTAAATGCTGATTTTTCAAATGGCTATCTAGAATCATTAGTTCAGTGTGCAAATGTTTATTAAAAAATTAAATGTACTTAAGAAAGAGAATTTACCTCAAGTAGGTGGCCAGTCAGAGGTCTCCACAGAATTTCTATTCGGTGCATATTAACTAAACCAGTTTCCAACAATTTGGCAACAGCAAAAAGAGATGGTTCCTAAGGAGAAAATACATTGTATTTTGATAGTATAAAGAGAATTCTGAGCAATTAGACTATGAATAAAACTAAGAATACTCTGAAAAGCATGACTGAAATTAAAATGAGTGGTTAGTATAAAGTTAACAATAAATATAACAAAGCCTCAGTTATCAAAGACAAGCCTTCCTTCCAACCTTAAGTATCCAAAATAGCTCCTAATTAGAAAATTTGGTTAGGAAAAGAATGCTTTAATAGGGAAGGGATGAAAATCCAAAAATTATACTAGATTACATAGAATGGCTAGTCTTCCGACCAGAAGGAAAGAAGGATTCTTATCAGCAGTCTTAAAATGACCAGGTTTTATGTGTGAATGTCAAGAAGTAGGGAAAAAGAGACAACAGAGATAAAAGAAAAGGAAAATGAAATCAAGAGTATAGCAGAGATCAGGGCTGTCAGTCCAGAACAGGAGAGGACACGAAGACAAAACAGTTTTCTATAGTCCCTGACATATCAATAATCAGAAAGGGAACCAGGGTACATTATACATGGCTAAATTAGAGCACTTGGTCCATGTGTCACAAGAATGATTTCAGAAAAGATCAAAGGGCAGTTATCTCTAATCCAATATTAATGAAGGTGATAAACATGTTTAAATGCAAATTCAGCTGATGAAAGCCATGAGTATTTTTGGGTGGATGGCTGTGGTATTTCAATCAGAGACATTGTATTAGAAAAAAGACAAGATAACTGAATAAAAAAGCCAATTAGGAGAATAATTTTTAAAGAAAAAGATTTTTTATGAATCTATATTCTTAACATTTTTACAGTGCTGATAAAAATCTAACAGGGAAATGTGTGATAATATCTTCCTTTCTAGCAGAAGCCAGTGAACCAAGTGTACTGGGGTTTTAAGAAAATATGGTCAGGTTGACCCTTCCTGCATGTGCTAATGTGGCAGGCACCCTAAAAGTTTTGGTGGTAGAAAAAATCATGATTCTAGGGAGAGTATGGTCTAGTAGTTAAGATGATGTCTATGAGGTTTTAACTGGGATCTCATCTCAACTCTACTACTTAATAGCTACGTAACCGTGGGTAACCTATGTACCTCTTCTGAATGTTTTTATTTTTTAAACCTAAAAAATGAAGATAATAATAATATAGAAAACTATCTAATATTAGAAAGTGCCTGGCATATAAGTTGCCCCACAATGTTGCCTAATATTACTTCTTTATTCCTCTTTTTCCTCTTACTTATTTTAATTAGGACATACTCAGGAATCATGTAAAAGAGTATGTGTAGGTGTCCAAAGCTCACACCTGAAGATTCTTATTCAAAAACCTAGAATGTGGTCCTTGCATTTGCATTTTTAAAAAAACTACATAACTGTTTCTGATGCACACCAAAATTCAGCAAAGTATTTAAGAACAGAGCTTTGGAATGAGACATACGTGGGTTCAAATCCAAGCTCTTCCAATAAGTACGTATGTACATCAGGCAAGTCACTTAAGCTATTTTTCATATTTTCATCTGTAAAAAGGGTGTATTACCACTAAATCTCACAGAGTTGCTTTAAATGATAAAATAAGTTAGTGCTTGGCATATAGTAAACAGTGAACAACAGCTGCTTTAATATTTTTGTTGTTGTTATACTGTGCTTGTCAATGTAACTATGAAAGTATAATCTTCTAAGAAAGAATTTGCAAGTTTCATTTTTTTATTATTTTATTTTATTTTATTTTTTCGAGACAGAGTTTCACTCTGTTGCCCAGGCTGGAGTGCAATGGCACAATCTTGGCTCACAGCAACCTCTACCTCCCGGGTTCAAGTGATTCTTGTGTCTCAGCCATGAGAACAGCTGGGATTATAGGTGTGCACCACCATGCCAAGCTAATTTTTGTACTTTTAGTAGAGAAGGGGTTCCCCATGTTGGCCAGGCTGGTCACAAATTCCTAGCCTCAAGTGATCCACCCACCTCAGCCTCTCAAAGTGCTGGGATTAAAGGCGTGAGCTACCACGCCTGGCCTCCAGGCTTTATCTTAAGTTACTTCCTCAACACATTGGCACAAATTCCTGAAATGAGGATCAAAAACGAGATGCTAACCACTTTAAAGGCACACCTAAAGAACACTGATATATACATGTTTAATCCCTAGAATATTTAACTCACTCGGAACAGCCGATTTAGATGATTTAGTATTTTTTCAATACTATAGATATTTTCCCACTAATTTTAATATCTGTACATTTATGATAATTTTTGTAGATGACACAACTGAATAAACTTTGTACAGCCTCCATCTAAAAATATAAGGCTTATGTTGAATACTTTTCTAAAATTTATACTTGAATATTTTTATAAAGTTTTCATTTCTGTTCCATATTTACTTCACTTTACAAAATTAAATCCTAAAATGGAGACATGTAAATCCATTTTCAAAGAAATTATCTCCATTTTACTCAGCGTATCCATTTTCTCAACAATCGTTCTTCCCAAGCCTTCCTTAAAAATCATATCTGTTCCTACCACTCTCTGAAATTGCACTATTCAAGGTTAAAAATAAACGATCAATCATCATATCTCCTATTTTTTTCTTATAGGTAATGATTTCTTACAATATTTTTCTTTTGATTTACATTAAACTGCCCTTTCCTACCTAAATCCTATCAATCTTTCAATATACATCTCCAATCACACTAGTTCATCTTGATTAATCTTAGTTCATCTTAATAAAAATATATACCAATAACATCTTATGTAACAAGAAACTAAAAATTAAGAGAATAAGTCTCATGTCATTTAATATCTATATTATTTATTGAGACTCTCATACCATCGTAACTGTCACTTAACTATGAACCAAGTAGTTTATATGCTCTTTGAAAGTAGAAACCTCATATTTCTTAATATCTCTGAGCAGAGTGCCATGTACACAGTAAGCCTACTGTGCTTGTTGAATAGATACATAAATTCTGAAAACATTACCATATTAAGTTTGCTTCGATTTCATTAAGGTACTTTATTAAAAATACTATAGTTTTGTGTTAAGAATTAATCTCAAATATGTAAAATTGTTAAAGATATTAAGAAATGAATTACTTCATTATATATTATTCTTGCCTTGATTTAGAGCAAACTATAATACATATTTTCTTTCTTTCTTTTTTTTTTTTTTGAGACAGAGTCTTGCTCCATCACCAGGCTGGAGTGCAGTGGCACGATCTCGTCTCACGGCAACCTCCGTCTCCCGGGTTCAACTGAGCATGTCCAGCTAGTTTTTGTATTTTTAGTAGAGACGGGGTTTCACCATGTTGGCCAGACTGGTCTCAAACTCCTGACCTCAAGTGATCCGCCCACCTCAGCCTCCTGCAGTGCTGGGATTACAGGCGTGAGCCACCACGCCCAGCCATAATACATATTTTCAAACACCCGCATGTTTATATAATTATCTAGCTATGTACTATAATATACGAAACTATGCTCTAATGAGACTTTTATCAATCTTTAAATGAGTCACAAAAGTCAAGATGACAAGCCACAGTACACAGAATTACACTAAAGGACTAGGTGGACGGCTGGGCACGGTAGCTCACGCCTCTAATCCCAGCACTTTGGGAGGCCAAGGCGGGCGGATCACGAGGTCAGGAGATCGAGACCATCCTGGCTAACATGGTGAAACCCCATCTCTACTGAAAATACAACAAAAAAATGAGCTGGGTGTGGTGGCGGGTGCCTGTAGTCCCAGCTACTTGGGAGGCTGAGGCAGGAGAATGGCGTGAACCCGGGAGGCGGAGCTTGCAGTGAGCCAAGTTGGCACCACTGAGCTCCAGCCTAGGCAACAGAGGAAGACTCCCTCTCCAAAAAAAGAGGACTAGGCAGACAACACAATTTTGAATGCTACAGTTAGATGTTAAACAAATTACAGCTTTTTAATCATATTTTGGGCTATTTCCACTGATTTGTAAATAGTCAAACTATATTTATTGATTTTAAAATGTGGAAAGCATTTTGTTTTAAATAATTATTTCTAAGATATAAATAAACCCAACTGTTCCTGTGCTTTCCAAGTATAACATAAAGTGATATTTTTAGTAGTACAGAAAGAAATGTTCTTGAATGTTAATATTCAAAAGTACTGTTTTATTCATTTAATCAATGAACAAATAAAAATTTAAATTTTCAAGATAAGGAGAATCATTGCCTTTAGAAAGAAATGATTAGCTTCTTACTTTCCATCCCAATGAAGGCAAGGGAAACTGAGACAAACATCCTTTAATTTAAATCTTATATTACCCCAATCATAAATTGTAATTACAAGTATTATCACAACATTTTATATAAATTATAAAACTATTACATTATTTTATAAAAATATTTTTTAGATGTTCAATATATAAGAGAAATGAACACAACCTAAAATCATATGACATATTTAGACATCCCGCAAGCCAAATCATGTCCTTTTTACTCCTCCTTCAACAAATAACCGTAAGTGGTAAAAACCCAACAGAGTATGGTTAGCATACAAGCTGAGTGTTAGTCCTACTAGTGAAACACTAAGATCAAAATGGATGCACATCTTATATAACTAATGTATCATATTTAAAACAGAAAGATAGAATATCACACCTTATTATTTCCATAGGCCATATCCATTGCTTCTAGAGACAAGGAGCAAAGCGCATTTATTAAATGATGCAGTGATACGTCATCAAGATACCTTAAAAGGAAATGAAGAAATAAGACATCTTGATCTAAAATATATAACTAATAACAATGTTTTTATCAATTAAAAAAACTGACTCTTACTGTGAGCTTTCAAACAATCTTGAAAGTATATTGGAAATCACTGGTAAATCTGTCATCACTGCTGTTGTTAGAACCTGAGAAGAATAAAATTAAATGTAATATATGACACTTTGGGATGCACTAATTGGGTAAGAAAGACTAGAGCTTACTGTACTGGGTCCTTCTACAGCTCTCCCAGGTTTCAAGGCACCGCCACTACTAGGCTTTAATCCCAGAATCCATACAAGATGCTGTAAAATTAAAAAAAAATCAAAACAAAGAAGTTTACAAAAGTATAAAAATTCTAATAACTAAAATTAAAATCAGTAGTAACTTCTAGTAACCCAAACTAAAATCTGTAGTAGGTTTTTAAAACCTAAAACTAAAATAACTAATTAACATTCGCATAAAATAATTAATTATATCATAGGCGGCAGAGCTTAGGCCATTATGAGAAGCATTCCACCACTTCCTACAATATGAGTCACATCTTTTTCCCTTTCTAATTTCACTTTTTTCATACTTACTATCTATTTCTAGGCCTGTCCAAAACATCAAGAGGCGTTGCTTAGTCTAACTGTTAGCAATTACATATAAAAACAACACTAATCTCTGGCCCAGACACTATATAACATACCTGAAGAGTTGCCAAGACAAGTTGCCATGATGTTCCAAGAACAGCCCCATGGCAATGCGCCAAGTTAAGTAAAGTCCTCATACACTGGATATTTTTGGAAGTCAGCTATATTTTAAAAAGGATACATTTTCAAGAATTGTTATATATTCTTAAAAATTAAAAGCTTGTAAAGTAGCATTAATGTATTAAAAGATTTTTTTAAAGAAAAAATTAAGAAAAAGATTTGGAAGGTTTTATAAGGAACAATTCATTTGATTAAAAGTTGTATTATCATATTGGTTACAATAATGTCAATTGCATAAACTAGTTTCTTCTACTTTAAGAAAGAAGTTCTAGTAAAAGAAAGTAAATAAATGTGATGATACATTTTGGCAAACACAAAGACAGGTACAACAGATTTCCTTGTTAATAGCTAATTGATAACCAAGAAAAAAACAAGTACATTACCATTACTGTCCCTTGAGGCTGGACTGCTAAAGGCTGACCCACTGCCACAACTTGTTGGTGAGATTCACTTGATGGACTTATCATCATAACACTTTGGCCCTGAACAGAATATGCTAGAACACAAAGGAAAGGCTAAATAATTAAAATATATTTTTATATTGCATTTAAAATAATGTTATATTTAAAGTTTCATTAAACAAAGTTTAGCCATACACTTATTTAAATATCAGTAATACTTAATGTCTATATGCAAACATTTAAAAAACTCATGAGGGGCTGGGCACAGTGGCTCACACCTGTAATCCCAGTCATTTTGGGAGGCTGAGGCAGATAGATCACTTGAGGTCAGGAGTTCAAGACCAGCCTGGCCGATATAGTGAAGCCCTGACTCTTCTAAAAATACAAACATTAGCCAGGTATGTTGATGTACTTCTGTAGTCTCAGCTACTCAGGAGGCTGAGGCAGGAGAATTGCTTGAATTCATGAGGCGATGGTTGCAGTGAGCCAAGATCTGGGTCACTGCATTCCAGGGTGGGTGACAGAGCAAGACTCTGTCTCAAAAAAAACACGCACACACAGAAAAACTTCATGAGGTACAAAAACCAAGACAAGTTAAGCAAATATTAAGTAACTTTCTATATAACATAAAATTATATAACTTTGGTAGATTTCTTCATAAGCAATATAAAACTAGAACACATTAAGTATTTTAAATATGTATCCCTGGTATGCTTTTTAAGTTAGAGACCAATACATTTTCAGTTTGAAAACTGAATATTAGCCTGTAATACCAACTACTTGGGAGGCTGAGGCAAGACTGCTTTAGCCCAGTTCGAGATCAGCCTGGGCAATATAGCGAGACCCTGTCTCATTAAAAAACGTATAAACAAAAAACCCTAAATACTACACTGAAATTTATATTACATATAACAAACAAGTATTTTCAAAGAATTCAACAAGAAAATAAGTTTTCGAATGTGAGTTTAACCTAAGTGGTTGCAAACATTACTGTTCTACTAGTTCCATTAAAAAAAAAAATAACAATCACCATTTCAACGGTATCTCATACTTTACAAAGGACTTCCAGATTTATCTTACTTTACTCTCACAATTATTGTTTAAAGTCAGTATTACAAGTTGAGTATCCCTTATCCAAAATGCTTAGGACCACAACTGTTTCAGATTTCAGATTTCTTCAGATTTTTGAATATTTATATTATATATACTGATGCATTTATTTGCATAATATATTTGTAAATACTTACGTTTGCATTATATACCTATTCACATTATATATTTATTTAATGAGCATTTCCTTTGTCATGTTAGTGCTCAATAAGTTTTAGATTTTGGAATATTTTAGATTCTAGATTTTTGGATATCCCAACCCCACCCTCCACCCCCAACCCATATTTTTAAAGAGCTCTCAGGGACATTAATTTCCCCAAGGTCACAGAGTCAGTATGTGAAAAAGCAGAGACTTAAACTCAGATGTCTATAATCTGTCTATACCATATCATCCCACTACATAGAGATAATTTTGAGTAAGCCTGTCTTACATTTGTTGGAAAGTGTAGCTGCAGTGGTGGTATTCAATACAGTAAGAGCATAATGGGGAGGCAGGGAACCTTTGCATATTGCAGTTATAAAGGCATCTCTTGAAGTTACAAGGCCCAGTCTTCCACAAAGAGCAGCCATAGTCAGTTCAGCTTTTAAAATATTCTCAGTGGCAGCTTCATCTGTGCTGAAAAGAAAGTATTTTATTTAATCTGATTAACTTATTTTTAATTACATTGTAAAGCATGATGTGGAATTAAGTTTTCAGGGAAGTTTTAAGAAAATCTATACAAAAATGTTGTCAAAATAATACCAATATACTTAAGAAGGAATTTTAATCTATTAACATAACCTGAAAAATTTGAACTAGGTAAAAGCAATGAATAATAATACATGTATTTATTACTGAAGAAAATGACCAAGAACATAAAGATTTAGCTTAAAATATCAAGCATTTTGAAATTAGTAAATTTTTAAATCCTAAAGAAAAACAACAAAGAAATTAAACATAATCATAATTGCAAAAGTAGTTGTAAGTCTTGAAACGAAAAAGGCATTCTGTAATTCTAAGACTGTATTTTCCATTAAAACATCACGACAATTCTGGTGGCTTGGGGCAGGGCAAGGACAGAATGAGGAAGGGGGATGAGAGAAAAAGAATAATGTTTCACACATATAAAAAAACTAATATTAGAAAATAATTCTAGGGACAAATGTAAGTAAACCATTTTAACGTGTTTTTCTGACTGACACAATTCAATATAAAACTTACAAAGACTTAATACCTGGCATCAAGAAGGAGTGAAAGTGCAGCAAGAAGACCACACCAACAGGCATTCACCATTTCTTCCCAAACAGCCCTACTAACTTAAAGGAAAAAACCATACAATATTTAATTTTAATTACAGATAGCACAATAGTTATTCATATGTCAAATTCTAAAATTTTCCTGGACAATATGTCAAACATTCCATTAACAACTTAATTATTAAGTACTAATATTCAGTATTTAAAAATCTACAAGAATGAAAACTCAGAAGCCATACTATAGTTTCAGACTTGAAGAAGTCTTAAAAATAAGTTGTTTTAAAATATCTGTCATCAGATCTTTCTGTACACAAGTTAAATTTTATATATATATACATATATATATATATTTTTTTTTTTTTCTTTTTTCTTTTTTTTTTTTTTTGAGTTGGAGTCTTGTTCTGTTGCCCAGGCTAGAGTGCAGTGGCATGATCTCGGATCACTGCAACCTTCACCTCCTGGGTTCAAGAGATTTTGCTGCCTTAGCCTCCTGAGTAGCTGGGATTACAGGCACGTGCCACCACACCCGGCTAATTTTTGTATGTTTAGTAGAGACGGGGTTTCACCATGTTGGTCAGGCTGGTCTTGAACTTCTGACCTCGTGATCTGCCCCCTCGGCCTCCCAAAGTGCTGGGATTATAGGCGTGAACCACCACGCCCAGCCCTATATATATATATTTTTTTTAAGAGACAGGGTCTTGTTATATTACTCAGACTGTACTCAAACTCCTGGGTTCAAGCAATCCTCCTGGGATTATAGGCACATGCCACTATGCCCAGCTGATATCCTTTCCTTTCCCTTCCCCTTCATCAACCCAAACTTTCTCGGCCTGTGTGACCAGTTGGAGTGAGGGCAGGGTGCAGTGTAACAAACTGGCTCAGCCAAAAGACTGATTACATACACCGAGAATCAAGCAAATAAGTAAATATACTGAGCAAAATGTGAGCAGGTTCCACACTGTTGGAGAAGGGAATTACAAATACGGAAAGTTAAAAATAAACCTTGTGGTATTGAACGGGAACTGAAGAAACTAGTGTGATGTCATGGTGATTCAATATAGAGAAATAGACATTTTAGAAATGTAAAGAGATGTATGCTTGTGTGTGTATATGGGTATGTATTTCCTATCCAAGTGGTGAAAAGCATACCTAGTATCCCTGTGTTCATTTCAATACTATTCTCCACTAAAAGGAACTAGGGCTTCCTGGAGAAATGACTGACACCTGGGTTAGACGAGAATCATCCGAGATCGGCCTGGAACATCTTGTTCTATCAAATAGTAAGGAAGTGCTCACAGAATGTCAAAAGGGCATGGGACATGACCAAAGGACACAGGGGCCATCTTGAAAGAGGTCCCATTGGCCATGTTGGGAACAATCTAAGCATCAAACCAAATAATAATAGTCAAAGGCTGTAATCTGCTGAATAAAATAGGAATCCATGAATCTACACTAATATAAGTGAATAAATTTTCAAAAATAAAAAAGTGCAGAAGGGAAAGCACTCTTTTGTAGTAGCAATCTGAAAGTATTTTTCCACAAAAAGTTATTAACTGTACACTGAAGAAACCAGACTGACATTGTATTAACCAACTGAGAGAAGTGAGCATCTCCAATAATGACACAAATTGATACTGTAGTATGCTTCCTAATGTAGTGACACAGTAACTACAGCACAGCAACATTTCTGTACCAGTCTTGTCAAAAATGAATAAACTGAATTTAATTATGAAGGAACATAACACAAATTCAAACTGACTGACTTGTACTCAAAAAAGTAAGGTCATATAAAACAAGGAAAACTAAGAAGCTGTTCCAAATTGAGTCATGGCAACTAAATGCAACACATAAAAGGACATCACTAGGGCAACTGGCAAAATTTGAATGAGATGTGGAGTTAGATGGTAATATTGGATTGATGTTAAATTTCTGATGGTGATTATACTATGATATACAGGAGACTAACCTTATTTTGAAAAAATACACACTGATGCATTAAAGTGTAGTAATATGGCTTCATGTCTGCAACTTATTCTATAAATAGGTCAGAAAAAAGTATAGTCACATGTATATAATTTAAGAAAATGGTAAGGTAAATGTGGGAAAGTGGTTAACACTTGAGAAATCAGGGTGAAAGACTTATAGAAACTACAATTTTTGCAAATTCTCAGTAAATTTCAAATTTTTTCCAATAAAAATTAAAAATACAGACTCATACCAATTTCCTTATCCATTTGGTCTGATGTTGACTGTAAATCCTGCTGTTCTGACGACTGTGTTGGTGAAGAAGCTTCTTCAGTGGTGGTTTGACATTCTGTTTCAACCTCTCCTAACTCTCCTTCAATCATACTTGTGATTCCACGAACAAGGTCTAGCAAACAATGGAATGCCACAGACATGGCGTAACCTTCAGGTATAGTTGGAGGCTCAACTTTGTCCAACATTTCTAAGCTGAAATTATGAAAAATATAGAATACTAATGAGAAGCCACAACAAAAAAATACATAAAACTATTTTCTACAATTTATAGACTATAGAAATTAAGATTAACAGAATAGCAAAAAATAAAGCGACATTACCAAATTTATTTCATTTAGGGAAGGGATCTCTTCATGGTATTCTAAAAACCTGATTTGAAAAATTAAGGCCTGACCACTGGCATAACTAATTATTTTAATAATTTACTTCTCGTTCTCCTGAGTTGTGCCAACATTTTCATTAAATATTAGATATTAGAAAAATTAAGACTGATATGCAAAATATGATACGATTATAAAACTTCTCAAACTCTGACTTGTGCTTTAAAAATAAGATGTCATCAAATCAAATCACTCCTATAAAGAGGAAGATGCTTTTCACACTGTGAGATACCCAGCTCACCTATCATTTCAAATACAAATCTGCCAACAAGGTGAGAATAAGAGCATCAGTGTGTCAAGTTCAAACTGCAGAGTAATTTTTTACCCCATAGGAGAAAGTTTTCAGAAGGAAGGACAATACATCTGTTTTAAATCATGGCAGATAGTGAACTATGGTTCTAAACCTCTTAAAATTGATATCTGGCAAAATAATCCCCAGAAGAGAGAGTAATTCAATTGATAAAGAACTAATGATTCTGGAACAATGGATATTCACATGCAGAAGAGTGATGTTGGACCCCTATCTCACACCATATACAAAATTAACTCCAAAATGAATCAATGATCTAAATGTAAGAGCTAAAATTATAAAACTCTTAGAAGAAAACATAGGTAAAAATCCTCATGACCTCAGATTAGGCAAAGGTTTGTTAGATATAACACCAAAAGCACAAGCAACAAAGGAAAAAATTGATAAATTAGATTCGTCAAAGTTAAAAACAATTGTACTTCAAAAAGCAGCAATCAAGAAAATGAAAAGACCCACAGAATGAAAGAAAACTTTTGCAAATCACATATCTGATAAGAGGCAGGCATCCAGAATATATAACTCCTAAAATTAAATAAGAAAAAGACAATCCAATTACAAAGGAGCAACGAATCTGAACAGACATTTTGCCCAACATAATATATAAATGGCCAAGAGGCACACAAACAGTCGCCAGTCATTAGGGAATACAGTATAATCAAAGCATGGTAAGATATCATTTCATACTCACTGGGATGACTATGATAAAAAAGATTAACAAGTATTGCTGAGGATGTGGAGATATCTAAACTCTCACACACTGTTGGTAGGAATGTAAAACGGTATAGTTGCTTGGAAAAAGAACTTGGTACTTCCTCAAAAATTTAAACATAGAGTGACCATATTACCCAGCAATTCCACTACTAGTTGTATACCCAACAGAAATGAAAACACATGTCTATGCAAAACCTTGTAGACAAAAGGTCATAGCAGTATTATTCATAATAAACAAAAGTGAAAATAACCCAATATGCATCAATTGATTTAAAAAAGCAATTCCATATATTGGAATATTATTCAGACATATAAAGGAACAAAGTAAGAACACATTCTCAACACAAATGAAACTTCAAAACATTATGCTGGGCTGGGCGTGGTGGCTCATGCCTGTAATCCCAGCACTTTGGGAGGCCAAGGTAGGCAGATCACGAGGTCAGGAGATCGAAACCATCCTGGCCAACACGGTGAAACCCATCTCTACCAAAAAATACAAAAAATTAGTCAGGCATGGTGGCGGGCGCCTGTAGTCCCAGCTACTCGGGAGGCTGAGGCAGGAGAATGGTGTGAACCTGGGAGGCAGAGCTTGCAGTGAGCCAAGATCATGCCACTGCACTCCAGCATGGGCGACAGAGCAAGACTCCATCTCAAAAAAAAAAACAAAACAGAAACAAAACAAAACAAAGAAACATTATGCTGATATGGGAGCTAAAAAAGTGGATCTCATTAAACGAGAAAGCAGATTGGTGGTTTCCAGGGGCCAGGAAGGGTGGAGGTTTGGGAGTAAAGAGAGGTTAATAGGTACAAAAATACAGTTATACAGACAGGAATAAAATTTAGCATCTAACAGTTCAGTAGGGTAACTATAGTTAACAATAATCTATTGCATATTTTAAAATAGCCGGAACACAAGAATTCAAATGTTCCCACCATAAAGATAAATGTTAGGGGTGATAACAAAATTACCCTGATTTGATCACTACACATTATATAAATGTATCAAAATATCACATTTACCCTGAAAATATGTACATTTATTACGTATCTATTGAAAAAAAAAACAAAAGAACATTTGTGTGATTCCATTTATATGAAATATCCAGAATTGGCAAATCAATAGATGCAGAAAGCAGATTAGTGGTTGCTAAGGGGCTAGAAGAAGGGGGATTGGGAAATGACTGCTAATGGGTATGAGGTTTCTTTTAGGGGTGATGAAAACTTTCTGGAATTAGATAGTGGTAACGGTTGTACAACTTTGTAACATAATGAAACATGAATTGTACACTGTAAAAGGGTGAATTTCATGGCATATGAATTATCTCGAAAGTAAAATTGAAATTACTAAAGATTACAATAAAAAAGCTAAGAAAATGTCCTACCTCAATATCTTAAAGTTTCTGAATCATCAAGGTAGGTAATTAATAAAGAAATGCTAAATTTAAAAAAAACATAATAAGAACATCTATATACAGTGATCATTCATTGAGCAAACACTCTTAGCCTGGGACTCTACTTTTTAAATATGTACTATCTCATTTAACTCCTCACAAAAACCCTAAGAGACACAGATAATAAAACTGAGGACTAATATGACAGTTATTAATCAGTAGTTTTTAAACTCATCTGATTGACACTAAAGCCTACCATTAAGGCATCAACTCTTGAGCTTTTAAAAATTTATGTAATCATTAGAAATATATTTACATTATTGATCACGAAATTTAAGCTCTAGAGTTGGAGGCTATTAGCAAACTAATGCAGGAACAGAAAACCAAATACTGCACGTTCACACTTATAAATGGGGCTAAATGATAAGAATTTATGAACACAAAGAAGGAAACACCAGACACTGAGGTCTCCTTGAGGGGGGCGGGTGGGAAGAGAAAGAGCAAAAAAGGTAACTGTCGGGTACTGGGGTTAACATCTGGGTGATGAAACAATACATACAACAAATCCCCATGACACATTTACCTATTTAACAAACCTTCACATGTACCCCCAAACGTAAAAGGAAAGTTAAAAAAAAAAAAAAAGAAAGAAACTTAAGCTCAAATGAGGAGATAGAGCTTACGGCTTTAATCTTTCCCAGACCAATTAGTCTTTGAGAGCCACATCCTAAATAAATCAGTGTTAAGCATCTCGTTAGACAAATTCCTATTCTCAAAGAATATGTGATCTATTGGGAAAATGTATCTAAAACACAAAATAATCCAAAACATCGGAAACTCCAATTCTCCAATTCTATGGCACAGACTTTAAGCACTAGAACAGTTAAGAGAAAAGGTAATTTATACTTTTTATTTATACCATAAACCTAAAAGAAAACACGTACTTTCTTACCTCACTTTTTCAGTGCTACTTTATTAGAATTACTGCATAAATTCCACTTTGAGATAAAATGTAATTTATCTGTTTAAACATTTTAAACTTAAGCTCAAATTGCAAAAACTGTCACAAGTCCAACTTTGAAGGGATCTGTAGTGTAATACATATAAAAGAATATGCCACGAATACTTATGTCAAAACTACTTCTATCTATCTATCACTTAAGTTTTCAAATTATACTCAAGCAGTCAATAAAAGAACAGAATGCACAATCAAGATTTATACATATGCCTTCAAAGAAAATAGTGAAATCATTTTATATTGAACCTCACAATGAATGAATAAAAGATGCCAATTCAACGGTTAAGCTCCAATGTGAACACACTAACCCATGTACAAAAGAACACCCAATATTTTCTGGCCATTTATTATTTCAGAATCAAGCAATTTCAGTATGTACAGTACTAAAAAAATATATACGCATATGTTCCTTTAGAGATTCAGTCCTAATCTTGTCTTAAAGATAAGAAAATTAATGTCAAGTGAAATCAGGTGCTAAACTCAAAATCACAGTATTTAGTAGCAGAATTAAAATCCAGTATTAATAAACAATTTGTTTGTAGGCTTTTACTAATAAATTTTCAAAAGAAGTTCTACAACCCAGACAAGTATTTATTATTTTGTGGCTTGTTGCTATTGTTTTTCTTCCTCAAGCACACATTTTCACTCCCTCCCTTTCTGTGTCTGCTCAGTATTATCTCCTCACGGAGACCCTTTCTGCCCCCATCTTCTCCTTGGTCATTCTCTATCCTCTTAACTTGCTTTATCTTCAAGTTAACCACTACCCCAAGGTTATATTATATATTTACTCGTGTATTTATTTATTTACCGTCTCACTCACTGAAGTGTAAGCTCTATGAAGCAAAAATTTTCTTCTGTGTTGGTGTTTGTTCAGATTACAAAATGAGGTGAGACGGTGAACTAGATAATTAATGTCTCCTTTAGCGCTAGATATCTGATTCTTTTACAACTTGAGTCATTACCTTTTGTACAAGGCAAAGCCTATAAAATACTAAGTAGTTTTAATATAAATGACCAAAAATAACAATGACTTTTAATTAAAATATTTCAGTCTTCTATGACTCTATTCTTTTATAATTTTAGGCAAAATAAAGCTGCAAGGTAAAATATACCTAGGATGATACAGTACAGACTGACATACCAGAGAAAGTGATGATTTTAACTAGTCAAAGATTCTGTTTCATTTCTATTTTTTTTAAGAGATGGGGATTCGCGGTTACCCAGGCGATACTCCAACTCCTGAACTAAAGTGATTCTCCTGCCTCAGCCTCCTGAGTCTGTATCGCATTAAGTCTTGATTTATGTCATAAGGATAGTTTTATTTTATTTTTAGACATAGTCTCGCTCTGTCACCCAGGCTGGAGTGCAGTGGCATGATCTCGGCTCACGGCAACCTCTGCCTCCTAGGTTCGAGCGATTCTGGTGTCTCAGCTTCCCAAGTAGCTGGGATTACAGGCGCACACCACGAAGCAGCTCATTTTTGTATTGTATTTTTAGTAGAGGTGGGGTTTCACCACGTTGGCCAGGCTGGTCTCAAACTCCTGACCTCAATGTTCTGCCCACATCGGCCTCCCAAAGTGCTGGGATTACAGGCTTGAGTCACCGTACCCAGCCAAGGATAGTTTTAATTATACATATCAATTACTAAAATACATCTATAACTGCCTCATAGTAACTGGAGCAATGTTAAATCCATGTAGTATTGATTGCCTTATTTCTGTATTTCATTAAGACTTAAGAAAAAATCAGTAATACATTATTGAGTATGCATTTGTTAAACTGAAATGGCTAATGACAAACAATTTAAAAATAACAGATATGGAATCCATTAAACACTTTTAATTAATTAAAAACTAAAATTTCCATGTGTTAAACCCTAAGAATATGATTAGATAAGCACTTAAAATAACTTTTCTTACATATAGAATTCTGAAAATTAGATATATCACTACTTCCATTGTATAGATGAGAGAAATGAGGTAAAAAAAGAAAAGAAAAGAAAAAAAAGATTAATTTGCTGAAAGTAACTCAGCTAATACTAGACGACCTAAGCCCAAGTGGTCTGAAACTAATTAATATACTTAAACCAAAAAGCTGTATAGGAAAGCTAATAGGTCCATATGTAAAGAAATCATATTTTATTTTGTAATGCTGTTAGTCTACAAACTAATAAAGAAAACAGATAAAATCCAGTCCTAGATACAATTTTCATACTATGACAAAAGAAAATGAGCTCTAAAATACATTAGAAATACTGGATCTAAAATTTAAAATATAATACAGAGAGAAGCATTTTAGGTTAAATATCACTCCCAACAATATAATTCTTTATAAAATAATGCTACTACTACTTACTAGGTGGCTTTAGCACTGCCTTGAACTGTGATTGTCAGAATAGGTATCCAGGTTCCCCTATATTCAAATGCTGGCAGCAAAGTAACACCTCCACCAATCCCCACCATTCCTGAGTTAGCTGGTGCTGAGACTGAGCCACCTAAATTATTGTTTCCTGTTAGAGAAGAAGGGAAAAAAAGGAAAGATATTACTTTACTACTTGACTACAAATCAGTAATATTCAAATACCTGGCCAATCTTTAAAAAAATGTCCTGTACTATCAGAATGGGTACTGCAGAAATAAATGAAATTTATCAGTGCTATTTTGTCTATCAGAGAGTCTTCCTATTTCCCTAAAATACCATTTCCCTTTCTAAAATAAAAGCTACTATTGGAAGTAAAAATACTGATAAATGTTTAGCATATCTTTAATTAAACCACTTTTTATCAGAAGTGGCAATAAAGTATACAAAACCATCACTCAGTACAAAGTGGAAGAGAAGGAAGGTAAAGGGAAACAATAAACCATATAGATTCCCAAACAAACTCCAACCATGTTAACTCCTTTAAGAGAGGGACTAAGTCTTCCTGAGGCGGTAACCATCTAGACTCTTCAAAGGGAGTCATCAAATAGATTCTTTTAAAATGAAGATTAGCATCTAAACTTTTGTTCTTATGTGATCAGAGAAACTGAAAGTATGTCAGAGAAGAAAATCTATTTTGGAAAAAAAACACAACTGCTTCAGTGAGATCAGATTATTCTTTAGGTGCAATTCTTTACTACCAACATATTTAGGTAACCCACATTTCTCTAGTCACAGAATTTCATAATATCCTCTCAGAATGGTCAATACTGTAACTTATGGCAGAATATAAGAAAGAAAATTATGAATATGTTTTTACCAGCTTGGTTGCTTGTAGCAGGATTTCCAGTAGGGGGGACAAGAAACAAGGACTGTATAAAAGATCCCAGTGCATTTACAATATCACGAAAAACCTTGGTAGAATGCTGTTTCATATCATAGGACTGACAAAATGACCTGTAAAATAATTTAAAATGTTTTTGGGAAAAACATTTGAATCTATTAAAAATTTTAAACCTTTTTATAGCAAGTGATATTACTGGAAGAGTTACCAAGCTATACTCAAAAATTCTTCATTACACCTGAATGATTTTACTAATTTAGGACAAAGGTTCAGAAAGAAGTCACAGTTCTAAAAAAAATTATTTTGGCTATATTAAATCAGTAAATTCAGACTGATGTCTATCACTCACCATGTGTTTACCTCACAGCTCTTTTCCACATCTACACACCCTATCCCTCCTTATAGATACAATATCCTATTTTCTTTGTTTAGAAATCACTAATATTGGGAATAAATACCAAAAGTCTTCTGACTAGTTTATTAACCTATTATAGGTTACTTTACAGGTTAATAAACATTAACCTATCTATTTAACAAACTATTGCTAAGGTTTTACCTTAATAGTTGAGGTTGCACACAGAATCTGTGTATTGATTCCACTGCAACAGCTCGTAGCCACTGTGGTTTATCTGCATCCAGAAATTTCACCAGAAGTGACAGAAATATCTCACATTCAGTTACCTAAAAATATATGATTTTTAATACTATTTATTTGAATCAAAGAGAAGAATTATAGACTGTGTTCTTATTCTTAACTTAGTGCTATGGACAAACCAATAAAATCTTTTAGATTAGAAATCAAACTCTTAATGGGAAGTGGAGAAGCAGAGAAAGGAAATGTAGTTACACATGGAAAGGTTAATGGTAAAAATAATCACAGTGTTTCTCTAAATATATCCCTGAAAACATCAGTAATCTGCTAATACGGTTAATCCTTTGTCCTTGCTCTTTAGAAAGCAGAGAATACCATCATGCCATCTCCATTTCTAAAAACTGCCAGATAGCATGTACCACACAAACTGCTGACAGGATGCATGTTCTATTCTTCAAAGCAGTTTTTCCATACTTTCTTTTGCTACTAAAGAAACAACGAGGCAAGCCGAAGGGTGCTTAGTATAAATTTTGTAGTAGAAAAATAAGGAGGAACCTATAGCAGTTGTTGACAGATGTAAAGTATATAACTCTTAGAACAGGGCCTGTACTGCTAATTAAGTATTAATTATCATTACTGTTGTTGCTAATATAGACCATTTCTCAGCAAGCTCATTATAAATAAATAATGCTTGAGGCACACCCAAGGCATTATTCATTACATGTCTGGTAACTGAATGAATGAACAAAAGCTAACCAGTTTACTCAAAGGTAAATGGATTGTTTTTGTTACTTACTAATTGACAACACAGCAGGACCTCTCGAGGTAAAAATTAAGCTGACGTGGTGATTATTAGGCCATATGATTCTTGCTAGTAGGTGCAGCAAGTTATTGGATGTTTTAGCTGGGGTATCTCAAAATGAGTGAGACAACAAATTTGGAGAAATATAGTAGCCTTCAGCCTTTCAGTGCAAAGTCTTAGCTGCTAGTATTTTCTAATGCCTTTCAGTATCTTTAACTGGATGCTTAAAATAAGGACATAATCATAATCATAATGACACAGTAGGAGGAATAACTAAAAACATTATCACTTAGACTGCTAATGACTGGGGAAGTGTATGCAGAGGCTTGGCATTGTCCTAAACATGATAAAGCTTAGTTTAAAAGCACTAGATCAGGAGTCAGGTGGCTCAACTTCTTTATCCAGCAACCTTGTGCATGAAGACAAGCATGGTTGCCTTTCTTATAAATAAAGGATGAAAATATCTACATCTTTCTGGGAAATCAAATGAGAAAAATGTAAGAAGAAAAACATTCCCTAAACATGATAAAGTGCCATGCAAATGAAGAGGGCATTATTTTTTCTAAACAAAATGACACCTCTTTAGAGAAAGAACTGAAAAAGAAAGACCCATGTTAGTGATTCGGTGGACAACAGCTCTATCTACTGGAGGGTTTAAATACTAACAAGTCCTTCAACAAGTGCGATATCAGCTTTACAAGTGGCATAAGTGGCATAAGTGTGTGTGAACGAATTTAAGGTTCATCAGCTAAGCTCTGAGGCAAGAATACAAAGGATCTCATAAACATCAAGTACATTACAGTCAAAGGAATAACATTATAAAACTTGCCTTGAAAAGTATATCATTTTTTCTCTACGACACAACGACTATAACACAAACCAAGCATTTATCAGTTTATACTGGAACCACTACAATCTTGTGATTTGGGTAAAAAAGCCTCTCTCCTGAAGTCTGGAACCTTGTTCTTCTTTTGTTTCTTCTTGTCAAGTGTGAAAGTTTGAGCAGAGAACTAGTGTTGAGAGCACTGAACACTGAACAAGGGCCTCAATGGAGAAAACCTACTATGAATCTGTTAAGTCTTTCCACCAAGTGGCTGCACTCATAAGGAAACAGGTATTAAGATTAGCATTTATGGTGTAAATTCAATTTTTGTGACCCAGATACGTCATAAACTCCACTATACTAACATGAAGGGTGATGAATGTTTTTGAACTCCTGCAGTACTTTAGTACTAGATTATTATCTAAATATCAAGAGACATCTGATGGCTTAAGATGAATCAAAGTTACTGAGGTAGACATTCTAATCTCAGTATCACATATATATCTATTAAAGAATCCTGTATATAAGTGTTGACTTGGGAGACAATGAAGAAAATCTGGTAGCACATTCATGCAGGAGTCTATTTGTCAGGAGCTTGTCAGAGTTAACAACCTTGGAGCTAAAGGATTTGGTAGTGACGAGATCTATTGTCAGAGAACTGTCTGTGAAGAAGTAGAAAATTCATTTGGACAAGACAATTTAGCCTCATTCATTCCTTTCTAAAAACAGTAAGTCAAGGGCAGAAAAGAGATGTGTGAGCCTTTTTTTTTTTTTTTTTTTTGAGACAGAGTTTCACTCTGTTGCCCAGGCTGGGGTACAGTGGCTCAATCTTGGCTCACTACAACCTCCACCTCCTGGGTTCAAGTGATTCTCGTGCCTTAGCCTCCTGAGAAGGTGGGATTACAAGCCACCGTGCCCAGCTAATTTTTGTATTTTTAGTAGAGATGGTGGAGTTTCGCCATGTTGGCCAGGATGGTCTCGAACTCCTGACCTCAAGTGATCCACCTGCCTTGGCCTCCCAAAGTGATGGAATTACAGGCATGAGCCACCACACCCAGCCTCTTATAATTAAGTTTCATAAATTCCTTACGGGTACTTGTTTAAGGAAAGATATCTGGGCACACATCCTAAGTGATTCAGAGAGCAGAAAAGCACCTATCTTGGATGCAGAAAGGGAAAAGAATATAGTATAGCAGCTATTAATATACCTAATGAGTGAGAAATTCTAATTTCTAAATTCTAATGAGTGATAAATTCTAATATACCTAATGAGTGAGATATTCTAATTTCCTCTAGTCACTCTAGATATATTAACAGAACCTTTGAAGATTAATTATCTTCACCCTTGAACTACCTGATAGAGTAGGATAACCTGGTGAATACTGGGAAGCACAAAATTCTGCAGGGTAGTCATTCCCAAAGTGTGGTCCCTGGGCCCCTTAGGAGTCCCTGAGGCCATTTCAGGTGGTCTGCAATTTCAAACTTATTTTCATAATAATATATTTTTTGTCATTTTCAATACACTGACATTTGTACTGATGGTACAAAAGCAACAGTGGGCCAAATGGCTGGTGCCTTAGAAGAAATCAAGGCAGTAACCCCAAACTGTACTAGTGTCATTGGATTCTTCACTGCCACACATGATTTAAAAAAAAAAAAATGGTTTTACTTAAGAATCATAATAAACGGGCTGGGCGAGGTGGCTCATGCCTGTAATCCTTCCACTTTGGGAGGCTGAGGCGGGTGGATCACTTGAGGTCAGGAGTTCAAAACTAGCCTTGCCAACATGGTGAAACCCCATCTCTACCAAAAATATTTTCAAAATTAGCTGGGCATCGTGGCAGGCACCTGTAATCCCAGCTACTTGGGAGGCTGAGGCTGGAGAATCGTTTGAACCTGGGAGGCAGAGGTTGCAGTGAGCCGAGATCATGCCAAGATCGCGCCACTGCACTCCATCCTGGGCAATGAGAGCGAAATTCCATCGTAAAAAAAAAAATTATTTTTTTTTAAAAGAGCCATAATAAACAAAACTAAAATAAAAATAAAACACATACTGATTTTGTTAAATCTGACCCATAAGTATGTGTCTTTTTTTTTTTGAGATGTAGTCTCGCTCTTGTCGCCTAGGCTGGAGTGCAATGGCACGATCTCAGTTCACTACAAATTCCGCCTCCCAGGTTCAAGCGATTCTCCTGCCTCAGTCTCCCACGTAGCTGGGATTACAGGCGCCTGCCACCATCCCTGGCTAATTTTTTGTATTTTTTAGTAGAGATGGGGTTTCACTGGTTGGTCAGGCTGGTTTCAAACTCTGACCTCAGGTGATTCACCTGCCTCAGCCTCCCAAAGTGCTGCGATTTTAGGCGTGAGCCACTGCGCCTGGACAAGCACATGTCTTTTTAACGTTCTGTGCGACAAAACAGGAAGTACACATGAAGCATTTTTGCTGTGTATCAAAGTACCATCATTGTTGGAAGAAAAGCATAGCTGTGAACTGAACTAGTCTTTTTACTCTGTGGAATAACATTTTAACTGAAAAAGCAAATGGTAAACATGATTATTTACATTTGTGTATACTGTACAAACAGTTTTTCAAAAATAAACAAAGTACGCCTGTCACTTTAGGGTAAACAACTGACAGTGTTGTCAATAATAAAATTTGAGCTTTCAAACAAAAATTAGAATTTAAAAAAACTTGCATCTACCCTATAACCTAAGACTCTTCTGATAAATGGTGGTGATACTAACAAATGTAATATTTGATACTGCAGGAAGTGATAACATTTGGAATATCTACACAACTAAAATACATGATATTACAAAATCATGCATGACTAAAAGATCCATTTGAAGTGTAAGACCAATGAAATGAATGTTACTGTAACACAGTATAAAAATGTTTCAGAGGCCAGGAGCCGTGGCTCATGCCTATGTAATCCCAGCACTTCAGGAGGCCGAGACAGGCAGATCACAAGGTCAGGAGATCGAGACCATCCTGGCTAACGTAGTGAAACTCCGTCTCTACTAAAAATACAAAAAATTAGCCAGGTGTGGTGGCAGGCACTTGTAGTCCCAGCTACTTGGGAGGCTGAGGCAGGATAATGGCGTGAACCCAGGAGGCACAGCTTACAGTGAGCCGCGATTGCAACACTGCACTCCAGCCTGGGCAACACAGCGAGACTCCGTCTCAAAAAAAAAAAAGAGTTTCAGATCCTAGACCTGTAAGAAAGTGCCGGCAGGGTGCGGTGGCTCATGCTGTAATCCCAACACTTTGGGAGGCAGAGATGGGCGCATCACAAGGTCAGGAGATCGAGATCATCCTGGCTAACATGGGGAACCCTTGTCTCTACTAAAAATACAAAACATTAGCCAGGCGTAGTGGTGGGCGCCTGTAGTCCCAGCTACTCGGGAGGCTGAGGCAGGAGAATGGCATGAACCCGGGAGGCGGAGCTTGCAGTGAGCTGAGATGGCGACACTGCATTCCAGCCTGGGCGACAGAGCAAGACTGTCTCAAAAAAACAACAAAACAAAGAAAGCGTCATTGGTTCCATTTGATACAGTATCAAAGAAGAACGTCCACCATTATTACCTAAAAAAGCCATTAATATAATTCTGCCTTTCAACTACATGTCTTTATGAAGCCAGATTTTCATCGTTATGTGCCAACCCAAAAACCATCACAACAGAATGAAGACAAAAGATATGAGAATCCAGCTGTCTCCTATTAAGCCAGACATTCAAGACATTTACATTTAGAAAATGAAAAATAATTTTTTAAGACATAATTATTTTTCATAAAATAATTTGTTAACATGCAATAGGTTTAGTATCATTTCAGCTTTAATTCTTAATAAAGTAAATAATGATAGAAATAACTCACATACACAAAAGCTCCTAAATATTTTTTAAGAATATAAAGGGGGTCACTGTTTTCATAGGGCATTCAACATGATTTATTTTGGGTCCTGATACCTCTGTCTTGGATCGCCAAGTGTCACTCCCTCCCAGCATTCTCCTTCCACCACCCACCCCCAGTATCATTCAGCTGAGGCGACTTCAGCGACCAGTAGGGACACAATGGGCTGAATGATTGGAACAGTGGTGTGCTGCCAGAGATGGCAGACAGCCAGGGCATCCCCAGCGCCTTTCTGCTCTGGAACATTCTGTGACCCGTCGGGGTGTTCTGAATGGTAGCACACCCTCTTCCACATGGTTATTTATTAAATGACCACTTCCTCTTGCAAAAAAAAAAAATTAATAAGAGTATAAAGCAGTCTTGAGACTAAAAAGTATAAGAATTATTCCTCTAGTATGTCTTCTAGGAGATGTACCATTTCCAGGTTTAAATAGAGAAAATACAGAGAAATAAGAGAGAGGCATCGCACATCAACCATATATAGCTTACCCCACAACTACCAGACCTCTAACTTTTGCCCTTAAAGAAAATGTAGAATGTCTAAATTTTTCTAAGCTAACATGTCCCAATGTAGCCAATTACAATACTGAGGAATTACTTTCTTATATATATCTGAAAATCTCAACTTTGCAAACACAGTCCTAGAGCTCCCTATTGGGAACCAATGTTTTACCAGTTGATCATCACCCACAATTCACAAGTAAAGCCGGAAAACAGGCCTTCCTCTTCCTTTAGACAGTAACTTTCAATTTTTTTCTGTTGCTGACTGTGCTGTCATCTGTCCCACGTTGTCCCCCTACACCCCCGCCAAACGCCAATTAAAGGGACGTAGGTCAAAATACAAATGGTATAGAAGCAATACAAGAAATTTAGCACTGTCAGCCTTGGAGAAAGAAAAAAAAAAAGAGCGAGAACTAAGAAAACAGTGAAATAGTAAAGTGCAGTGGGGTTAAAAGTGTGTGTTATGGAGCCTAAAAAATTAGTGAACACCCCAGTTTTGCAGCTTATAAACTGCATCATCTCAGGCAAATTATATAAGCTTCCTGGTCCTCATTTTCTCAGCTGTAAAACACAAATATGAATGCCTGCTTCATACGGCTGTAGTAAAGTTAAAATGAATTAATGTATGCAAAGCAATGCTATGGTCTAAATGTTTATATACTCCCAAAATTTATGTATTGAAGCCTATTCGCCAGTGGGATGATATTTGAAGGTGGAGTCTTTGGGAGGAAATTAGGTCATAAGGCTGAAACCCTCATGAATGGGATGTGCCCTTATAAGAAGATACTTGAGAGGCTTCTTCCTCTCTCTACTTTCCACCATATAAGAATAAAATGAGAAGACAGACATCTGCAAATCAGGAAGTGCACCCTTACCAGACACCAGATATGCTAGCAGCTTGATCTTAGATTTCTGAGGCTCCAGAACTTTGAGATTTAAGCTACACAGTTTCTGACATATTTTATATAGCAGCCTGAACTAAGACAATTACTCTGTACAGTGTCCAGAAAAGAAGAACTCAATAAAAAAATTTTATCCAAAATGGAAATTACTCAGGAATTAAGATATCTATATCTCTGAAAAGGTTATTAGACAAATTGTTAAATAACAGAATTGATAGAGAGAAACCAAGAATCTCAGCTTGGCCCAAGTATCTTTAGTCTGTTATAACAAGATAACCAGAGACTGGGTGGCTTAAATGACAGAAATTTGGTTGTCACAATTCTAGAGGCTGGAAATAAGAGATGGAGGTGTTAGCGTGGTCAGGTTCTGCTGAGGGCCCTGTTCTGAGCTTGCAAATGGGTGCTTTCTTCCTTTGTCTTCACATGGTGGAAGGCAAGAAAGTGAGAGAGCAAGCATGCTCTGGTGTCCTTCTATGAGGGAACTAATCCAATCATGAGGGTCCCGCCCTCATGTCTTCATCTAAGCCTAATTATCTCCCAAAGGCCACATATCCAAATACTGTCATGTTGGGGACTGGGGCTTCAATATATTAATTTTGGGGGATATAATTCAACCCATAGCATCAAAAAAAAAAAGATGATGATAAATAAGTTGGGAGGTCCTGGTTAGCAACAGAAACAAAATGTGAATTCTGCATTTGTTACTATGAAGATGTAACTAGGCTGCATTACTGAGGAGAACCGAATACTTGTTTCTCCAGGACTGACTAGTGGATATGAAAAGGAAAAGGGGAACTGTTTTCTCTTCCTATAGTCTTAACTTAATGTAGTTAAGTAACATTCTAAAGAAAGAAGGAGGAGCCCTTCTAAGACAGCCCTGCTAATATTTAGGGAACAAGTGAGGATGTGGTATTTAGTTGGCCTAGTGACAAGAATAAAAACTTTCTGAACACTTGGACCACCATATGACCTGGCCATCTGATTTAACAGCAACTATGGAAACTACACTGGCCCTTAAATTTCTTCTCCTTTTTAAAACTCCCTCCTATCCTATTGACTTTCCATGGTGACTGATACTACTATATTGTAATTATTTTCATTTCCACTATTTTGTTTACTTAAAAATATTTTTTAAAATTTTTATGAGTATATAGTAGGTATGTAACATTTATAGAGTACATGAAACATTCTGATACAGGCATATAATGCGTAATCATCACGTCAGAGGAAATGGGCTACACATCACCTCAGCATTTATCATTTCTTTGTGCTAAAACATTCCAATTATACTTATTTATTTATTTAGAGATGGAGTTTTGCTCTTGTTGCCCAGGCTGGAGTGCAGTGGCACAATCTTGGCTCACCACAACCTCCGCCTCCTGGGTTCAAGCGATTCTCCTGCCTCAGCCTCCTGATTAGCTGGGATTACAGGCATGTACCACCATGCCTGGCTAATTTTGTAGTTTTAGGAGAAACGGGGTTTTTCCATGTTGGCCAGGCTGGTCTTGAACTCCCAACCTCAGGTGATCTGGCCGCCTTGGCTTCCCAAAGTGCTGGGACTACAAGCGTGAGCCACCATGCCTGGCCTTTTAGTTATTTTTAAATGTACATTATTGTTGACTACTCACCCTGTTGTGCTACCAAATACTAGATCTTATTCATTCTATCTACCTATATTTTTGTACCCATTAACCCATCCCTACTTTCCCCCTGCTCCCCATCTCTACCACCCTTCCCAGCTACTGGTAACCATCATTCTATTCTCTGTCTCTGTGAGTTCAACTGTTTTAACTTTCAGCTCTTACAAACGAGTGGGAACATGTGAAGTTTGTCTTTCTGTGCCTGGCTAACTTCACTTAACATGATGTCCTGCAGTTCCATTCATATTGTTGCAAATGACAGGATCTCATTTTTTTTTATGGTTGAACAGTACTCCATTGCCTATATGTACTAACTTTTCTCTATCCATTCATCCGTCGATAGATACTTTGGTTGCTACTAAATCTCGACAATCAAGAATAGTGCTGCAATAAACATGGGAGTGCAGGTATCTTTTCAATATTAAAAAATATTTAATTGTGGTCAAACCATACAATATAAAACCCCAACAATATTTACGTGTACAGTTGAGTAGTATCAACTGTTTCACATTGTTGTGTAAAAAACTCTCTAGAACTTTTTTTTTTCTGAGATGGAGTCTTGCTCTTGTCACCCAGGCTGGAGTGCAATGGTGTGATCTCAACTCACTACAACCTCTGCCTCCCAGGTTCAAGCAATTCTCCTGCCTCAGCCTATCAAGTAGTTGGAATTACAGGTGTGCACCACCACACCCAGCTAAATTTTTTGTATTTTTAGTAGAGACAGGGTTTCACCATGTTGGCCAGGGTGATCTCAAACTCCTGAGCTCAGGTGATCCACCCACCTTGGCCTCACAAAGTGCCGGGATTACAGGCATGTACCACCGCACCTGGCCTCTAGAACTTTTTTATCTTGCAAAACTGAAATACTATACCCACTCAACACTAACTCCTTATCACTTTGTCCTCTTGGTCCTTGGCAACAACCATTCCATGTTCTCTATGAATTTGACTGTTCAGGGTTATACAGTAATTTGTCCTCTTGACTCACTTATTTCACTCAGCATAATGTCCTCAAAGTTCCAGTAATAGGATTTCCTTCTTTAAGGCTGAATGATATTCCAACATATGTATACACTGTATTTTCTTGATTTGTTCATCTGATAATGAACACTGGAACTGCTTTCACCTCTTGGCTATTACAAAAATGTGACAGTGAACGTGGGTGTACAAACATTTCTTTGAAATCACACTTTCAATTCTTTTGAACTTATATGCATAAGTAGTATTGCTGGGTCATATAATTCTATTTTCAGTTTTTTGAGGGACCTCCATACTGCTTTCCATTGAGGCTGCACCATTTTATATTCCCACCAACAGTGCACAAGGGTTCCAATTTTCTCCACATCCTTGTCAACACTTGTTATTTTCTGGTGTTCTGTTTTGTTTTTAACAGTGACCACTCATATAGGCATAAGGTGATACCTCATTATAGTTTTGCTCTGCATTTCTCTAACGATTGGAGATGTTGAGCATCTTTCAATATGCTGTTCGGACATCGGTATATCTTCTTTGGAGAAATATCTATTCATGTCCTGTGCGCATTTTTTAACATTAGTTTTTTGTTGCTGTTGAGTTGTAGTTCTTTATATATTTTGGATATTAATCGCTTTTCAGATATGTGATTTGTGAATCTTTTCTCCCAAGTGTTGCCTTTTCACTCTTGATATAGTTTGGGGCTGTGCCCCTAACCAAATCTCATCTTTAATTCCCACATGTTCTGGGAAGGACCCAGTGGGAGGTAACTGAATCATGGGGACAGATCTTTCTTATGCTGTTATCATGATAGTGAATAAATCTCATGAGATCTAATGGTTTTAAAAAGGGGAGTTTGCCTGCAAAAGCTCTCTTCTTATGTCTACAACCATTTGTGATGTGCTTTTCACCTTCCTCCAAGATTGTGAGGCCTCCCCAGCCATGTGGAACTGTAATTACATCAATCTTCTTTCTTTTGTAAATTGCCCAGTCTCGGGTATGTCTTTATCAGGAGCGTGAAAATGGACTAATACAGTAAATTGGTACCGGGAGTGGGGTGCTGTGGAAAAGACACCTAAAAATGTGGAAGTGACTTCGGAACTCGATAACAGGCAGATGTTGGAACAGTTCAGAGGGCTCAGAAGAAGACAGGAAAATGTGGGAAAGTTTGGAACTTCCTAGAGACTTGTTGAATGACTTTGACCAAAATGCTGATAATGATATGGAAAATGAAATCCAGGATGAGATGGTCTCAGATGGAGATGAGGAAATTGTTGGGAACTGGAGTAACAGTGACTCTTGTTATGTTTTAGCAAAGAGACTGGCAGTGTTTTGCCCCTGCCCTAGAGATTTGTGGAACTTTGAACTTGGGAGAGATGATTTAGGGTACCTGGCAGAAGACTTTTTTTTTTTTTTTTTTTTTTTTTTTGAGACAGAGTCTCACTCTGTCACCTAGGCTGGAGTGCAGTGGTGCGATCTCAGCTCACTGCAAGCTCCGCCTCCTGGGTTCACGCCATTCTCCTGCCTCAGCCTCCCGAGTAGTTGGGACTAGAGGCACCCACCACCAAGCCTGGCTAATTTTTTTTGTATTTTTTAGTAGAGATGGCATTTCACCGTGTTAGCCAGGATGGTCTCGATCTCCTGACCTTGTGATCCGCCCACCTTGGCCTCCCAAAGTGCTGGGATTACAGGCGTGAGCCACTGTACCCAGCCAGCAGAAGACATTTCTAAGCATCAAAGCATTCAAGAGGTGACTTGGGTGCTATTAAAGACATTCAGTTTTAAAAGGGAAACAGAGCTTAAAAGGTTGGAAAGAGCTTAAAAGCCTGACAATGTAATAGAAAAGAAAATCCCAGGCCGGGCACGGTGGCTTATGGTGGCTCATGCCTGTAATCCCAGCATGTTGGGAGGCCAAGGCAGGTGGGTTGCTTGAGGTCAGGAGTTCAAGACCAGCCTGGCCAACATGATGAAAACCAGTCTCTACTAAAAATACAAAAATTAGCTGGGCGTGGTGGCTCACACCTGTAATCCTAGCTACTCAGGAGGCTGAGGCGGGAGAATCACTTGAACCCAGGAGGCAGAGGCTGCAGTGAGCCGAGATCATGCTACTGCACTCCATCCTGGGATACAGAGCAAGACTCCATCCCTCCCCAGAAAAAGAAAAGAAAATCCCATTTTCTGAGGAGAATTTCAAGCTGGCTGTAGAAATTTGCATAAGTAACAAGGAGCTGAATGTTAATCACCAAGACAATGGGGAAAATGTCTCCAGGGCATGTCAGAGACCTTTGAGAGGCAGCCCCTCCCATCACAGATCCAAAGGCCTAGGAGGAAAACGTGGTTTCGTGGGCCCGGCCCAGGATCCCTGTGCTGTGTGCAGCCTAGCGACTTGGTCCCTTGCATCCCAGCCACTCCAGCTGTGACTGAAAGGGGTCAACAGAGAGTTCAGGCCGAGGCTTCAGAGGGTGCAAGCATCAAGCCTTGGCAGCTTTCACATGGTGTTGATCCTGCAAGTGCAAAGAAGTCAAGAACTGAGGTTCAGAAACCTCTGCCTAGATTTCAGATGTATGGAAACGTCCAGATGCCCAGGCAGAAGTTTGCTGTAGGGATGGGGTCTTCATGTAGAACCTCTGCTAAGGCAATGCAGAAGAGAAATGTGAGGTCAGAGACCCCACACAAAGTCCCTACTGGAGCACCACGTAGTGGAGCTGTGAGAAGAGGGTCACTGTCCAGACACTAGAATGACAGATTCACCAACAGCTTGCACCGTACACCTGGAAAAGCCACAGACACTCAACACCAAGCCATGAAAGCAGCTGGAAGGGAGGCTGTATGCTGCAAAGCCACAGGAGCGGAGCTGCCCAAGACCACGGGAACCCACCTTTTGAATTGGCGTGATCTGGATGTCAGACATGGAGTCAAAGGAGGTCATTTTGGAGCTTTAAGATTTGACCACCCTGCTGGATTTCAGACTTGCATGGGGCCTGTAGCCCCTTTGTTTTGGCAAGTTTCTCCCATTTAGAATGGCTGTATTTACCCAATGCTTGTACCCCCATTGTATCTAGGAAGTAACTAACTTGCTTTTGATTTTACAGGCTCATAGGCAGAAGAGACTTGCTTTGTCTCAGATGAACTTTGGACTGTGGACTTTTGAGTTAATGCTGAAATGAGTTACGACTTTGGGGACTGTTGGGAAGGCATGATTGGTTTTGAAATATGAGGACCTATGAGACTTGGGAGGCCAGGGGTAGAATGACATGGTTTGGTTGTGTCCCCATCCAAATCTCATCTTGAATTCCCATGTGTTGTGGGAGGCACCTGGTGAGAGGTAACGAATCATGGGAGGCAGGTCTTTCCCATGCTGTTCTCTTGATAGTAAGTCTCACAAGATCTGGTTGTTTTAAAAGCAGGGTTTCCCTGCATAAGCTCTCTTCTCTTGTCTGCTGCCATGTGAGATGTGCCTTTCACCTTCAACCATGATTGTGAGGCTTCCCCGCCACGTGGAACTGTAAGTCCAATAAATTGTTTTCTTTTGTAAATTGCCCAGTCTCGGGTATGTCTTTATCAGCAGTGTGAAAACTAATACAACTCTGTTGACTGCTTTCTTTGAGGTGCAGAAGTTTTTAAGTTTGATGTAGGTCCATTTGTCTATTGTTGCTTTTGTTGCCTGTGCTTTTAGTATCATGGTCAAGAAATCATTGTGAAATCCAATGTCATAAAGATTTTCCCCTATGTTTTCTTTTAGGAATTTTTTGGTTTTAAATCTTATATTTAGGTCATGAATCTATTTTGAATTATTTTTTGTACATGGCATAAGGTAAGGGTCTAACCTCATTCTTTTGCATGTGAATATCCGGTTTTCCCAACATAATGGTTACATAGACTATCCTTTCTCCATTGAGTGGTCTTGGCACCCTTTTCAAAGATCACTTGACCATATATGAGTTTATTTTTGGACTCTCTATTCTGTTCCATGGGTTTTTGTGTGTGTCTTTATGCCAGTACTATTTTATGCTATTGTGATAACTGTAGCTTTGTAACATGTTTTGAAATCAGGGAGTGTGAGGCTTCCAACTTTGTTCTTTTTTCTCAAGATAGTTTTGGCAATTGGGGTCCCTTGAGATTCAATATGAATTTTAAGATGGTTTCTTCTACTTCTGCAAAAAGTGATGTTGGAATTTTGATAGGCACTGTATTTAATTCATAGATCTCTTTAGACTGTATGGACATTTTAACAATTTTAAGTCTTTTAACCATGAACACTGGATATCATTCCATTTCTTTGTGTCTTTAATTTATTTCAATAACGTTTTATAGTTTTCAGTGTATAGGCCTTTCACCTTCTTGGTTAAGTTTATGCCTAAGTATTTTACTCTTTTTGATACTTTGCAAATGAAATTATTTTCTTAATTTCTTTCTGGAATTGTTCACTGTTAGTGTATAGAGACATAACTGATTTCTTGTGGTGATTTTTTGTCTTGCAACTTTGCTATGTTTATTAGTTCTAACAGTTTTTCTGGTGTGGAATATTTAGGGTTTTCTACATACAACATTACATTAGCAAATAGAGATAATTTTACTTCTTCCTTTCCAAAGCAGAAGCCTTTTATTTCTTTTTCATTCTTAATTGCTCTGGCTAGGAGTTCCAGTACCATGTTCAATAGAAGTGGCAAGAATAGGCAATCTTGCCTTGTTCCTGATCTTAGAGGGAAAGCTTTCAGGTTTTCACTATGAAGTGTGATAACGATTATTAGTTATTGTCTCTTCATAAATGGCATTTATTGCATTAAGGTAGTTTAGTTCTATTCCTAGTTTGTTTGGTGTTTTTACCATGAAAGGATGATGAATTTTGCCAAATGCTTTTTCTGCATCAATTGGAATGATCATGTGGTTTTTAACCTTCACTCTTTTAATGTAGTGTATTATATTAACTGATTTTTGTATGCTGAAACATCTTTACATTCCAGGGTAGATCCCACTTGGTCATGGCGTAGAATCCTTTTAATATGCTGTTGAATTAACTTTCCTTGTACTTTTTGAGAATTTTTTAATCAGTATCAGCGAGCTTGATCTGTTTTTTGTTTTGTTTTGTTTTTTCCCTTGTAGTATTTTTGTCTGGCTTTGGTATTAATGCTGGCCTCATAAAAAGAGCTTGGAAGTTTCTCTCCTCTTCAATTCTTTGGAGTTTGTTAATTGTTCTTTCAATGTTTGGTAGAATTTTCCAGGGAAACCATCTGTTCTTGGGCTTTTCTTTGTGGGAAGGTTTTTCATTATTAATTCAATCTCCCTACTAGTTACAGGTCTGTTTAATTTTTTTCTTGTGATTTAGTTTCAGTAGGTTGTATGTTTCAAGGAATTTATTCATTTCTTCTAGGTTATCCAATTTGTTGGCACATAACTCTTCCTACTAGTCTTTTATGATCCTTTTAAATTTCTTATTTCTGTGGCATCAGTTGTAATGTCTCCTCTTTTATTTCTGATTTTAGTTATTTGAGTATTTTCTCTTTTTAGTCTTGATAACGGTTTGTTAATTTTCTTAATTTTTTCAAAAAAACAACTTTCACTGATTCTCTCTATTGCTTTTCTAGTCTCCATTTTGTTTATTTATGTGGTATTCTTTATTATTTCCTTCCTTCTCCTAACTAGTATGTTGTTTAATTTCCATACATGTGAGACTCTTCTCATTTTCCTTCCACTATGGATTTCTGGTTGGACTCCACTTTGGTCAGAGAAGATACTTGGTATGATTACAATCTTCCTAAATTTGTTGAGACTTGGTTTTATGGCTTAACATATGCTCTATCCTTGAGAATAATCTATGTGCACTTGAAAAGAATGTGTAATCTGCTGATGTTAGGTGGAGTGTTCTGTATATGTCTGTTAAGTCCAACTGTTCTACAGTGTTGTTCAAGTCCTTTGTTTCCTTATTAGTCTTATGTCTGGTTGTTCTACCTTTATTGGAAGTAGAGTATTAAAGTGTCCTACTATTATTGTATTGTCTATTTTTAGAATATAAGGTCAGGCGCGGTGGCTGACACCTGTAATCCCAGCACTTTGGGAGGTTAAGGTGGGTGGATCAGCTGAGGTCAAGAGTTCAAGACCAGCCTGACCAATAGGGTGAAGCCCCGTCTCTACTAAAAATACAAAAATTGGCCGGGTGTGGTGGCAGGTGCCTGTAGTCCCAGCTACTAGGGAGACTGAGGCAGGAGAATTCCTTGAACCCAGGAGGTGGAGGCAGTGAGCTGAGATTGTGCCACTGCACTCCAGCCTGGGCGACAGAGCGAGACTCCATCTCAAAAAAAAAAAAAAAAAAAAGAAGAATATAAATGTGAAAAAATTACAGAATGTGAATTTGACTTAACACAGAATTTTTAAAAAACATGGTGCATTATTTTCTCTGACAAACAGTATTTGAATGTTTATGACTAAAGCATTACATAAATAGAATTATCAGGAATATCACAACATAATAGGCATTGATTAACTTTGTAAAATAGATACAATATTGGACTGTAAGTCAAAATAATTGGTTTCTAATCCTAGATTTGACCAAATCTTTAATGTCTTTGCTTTAATCTGTTAAGACATATGAAACAGTATAAATGAAAGCAGAATAAACTGAAGAGACTATAATTTTAATAATCCTTCAAATGAGATACAGACAATCAGCTGAGTTCCTAAACCACAATTCCTATGCTGCCTTCAGATAACAGGCAATGACTCTGCTTCACATATTATGAATAATCTATAAACATAAGCAAGATTCAAGAAAGGACAGCACAAACCTTTAGAGTACCTAGAATACAAGTAGGTACTCAAAAAAATTCTGTTGAACTAAATTGAAAAAACTAAACGCACTATAACAGACCACTTTTTACAAAGGGCACAACATGCAACTATATACACAAATATGTAAGGAAATTAGCACTTACCAAAAGACTGTAAAATTGCTTAATCAGAACAGATACTACTCTCAGCAAGCGCATGCAGATAGGAAAATATGGTTTTTCAACTGGTGCTGGAGAAGATGAGGTGCTGGAACCTTGTCTGAACTTTATATTTGGAGAAAAGAGCTTTATCACAAGAGGACATACCCTTTCTTTGAGGAGGAAACTAAATTCTTGGTGCTATTTGCAAGGAAAAAAAGAAAGAAAAAAATAATTAACTTTATTTGTACTAAATACTTCTAAAAACACAGTCTCACTAGGAAATAAAACTTCTTAATAACCAGTATAAATAATTTAGCTCTACTATAAGTTTATATGTTTTATTGTTTTATAGTTTACCCACAATTTTGAAATTTGTATTGCACTTAGAGAGTCTAAGATCAGAATAGTCATCAGAGCCCAGCATGGTGGCTCATGCCTGTAATCTTAGCATTTTGGGAGCCCAAGGTGGGAGGATAGCTTGAGCCCGGGAGTTCAAGATGAGCCTCAGCAACACAGTGAGACCCCACCTCTACAAAAAATTAAAAAATTAGCCAGGTGTGGTGGCACACACCAGTAGTCCCAGCTATTTGGGAAGCTGAGGTGCAAAGAACACTTGAACCCTGGAGGTCAAGGCTGCAGTGAGCCATGATCATGCCACTGCCCTCCAGTCTGGGTGACAGAGCAAGATACTATCTCAAAAAGTAATAATAATCAGTATTACAAGAGGTTTTTGAAAGAATATAAGTTTAAAAGGAACAGTTAATGATTTTAGAATTAAGTAATTGGTGATTACTAGAAACTTTAATTTTAGTTGGACACTGGTAATTAAAAACATAAACAACAGAAGAAAGAAAATAGAGCCAGGCATGGTGGCTCAGGCCTGGAATCCTGGGACTTTGGAAGGCTGAGGTGGGAGGATTGCTGGTACTCAGGAGTTCAAGACCAGCCTGAGCAACACAGGGAGACCCCGTCTCAACAACAACAACAACAAAAATTAGCTGGATATAGTGGTACCACCTGCGGTCCCAGCTACTTGGGTGGCTGAGGTGGGAGGATCACTTGAGCCCAGGGAGGTTGAGACTGCAGTGAGCCATGATCACACCACTGTACTCCAATCTGGGCAATGGAGCAAGACCCTATCTCACACAGAAAAAAAAAGAAAAAGAAAAAAAGAAAGAAAAGAAAACAAGCTATACAAATTCAAGCAAATAAATAGTTTAAAATAGGTAGCTGAGGAGAGAAAATTTCCTAGTAAAGTATAAGTTATATAATTCACTGATTTCGTTTTGCAAAGAACAATTCCTTTCATGCAGAGATTTAATAATTAACTTAAAATTTTGTTCTGCTTGGACTGCTTGAACAGAACATGATGAGCTGATAAAACATGCAATGGCAAACAAGCATAATTATTTTACAAGTCAGGGAATCTTGCAAATAATTCTTAAATTTTACTTACAGTCATGATATATTATAAAGAAAGCACTCCTTAACCTGTTAATTCCCTGCCTATAATAGCAAGGTAATCCCATTTCACTGACAATATAAGGCCTCGTCTGTATTTAATGACTAGCCTCAAATACATTTTATTTTGTCATCCAAATTTCATTGAAGCTATAAACAAAGAAAAGATCACAAAAATCACTTGACCTAATCCTTTAATCTTACAGAGAAAGGAAATAAGGCATAGAGCAGGCTGTTTGCTCAGAATCACAAAATTTTTTAAATGTATCTTTTTTTTTTTTTGAGATGGAGCTTCACTCTGTCACCCAGGCTGGAGTGCAATGGCACGATCGCGGTTCACTGCAACCTCCACCTCCCTGGTTCAAGCAATTCTCCTGCCTCCACCTCCCAAGTAGCTGAGATTACAGGCATGTGCCACCACACCTGGCTAATTTTTGTGTTTTTTTTTTTTTTTTTTTTTTTTTTTTGAGACGGAGTCTTGCTCTGTCGCCCGGGCTGGAGTGCAGTGGCCGGATCTCAGCTCACTGCAAGCTCCACCTCTCGGGTTTACGCCATTCTCCTGCCTCAGCCTCCCGTGTAGCTGGGACTACAGGCGCCCGCCACCTCGCCCAGCTAGTTTTTTTGTATTTTTTTGTAGAGACGGGGTTTCACCGTGTTAGCCAGGATGGTCTCGATCTCCTGACCACGTGATCCGCCCGTCTCGGCCTCCCAAAGTGCTGGGATTACAGGCTTGAGCCACCGTGCCCGGCCAATTTTTGTATTTTTAATAGTGACGGGGTTTCACCTTGTTGGCCAGGCTCTCCTGACCTCAGGTGATCCGCCCGCCTTAGCCTCCCAAAGTGCTGGGATTATAGGCGTGAGCCACTGCCCCCGGACTAAATGTATCTTTTAAAAAATCAGATTCTCAAGAAAGAAAAACTGAAAATACAGATAAATAAAAACATAGAAGTAAGTCTTGCCTAATCTCACCTCCTGGAGATAAGTGGACTAGTCATTGTTAACTTCTACATGTATACTCTTCCAGACTTTTATAAATATTTTAATATACTTTTTCATTCTTTCCCCCAAAATGAGATCTTAAGAGATAAATGACTTGAAATTATACTCTCACATCTACAGTTAGTTTCTTTGACTGCCAAAATGAAAAGTAAAGTCCACTTTCATATTTTACAAAAATAATTATTTTGTATATTGGTTAATATATAAACATACCGGCAATTCTTAAGCAATTCTTAAAAGTTTTATCAATTCACTGTTTCCCTCTCACTACTCAACTCACTACAGTTGGGTTTCCTCCAGCACTATCACCAACCATCCCAACTCTACTTCTCCACTTCTCATTATCCTCATCATGATCTCTGTGGCCAAAGCAAACACTTTCCAGTCTTTCCAGTCATCATCTTATCAGATCTCTTTGTTTTTGTTTTGTTTTGTTCTGTTTTTGAAACAGGGTCTTGCTCTGTCACCCAGGCTGGAGTGCAGTGGTGCGATCATGGCTCACTGCAGCCTTGACCTCCTGGGGTCTTCCCACCCCTCAGCCTCCCAAGTAGCTGACACTACAGGTAAGTGTCACCAGGCCCAGCTGATTTTCTAAAAATTTTTCATAGAGACAAGGTCTCACTATGTTGCCCAGGCTGACTCCTGAGCTCAGGCTATCTGGCCGCCTCAGTCCCCTAAAGTGCTAAGATTACAGGTGTGAGCCACTGAGCCTACCAGATCTCTGTGAACCACCTGATATAACTGATTACTTGCTTCATCTTGAAACTTTCTTTGCTTTTGCCTTTTATTATGTCACACTCTCTTAGATTTGTTCCTGCCTTCTGGCCTTGTGTTCTCAGTCTCTTGTATATGCTCATCCTCAACTGTTTAATGTTGAGGTTCCTCAGAGGTCCAGAGTACCATGCGCTTGCTTTGTACTCTAGGTTCTCACCACAATCTCATTCACTCCCATATCTCCAATTATCAACTATATGCCAGGAACATTTAAATTTATAATTTCAGCCCCAAACCTTGAAATGCATAAGTCCAACTAACATTTTGTATGTCTCACAGATACCTCAAAATTAGTATATATATGAATAATGTGTCTTTGTGATAAAAATTCTGCCCATGAAGTATTCCATCTTAGCAAATGGTTCACTGTTCAAGCCAGAAAGCTAGAAGTAATCTTTGAGACTGCCTTTTTCATCTTCCACTACAATACTTCATTGAGGCAAAAGGCAAAGCTTCAATGCCCTTAAAGCCTATTTTTCTAGAAAAGAAGATATCCTTTCTCAGGGTCACTGCTCTTCGACCTTCTGTGTGGAGTATTCTTTTCCTATTCTCTCCATGTCTCCTAGCTACTCTTAATCCTTCATTTACAAGCTTAAGTATCATATCCTTGATTTATCACCAAGTCTCCAACAGGTTTGGTCCACTGTTATTCATTTCCTAACACTTTTAATAGTTCTCCTTCACAGCACTCATCACATCTTATCAACTCAGTTAAAATCTGTCTCCCCATTAGAATTTTAAGTGCCACAGGGCAAAGACTTTATCAGTCTTATTTAACTTCTGTATACTTGGCATAAAACATAAGTGACTGGTAAATTTTGATTGCATATGTGAATGATGAGTTAAAAAAGAAACAAATATTTATCTCTGGAAGAAAATTGTACAGGATGAAGTTCTAGGATCTTACACAGAAGAATTCTTCCCCTTCCATGCTTTATAGCAGGAAGAATAAAGTAAATTTTGTAAGTATAATAAATCTGTAAAAACAGGCTGGGCACGCTGGCTCATACCTGTAATCCCAGCACTTTGGGAGGCCAGGGCAGGCGGATCACAAGGTCAGGAGATCAAGACCATCCTGGCCAACACCATGAAACCCTGTCTCTAACTAAAAAAAAAATACAAAAAAATTAGCCAGGCGTGGTGGCGGGTGCCTGTAGTCCCAGCTACTCGGGAGGCTGAGGCAGGAGAATGGGGTGAACGGGAGGTGGAGCTTGCAGTGAGCTGAGATCGCACCACTGCACTCCAGCCTGGGCAACAGAGCGAGACTCTGTCTCAAAAAAAAAAAAGAAAAAAAATCTGTAAAAACAGTTTCAAATATTTTCCTATAAAGTCAGAAAACATAACCCAAACATGAAAATTTTAAATTCAGATTCATTAACCAATTCATTCATTCAAATATTTATCAATGACCGGGTGCAGTGGCTCAAGCCTGTAATCCCAGCACTTTGGGAGGCCGAGACGGGCAGATCACGAGGTCAGGAGATCGAGACCATCCTGGCTAACACGGTGAAACCCTGTCTCTACTAAAAAATACAAAAAAACTAGCTGGGCGAGGTGGCGGGCGCCTGTAGTCCCAGCTACACGGGAGGCTGAGGCAGGAGAATGGCGTAAACCCGAGAGGCGGAGCTTGCAGTGAGCTGAGATCTGGCCACTGCACTCCCGCCTGGGCGACAGAGCGAGACTCCATCTCAAAAAAAAAAAAAAAAAAAAAAAAAAAAAAAAAAACCCAAATATTTATCAAACACCTGCCATATGCCAGGCACTATTACTAAAGACATCTATACAACAGTACTAAGTCCCTGCCTCACAGAGTTTATCTTCTTGTAGGGAAAGAGAGAAAATAAAATAATACACAATATGTAATAATATATAATACATATATACGTGTGTGTGTGTGTGTCAGGCAGGAGGTGATAAGTACTACAAGAAAAATAAAGAGGGATAAGAAAGATAATGGTGCTGGTAGGGAAAAATATTGCCATTTTACACAATGTGATTGGGGAAGATGTGTCTGATAAGTTGACCATTAAGCAAAGCCCTCAAAAAAGTAAGACAGCAAGCCATATGAGGAAAAAAGGATTCCATGCCCAGGGAATAGTAAGTACAAAGGCCCTGGGGCAGGAATCTGCTTGAGGCACTTCAGAAACAAGGACAGTGTGGCCAAAGGGTGAGGGCAAAGAGAAGAGAGGAAAGAAAGAAGATCAAGGAATATCGGGGACTAAATCATGAAAAGTTCCACAGAGCAGAAGGACACTTCATCTTTTAGTCTGATAAGGAGGATATCAACTGAAGCAATTTACAAGAGACTGAAAAGATTTGACTTATTTTAAAAGACCATTCTGGATGTGGTGTCACAAACAACTATAATAAGTGGTACAAGTATTAATATATATGCAAGCAGACCAGTTAGGAAGCCAACACAACAATTCAAGTAAGAGGTGATGGTAGCTTAGACTAGAATAATTGTAGAAGTGGTAAGAAGTGATTGGATCCTGAATATATTTTGAAGGTAATGGTTGGGATGTGATACATAAATAAAAAAGAGGGGATACGGAGAGAAACTAATTTGAATCAACATGAGTTCAAATCCCAACTCCATCACTTATAAACCATGAAACTGTGGACAAATTATTTAACCCTCTGGATGTTGTAGTTTCCTCATGTGTAAAACAGTGATAATTGGTATATCTTAGGCATTTGGGAAGATAAAAGAGAATATGTAAGGAATCTGACACATAGCACGTAGAAGGAAGTCAAGAAATGATAGCTGCTATGACTATTATTTATACAAGAGTGTTGGACAAGTTATATCTAAATACTGCTTATCCTATTACACTACAAGAAAGGGAATCATCAGTATATACTGCTCATCAAGAGCATTTAACAACTGCCTAATGTATACTAAAAATTATGAGCCATATAAAAATAATTTCAGCTCCAAATCCTGGCCTAAAAGATCTTATACTACTGTACCACTTGATTCACTCATTTTGTAGGTAAGAGCAAAGGATAAAATGGATTACTTAGGGAGGAAGCATGGTAAGGGAAGGAGCTAGATGAGTAGTTAAGAAACCTAAATTACAGTTCGAGACCTGCTAATAACTACGGGACCCTGTGTAAGTCACTGACTTCATTTTGGACTTTAGCTGTTTTCCATTTAAGTTATGTGAAAACACATAGCTAGATATATAGGCAAGTAAAAATCAATAATTTCTTTAGGCTTTTAAATATTACACAAGTAACTCACATACCACATTTCCTTCATAGACCCATACACTGGGAAATACCTATTAACAGATTGTCTCTAGAGATTCTTTTTATTATTAAAATTCCAAAATGCAAAGGGACTAAAAAAAAAAAAAAAGTAATGTAACACTAAGCTGTTATATGTCTAAAGTTTGAGGCTACAATTCTCCACAGCTTTCTTTCCTTCCTTTTTTTTTTTTTTTTTTTTTTTAAGAAGTGGGGTTTGGCTCTCTCACCCAGGCTGGAGTGTAGTGGCATGAACACGGCTCACTGCAAACTCGACCTCCTGGGCACAAGCGATTCTCTTGCCTCAGTCTCCTTAATAGCAGGGACTACAGACATGCACCATCACACTTAGCTTTTTAAAAAAAATTTTGTTTTATTTATTTTTTTTGAGACAGAGTCTTGCTGTCACCCAGGCTGGAGTGAAGTGGTGCGACCTCAGCTCACTGCAACCTCCGCCTCCCAGGTTCAAGTGATTCTCCTGCCTCAGCCTCCTGAGTAGCTGGGACCACAGGCATCCGCCATCACGCCCGGCTAATTTTTGTATTTTTAGTAGAGACGGGGTTTCATCATATTGGCTAGGCTGGTCTCAAACTCCTGACCTTATGACCCACCTGCCTCGGCCTCCCAAAGTGCTGGGATTATAGGCATGAGCCACCGCACCCAGCCTTTTCATTTTATTTTCTATATTGATGGTGTCTCACTATGTTGCCTAGGCTGGTCTCAAACTCCCGGGCTCAAGCAATCCTCCCACCTCAGCCTCCCAAAGTGTTGGGATTACAGACATGAGCCACCAAGTCTGGCCTCTTTGCAATTTTTAATGTGGAAAAAAAATACACGTTGCTTTCTTTAAAAATATTTGTAAAACAATCAAGATTAACTTTGTCACAAGATACTATAAATGGCTTACTTGTAAAAAGACCTGTGGAAAATCATTGAGGACTGACTCAAGTAATTCGAGGCCAAACGTCCGAGTCATTTCTGTCATGCCCACTAGCCAATAAGGAGCATCAGCATTAACCAGCTGACAAAGGTCCTGGGAAAATAAATCCAACAATTTCACATGCTAGAATTAAATGTGCTTTTCAAAACTCACAGTTCATAAATCTTAAAAAAAAAAAAATCCATCTTCTTATATAATACATGTTTTTGCTCCTTAGAAACTAAGCGCCGGTAATTCCAATTTTGACAAATTGTGTAACTGACAGATTATATAAGCAAACTTTTAAAGAATCATATAACTACTCTGTACTGACGATTTGTACAGTTGTACAATGTACTACTGTACAGTTGTACAAATTGTACTACAGTTGTACAAATTGTACAACTGTACAGTACTCTGTACTGACAATAGAGACAGTAGACAGATAAATGATTAATCTAACATACTTTAAATGACAAAATAAGCTTTTAATGCAAAGTAATAATATTTTCAGTACAGATTAATCTTGTTTTACCTAAAATTATTTATTCATGACAAGTGATGTAAAAATCACGTATCTATGCATCAAATTATATTAAACAGACCAAATTTATTACTTAAATTTTCCTTGTTTAAAGAAACTTTTTTTGCATGACTAGTTGTTTCTGATATACCTGTTTTCTAGTTCTGCATTTATTTCATTTTATTTTCTTAAAGTGAGTCATAATGTTTTATCATGCTAAATATAGAAGTTGTTCTTTAGAACTATTTTAATACTACCTGTGACATATTTTCAAAAAAATTCACATTAAAAAAATTAGACATAAAATCCCCAACTAAAAAATTCACACAAAACTATATTTTAGAATAAAAATTATTTTTATCAACTAAAATACCTGGAAAAGCATATATGCATCTTTAGCACAAGGTTTGAGGGTACTGACAGATCTTCTGTTACTATTTCCTTGTACCAGTATTGGTTGTTCTATAATATCTGCAATCAAAACAGGATGGGTTTTAGCAGTTCACAATAGCCTTTAATAAATTACATATTCTGTTTAAAAGATAATGTCTAAAATAAATATGTTTATATAATTATAAATTGTAATTATAATTTTCAGATTTAAAATTTCCAATTTTTAACATATGCCTCCAAAACAAAACCAAAAAAAAAATGGGAATCTATTTTTATACCAAATACCATAAAAATCACTCTTTGTTACCTTACATTCACTCTAATAAGCTGGGTACTTTTGTCCATACATTTGGTTTCCCATTCTTTAGCCCCTTTATTTCATGGATTTAACATTCACGTGATCTTTAAATGTGCTTTTAAATATCAAACAGACATATAAATGTTTACCATATGGTTAACTCCTCTACCATTTCACTATCTTCAAGAGAATTACTGCTTGATCTGCTGCTATTACCATGTCAGTTACAGATATTCACCAGCTAAGAATCAGCTAGGATGGTGTTTCCCAACTCAGTATTTCTTTAATTAACTACTAGTAAAAAATATAATTCTCTGTAAGTTATGACAGCCTGTTTTGAATAAATATTGACTTAACGACTACCTGAAAAGAAAAAAGTTCTAAGTATTTCTACCTTACTATAAAGTATTAAATGGCAGATTAGCCTTAGAGACACACAACTAAAACTACCAATGCGGGAATTTTATTGAGGTTATGAATGTATAAATCATTCAAACTGGGGAACTGCCCTGTGTTATCACAATATGATTTTGAATATTTTAACCAAATGGGACACATTATAATTGCTTAATATTTCAAACTACTAGAATTCCACCTGCATTTTTCCCCAAGAAAAAATAAAGAAAAAACAATATACCAAAGTGGAAATATTCTTATAAAGGTATTTGATAAAAAATATTTTTAAATTATTATTATTATTTTTGAGACGGAGTCTCGCTCTGTTGCCCAGGCTGGAGTGCAGTGGTGCAATCACAGCTCACTGCAACCCTGCCTCTCAGGTTCAAGTGATTCTCCTGCCTCAGCCTCTGGAGTAGCTGGGATTACAGGTGCACTCCACCACACCCAGCTGATTTTTTGTATTTTAGTAGAGACGAGGTTTTACCGTGTTGCCCAGGCTAGTCTCAAACTCCTAAGCTCAGGCAATCCACCCACCTTGGCCTCCCAAAATGCTAGGATTACAGGCATGAGCCACCACACCCGGCCAAAAATTAATTTTTATATTATTTAAATGTTCTTAACACATGTTAGCAGATACAGACAAATATTTACGAGGGAAGCCCACTCTTGGAAATTTATCCTGAAGAAGTAATTCAAAAAGATATGTAGGAAACCACCCAAAACAGTTATAAAATACTGAACAGAATGCAAGTGTCCAATAGGAGACTAGTTCAGTTAAATTACAGAATGGCCACAAAATATAATGCAATAATTAAAATTTAAATTATAAGGATGAAGCAATAACATGAAAAATTCATAGAATGCAATGTTTGGTTAAAAAATACATATAATGCAATACTTGGTTTAAAATGTGAAATTATATTTAATACAAAATTATGCATATACTAGAAATAAACAAGGAAAACAAAAAGCCCATTCCTTAGGGTGATCAAATTGTGAGGAATTTATTTTTTAAGTTTCCATTATAGACATAATAATGTTGATCATTTCAGCAAAGGCTGAAAGTTAATAAAAATGAAATCATCCAAGAACCACCCACAAAGTAAAACAACTTCTAGCACTTTACCTCTGTGTCGTTCATCTTCAGCAACCATCCTCTCAAAAACAACAGTAACAACTTGTCGCACTGTAGCAGCAGCTGTATTATTTGTAATATTATCTTTCGTGAAGTGTAGTCGAAAACAAAGAACAATTGCCTGAAAACACAATTTTCATTTAGTGTGAAACAAGATTGAAGAGCAAGGCCATTATCTTTATTTTATCAGGTGTAACCACAAATTGAATAATGTTTGGTTGTTTCAATCACCAATATGAAAAGTCCCACCATTTTATACAATAAAATATAAAAATCCTCAGATTTTGATGTAATTCAAGTTCTCAGTAAACATATAACCACAGAAGATTAGCTATGGTAATGTGAAACATACCTTTTAAACTTTGGTTCTTTTAACATCTATATAATAATGTGTTATGCTTTTATTTCCCCAGAATGACTTGCTTTGCAAATAACAAGAACTCAAAGTTTGTTGTATCACTTAAACATCTGGAGAAGCTATACCTAAGCATATAAATAAATAAAATTATGAAACTTCTAAAAGGAGTCATTTTTTTCTTTTAAACCTCAAGCCTACTGAGGTGTAATTTATATACAATAAATTATAGAATACCTTAAAATTATATAATTTGATGAGTTCTGACAAACATGTGGGCCCATGAAACTAAGGCCACAATTGAGAAACAGAATATTTCCATCACCCCAAAAGTTCTCCTGTGCTCCTTTGCCACCCATCTCTTCCCCTACACTTGGCCCCAGGCAAGCACCCATGTGCTTTATTCACTGCAGATCAATGGGCATTTTCTATGATTTGTATATGAACAGATTAATTCAGTATGTGCTCATTTGGACCTGGCTTCATCCACTTAGAATAATATTTGTGAAATTCATCCACTTTGTTCTATGTATCAGTAGTTTGTACCTTTTATTACCAAATAGTATTCCATGGTATGAGTACACCATATTTTGCTTATCTGTTTACCTGCTGGTGAACATTTGGGCAGCTTCCAGGTTCTGACTATTGTAAAAAAAAAAAAAAAAAAAAAACAGCTGCTATGAACATTCATATATGTAAGCCACTGTGAGGACATATGTTTTCATTTATCTTGGGTAAATATCTAGAAGTGAAATGGATGGGTCATCTGGTAAGAATAGGTTTAACTTTTTAAGAAACCAACAGTTGGCTGCGCACTGGGTGGCTCACACCTGTAATCCCAGCACTTTGGGAGGCTGGGGCGGGCAGTTCACTTGAGGCCAGGATTTGATGACCAGCCGGGCCAACATGGTGAAACCCCGTCTCTACTGAAAACACAAAAAATAGTTGGGTGTGGTGGTGCACACCTGTAATCCCAGCTACCTAGGAGCCTGAGGCATGAGAATCCCTTGAGCCTGGGAGGTGGAAGGTTGCAGTGAGCCAAAAGCGCACCACTGCACTCCAGCCTGGGCAACAAAGCAAGACTCTATCTCAAAAAAAAAAAAAAAAGAAAGAAAGAAAGAAAAAAAAGAAACCGCTAGTTTCCCACAGTGGTTTTACAATTTTACATTTCTGCCAGCAGTATATGTGAATTTAGAACTATCCTACATTCTCCATAATACTTGATGTGGTCTTTTTTCATTGTAACTATTCTAATGGACGCATACTATTTCCTTATGGTTTTGTGTGTCCCTAATAATAACACTAAACTTCTTTTCATGTGTTTGTCACCCATTTGAATATTTTATTTTAATGAAGTGTCTGTTGAAACCATTTGTCCACACTTAATGTGTGGGTCGTCTGTGTTATGAATGAATTTTAAGAGTTCTTTATATAGTCTAGATACAAGTCCTTTGTCAGATATTTGTATTTTTCCACGTTCTGTGGCTTTCTCAAGGATTTTAGATTTTGTGCCCTAATAAATCTTTGCCTACCCCAACATCACAAAGATTTTCTCCTATTTATCCTTCCAAAAGTTTTCTAGTTTTAAAAGAAGCCATTCTTGGAGAAAAACATAATGGTAGTTTTAGAATCAATGCCTATCACCTTAATTATATTAAAAGTTTTAAAAGACACAAGCCTCTGGTACTGCTGCTACTCTTTAGATTTCAACATAAAGGAAAGACACAGTACATAGTTGTATAGGAGCCTTCATATTAACTCAATTTTATACTATTTCTTTATACTTGATTTTTCTCATCCCCAATTATTGCATTTCCAAATTAACCAACATACTAAAATAAATCCTATAATCAGTTCTTATTTCTTTAGTAGATCAAATGAAAACCTTTAATAAAATTTTAAATACATGTATCAGAATAATTTGATAGCTAGAAATCAAGAGGAACTATACACAACAAAAGGATATATTAAAATATATACAATATTGTATATAGCTTGTGTAAGCTTAAAAGAATAAACTATTTGCAATTAAAATCTCATTATGATCTAAGAACATCACTTGAGATAGTATACACAGCTTAATGTGACAGTACACTGTACTTCTTTATAAGTCATGCAAATTATAATAAAGCTGTTACTGACAGTCTAAAAAATTCCTTAGACAATAATTCATTTACTGCTATGTTACTCTCTACTTTCTGTTCCTTAGAAATATTTCATAATAAAAAACTTTTTAAAAAGTGAAATAAATAATAGAATGGCTCTTACGTGTTCCACAGTGGGTGGGAGTGATGACAAAATGAGAGATAGCTATCATACATACAATCTTATCTAGTATAAATGGTGAAAGGAGATTTGTCTAGCCATTTAAGAAACATATTTGAACTGTCTGGTTTACAGATCATATACATATGAAATTATGGGTAGGGAGAGCTATCACAAGGAATCTAAAATGCTCAAGGCAATATCCTTTTTTTATTTTTGAGACAGAGTCTCACTCTGTCACCCAGGCTGGAGGGCAGTGGCGTGATCTTGGCTCACTGCAAGCTCCGCCTCCTGAGTTCACACCATTCTCCTGCCTCAGCCTCCTGAGTAGCTGGAACTACAGGCGCCCACCACGCTCGGCAAATTTTTTGTATTTTTAGTAGAGACAGGGTTTCACCATGTTAGCCAGGATGTCGCAATCTCCTGACCTCGTGATCTCACAACACGTTTTTTTTTTCTTAGTTCCCTCCTTCCCTATTCTTACTCTTGGGCTATTTTCTCTCTTTTTTCCATTTCCTAGTAACTATTCAGCCTGTTGGCTGTACCCAAGGGACTTTGATTAAGCTCCCCAACCTGATTTCAACTCTAACCTGGAAAAAATAAGGTACCAACAGTTATTAACATGCAGTGTCAATTACCACAATAGCTGTAGGGAAGTTGCTTTTGGTTCAAATGGCACCAAGCTTTTCTCTTTCAGCCAGCTTATTCAAATACTGTCTCAAAGCACATATGAACTCTGGCAGACAGTTTTCCTACCTTAGAAAGTGCCTCATCATGAACTACGGTATTGGTTGTTAAAAGAACAAGAACTGTTTGAAGTAGCTTAAGTTCTTCAAGACTATTCTCCATTAGCTGCCAAAGCATGTTAATTATATTTCCAGCTGCAGTCTGTAAAATAGTTATTTTAATTATTGTCAACAAATAAAATACAGATGCTGATGTTCCTAAATAAGAAAAAGTATACAAACCGACCTCACCTGAAGAGGATTTCTTGATCACAATAACAAAAACCATATCTTTAGATCTCTAGATCCAAACACATCTCTCAAGTAATTTAGGACTTACCATCAATTAATTCTCTCCCTCAAAAATTGTAATATCCTATTTGAATATATACACATAGCAGCAAGCAGTTTTGTAATACGTAGTCAAAATCACAGCTCATTTCTACAACATTGATAGATTGTATTTGGACATGAATAATATGGATATATGCAAATTAGCTATGAGTCTGCTGTTTCAGATACAATACTTCATTTATAGTATGTTACAGAAAAAAAATGCAACCCATATTAACAACACATTGGCACACTCAATTAAATCTGACATTGTTTAAGATGATACATTAATGGCAAAACATTTATTACTTCTATTATAGTACTTATGGAGTACAAAATTAAGATAACACCATTAAATTTGAGACCAACATGCAGATTCATAGTTAAGAAATATTTCTCATTTTTCCAACATAAGGTTAGATACAAACAATACATTTAAGTTAATGAAAAACAAATTATTACTCCATATAATCTAGGAAAGAGAGTCATGCTCTTCCCTCCTCTCTTTATAAAAGAAAAATTAAATAACCAATTAAATTGAAAACTTGCTTGAGTCTCAAAATTTTCATTTATATTACTGAACTGTGACTTCTTAGATTACAAATGACTTGCAAAAATACTTGTGAGTGTTTAATGAGAAGAAAATTTGGCAATATTTTTAATAAAGGCATTTTCTCCAAGCACATTGCTATTCATAAAATAGTTTTTTATTAAATATCAGGTATGTTTCATTCTCCTTTCACGAAAACTCTTTATTCAACTCTTAGGTGCAGTTTAGATAAAAATCTTTATATTACCTCAGACACGACTTCATGTGACATGAGTCTCTGAATAGCAGCCAAACATAGCTGAGTGATCTTCGGTTCCTTGGTTCCACAACCCATTAAAAAAGGCTGTACAACCTCTGAGCTGTTCTCTTTCAGTGCTTCATTTAGAACACATATAAAGTAAATTATTAAAATTAATCTATAAGAATGCATTTTTATGTAATTACAACCATTTTATGTAAAACAAACACCAAAACAAAAATCAAACAGCAGGAGTTAAAATACCTTGAATATACACTCCAGACTTTGTATCTAAGCTATATGCCTTAACTACTGCTTTCCCATGCTTTTCTCCTAACACTGTCCTTTGGTTCTCCTCCATCTTCTGCTACAAACTCTATTAGGACATGGATTTTCAAAACTTCTTTCCCACCTCAAAAAAGCGCTCTATTTCTTCATATACTGCAGGAGGGAAAACATAAATAAGAATTCCCACCCTAAAATAGAATCATTAAAAATAGTACATACATCATCCACACAATACTTGTAAATGAATATTTAGAAATTTCCTAGCATATTATATGCCTTGAATTTAAACACCCCAATTTCTTCAAGAAATAAACACATTTCATTAAAAACAATAACATTACTCCTCTTATTACTGAAACAGCACTTTAAATTAATTGGGTGCACATGCTATAATTCCAAACCTTAATTTAACTTCTTCTACCAAGAGCCAGCTCACTCAGAAGTTTTTAAGTGGCAATAAAAATGTAAGAGGTTAGAAAATGTACAAACTGAATTACACATAATTAAATTTACAAATGAAATTAAATCTACACACATTTACTGAAAGGCTACACAAAGATGGATAAGACAGGTTTGTCATCCTTACAGAATTTGAATAAATGACACGGAATTCCAAGTCAAGAGAACATTAAATTTATAAGCGATTCTGTGTGTGTGTGTGTGTGTGTGTGTGTGTGTGTGTGTGTGTGCGCGCGCGCGCGCGGGTGTTTGTGTTTTGTTTTGTTTTTTTATTTTTTATTTGAGACGGAGTCTTGTTCTGTCCCCAGGCTGGAGTACACTGGCTCGATCTCGGCTCACTGCAAGCTCCGCCTCCAGGGTTCACACCATTCTCCTGCCTCAGCCTCCCGAGTAGCTGGGACTACAGGCGCCCGCTACCACGCCCGGCTAATTTTTTTGTATGTTTAGTAGAGATGGGGTTTCACCATGTTAGCCAGGATGGTCGCGATCTCCTGACCTCGTGATCCACCCCCCTCAGCCTCCCAAAGTGCTGGGATTACAGGCGTGAGCCACCGTGCCGGGCCGCAATTATTTGTTATTAAAAGAACTAACTCTATCAGTTATTTTTTGAGGCAAGACATGCAATAACGACAGATAAATCTAAGTTTTAAAATGTTTTCCAGAATCACCATTAAAAATGTAAAACCAGTGTTAACATTATCATTTAAATCCTCACCTTCTTCTTCCAAAGCTCTCTTTATGGTATGGTAAATTAAGACTACAACTTCCTACAGGCTGCTCTGCAAAGTCCCTCAGTATGCCAGCATAAATTACTGATTTAGCACAGCTAAAGATGGCAAATATAACTGGCAAAGAACAGTGTTCCCAAAAGGGCTCCCTGTCCTTATTCCCTTGCTTTCTTGTACACAAAGGTTTTGATTCAAACCTAGAGACAAATTTTCCATAACGATAAGAATGATTAAAAGATGATGACCATAAAGCTCCTCTTAAAGCTTCAATAAAATGATTAAATATCCTACCAGATTTAATCCTGCCCGAACCACTGAAGTATGAGGCAACCCCTATCTCTGCTGAACACTCCTTATTAAATGTTATTCAGGCAAATTAAAAGCTCTTAATAGTAACCAAGTTACATTTATAATTTTCATGTGTTAATATGTTTCTCATTTCAGCATCACAATAATCTTAGAGAGTTTAGAGGGCCTGATGTGGCCCTACTGATACAGTAAGTAGGTAGTAAAGCCAGAATTTGAAAATACCGTATGTCTTCTAACTCCTGGTTCACTATTCTTCCTACAATATTATGCTGCCATTCTTTATGGTACATAGGAATGGTACACCCTGACAATAATGGAAGTTAAAAGAGGACCCAGTGATTTGTACTTTAAAGTTGTCTGCCTGAAGTCTTCAGACAAATAAAGGAAAATGAACTTGTTTTCATAAAAAACAAAAAAGAAGATATACTTTCATAGGGTCTATCTGAGATGCCAATGATTTTAAGACATACCCATAATATCAAGACAAAAAAAAAATCAGTGCCAATTAAACTATAACACAATGCTTTCTAATCACTTAGAATTCTTCTTCACAATTTCATCCTCTGGGCCATCAACAGCACTAGGAATGAACACCTTATTTCTTGAAAGAGTACTTCACTATTGTCTCTGAGATTTTCTTCTAAGTCAATGGCACCCATTCTGCATGTTTTGATGCTGGTGCTTTTTTGATCTTACCATAAGATGTTAACAGAAAGTTTTCAATAACCAGGGTGACATTTTAAATAGCAATTCAATTCAACATATGTGGTATCAACAATGCATGCAACTCAACTGATGTGATAATAACATGAAGAACTATGAACAAGTTCATGCACATATTGAAAAAGATAACTACAACATCACCTGGCTCACAATGATTCTAAGATGCCATCAACTGCAAGATGCATCCCAATCAGGGGATGTTAAAAGGTGAAAAAAACTGTGCATATTAAAATCAACAAAATAAGGCGAGTCATGGTGAAATGCTGTGTACATGTTGGCTACAACCAGGTCTATCAAGCTGAGATAAACTTAAGGTAGTAATAAAAATTAATTTTTAAATTTATTTTAATGAAATTCAAAGGAATCAAACATCTATTTCTCATGTTTTCCCTCCCAGTTTATATGAGAATAATAAAAAAGGAAGTTCCTATGTTATCTAGAATAAATTATCAACAAAACAATAAAATCTATTTATTCTAAGTCTTCTTAAGTATACTTTGAAAAACAAAAACATATCCACTGTATTGAGATCATAATTCAGTAAGAGAAAAATCATAAGGAAAAAAGTTACTGCTTTTCCTTTTCTTCTGTAAAAAGTGGTAATAGTCCAAAGAAGTGTAAATTATTCTTGTTCTTCCAACTGAGAGATATCCACTCTCCACAATAACTTTAATAATATGTTTGTTAATGATAGCTTTACATAAATACCTTCCTACAGACTGAGATTTTAGAAACCACACTGAGGAAAAGGCTGTACAGCAATATAAAGAAGACATTTTACTTTAGCCATTTTGAATGTCATTCCAGAAAAAAAAAAAAAAAAAAAAAAGCTGATTCTTTTTGATCAAAGTTATTTGTTTCTATTTTCATTAAAACATAAAAATAGGTTATGGAAAGGGATAAAAGAAAAAGTTTATTTTCCACCTAAGTCCCTCAATAAGTGTAACTCTTTGTGTTGTAACACTGTGTTGGATAAATATTGTATTTCCAAATTATATAACTGTGAGATCAAATGATGCACTTTCACACACCTGAAAAAGGTCCACCAGGTCCCCATATCCTAGGGGTTTCCTTGCTCTGAGCATTTTCACTGCATAATTGCAGTTTTTATCCTGGAAAAAAAGAATTAAACTAGGATACCCCACTATGAATCATATTAACAGGGGTTAATAAAAGTTTCATTGTGAAAAAATTTTAACAGCCATTAAAGAATAAACTTCGATTCTTATGAAAGAAAATGTGACTTAGACATTATTTTGATACTCAAAATGCTTAAATCTAGCTCTGGGGAAGACTGATATTCCTAACAACATTAAAAAATACTTTAGTGGGTTCAAAAGGTCTGAAAATATATTAAATGATTCGAGAATGACTACAAATGAAAGTCTAGGCAGTTTCACATTAAAAGCACATTACAGGAAAAGGAAGGGCTGTTTAACAAATGATGTTGGCTCAATTGGTTAGTAATTTTGCAAAAGAAAAAATCTAAATCTTCCCATTACCCAACATGTTACTAAGAAAAATCAAACCATAAAATAAAAATGACTATCAACTATGTAGAAGGAGAAGGTCATCCTAAGTGTAAAGCTACAAAAGAACTCAGAAAAATTGGTTAGGTTATATAAAACTGAAAAGCATCTAGATAAAAAAATTAAAAGGTAAATGGTCTAGAAAAAATATGATGTCAACATAATGGGAGGTTAATATTTTTCCTGTATCAAAAGCTCAAGCAATTTGATAAGGAAAACACAAAAGTTCAAAGAAATGAATGTAAAATTTTAAAAAAGAATAATTTAATACAGGGAAAATGATCAACATCTAGTGGAAGTGAGAATTCATTTGTCTATTTAATCACCAAAAGACTTTTAAAAATAATAATCTTGGCAAGGAAGTTATAAAAATATGCTCACTTATTGTTGGTAAAGGTATAAACTTTTATCTTTTTGGAAAGCAGTGTGGTAGCATATTCTAAGAATTTTAAACATATTCATACCCTTTAACCTTATAATCCCACTACTAGAAATTTATTAAGAAATAATTCTAAATACTGAAACATGCCTAGCATAAGGAAATCGTTAAACTACAATCCACTTGCTGAAATAGCATACAGCAATTTTATTAAATTTCTTTTTATTATACTTTAAGTTCTGGGATGCATGTGCAGAACGTGCAGGTTTGTTACACAGGTGTACATATGCTGTCGTGGTTTGCTGCACTCATCAACCCATCCTCTACATTAGGTATTTCTCTTAATGCTATCCCCCCCCCATCATACAGCAATTTAAAACATTTAAAAAGACTGGCATCAAAGAAAAATATTTATAACAAAAATACAAATGATATAAGAATGTAAATTTTAAAAATTAAAAGGAATAAATAAAAGCACACTGTACTGCAGATAAACTATGTAATCTCCCTGGCTCAACAGGTCAATTTCTGAAAATGGCATTATTTACAGCCCCCCATGTCTTCTAGCCTGGATTTTAGAAATAGCTTCTCAAAAGATCTCTGCCTAAATGATGATACACTGAAATATACCCTCCACACTGCTATCCTAATTTACTTAAAATATGAATATGAACGTGTCACTTCCCTGACTCAAACTCTTCTCATCATGCTGCTCAGGATATCACATAATGGCCCTTATGAAATTCCTGACAGCCATTCCCCCCCTTCATACTTTACAGTCAGGCAACACCTCAATAGTGTATCCAAATACACCAAGTTGTATACACAAACCTCATGTATTTAAGAAGTCCCCTTTACTTTATACTTTTATATTTTATTTGCCTGACTAAGTCTTCCTCAGGCTTCCAGACTCAGCTTCGGATTCCCAGGCTGGGTTAGGTGCCTTCCCTATGTCCCTATAACAACCCTCTCTATACTTCCATCTTGGCATTAACCACATAGTTTAATAAAAGTCTATGCTGAGGGTCAGACTCCTTCATTTTTCTGTTATCTGGTTGACATGAACTTAAGATGATAAAACTCACGTACTCAAATCATGTAAAATTAAAGAGACATAGAAAAACATAGCCTACATTTAAAGAGGGCTTACTATTTCCCATGTAGGATGCTAAATACTGGCAACATAAGTCAGAATAAGATGTTACTCTGACCTCAAGGAGTGTCATCTAGAAGAAAAAGTTTCTAGAAAAGGTCTTCAAAAGCCAAATGAAGGAGAAGGTAGGCTAAACAGAAAGAAGGGCACAAACATTTCTTTGAAGTGTATTTCTTGTATTTCCATATAGACTGGAGGTGAATTTCATTACCCATCTTCATATCTCCTCTAATGATTCTTACATAATTATTTACTTATTAGGAATATGTTACATGACATATTCTATAGATGTTTGTAAAATATCACAAGCACATTTATTAAGAAAAGATATTAAATATATTAAATATATAAATATAAATGTATTAAATTTTAAACGCAAATAAATTACCTTTTAAAATCAGAAAAAAATTCCAAAGTATATTTACTCATTGCTACTTAAAGACCTTTTAGCTATGAGCTCTTTAAAAAGAAGATGAGGGAACAACACGTGAAAAAAGAACAAAAGTCACACCAACTGATTATTTATGTAAAAATTCCTCATGTATACTGACAGCAGCTGAAAGTAGCCACAGGTAGATGTAACCACTATGGCTTGGGGTAGGGGCTAAATATACAATGTTAAAATATACCACAACTTCATTGATTTCCTTGTTACAAATATTTATTTAAAAAGCAGATTACGTAATTTTTGTATAACAAATAATTTCTGAATTTTTAGTATACTATAAGCTAGGATAATAAACACAATTTGTAATATATAATATTCATATAATATTAAATGTAAGATTAAGGCATTTGGCCTTGTAAATGAAAACTTTATGTTGCTATCTCTCATTTTCAAAGTTTTATCTTTAAAGAAAATGGAAATTTTGAGATAATGATCTGTACATCTGAATCAATGCTGACATTACCTGGCATAGCATTCCCACTTATGTCAGCATTCATGACAGCAGTGAAAACAAAGAAAAATAAACATTAAAGGAGGATGCTTAAAAGAAGGGGAGATGTAAAGCAAAGACTTATTCTGAAATATAAATAATATTCCCTTGGAAAATAAATCTAAGAAAACTAAAGTTGACTAGCAATCTATGCCAAGTATCATTAATTAAACTACTTGATCCAAATTAAAAGTTATCATTCTTACAACAAATCTTTATATATTCTGAATATGCAGAGACATATGAGATTTCAATATCCAATCTCATTTGAGACTCCTCAATTGTTTGGTATTTTTGACATACATTAAAGCACAAAAGTTGTATAGTCTCCTATAGTCTCAAGTACCATAAAGAAGTAAATACTTCTCAGGAAATTTTAAAAAGTTAACTAAAATTTTTTCTCAGTATTAACTGTAGTCTTAATTATATAGTTTAGAAACTATATACTGACTAATTTAAACTCTGTTTTGAAGAGCCTCTGATTTTCAGGATGACAGTGGTCTATTAATCTGTAACTTTTAGGTATTATTTTAAATACTTCATAAAAAATACTAGGATAAAGTTTAAGTGCGAATATACCTCCTCAAGTATATAGCTCTGGATACTATGAAGATCAAAGCATGACTATTAATTGTATTTGCATACAGCTCTGTTCTAACTTGATTTGAATAATGCTAATTGAATTAAAATGAAATTAAAAGCTGCCTATATATTTAAATCATACCAACTAAGTCAAAATTTTTCTTACTCATCTTAAGAGTAATTAATTAGACATTTTACGTGGGATAGAATGCTGGAATAACAGTGATCTTCTGAGGAAATCAGTCATTTTTTAAAAAAAAGTCTTTCGCCGGGCGCGGTGGCTCAAGCCTGTAATCCCAGCACTTTGGGAGGCCGAGACGGGTGGATCACGAGGTCAGGAGATCGAGACCATCCTGGCTGACACGGTGAAACCCTGTCTCTACTAAAAAATACAAAAAACTAGCCGGGCGAGGTGGCGGGCGCCTGTAGTCCCAGCTACTCGGGAGGCTGAGGCAGGAGAATGGCATGAACCCAGGAGGCGGAGCTTGCAGTGAGCTGAGATCCGGCCACTGTACTCCACCCTGGGTGGCAGAGCGAGACTCTGTCTCAAAAAAAAAATAAATAAATAAATAAAAAATAAAAATAAAAAAAAAAGTCTTTCACAAACTATAAAACCAACGAAAATTTGTATTATTGGAGAATAATTAAGGACTTACCATGGTATCAACAATGATATTAGCAACAGTAAATATTTCAAATATTTACAGTGATATTCGAATATGATTGGCCTATGGTAAGTCTCCAACATAAAAATATCCAGGTCATCATTTATCTTTAAACATCCATTTCCCCACAGTCGCTAATCTGCCTAACTGCCTACGTCTCCCATTAAAACCCACATGCTGGCCAGGCGCAGTGGCTCACGCCTGTAATCCCAACACTTTGAGAGGCCGAGACGGGAAGACCATGAGGTCAGGAGTTCGAGACCAGCCTGGTCAACATGAGGAAACCCTGTCTCTACTAAAAATACAAAAATTAGCCAGATGTGGTGGTGGGCACCTGAAATCTCAGCTACTCAGGAGGCTGAGGCAGGAGAATTGCTTGATCCCAGAAGGCAGAGGTTGCAGTAAGCTGAGATCATACCATTGCACTCCAGCAGGGGCGACAAGATCAAAACTGAGGAAAAGTCTCAGGAAAAACAAACAGAAAAACAAACAAAAAAAACCCACTTGCCAACCTTCCTAACCCAACGATGTGCACCTCTGCCTTTACCCACCACTTTCACTATACCCCTTCTCAAAATGCACACAGAGCATTATTCACTTCTGTGCATAATGTTATAAAACTATTTGGTGTTTTGATAGACTGTTCAAAATCAGGGAAAAAGCTGTGGGAAACAGATGTAACTGAGGAGAGCTTACCCGAAGGGGAAATTTCCAGCAAAGCTGGATAGCCTAAGCGAAATCCACTCTTGCCCCCCGATCCTTAATCTGCCCCCAAAAATCTTCATTTCATTTCATAACACTCTGAAATCCCACCAGTTACAGACTTACTGGTATCCCTTTTAAAAAATGTAAAATATATGAAAGTTAAAGAGATTATTTACTATTGGGACTTTGTATAAATTAATTTAATAGGACTACTTTCCTCATAGATTAGCTGAGATCAACAGCACTACTGGAACTGGAAATGCAGATTAAAGGATCACTGAAGCAAGCACCGGTTACGTATGGAATACTTGGGAGTAAGTAGCTAACGTGGAAACCTGGTGATACCATGGTAGCACACTGTAGCAGGAAGACCATGGGCTCCTGAACACTCCTGGATTTTAATCTGGTTCCACCACTTTTCCGGTGACCTTGGGCAAGTAACTTAACCTCTTCACATCTCAATTTGCTCTACTATCAAATAAGATAATATCTCCCCACAAGGTTGTTATGTAAGATAGAATAACACAAGTGCCTTGCATATAACAGACTCAAAAAAAAAAAAAACAACAAAAAAAAGTCAGTTTACCTCTTTTCCATGTTCATTACTGAGGCAAGAACAAAAGGCACCAAGGAAGAGAAAGGAGTGGACTGTGTAGAAAAGAAGGATGCCAAAGAGAAACTCCTGAAAATTCCTCCTTGAAAACCGGGTTCAATCAAGAGAAGGTAAGAAAATAGTTTTGTTTTCTTTTCTCTACTTCACTCTCATTCTTTTTTCATGATCATATTGCCTTAGTCCCAAGACTCAAAATTCATATGGTAAACTAAATACAGAAGACTACGTTATGAATTGTTTGTATTATATTAAAGAGAAAGTACATCATAGAAGGTGGACTGAGAACCAATCTTTCATTCAATTCAATGGAACAAATATTACTGAATGCTTTTTATGGTGTGTCTCAGGTGATTAGCAAGAAGTGGAGGAGAATGCAAAGATGAGTAAGAAAAAAATTTCTTGCCTTTAAGGAGTTAGTAGTGTTAAGGTTTCTGATTTCAGAGAATTTTATAGCACTCATCTCTGGGAAACACAATCAGTTCATAAGTTATGGACTTTTGCCCATTCTGTATCATTATGAATAGCATATGTTAGGTCATAAGGAAGAGATATTACAGAAAACTGATGGCTTTTATAATAAAGATTCTACTTTTACTATTAGCCAAATTTTTGTTTATTATTAAATTTTTAATACATAAAATTACCTGCCAAAATTTCGGTGTTTCGTGCAGCAATTGTTTTAACTTTTATTATTCCTGATTCAGCAGCCTGCAAGAATAAAAATAATTAGAACACAAAATTTACTGCCAAAATGAATTATCTATGGAAAATAAGTCATATGTGATAGACAAAATATCAAGCACAGTCACTACCACCTTTTTAATTTTCAAACCATCAGATACCAAGCCCAGTAGTGACATATATGTTAAATGTAATAAAATATGATTAATTTGATTATTCACAAGCAAACTCTGCATGCACTACAACATGTTGCCTTCCTCACTCTCAATCCCCTGCAAAGTTAAATTTTCCAAGAATAAAAATAACAAACAAAAACAAAATCTACTGAAAATAATTAGGCTCCTTTTCCCCATTTCAAGCCTCCTCTCCCTCCACCACACACAAAAAAATTGTAGAACACTGAAAAATCAAGTAAAACTACTGCGTTGGATTTATTTATTTATTTATTTATTTATTTTTGACGGAGTTTTTTGCTCTTGTTGCCCAGGCTGGAGTCCAATGGCACACACGATCTTGGTTCACCACGACCTCTGCCTCCCTAGCTCAAGCCATTCCCCTGCCTCAGCCTCCCAAGTAGCTGGGATTACAGGCACCCACCACCATGCCTAGCTAATTTCTGTATTTTTAGTAGAGACAGGGTTTCACCATGGTGGCCAGGCTGGTCTTGAACTCCTGACCTCAAGTGATCCACCCATCTCAGCCTCCCAAAGTGTTGGGATTACAGGCGTGGGCCACCATGCCCAGATCTGTGTTGGATTTTAAAAGCTACTTTGTTTTCTTTTTTGAGAGTGAATAACCAAACACTTCATTAACCATAGTATGTTTAGCGGGCAGTACTGGCAAGTCACATAGTATTTTACAGAATGCCACAGAACTGCACTGTCCAATTTGGTAGCCATTTGGCTACATGCGGCTATTAAGCACTTGATATGTAACCAGTCTGAATTGAGCTATGCTCTAAGTGTAAAATATATACTAGGTTTTGAAGACTTAATATTAAAAGAATATAACCTATCCCTTAATATTTATACTGACGACATGTTGAAATAATATTTCAAATTATTAAGTTAAATTATTATTAAAATCAAATGTGTTTCTTTTTACTTGTTTTCCCTTTTTTTTAGGGACAGGGTCTTGCTGTACTGCCCAGCCTGGACTGCAGTGCCACAGTCATGGTTTATGGTAGCCTCGAACTGCTGGGCTCAAGTGATCCTTCCACCACCATCTTCCAAGTAGCTGGTACTATAGGTATATGCTAATTTTTTAGTTTTTTTGTAAAGACAGGGCCTTGTTATATTGCCCAGGCTAGTCTTGAACTCCTGGCCTCAACCGATCCTTCCACCTCAGCCTCCCAAAGTGCTAGGATTACAAGCATGAGCCATTGCACTTGGCTTCTTCTTACTTTTTAATGCAGTTAAAAATTACATACATGTATTACATCTGTAGCCCACATTATAATTCAGTTGAAGAGCGCTGAGACATAATATTGACATACTATTTCCATCATAGAAACTCAGAACATTTTTATTATTTAGAAACATGCTATTTTATACATACACTGTTATCTATACCTCCAAAGATAGTAAGTACATACTCATAAGAAGCTATATGTACAAGTTTTCTTATTAATTTGCTTGCTACTTAGTCATTTATTTTATCTCTTACTTCTTGCTAAGGGACAAGTGGTAGCAGTCTCTAAAGGTTTAAAAATAATTATGTAAAAACACCAGTATGCTCTGGCCTGTTAGTCTGACAAACAACGAACTGATGTCTAAAATAAAGAACACATTGTAAGATATACCATGTGTAGTAGACTTCTGTCATTTTGTTGGCTCCAAGCATATCAAGCCCCTGCTTGTGTTTGAAGAATTCCTAACTTCATAAATTTTGGTGCAAAACAGAGCCTATTTTCCACTATTAAAAATGAAAATGTAGATGGTTTTCCACATGCCCTGCTGGCAGCCTATGCTTACCCATAGAGATGTGCCCACCAGCAATTTTGAATGTGGAGCCTAGTAACAAAGAGCAGAGACAATAAAGAATTCTTTCTGATGACAGCAATAGTGAAAGCAGTATCTAGTTTCTGAAGGCAGCAGAACCAGTAGTGGACTGGAGTGACCAGCACACCCAGAAGTGCAATCAGCAGCATCCAGTCATTATTCAGCAGACACAGCCGTAATGGTCGCGTTGGCATGAGTTTTGCCATGGTGCTAGTTGTTTAGCCTCCCCTTTGTTCATGTACTTTTTCTAGGTTCAAGCCCTCTACCAACTCTGTAAACCACTCAATATCCTATCAGTAAAGTTTATTCTGCTTAAATCCACCAGAGTCAGCTTTCATTGCTCACAACTTAGAAGCCTAATGGATACACTAGGACTTATTTCTAAAACTTTAGAAAACGGAAAGGTCCCAAATTAAATTAATACATCTACCAGAAGAAAAACACGGTCAAAAGGAATTACTTCAGGGAAAGATTACTGGTGTTCTGATTATTTGGGCGTTGTGTATTAGAAACACTGGAAGCTTTTTTTTTTAATTATTATTATACTTTAAGTTCTAGGGTACATGTGCATAACGTGCAGGTTTGTTACATATGTATACTTGTGCCATGTTGGTGTGCTGCACCCATCAACTCGTCAGCACCGGAAGCTTTTAAATAAGTCCTGATGTCCCAATTGCAACCCCAGTTAAACCAGAATGACTGCTGGTGGGAGCCAGCCATCAGTATTTTTAAAAATCTTCATGTGATTCCAATATACAGTAAAATTTAAAAGACTACAGCAATAATACAAGCAAGAGATAATGATGGATTGGCCCAAGATTGTTAGTGATAGAGATGGTAAGAAGTGGTGAGATTCTTGATATACCTTGAAGATGTACAAACCACAGCAAATTTACTACTGTAAAAATTATAGAACACTGAAATTATTATGTGCATTTTATAACATTCACACACCCCATCTCAAATTATCTTGGATCAATTTCTTACTGAGGCAGTGGAAATTAATCTGTGGTCACTGAAATTTCTTCCATCATCATTTTCAAGTTTAACCTCTCCCCTTTCTCACTATGGCCCTATATACCTTGCATAGGTCCAAAGTCAATATGTGGTTTTGCTTCGGTGCAAACAGAGATTGATTAAATTGAACCATCATAAATATGAATGTAATTTATCCAGACTTTCTGAATTCTAGTCAGCCAAACCTGAATGGTTTCCAAAATCCATCCTGTACCATGCTAGATGATAGACGTCAGTAAATGATTTCAGATTCGCCAGACATTGTCCTGATTTCCTGAGATGAATAAGAGTTGAACCATGAATGTGTGCACATGTCTAATAAATATCTTTATGCAAACACACAATAAGGAGAAGGAAAAGGAAGTTTGTTTTTCATTTTGAGACCAGGTCTTACTCTGTCACCCAGGCTGGCGTGGCAATGGCGTGATCACAGATCACTGCAGCATGGACCTCTAGGCTCAAGCAATGCATCCACATCAGCCTCCTGAGTAGCTTGGGACCACAGGCGCACACCACCACATCTGGCTAATTTTTGGGGTTTTTTTTTTTTTGTAGAGACAGGGTCTCCCCGTGTTGCCTAGGCTGGTCTCAAACTCCTGGGTTCAAGCGATCCTCCTGTCTCAGCTTCCCAAAGTGCTGAGATTATAGGGGTGAGCCACCACGCCTGGTCGAGTATTTTTTAAGTAGTTCCAAAATGGTAACTTAAAAGATATGTAACCAGTATTTTCATTCTTAAATTCAAGGAATTGCCAAAAGGACTGTTTGTTGCCTTAGATATAATTAGACATATCTCATAGCTCCTCATTTTTAACATCCAAGTTTCTACTGTCAAAATACTCTGGAATTGTATCATCTTATTCTCATAGGAACCCTGTGTTGATGGAAAATGTCACTATTAACAATTATTGACACACTTGTATATCACTTAGGTATGAAATAAGACTAGCCTACACCTTTAAGGGTATTCTGTATGAATAGAGGTCTTCACAATCAGATTTCCTTCCATGTATCAAGGACTGTAGGTGTGAAAAGAAACTGTTAGCTTCTTGCTTTAAAAATATTCCCTATTCTGATCAGATACCAGGTATATCTGTAGGGAACCTAATCAATTGTAAACAGTTTTGTTTTTTTTTCCCTTAATTGATACTTATGCAAAAAAAAAACAAAAACAAAAAAAGAGGAAAAAAAGAAGATGAAAAAGTTCTACAGACTTGAATAGAAATGATATAGGTTAAGGTGAGTAATCTAATCTATTGCTGAGGACAATCTATGAGTTGGAAAGAATGCCAAAGCCTTAAATACACTGCAGCATTTAATATGTTACCTTAAAATTAATCTTCTCAAGAAACATTTTCTTCTTTTCTCAAAACCCTTTGCTGACTGCTTTTCTAAGACCACCTAGAGTATCCTTGACCTCATTTCTCACTCAGTAAACTCTTCCTGTGTAATACCATACAGCCAGCCCTCCGTATCCACTGGTTCTGCATCTGTAGATTCAACCAACTGCAGATCAAAAATATTCCAGGGTGGGGGGATACACACACACACACACACACACACACACACACACACACACACACACATTTTAAAATACAGTATAACAACTATTTACATAGCATTTACACTATATTAGCTATTATCTAGAAATGACTGAAATTATATGGGAAGATATGCACAGGTTATGTGCAAATATTACAACATTTCATATCAGGGACTTGAATATCCTCAGATTTTTGGTATTCCCGGGGGTTCTTGGAACCAATTCCCTGCAGATATCAAAGGATGGCTGTAATTTCATGGTTTCATTTACTTTCTAACTGCTGAAGACTTCTAAATTATATTCCTGTTCCTGATCTGTCTCCTATACTACAGAAATTATTAACCTAAATGTTTAAAAGGCACCTTAAATTCAACATTTTGAAAACAGATGTTATCATTTCCTTCTACCCCCAAACTCCTACCTCAGCCAGAGAAACCTATTACTTCTTTCTACAATTTCTATTTTTCTGACCAGCAGCATCATCTATCCAGTCACTGACCAGATACCCGGGTTTTTTCCCTCAACTCACAAGTCTAATCAGTCACAGAGTCTTTTGGTTAATGTATCTTGTACCTTTTTCTCAAATCTCACTCCCACACTTTAATTCAAACACTCATTATCAACCTAAATGAAGAAATGTCTCTACCTACAATCCTGTCCTCCATCCATCCACTGTGTCAATCTTCAATGATTCCCTAGTGCCCACTTCTACTAGTGTTTCTCAAAATTTAGTACAGTAGTGTAAGGACATCTTTTAAAAGGAAAAAACAAACTATGGACCTACCCAGTCACTGACAAATTTACATGTATATATAAATACAATCAGGAATATACTCTTTAGAGCTCTTACATTATAATGCCAACAAATTCACAAATGAAATACAAACCCAAATTAGTACTCATTTAATGTGACAAATAATGCTCTGCTAAAATTAAACCACTAGTAACAACAAGATAGCTGTAGACTTATGGTGCAGGTCCTTCTTATTTTGTCACCCTCCTAGTGTCATAAGCAGTGACGGAAATCTTTTCTTCCATCACTTTCTTCTATGGTAACTAGTGAAAAGCCTTTCTACCTTTAGTACTGTCTATGGCTTGTACCTGTAATGCTTTATCTTATTCATCTCATTATGCCTGTTTCTTCACACTATAAGAATAATAAAGATAAGAAATATATCTCATTCATATCTCTATATTATTAATGTCTATGCCAGTGCCTTTCATCCAGTAGTTATATAATAAATGTTCCTAAGGGAAGAAATGGAAAGTTCTAAATGTACCAAAAAAACTTGTTGGTATTTTATACACACACACACACACACAAATTATATCTACAAATGCCAATTCTAACTCACTTAAAAAGGGGAGGGAGAGGGATGGACTTTACTGTCTCAAATTGAAACATCCAGAGGAAGTCTGATCCAGAGATTTACAATGTCATCAGGGTTGCAGTTTCACTTATCTGCCATTCTCTTGGTTCTGCCCTGTTCCATGAGTAGGTTCATCCTCAGGCTGCATCCAATCTTGGCAACAATGGCTGCAGCCATTCCACACCTCAAATTTCATATGACACCATTTTGAAGGAGAGAAAGGGTCTCTTTCAGTAGCTCTAGAGAAAGAAAGAGAAAGCTTTTCTTTCCCAGAAGCACTCACTAGCATTATGTAACTTGCGCAGGAATGGAGATGAGGTGGGGAGCAGTTAGGAGGATTTAAAGTAGACTAATCTAGGCCAGAAGTGGTGGCTCACGCCTGTAATCCCAGCACTTTGGGAGGTCACGGCGAGAGGATCGCTTGAGCCTCAGAGCTCATGACCAGCCTGGGCAACATAGGGAGATCCTGTCTCTACAAAATAAAAAAAAAAAAATCAGGCAAACGTGCTGGTGTGAGTCAGTAGTACCAGCTACTCAAGAGGCTGAGGTGGGAGCTCAGGAGGTCGAGGCTACAGCGAGTTGTGATTGCACTGCCACACTTTGGCCTAAGCGACAGAGAAAGACCCTGTCTCAAAATAAATAAATAAAAGTAAAGTAGATTAAGTTAATCATGGTACCCTGGAGTTAGGAATGAGAATCCAAAGGGTTGAAATGAGAGAAGAACACAGCCTACCACTGAAAGAAGCAAAAGGGAATGGATGGTAGCAAAGGAATTAACACATGTCCACCATCAACACTATGTACAGATTTACACACAGAAAAAAAGTTATTTAAAAGGTTAGTTTTTTTTCACAAAAGTTACTGTTCTGCTTGTTTTTGTTCTTGAGACAGGGCATCACTCTGTCAACAGAAGTGTAAGGACATCTTTTAAAAGGAAAAAACAAACCATGGACCTACCCAGTACAGTGACGCCTTCATAACTCACTGCAGCATTGAATTCCTGGGCTCAACCAACCCTCCTGCCCCAGCCTCCCAAATGGCCGGGACAGTAGGCTATATTAAGGCCAATTTACCAAAGGTCCAAATTATTTATCCACAGGACACAGTATGAAACAAGAGCTAAAGAAGAAATGTGAGGCTGGGCATGATGGCTCATGCCTGTAATCCCAACACTTTGGGAGGCCAAGGCGGGTGGATCATTTGAGGTCAGGCATTCAAGACCAGCCTGGTCAACATGGTGAAACCCCGTCTCTACTAAAAATACAAAAAGTAGCCAGGCAGTAGAGGTGTGCACCTGTAATACCAGCTACTCAGGAGGCTGAGGCAAGAGAATCGCTTGAGCTTAGGAGGCATAGGTTGCAGTAAGCCTAGATCATGCCACTGCACTCCAGCCTGGGCTATGGAGCGAGACAGTGTCTCAAAAAACAAAAAGTGAAATTCAAGTTAATGGCAACTTAGATAAAATAATGTACTAATGACACAAGAGAGGTATGGAGCTGCCTGAAGACTTGTGATTTTAGATGTCAGGTAAAATCAAAAGACCTGAAGTGAAGTGTACACTGGGAGTACTTGATACATCTAGAACACCCCTTAGGTGACAAAATCCTCATAAAACAAATACTACATTGAAATCAACAAGATTTTCTTCTGTAACATTCAATTATTCTACAACCCTAAAAACTTCTAAAAATATATACCTATATGACATTCCATTCTAGAATCTCTAGCTTCTAGGAAACAAAATTTCCTTAACATATCAAATAAAAGACTGGAATGCAGATTACATGTATATAGCTAAAAATATATACATGGTATTCCTACATAGGTGGTATGCTTTTTCCCTCCTTTCTTTTCTTTTCTTTTTTTTTTTTGAGGTGGAGTATCGTTCTCATTGCCCAGGCTGGAGCGCAATGGCGAGATCTCAGCTCACTGCAACCTCCGCCTCCCGGGTTCAAGTGATTCTCCTGCCTCAGCCTCCCCCCGAGTAGCTGGGATTACAGGCGTCCACCATAATGCCCAGCTAATTTTTGTACTTTTAGTAGAGATGGGGTTTCACCATGTTGGCCAGGCTGGTTGTGAACTCCTGACCTCAGGTGATCAGCCCGCCGAGGCCTCCCAAAGTGCTGGGATTACAGGCATGAGCCACCATGCCCGGCTGAAGATTAAATTTTTAAGAAAAGGAGGATGGGTGTGGTGGCTCACGCCTGTAATCCCAGCACTTTGGGAGACCGAGGCGGGTGGATCACAAGCTCAGGAGTTTATGACCAGCCTGGCCAACATGGTGAAACTAAAACACAAAATTACTAAAAGTACCAAATTACTCTACCAAAAATATAAAAATTAGCCAGGCATGATGGTGCGAGCGCCTGTAATCCCAGCCACTTGGGAAGCTGGGGCATGGGAATCGCTTGAACCTGGGAGGTGGGGGTTGCAGTGAACTGAGATCACGCCACTGCACTCCAACCTGGGCAAAAGTGAGAGACTCCGTCTCCAAAAACAAAACAAAACAAAAAACAAAGAAGCCATAACATGAAAGACAGAAGCAGTAGGACCTATTTGCAGACTAGTAGGTAACCTAGTTGGGCTGAAGTATAAAGGCATATGAAGAAGACTTGGGGGTGATGAAGCTAAAAAGGAAGGTTGAGAAAATCAAGAGAATACTAAATGCTATGTTAAAGAGTCCTATAAGTAGAAAAGACATTGTGGGCTTCTGTATGGGTGACATACAGAATGATCTGAAGTCATGTATGCTATTCGTGTATGTCAAAGGTCAGGCATAATGTTATTAATAGAATCTGAAATTAGCATAATAGCTGAGAAAACAGAAAAAAGGAAAAATACGTTAAAAATTACAGAGTTTTTTAACGTATTTAAAACGGAAGGAACAGGTGACAGTGAATAAAGAGAGATGAGGGAGAGAAGATAGCCAAATATGACTAAAGTAGGCAACAGTGCTAGATACCATCAATAAAACAACTGAAATAGGGGGAAAATGACATTTTGAGAAAAAGACCCGTTCAATTACAGGAAGTTCTATCTGGCTAGCCGCAGTGGGTCACGCCTGTAATCCTAACACTTTGAGAGGCCGAGGTGGACAGATAATCTGTGGTCGGGAGTTTGAGACCAGCCTGACCAACACAGAGAAACCCTGTCTCTACTAAAAATACAAAATTAGCCGGGCATGGTGGCGGGCGCCTGTAATCCCAGCTACTCAGGAAGCTGAGGCAAGAGAATCGCTTGAACCCGGGAGGCAGAGGTTGCGGTGAGCCAAGATTGAGCCACTGCACTCCAGCCTGGGCAACAACAGTGAAACTCGTCTCAAAAAAAAAAAAAAGAAAAGAAAAGAAAAAGAAGAGGCCGGGTGTGGTGGCTCATGACTGTAATCTCAACACTTCGGGAGGCCGAGGCGGGCGGATCACCTGAGGTCAGGAGTTCAAGACCAGCCTGGCCAACATGGTGAAACCCGTCTCTACTGAAAATATAAAAATTAGCCGGTAGTGGTGGCAGGCATCTGTAATCCCAGCTACTCAGGAGGCTGAGGCAGTGGAATCGCTTGAATCCAGGAGGCGGAGGTTGCAGCGAACTGAGATCGTGCTATTGCACTTAAGCCTGGGGGACAAGAGTGAGACTTCATCTCAAAAACAAAGGAAAAGAAAAAGAAGTTCTACTGATGCATGGAAAAAACATTCTAGATGTGTTTGATGTGCAACTGGAAATGCAGATCTACGCTCGGTAAAGACAGCAAATGAGTGAAGTGGATTTAAGAGTCATCAGCATCGTAGCAAGGCCAGAGGCAACAGAAGTAGGTGACGCCAAGCGGGTGAGCATGGAGAAAGGGAAGATCTGAAGACAGAACCTGGGAGACACTTGTATGTAAAGAAAAGGATGGTTGGGCACAGTGGCTCGGGTCTGTAATCCCAGCACTTTGGGAGGCTGAGACAGGTGGAGTGCTTGAGTTCAGGGGTTTGAGACCAGCCCAGGCAACATGGCAAAACCCTGTCACTAGGAAAAATACAAAAATGTGCCAGCCGTGGTGGCATGTGCTTATAGTCCCAGCTACTCAGGAGGCTGAGGTGGGAGGATCGTTTGAGTCTGGGAGGCAGAGGCTGCAGTGAGCCAAGACAGCCCACTGCACTCCAACCTGGGTGACAGAGTGAGACCCTGTCTCAAAAAATAGAAACAAAACGAAACAAGAAAAGGACATGGAATACTGAGAGGGGAAACAGGGAAGTATAGTGCTACAAAACTGAAAACTAGAGGTTTCCAAGATGGAAAGAATAATCAATAGTAACAAATAATGAAGCAAGGTAAACAAATGGGAACAATAACAAAAACAAGGAAGTTGTGAAGGCATGTGCAGCATGATATAATGGAAAACAGGAGAGGAGTTAGAGATGGATTCACATGGACTTACATACCATTTCCACCATTTTCCAGCTTTACTACCTTATGCAAATTACTAAACCTGTCTAAACCAGTTTCCTCATCTATAAAATGAAATATTTAATATGGCATGTTGCATTAGAGTCTCAGGATGCAAAGTTCCAAGCCTAGTGGGAAGGCAACATTTTATTCAACCTTAACTTCATGAGAATAAAGGCAATTCCTCAATTATTTCTGTGTTCCTGCTGTGCTTTTTCAGGAGACTCATAAATTTGTGTTAAATTATAACAATAACAGCAAAACCTTCTACTTCATACATGACTGAAAATGTTCAGCTATACTTACATAAAGGAAAAAAGAAAAATCAAATTTTGAAATCTGTCTTCCTTTTTGGTTTATAAGTTAGAGACTATGTCTTTTATTTTTTCTGTAACCAAAGCACAACGTAATCATTTATTTCGGTTTATAGATTTCAATATATAAAGCATGAATATATTATATTATGCTTATGGGCGAAAGAACACAATGTCAAGAGGAAGAAACTACAATACATTATGAAATACTAAACCAAAAGAGATCCTAAGTAAGCTCGTAAAGATTATCCAGCCCTCATCTTCACTGTCATAAGTCGTGCAAATGAGGTGTTAACCCAAACAGGAGAGCCAGTGACATGAGTCACAGTCCCTAAATATCTGATTAAATGGCAAATCCTGTCACAGTAAGTGGAAGGCATCTCTTTCACCAGGGGTCTCCCTAAGCCAGTTAACAAACCAAAACACCTGGATACTGAGGCATTCTATCACAAGAAACCTTTGCTTTTCTCTGCCAGCCAATTTCTATCAGGTCTGAATGGGCAACAGGAAACTTTAAAGTACATAGCCTGGGAACACTACTTGCACTTTTGAATTATTTATACCCTTACTGATTCTGCATCATTTAAAAAGAGAGAAAAGAAATCTATCCAATTTTGTAATTCTGACCACCTAAACTCAAATGAACTTCTCTCCCTTAACTCTTCTACCACCCATTCCCTGGACTTCATCATCCTCTAGTACTGGGCAATCTGAAATGCAATATTCCCACCATTGTCCCAACTCCTATCCTTCTACCTCTCTCACTCCCCAACCCCACTGCTCTTTGATGAAATAGCTGCTGCTAGCCTTTAACCTTCCCATGATCGTCCAATCAGTCAAAACTATTGGCTTTCCTTCTTTAGGAATCCAACCTAGCTCTCACAATCTACCATCATTTCAACCACTCTTCCTGCTAAGACTCTTAAGTGTTCCAAGACAATTTCTCCTCCACTTCTCCAAAGTGATCCACTGCTCTCCTCAAACTTCCCACCCCACCCCCTACTTCTTTTATCACTTAATTATTCCTAGTAACAAGCTTGTTTCTTTTTTTTTTATTATTATACTTTAAGTTCTAGGGTACATGTGCATAACGTGTAGGTTTGTTACATATGTATACCTGTGCCATGTTGGCGTGCTGCACCCATCAACTCGTCAGCACCCATCAACTCGTCATTTACATCAGGTATAACTCCCAATGCAATCCCTCCCCCCTCCCCCTCCCCCCTCCCCGTGATAGGCCCCGGTGTGTGATGTTCCCCTTCCCGAGTCCAAGTGATCTCATTGTTCAGTTCCCACCCTATGAGTGAGAACATGTGGTGTTTGGTTTTCTGTTCTTGCGACAGTTTCCTGAGAATGATGGTTTCCAGCTGCATCCATGTCCCTACAAAGGACACAAACTCATCCTTTTTAATGGCTGCATAGTATTCCATGGTGTATATGTGCCACATTTTCTTAATCCAGTCTGTCACTGATGGACATTTGGGTTCATTCCAAGTCTTTGCTATTGTGAATAGTGCCACAATAAACATATGTGTGCATGTGTCTTTATAGCAGCATGTTTCTTATCTTCCCAAGAAAGCAGAGGCCACAGACCAAACTGCCCACAACTTGTCACTCCCTTCTGTCAAATTTGTCACATTCAAACCCGGTTTTTCCTTTGTCCTTCCTCTGTCAGAAGATGATGTGTCCTTTCTCAGACTGAAATCCCGTTCATATACTTATGCCACTGAAACTTCAGTTTTCTCAAGGACCTTCCTCTAACGAGTTTTACCCTTCTGTCCTGTATCTTTAACCTCAGTCTGCCCAGCAGCTTTTTCTTTAATGTTGTTTCCCAAAGTTCGTTTTCCAGCCCTGATATTCTCACTCTATACACACACTCTTCCTGGCCCATTTCATCCACTTCTATGGTTTCCAATATTATTTATAAACTGATACTCCTAAATTTGAAATTCTAGACCTCCCTCTTACGTGCCAAACCATCATTTTCAAACACCTACCTGTCAGTTCCACTTGGATGTCACACATAAATCTTAAACTTAATATAATGACCACTCTGCCAGGTGCGGTGGCTCACGCCTGTTATCTCAGCACTTTGGGAGGCTGAGGCGAGCGGATCACCTGAGGTCATAAGTTCGAGACTAGGCTGGCCAACATGGTGAAACCCCGTCTCTACTAAAAATACAAAAAATTAGCCAGGCGTGGTGGCACGCACCTGTGATCCCAGCTACTCGGGAGGCTGAGGCAGGAGAATCACTTGAACCTGGGAGGTGGGGGCTGCAGTGAGCCGAGATCACGCCACTGTACTCCAGCCTGGGCAACAGAGTGAGACTTTGTCTCAAAAAATATACATATATAGTGACTACTCATTTTCCCCCAAAACATTTCCTCCTATTTATTCTCTTAGTGATCCACGTAGTTTCCCAGGCCAGAAACCTGGGAGGCATCACACATTTCTCTCTCCCCATTATATAGAAGGTTACCATGCCTTGGAAATTTTTACCTTTTCAGTCTATCCTCTCTTTCACTACTGTCTAACTCAATGCAAGCAACCTTTTGTCTATGTCCACTACTGCTTCGTAACAGAGAACCATCATTTTTTAAACTTTGCTCTTTTTGCTTCAGTCTCAATACCCTCTAATTCTTCCTACCAATGGTCAAGGCAATGTTAGTAAATATCAATTTGATCATATTCCCCTTTTTCAAAAAGCTCTAATGACTCCAATCATCTTCAGTGTAAAATTTATTTTACATGGAATACTAAAAACACACGCTATTTCCTCTGCTAGGAATGACTCCCCTCCTCCAACTTCCAGGCTCAGTTAGATACCCCTTGTCTGTACCTGCAAATAGGAAATAATCAAAAAGTTTTTATTCATGAAATACATAAACATAAAGCTTCAGAGGTCTCTTCCCCTGAAGGCCACTGGATATTAATCACATAGAAGTGATTATAGAAGGCTTCAAAGTAATTTTTAAAACAAAGAAAAAAATTTCATACAAATATTCCCAAACAAATTAGCTAGTACAGTTGTACTAAAAAAAGTTATACTGCTAAAACATGAAGATTTATGTATAAGGACTAAGAAAAATAGAAAAAAGAGAAAGAGGTTATTATAAAATGACAGAATAAAGTCATAGCCAGTACAACAACAATTTAATATACAAAGGATAGAGTTATAAATGAAAACAGTAACGTAGGAAAAACCATGTAGAAGTCCAAAGACCGTAAGTAAATATCAGTAAACAAGGCACTATCCTTTATCAATACTCTTTTAATGGTTTTTCCGACAGATTTGAAATCTTTAAATCCAGCTTATTATTAATTTTAAAAAAGAATTACATGGCCAGCCTGGGATACGCCTATAATCCTAGCACTTTGGGAGGCGGAGGTGGACAGATTGCCTGATCCCAGGAGCTGGAGACAAGCCTGGGCAACATGGTGAGACCCTTTCTGTACAAAAAAATACAAAAATCAGTTGCATGTGGTGGCATGCACCTGTAGTCCCAGCTTCTCAGGAGGTTAAGGTGGGAGAATCACTTGAACCCAGGAGGTAAAGGCTGCAGTGAGCTAAGATCCTGCCACTGCACTTCCAGTCTAGGTGAAAAGATCCTGTCTCAATAAATAAATAAATAATTAAATAAAATAACAGTTGAGCACTATGGCCATAAAAGGCAGAAACGACTAAAAATTTGAAATAAAGACTAAATATAAAATGTCTCTGTTAACTAGCTTCTTATACTTTGCCTTAAAGTTTAGTTAGCACCCAAAGAGAAAAATAAAACCAAAATCTTACCAGTTTCTTGAAGAACAAAAGCCAAAATTTGGCACTCTTATTAATTTAATAGGGAAAATTTAATTCAGCCAAACTATTTCTTGAAAGTCAAAGCTTTGTCCTAAAACATCATCATAATTAGGCTAATGATTCTCTTTGTTTTAAACCTATGACACAGTCAAGATCATTTTTCAATTCCTAAAGTAGTGCCCAGTGTCATTGGGTAAGAAATCAAAAAGCTTTCATTCAACAAATTCTTATAAACATGTACCATATACAAAATTATGTTTCAGAGATAATTACAAGAATTACTTTTGCTATTACCTCAAAGACTAGGTGCAATTACAAAATATCTCTCTAGTCAGTGTTCAAGTAAAAACTAATGAGATTTTTTGTGAGTTTGTTTGAGACAGGGTCTCGTTCTGTCTCCCAGGCTGGAGTACAGTGGCACGATCACCACTCACCGCGGCCTTGACCACCTGGGCTCAAGGGATCCTCCAGGCTGGGCATGTTGGTTCACACCTGTAATCCCAGCACGTTGGGAGGCAGAGGTGGGCAGATCGCTTGAGCCCAGTTCAGGAGACCAGCCTGCCAAAACCCTGTCTCTACAAGGAAAAAATAGTGAAAAATTAGCCTGTAATGGTTGTATGCATCTGTAGTCCCTGCAACTTGGGGGGCTGAGTTGGGAGAATCACCTGAGCCAGGGAGTTCGAGGTTGCAGATCGCACCAGTGCACTCCAGCCTGGGCCACAGATACCCCATTTCCAAAAACAAAAACAAAAACAAATGTAATAAATGGGAATTAAATTCCCAAGCTAGACCACAAAAGCCTATAGAGGAACCACAGTTTTTCTATGAATTATTAGAACTGTAAAGTCAGTTCTACAAATTATTGTTGAAATTACAAAATAGTGTTTGATATTTTCTAAATGACAGCATTTCTCTTACAATTAAAACAACTTAATTCTTTAAAATTCTCTAAAACATCCTAATTCTTTAGACTGACTTGTTATAACTTTCAACAGAGGATATAAAAAATAATGAAAATAAATATCAAAACAGACTATTGACCACGTGAAATAAAACCTATCGTAACCGCCATCTTTCCAAAAGTGGCAATTCTGGTTTCCATCACTGGGTAATACTTACTTTATTAAAGATATACAAGATAGAGTTTGTTGAAAACTGATAAAACCAATGCACTTACAGAAAAGTTAATATTCCTTACAAGCCTAAAATCCGAAATTTATTGGTCAAGTTCTAATTACATAATCTTCATAATAATAAAGGTACATTTAAATAAGTATGTAAATATGAAATCCCTCGGTGAATTTTTAGGGCTAAGAGTAAATGATATTGCAGGTAAAACAAACTACATTAAATAGGAATAAAAATAAAAATAGGCCAGGCCTGGTGGCTCATGCCTGTAATCCCAGCACTTTGGGAGCCGAGGCGGGCAGATCACTTGAGGTTGGAAGTTCGAGACCAGCCTGACCAACATGGAGAAACCCTGTCTCTACTAAAAATACAAAATTAGCCAGGGCTGTTTTTGGTGTGTTTTGTTTTGTTTTGTTTTGTTTAGAGAATTAAAATGGCATTTTAAGAGAAAAAGCAAATAGTAACCAAATGTTAAATATTTCAACTCAAGAACTATTTGGAGAATTTAATTTCCGTGTATTATTTACTGGGGTCTCTTTAATAATACCCTTTTGCTCTGACATCTTTCCCATACATAATATAAAACCATCCTTTAACCCTATTTTACAGCTGGGGAAAAAAAAAAACCTGAAGCTCAAAGAGGTTAAGATTTATTGCTAGAACTTAAATTCAGGTGTGTTCGCTCTGACTGCAAGCCCAACTTCCCACTACAGCACTGCTCATAGCAAGAAGGTTTAAAATGATTCTGTGGATCTTCAATATTCTTCATAAATTAGGTGGCTCTAGATAGTTTAACACGTCAAAGGATTGATAGAGTTAAGCTGAATGATATATGCCAGAAGGAAAACTGTTTCCAATTCAGTGATACGCCACAAACGTGAGGAGTACACGTTTCAACACGATGGGTGGATACTCGTTTTGGGGAGCAACAAACAAGTTTTTCAATTTTGGCTTGGCCACTTTCGAGCAAGAAAAAGGCCAGAATAGGCTAGTGTACAGTACACCTAGCTGGATTAACTGAATAGGCTCACTTCACGAACTTCACTCCTAAACTGGGAGGACAGGAGAGGGGAGAAAATCAAAGTGCCTCAGCTCCCTCCAGTGGAAACTATAAAAAGCCCTTGTGGAACAACCCACCGACTCACAAATCTGGAAAGCTGATGACCGAATGAAAATTAGACAGGACTAGAAACTGGGGTGAAGCACTTGGTCTAACAGGACCAGGCATGCTCACAGTGCCTTCTCCTGACGTCGCCTGAAGCTTACCTCTTTGACAGGTGGGAATTTCTTCTTGCACTCCAGTGACAAGGCGCGCAAGTCGCTCTGCATATTCTCCAGCAGCTTCTTCACCGCCTCGGGGCTGCTGGTGCCAGACATGATCCTCCAAGGTCCCAGCCAATTTCCGAGAGGTACAAACAAGCTCCGGCACGGTCAGCTCCTTGGGGCCACAGGCAGCTCCCCCCAGCTGTCTCTGGTCCTTCAGCAGCGCGCTTCTTGGGCCCTGCAGGGACTCTGCCGGGCCCTGGGCTGCGAACCGGGAGCCTGCTCGAGCGTCCCCCAGCAGCCTGACAGCAACCCCTCCGGCTTCTCTCGGAGGCGCCCCCCGCAGTCGCCCCGCCCCGCTAAGCTCCGCCGGCTCTGGCCGAGGAGCCCACAAGGCGGGCAGGTCCCTCCGCTGCCGCGGGGCCCAGCCACACCGGGTGTCACCAGCTAACCCGGCAAGAAGATTTAGCGCCAGCTCCCCAGGCCCCTAAGACTCGCAGACGCCATTAGCCGAGTCGCCCACAATTCCGAGCGCTGCCGGGACACGTCAGCCGCACTTCCGGGCACCGTGGCCTCCGCCACCGCCGCGGCCAACCCCGGAGGCAGGCCTTCGTCGGGGCGGGGCTGGGGCGTGGCCATGCTCGGGGCTGGCGGGGTTCCGGGTGGGCAGCGATTCCCCACAGCTCCACCCCTGGCACAAAGTAGGCTAGAGGCAGAGTTTGCGGCGTCAAGATTCGCTTCTTTTTCATTAACAAGGGCCTGAACAGAGCCCCCGAGTACTCCTTGGCATATCTCTTTGCATATGTTTGTGTTAATTGTATTTCGGTGTACATAATTTGTTTCCCTGTGGATTGATCTTAACGTGTCTCCTCCTGCTTCATTTCGAATATCTGGACTAGTGGCACCAAATCAGTGGCTACCTCCTGTGTGTGTGTGTGTGTGTGTGTATATATATATATATATATATATTTTTTTTTTTTTTTTTTTTTTTTTCTTTAAGCGCAACTGGTGCACTTACTGTGGAGTAGCCTCTGATTTTCCTAATCTCTAAAATGAGACTACCCTCTGCTCCACGCCTTCCGCTGGCTTCCCATCTCACTCAAAGTAAAAGCCAAAATTCCTACTATCACCTACTAGGCGCTACGAGATCTGTCCCGGCCTCTTTACTGGCAGATGCTCCCAGCTAAAAGGAGAGTTTCGGAAGAGTGGGGGCTGCCGGTTCTTCTTCTTTTTAAATCTTATTTTGTTTCCTATGTATCTCTAGCACCTAGAACAGTGTCTGGCATATAGTAGGTAATCAGTACATACTTGTTGAATGAATACCATTACAAAATCAGAAAGTTTCGAGGCTCGAATAGCGCACAGATACATAAAAGCCTTCATCAGGTGTGAAGTGCCAAATAAATGTGAGGCAAAAGCCAAACAGAAAAATTGTCATCTGTATTTCCCCAAGATCCAGGTTGGTCTACTTTTGCCCCCAAGACATTTCGCAGCTGCTGGTCAGAAAACAGAAGAAGATGGAGGAAAAATCAGAAACAGTAGAGATAAAGAAACCAACACCTTCAGACAGCTGAGCTTATGACACCTTTACAGGATGAAAGACGGTGAGCTATGAGATTGTCAGTGGGTAGCACTGTTTGGTTGTAACAGAGCTACTTTGTAAGCTAAATGATTTTATTTTTTTTTCCTTCTGATAAGAAGCAAAGCAAGGATGGATAAAGGGGGCAGATGAGGTAATAGTAGAGAGCTCCTAGAGCGGTAATTTTGATCATTTGTGCCTATTACACAACTTCTGGAAAACTTGACAGCTCCTATGGTGTAAGCTTTATGTATGAAAACCTGTGAATTTAGCAAAAAAGTTCAAATGGAATATATGGCAAACATTATTCTTGAGGTCCCAGGGAACTTGTAAAAATGAGGTGCTTTTTTTGGGTGGTGGGTGGAGACAGAGTCTTGCTCTGTCACCCAGGCTGGAGTGCAGTGGCGCGATCTCCACTCACTGCAACCTCCACCTCCCAGGTTCAAGCAATTATCCTGCCTCAGTATCCCAAGTAGCTGGGACTACAGGCGTAGGCCATCACCCGGGCTAATTTTTTGTATTTTAGTAGAGACAGGGTTTCACTGTGTTGCCCAGGCTGGTCTCCAACTACTGAGCTCAGGCAATCCGCCCACCTAGGCCTCCCAAAGTGCTAGGATTACAAAGGCATGAGCCACACCCCAGGCCTTTTTGTTTGTTTGTTTTTTGTTATTTTAGTAGAGGTGGGGTTTCACCATGTTGGCCAGGCTGATCTGGAACTCCAGACTACAAGTGATCCACCTGCCTCGACCTCCCAAAGTGCTGGGATTACAGGCATGAGCCTGTAATACTCGGCCAAAAATGATGGTTTAATAATTGGGCTAGTGATATAGGATCAAATTTTCTGCCTTTCACTATGTAGCCAACTTTTCTTTTGGATTTTTTACAATTGGTAACTTTGGCATGATTAACTCAAAATCATCTTTAGAATCTTTTACATCTCTTTTCAGAGTTGAGGACATGCAATTGGAATTCATTGATTAAAAACAATACTTAAAATGATTTGAAAAGCCAAATTTTAAAAGTAAGGTGTAGCGGCCAGGCGCGGTGGCTCACACCCATAATCCCAGCACTTGGGGAGGCCAAGGCAGGTGGCTCACCTGAGGTCAGGCATTGGAAACCAGCCTGACCAACAAGGTGAAACCCCCGTCTCTACTAAAAATGCAAAAATTAGCCGGGCGTGGTCATGGGCACCTGTAGTCCCAGCTACTCGGGAGGCTGAGACAGGAGGATTGCTTGAACCTGGGAGGCAGAGGTTGCAGTGAGCCGAGATCACACCACTGCACTCCAGCCTGGGTGAGGGAGTGAGACTCTGTCTCAAAAAAAAAAAAATAATAAAATAAAAAAATAGGGTGTGGCAAGTACCTATATCTAGTATTCTGTAAATTTCTTTTTTAAAAAAAATACACAATAGCCTTTTATGTACATATGCCAGGAGAGATTATACTGCCTCGGAAACAATGCATGGCTTTATACCAAAGCCAAGCAAGTTACCTAAGGTAAAAATAATTTTTTAATCTACAAGTTAAGAAATTAGCTAAAGTTAAGAGTTAGCATTTCAAAAAACTGAATATTTTCTCTTTTAGTAGCAAAACCAAATATTCAAATACATATTTTTGTTCTCAAGTATCTCAAGAAATACTTTCAAAATTGCAGCACTCCTATAAATGTCAGTGTAGGTATAAAACACTCCTCTGTAGCGAGTGTTTTAGCGAGTTTACTCCTCTGTAGCAACAAAATCTCTCTTCACTGAAAATTACATTAATAAATGCCTGATAAATTTAACGATTTATTATCATAAATAATGCTTTCACAGCATCATTACATGGTAGTTAGGCCCAGACTCTGAAGTTGGAAAGCTCTAGTTTGAATCTGAGTTCTGCTGGTTTCTCCCTGGGTCACTCTAGCACATTATTTAACCTCTCTAATCTTCACTAATCTTTACTACTTAACCTCTCCATAGCTTTAAAAGAAGAAAACAAAAGTGCCTGCTTCATGAGATAGTTGTGAGGTTAAATGAAATATTGTAGGTAAAGCATGCCTGGCACACATTTTTTTGAGTAAATGTTTTAAATAGGTGGTAGAAAAGAGAACTCTTAAATTTGTAGTCATCACTAATGCCATCTTTTATTAACTTCTAACAGAATTATCAGCGAGTTTTGTCCTAGTATTTAATCTTCTAGTTGAAAATTAGGAAATCCATGTCTTTTTCTGAGTTCTTATTATGAATCTTTTAGAAAATATATCTATTTAACAATGAGTATATATTTACGTGTAATAAGAAAATTTGTCTAATGTCATTCTGAAATATCTTAGTTTAATGATGAAATACAAATATTATTCAACCTACCTTTCTAGTTGTTCAGTCCCTCTGATTTTATCACATTTACTTATTCTCCTCTTAGACTTTTCTTTTACCTACTCCTTAGTTATTAGTGTTTCCCAGAATTCTATTCTCTGCTGTCTTCCCCAGCCCCACTCGCTTGTTTTATTTATTCTCTTTGAGTGATCCTTTGCACACCAATGGCTTCAATTACTGCCAATCTTTTGATATCACCCTGTATAACCTCCGTGTTGATACATATCAATAGAAGGTGCAGACTAGCAGAAATACCACCACACAGACACCACTTCGGTTTACTTATCTAAAGGATATGTAAAGGAATTAGTTGCAATATCAGCTAAGAGATGAAAGTGCAAGTTTCTAAACCTTCCAAATACTCAGACCTTCTGGAATGCATAACATCAGACCTTCTGGAAATTTAATTTTCTCTTCCAGTCCTAGTCTTATATGCATAAAGCTGGACTAGTCCCATACATAGCCCCTTCCCTAGAAACCACTTCACCTAGGCATGGTAGATCCTCAATCACAGAGTAATACAATACACAATATGATAGCTAGGACACAGTTTAGAGGATATTCAGCTATGAACAAATTATTCTAAGCTTTTCTAGGCTAATGCAGTCTAGTTTAGTGTATTCCCAAATTTAGCACGATGAGAATAAAACATGAAACCATAGTCTCGATGTCTCTGAAAGCTATGATGTCAAGCCCTTATACACACTTATAATTACAGAGCTCTTGTCTGAGATCCAGACATGAATATTCAACTGGTTATTGGACATCTTTACCTTTAAGTCTCATTGGCACCTCATATTCCTCCCCAAAAAGGAGTTGATCCTCTTCATACATTACCTTTCTCAATGAAAAGCATCACCATCCATCTGGTTGCCCATATCAAGAAACTAAGAGTCAAACTTGACTCTTCCTTCTCCCTCATCCATTACATCTATGCCGAATCAAGTTCTGTTGATTCTTCCTCTTCATAACTTTCTAATCCATCCCACTTTTCTCTACTCTGACTAACTTGGTTCAGGCATTTACATAGATCACACACACCAAATAGCATCCTCTCCATTTACGATAGGGCACATTCTGAGTAAATGACTCGGTGACTTCACTTCTTCTCTTCATTTACATAGAATATTCGCCAAGTACCAATGGGAAACCTGTAGATTATTGAAACCCCAGAAAATTCTGTAAGTGGGGCTCTTGAGCCTATGCTCCGGCCCATTCCCACACTGTGGAATGTACTTTCCTTCTCAATAAATCCCTGCTTTTGCTTTCCTGGTTTTGTTTGTGCATTTTGTCCAATTCTTTGTTCAAGATGCCAAGAACCTGGACAGTTTTTACTGGTAAAACAATGAGCCATGATCGTATCACAGCACTGTTGCCTGGGCAACAAAATGAGACGCTGTCTCAAAAAAAAAAAAAAAAAAAAAAAGGAAAGGAAAGGAGGGAGGGGAAGATCTGATAAAGTTTGAGGCCTGTCTCTTCCCTTAATCTATTTTCTGAACATCTTTTTTTTTTTTTTTTTTTTTTTTTTTTTTGAGACGGGAGTTTTGCCCTTGTTGCCCGGGCTGGAGTGCAATGGCGCAATCTCGGTTCACTACAACCTCCACCTCCCAGGTTCAAGCAATTCTCCTGCCTCAGCCTCCCTAGTAGCTGGAATTACAGCATGTGCCACCACACCCGGCTAATTTTGTATTTTTAGTAGAGATGGGGTTTTTCCACATTGGTCAGGCTGGTCTCGAACTCCCAACCTCAGGTGATCCGCCCGCCTCAGCCTCCCAGAGTGCTGAGATTACAGGCATGAGCCACCATGCCTGGCCTATTTTCTGAACATCTTATTGATTGGAACCTTCCTTTCAGATTGGTTATTTGTTTAGAAAGAAAGAACTTTAGGTTTGTCATAGCACTGCTAGTACATTTCCCTATATGATAACACATATTCTATTTAATTGTAAAATTGTCTGTCTCCCTGCTACACTACAAGTTCTTCGGTGGAAAGGTCCTTGTGTTATTCATAGCTATATTCCTGGCAACCGGTATGTGTTTGTGTGTGTGTACACACACATAACTAAAAACATTTGTTTTAGTTACATGGATTCTTGTTCTTGATCAAAGAGGAGCAAAGGTACACAGAAAGTTATCAAGGCAAGAATTCAAGCAAAAGAAAACAAACTAAGGGACTGGGATATACACATTAGGCAACTTGCTCCCACAGAGGAGACTCAATAAATCTTGAAGTGAGTGCCATCATGTACCTGCCACCGTACATCTTATCCCAAATAGCTGCTTCCTTCCCTCAAGAAATATTTGTTGAGTGAATGGAATGCTGCAACTAAGATAAGCTTTCTGCCTTTAGAGTTTAACACCACAACTGTAAAAATACTAAGCCAATGTTAAAACAACTGTATATGGCATATGGTATTTGCCAGAAGTAAATGTCTTAAATCTTTGAAATAAAGTTTGAATCACAACCAATAATTCTTCTCAAGATCAGTGAATTTGCCTGGCATTGTGGCTCACACCTGTAATCCCAGCACTTTAGGAGGCCAAGGCGGGCGGATCATGAGGTCAGGAGTTCACGACGAGTATGGCCAACATGGCAAAACCCTGTCTCTACCAAAAAAATACAAAAATCAGCCAGGTGTGGTGGCACACCCCTGTAATCCCAGCTACTCAGAAGGCTGAGGCAGGAGAATCACTTGAACCCGGAAGGTGGAGGTTGCAGTGAGCTGAGATAGCACCACTGCACTCCAGCTTGGGTGACAGAGTGAGACTCGGTCTCAAAAAAAAAAAAAAAAAAAATGAGTGAAGTCAATGTAAAATTCCTAGCATAGTGTTTGGAACACAACTGGTGCACATAAATTATTAGCTCCTTATAGTCTTAATACAGAGCCAAGAGTAGCCAGTGAATGTTTTCCTTCACTACATTTATGCATTGATTATTGTATATTTTTATTGTAAGACATTTTTGAGGACCTGGTTTTATTTTTTAAAATTATTGGCAAGGCCAGACCTCAGTCGAAATGTGGAGTAGGAAGTTTCCAAGGCTCATTACCCTTCACAGAAACACCAAAAAATGAACAAAAAACTGTCAGAATCCCCTTCTTCAGAATCTGGAAAATAGTCAAAGGTTTGTAGCAACCAAGTGAACATTGAATTAAGAAAATGACTTAAACCAGTAGGAGAGCTTTGTGGCATTTAACTTAGCTTTGCCTTACTCACATTCCCAGAATAGTAGCAGGTCTTCTAGATGGCAATCTACATTCCTGCTGGGGGTATCTGGTTCTGGAGGAAATAGAGTGGACCTTCTTCCCAAAGAATTGTGTTTGTTAGCTGCAATATGTCTGGGAGTTCCCTAAAGGACTGAAAAACAGGATTGCCTTTATTTCACCTTACTCAGAACTCTTTTGGGGCAGAAAAATGGTTAAGTGAGGGCATTCTTCCAAAACATTGAAAGGCAAATAAACAAGCTTAGGAAAATCCCTCTCTTGAATGTATATAATATACATATTTAGACTGTAAACTGCCAGATTGCTTTACAGAATGGACAAATATGTCTGGTCTTTCACCAGCTGCACTAGGTCCCTGTATCTCCACGTTTCCACCAACACTTGGGAAAATTAGAGTTTCTACTGTGTGTCAATCTAATGGTATAAAATCTCACTGTTTTAATTTGTAGTTTATTACTAATGATTTTGTGCATGTTTTCATGTATGTGTTAAGATTTGGGTTTCTTCTGTGAATCGCCCATTATCATTTGCCCGTATTTCTATTGTATTTTCTTCTTGTTGTTAATTTGGAAGCATTTATCATATGTTCTAGGTATCAGTGCCTCTTTGGCATTAGACAGTATAAATGATTTCTTCTAATTTGCTATGTGTCTATTAACTTTTTTCATAAAGTCCTTTGTTGAAAGGAAATCCTTAATTTTATAAAGTCACACCTTATTCCAAGTCTTGGGACAGAAATTTTCATTGTTTTTTTTTGTGTGTGTCATTCCTTCATCTTAAGGTTTGTGCTTTCTGGTAGTCTTCTCTAACTTTCAACTTTTCTCAAGTTGTTCAAGTTGAAAAGACATGAGCTGTGAGTTTGCATTATGTATATTTAATTTTACCAGCCTGTTCATGGATTTCAAAGAGAAAGGCACTTTACCAGTTTATATGATGTTTTTGAATAGCCTCTCTCAGTACCACACCCAACCCATTAACAAAGCTGGTAACTAAATCAGACACCATGCAGTCATCAGGATTAGGTCCAAATGAACCTTCCCAATGTTTTTTAAGCAGTGACTATAATCAGAGACTGATTTGTCTCTTTATTATCTGCACTCTTGAAACTTTGACCAGTCTATTTTAGATAGCAAGGCCATAGGGTAGGAATCTTTACTTAGCTTCATGATAGGTGACGGGTGTATTTCGATTAAATTATAAGTCTTCATTGACTTAGGCCCATTTAGCCTTTTATAAGGAGGCATCTCCAGGACCCACAAGGTTGAATGGTTGGTAAATCTCTGGAAGCTGTAGAAAATATGCCCCTAAACCTAATCTGTGTAGAAAACGTATCTGTTTTCTTATGGGTCAGGGAAATCCTCTGTTACAGAGGACAGATAGAGACCAATGGTTTACAATGATTTATTGAGGAGGGGCAATTGAGATCCTTCAACTTTCCTTCCTTGAGGTCTTGAGGTATGAGTAGCAGGAGAGTAGGGCCAACTCCTCAAGTAACTACAGGAAACTGGGGGCCAGAAAAGTAGGTATAGGTTTGGGGAGAAGTGGGTAGACACAAGGAGGTCCAGGCCATGGGGGAGAGAGAGACAGGAAGGGGTTGGAGAAGCAGATTGATAAGAAGAGGGAAAGGAGAAAGGAGTGAGTGTTTCTGATATTGAAGTAGATGAAGGAGTAATAATTGAGGAGGACAAACGAGCCTTGAGAGATTGAATAGCTTTAGATAAGGTTAGACTGAGGCTGAGTGTGGTGGCTCACACGTGTAATCCCAGCACTTTGGGAGGCTGAGGTGGGAGGAATGCTTGAGCCAGGAGTTTGAGACCCACCTGGGCAACATGGCGAGACCCTGTCTCTACAAAAAATACAAAAAGATTAGCCAGGCATGGTGGCACACACCCATAGTCACAGCTACTTGGGAGGCTGAGCTGGGAGGATTGCTGGAGTTCAGGAATTCAGGACTACAGTGAGCCATTGCACTTCAGCCTGGATGACAGGGCGAGATCCTATCTGATATGATTTGGCTGTGACTCCACCCAAATATCATCTTGAATTGTACTCCCATAATTCCCACGTGTTGTGGGAGGGACCTGGTGGGAGATAATTGAATGGGAGTGGTTTCCCTCATACTGTTCTCACGGTAGTGAATAAGTCTTACAAGATCTGATGGTTTTATCAGGGGTTTCCGCTTTTGTCTTCCTCGTTCTCTCTTTACCTGCCACCATCCATGTAAGACATGACTTGCTCCTCTTTGCCTTCCACCATGATTGTGAGGCCTCCTCAGCCAAGAGGAGCTGTAAGTCCATTAAACCTCTTTCTTTTGTAAATTGCCCAGTCTTGGGTATGCCTTTATCAGCAGTTTGAAAATTGACTAATACACTGTCTAACAAAAAAAAAAAGGTTAGACTGAGAAAGACATTTGTCAACTTCTCCATATCAAGAGAAATTAAAGACTTTGAATCCCCAGGATACAAGGGCTTCCCATAGATGAATCAACTTTGGAGAAAGAGGCCACTGTGGCTTCAAATTATTCTTTATAAGATTTTGCCAGCCAGGTGCGGTGGCTCATGCCTGTAATCCCAACACTTTGAGAGCCCAAGGTGGGCAGATCGCCTATGGTCGGGAGTTTGAGAGCAGCCTGGCCAGCGTGGTGAAACCCCATCTCTACTAAAAATACAAAAATTAGCTGGGTGTGGTGGCAGTCACCTGTAATCCCAGCTACTCAGGAAGCTGAGGCAGGAGAATCGCTTGAACTCAGGAGGCAGAGGTTGCAGGGAGCCAAGATCATGCCATTGCACTCCAGCCTAGGCAACAGAGCGAGACTCCATCTAAAAAAAAAAAAACTGTTGCCATTTTTTGATGTTGGACCTAATTAGTGCCATGGTGCTGTGGAGCATATAGTCTGGAAAGGAAAAATTGGACAAGCACCTGGTGGAGTGAGAATTATTATTATTTGAGACAGAGTCTCACTCTGTCACCCAGGCTGGAGTGTAGAGGCATAATCTTGGTTCACTGCAAGCTCCACCTCCGGGGTTCAAGCGATTCTCATGCTTCAGTCTCCCAAGTAGCTGGGATTACAGGCATGCACCACCACGCCCTGCTAATTTTTTGGATTTTTTGTAGAGATGGGATTTTGCCATGTTAGCCAGGCTGGTCTCCAACTCCTGACCTCAAGCGATCCACCCATCTTGGCCTCCCAAAGTGCTGGGATTATAGGCATGAGCCACCATGCCTGGCCCTTCCTGGCTCTTTTCTGTTGAATGGGAAACCTCCTGGATCTTTTGTGAGGTCTGTTTCGTTTGCCTGAATACTAAACTAATCCCATTAATAATTCTTGCTCCAAGCCGGGCGGGTGGGTGGATCACCTGAAGTCAGGAGTTTGAGAACAGCCTGGCCAAAATGGCAAAACCTCGTCTCTACTAAAAATACAAAAATTAGCTGAGTGTGGTGGTGGGCACCTGTAATCCCAGCTACTGGGGAGGCTGAGGCAGGGAGAATGGCTTGAACCTGGGAGGTGGAGGTTGCAATGAGCCTAGATTGCACCACAGCACTCCAGCCTGGGTGACAGAGTGAGACCGAGTCTCAAAAAAAAAAAAAAAAGAACCAGGAAGAATTCCACTCAATAGAAAGATTCAGGGATTAAATTCTCACTCGAAAAGAGTCAAGACTTCCATCCAAGAAAATTCCCATTCAAACAGAAAAGAGCCAGTAAGAGTCTCTCTCAATAGAAAGTCATAGATTAAATTTCCATTCAAAAAGAGCCAAGATGCTGTTACGGAAAATAGTATGGCAGTTTCTTAAAATATTAACAATATATAAATATAAATATTTAACAATATTCATTTTGTTTAACAATTACAATAATTTTTTTTAAAAACTTTCCAAGATGACCTTCATCCAGGAAGATTATTATTATTTTTTTTTTGGAGACAGAGTTTCAATCTTGTTGCGAGGCTGGAGTACAGTGGTGTGATCTTGGCTCATTGCAACCTCCACCCCACGGGTTCAAGAGATTCTCCTGCCTCAGCCTCCCAAGTAGCTGGGATTACAGGCGCCCACCACCACGCCCATCTAATTTTTTGTATTTTTAGTAGAGATGGGGTTTTACCATGTTGGCCAGGCTGGTCTCGAACCCCAGACCTCAGGTGATCCACCCGCCTAGGGCTCCCAAAGTGCTGGGATTACTGGCATGAGCCACCACGCCCAGCCATCCAGGAAGATTCTTGTTGAAATAGAAAAAAAAAAAAAAAAAAAAAAGAGGAAAATCCCCCATTCAATAGAATCCAAGTAATTCCTTACTATTTTAGACAACTTTTTTTTTTTTTTTTTTTTTTTTTGAGACGGAGTCTCGCTCTGTCACCCAGGCTGGAGTGCAGTGGCCGGATCTCAGCTCACTGCAAGCTCTGCCTCCCGGGTTCACGCCATTCTCCTGCCTCAGCCTCACGAGTAGCTGGGACTACAGGCGCCTGCCACCTCGCCCGGCTAAGTTTTTGTATTTTTAGTAGAGACGGGGTTTCACTGTGTTACCCAGGATGGTCTCGATCTCCTGACCTCGTGATCCGCCCATCTCGGCCTCCCAAAGTGCTGGGATTACAGGCTTGAGCCACCGCGCCCGGCCTTTAGACAACTTTCTAAATCGCCAGATTAGGAGTTGTGACTCATTACTGTGATTTATCGGCTCAATTGTGTTTCCAAAATTTATATGTTGATTTCCTAACCCCCAGTACCCTCTAAATGTGACAGTGGTTGCAGATAGAGACTTTAAAGAAGTAATTAAAGGAAAATGAGGTCATTTGGGTGGGCCCTAATCTGATTTGACTGGTGTCTTTATAAGAAGAGATTAGGAAACTGACACAGATTAGGAAACTGACACAGATGACATATGAGGACACAGCAAGAAGGCAGCTCTGCCTTCTTGAATTTCATTCCTACAGGTTGTGTATGCTCCATTTGATAGGAGAGAGCCCTCAGAAGAAACCAACCATGCTGATACCTAGATCTTGGACTTCCCAGCCTCCAGAATTGTGAGAAAATAAATTTCCATTGTTTAAGCCATCTAGTCTGTGGTATTTTGCTACGGCAGCCGTAACAAACCAATGTACCACAGATCTTGATTTCCCTAGCCAGGAAGGAGGGCACAAAAGATCTGAGAAGACAGCGTGAATATGAATACCTGGGTAAAGACAGTAGGTTCTGGGGGACAAACAGCACTGGAGCAAGTCATGACACTATAAAACTATCAAATAAACAAATCTTGACAACTAAGGAGAGACTTTTTTCATAGAGACTATGGCAATACAGAGAATGCTCTGAACACAAGATCTAGAAGCATCTCAAAATCAAACACGAAAAGGCTTTTCTTTTATAGGGAAAGGTAAGCTTGGATGGCAGGAACCTCATTGAGGGTGGCTAGAGTGGGCTGGCAGGAACTTCACTGAGGGTGGCTAGAGTAGGCTGTCTCAGAGCCCAGTTGCCTGAGGCAGCACTGTGCTTTAGATAATGGAGAGTATCTCTTTAGAGCCCCATGGTGGAGCTCAAGCTCAACTGCATAAAGCTTCATTTTCTTCTTTGTTTTCTCTTGTGAGTGGTGGGGTTCTACCTTATGGTACTGAATATACTACTAACAGACGAATCGAATTCTACCCATATTAATGAAACATCAGGACATCATTAAGGTAAATCATCCTTAGGACCACCTCCCAGTAGAGATTCACTCTTTTGTCTCCTGATTATGATGGCTCAGAGGGACATCTTACAACAGAACTCTTGGGAAAGAAAAGATTATTATCTAAGATAACAGGTTAGGTGGGAAAGATATGAAAGCAGAGATTACTATTTCAATCCAGACTTGCAGACTATCCATCTGGGTGTGGCAGAGGACTTTTAGAATAAAATCTCAAACACAGTAATTTAGTAATTTAGTTAGGCTATGGATTATAATATTTAGGGATTCAGGACTCCCACAGGAAAAGAGATTTCCTTAACATTTGTTCACCAGTCCCCTTCCTTATCAGGTATCTCTAGGTCAAACTATTTCTTTGTATAAAGGCTGATATGCAGAGCAATGTTGTAGTCTAAACTTTGTCCTCAGGGAACAGCATCCTATCAAATGGAGCATACATAACCTGTAGGAATGAAATTCAGTGCTTTTTCAATAGAGGAAAATCAACTGAGGCTCCCCTCTAGAAAAACATGTTTCATGTTATTCAAAATGATAAAATGTGCTTTAAACAAAAATTAAAAAGTACTTGATCCACTTTAAAAATTAATACCATACTAAGTACAAACAATATATTATTCATGGATAAAGTTCTTAAGGATGCCTTGAAAAGGGAGATTGACGATTGTGTCCCATGCTCTCCTCCTTGTTTAGTTTCCCAGCATCAATGCAGAAAAAAAGATGTAGGAAAAGGGTGCATTGATAGGTAAGGTCTTCTCTCCTAACATGCCTGCTCCAGTGATGAATCATAATCTTACCAATACCTGAGAGCCCATGCCACCTGCACAATCTTTGAGCATGTCAGGTGTTAGATTAAGTATTCTATCAGAGAGCAGATCCCAGAGGGGAAGATCACAGGAAAAACATCAAAGCCTGGGTCATTTCTCACATTCCTGCGCTGCCCATTTCTCTTTTTTCCTGTTCATTCTTCTGAGCATCATCTGTGCAACTTCAGGGTCTCAGAGCAGCCTAGGATGTGTTAGAGAGGGGACCACATAGTGAAAGAACACTTACAAAAGCCGCCAGGCGCGGTGGCTCACACCTGTAATCCCAGCACTTTGGGAGGCTGAGACAGGCGGATCACAAGGTCGGGAGATCGAGACCATCCTGGCTAACAAGGTGAAACCCCGTCTCTCCTAAAAAATATAAAAAATCAGCTGGGCGTGGTGGTGGGTGCCTGTAGTCCCAGCTACTCGGGAGGCTGAGGCAGGAGAATGGCATGAACCTGGGAGGCAGAGCTTGCAGTGAGCCGAGATCACACCACTGCACTCCAGCCTGGGTGACAGAACGAGACTCCGTGTCACAAAAAAAAAAAAAAAAAAAAAAAGAAACAAGAAAGCCATGGCGTGAGGTTGAAATGTCCACTGTAAAGTCAGGGGTATGAAGAAATGTATTGAGATAATATGCATCAGATGCCTCTACCCCTGCAAGACCTCACAGGCCTTCCTACTCCCATTCTACTTCACGACCTTGCTGTGTGTCTTAATATCTGCTAAGGCAACTTAGGTAACTCCTCCCCATATGGTTCTTCTTTTACAGCTGAAAAAGATAAATAAGGATCTCTGTTCTTCTATATAACTTTCGACTGTTGAATTTCTATTAAAAAAAACTACAGCTGAAATTTTGATTGGGATTGCATGAAACTTAAGGATTAACTTGGGGAGAATATCTATCTGTCTGTCTATCTATCTATCTATCTATCTATCTATCTATCTATCTATCTATCTATCTATCTATCTAGATAGTATCCCATTTAAGAGAACTTAGAAATACCAGTGTCTCCAGATTAGTAGGAACCAGCACAAGATTTCTTGCACCATGAAAAATCTGAATGTAGTGACACTATCAAAAGATCACACAAGCTCTCCAGTAATGGTTCCTAATGAAAATGGAAACTCAGAAATGACAGATAAAGAATCCAAAGCATGGATTGCAAGGAAAATCAATTAGATACAAGAGAAGATTGAAAAAAAACTCACTTAAAGAATTTCAAATACAATTGAAAGCTTTATTAATAGACTCGACCAAGCAGAAGAAAGAATTTCAGAGTCTTGTCTTTCAAACTAATCCAGCGAGACAAAAATAAAGAAAATAATTTTAAAAAATGAATAAAGTTTTCAAGAAATATGGGAGTATATAAAGTGACCAAATGTATGAGGTATGGAATTCCTGAGAAAGAAGGAGGAAAAGCAAACAAACTGGAAAACGTATTGGAGGGAATAATGTAAGATAACTTCCCTAATCTTTCCAGAAACGTTGACATCTGGATACAAGAAATCCAGAAAACACATGCAAGATGTCATACAAAGTGAACATCATCAAGGCATATAGTCATGACTGTCCAAGGTCAATGCTAAAGAAAAAAATCCTTTTTTTTTTTTAAGATGGAGTCTCGCTCTGTCACCCAGGCTGGAGTGTAGTGGCGTGATCTCAGCTCACTGCAACCTCCACCTTCCAGGTTCAAGTGATTCTTCTGCCTCAACCTCCCAAGTAGCTGGGATATAGGCATGTGCCACCATGCCTGGTTAATTTTTGTATTTTTAGTAGAGATGGGGTTTCACCATGTTGGGTCAGGCTGATCTTGAACTCCTGACCCTGTGATACGCTCGCCTCAGCCTACCAAAGTGCTGGGATTAGAGGTGTAAGCCACCGCACCCAGCAAGAAAAAAATCTTAAAGGCAGCTAGAGAAAATGGTCAGATCATATACAAGGGGAACCCCCTCAGGCTAACAGTGGACTTCTTAGCAGAAACCTTAAAAGTTTGGAGAGATTGGGGACCTATTTTTACCATTCTTAAAGAAAAGAAATTCCAACCAAGAATTTCACATCCTGCCAAACTAAACTTCATAAGCAAAGGAGAAATAACATCTTTTCCAGACAAGCAAGTGCTAAGGGAATTCATTATCACTAGACAAGCCTTATGAGCAATCCTTAAGGGAGTTCTAAACATAGACATGAAGGAACAATACCTGCTACCACCAAAGCACACTGAAGTACATAACCCACAGATCCTACAAAACAACCACATAACAGAAACTGCAAAGCAACCAGCTAACAACTTTATGATAGGATCAAAATCTCAGGTGTCAATATTAACCTTAAAGGTAAATGGTCTAAATGATCCACTTAAAAGTCAAAGTGGCAAGTTGGATAAAAATAGCAAGACTCATCTGTCTGCTGTCTTCAAGAGACCTATCTCACAGGTAACTACACCAACAGGCTCAAAGTAAAGAGTTAGAGAAAGATCTACCACACAAACAGAAAACAAAAAAAAGAGCCGGTGTTATTATTTTTACATCAGATGAAACAGAATTTAAACCAACAATGGTGAAAAAGTAGAAAGAAGAGCATTACATAATGATAAAGGGTTCAATTCAACAAGAAGACTCGACTATCCTAAATATATATGCACCCAAAATTGGAGCACCTAGATTCATAAAACAATTACTTTTACACCTATGCAAAGACTTAGCCACACAATAATAATGGGGGACTTCAATACCCCACTGGCAGTGTTACACAGATCATTGAGGTAGAAAGCTAACAAAGAAATTCTGGACTTAAATTTGACACTTGAAGAATTGGAATTAACAGACATCTGCAGAATACCCCACTCATCAGCCACAGAATATACATTCTTCTCATTTGCACACAGAGCATACTCCATGATCAACCACATGCTCAGCCATAAAGCAAGTCTCAATAAATTCAAAAACATTGAAATCATACCAACCATACTCTTAGACCACAGTGGAATAAAACTAGAAATCAATAGCAATAAGGTCTCTTAAAACCACACAATTACATGGAAATTAAATAACTTGCTCTTGAGTGACTTTTTGGCTAATAATGAAATTAAGGCAAAAATTTAAAAATTCTTTGAAATAGAAGAAAACAGAAACACAACATATCAAAATCTCTGGAATGCAGCAAAAGCAGTGTCAAGAGAAAAGCTTGTAGGGCTAAATGTCTACCTCAAAACGTTAGAAAGATTTCAAACTAATATAGCGCCTAAAGGAACTAGAAAAACAAGAACCAACTAACCCTAAAGCTAGCAGAAGAAAAGAAATAACTACAATCAAAGTTGAACTGAATGAAATTGAGACCCCAAAATTCATACAAAACATCAACAAAACCAAAAGCTGGTTCTTTGAAAGGATAAACAGGATCGATAGACCAGTAGCAAAGAGAAGATCCAAATAAACACAATCAGAAACAACAAAGATGACATTACAACCAATTCCACAGAAACACAAATGATCCTCTGAGACTATTATGAACACCTCTGTGCACACAAACTAGAAAATACAGAAGAAATGAATAAATCATTGGAAACACACAATCTCTCAAGATTGGATCAAGGAGAAATTGAAACCCTGAACAGAGCAATACTGAGTTCTGAAATTGAAGTAGTAATTTAGAAATCAACCAACTAACAAAAGCCCCAGACCAGATAGATTTACAGCTGAATTCTACCATATGTACAAAAGAGAACTGGTACTAATTCTACTGAAACCAATCCAAAAAATCGAGGAGGAGGTTCTCCTCCCTAACTCATTCTATGAAGTCAGTATCACCCTGATAGCAAAGCTAGACAATGATAAAACAAATGAAGAAAACTACAGACCAATATTGCTGATGAACAGATACAGAAAAATCCTCAACAAAATACTAGCAAATTGAATGCATCAGTACATCAAAAAGTTAGATCAAGTAGGTTTCATTCATGGAATGCATGGTTGGTTCAACATATACAAATTAATACATATGATTCACCACATAAACAGAATTAAAAAGAAAAATCTTATGATCATCTTAATAGATGCAAAAAATGCTTTCTATACAAGCTATAACTTCTTTCTGATAAAAACTCTTGAGAAACTAGGCATCAAAGGAATATATTTTGAAATAATAAAGAGTTATCTATGACAAACCTACAGCCAACATCATACTGAATAGGCAAAAACTGAAAGCATTCCCTTTTGAGAAATGGAACACGACAAGAATGGTCACTCTTACTACTCCCATTCAACATAGTACTGGAAATACTAGTCAGAACAATCAGGCAAGAAAAAAAAAATAAAAGGCGTCCAAACAAGAAAAGACCAAGTCAAACTAGAGATCATGAATGATATGATTCTATACCCAGAAAACCCTAAAGACCCTGCCAAAAGGCTCCTGAAACTGATAAGCAACTTCAGTAAAGTTTAAGGATACCAAATCAATATACACAAATAGGTAGAATTTCTATACCCCAATAACATTCTAGCTGAGACAAAATGAAGAATGCAATCCCATTTACAATAACCACAAAAACAATAAAATACATAGGAACACATCTAATGAAGGTGGTGAAAGATCTCTATAAGGAGACTTACAAAACACTACTAAAAGAAATAATAGATGACACAAACAAGTGGAAAAACATTCCATGCTCATGAATTGGAAGAATGAACATCATTAAAATGGCCATACTGCCCAAAGCAATCCACAGATTCAAGTTATTCCTATCAAACTATCAATGTCATTTTTTTCACAGAATTAAAAAAGCTATTCTAACATTCTTGTGGAAATTAAAAAGAGCCTGAATAGCCAAAGCAATCCTAAGCAAAAACAACAAAGCCAGAGGCATCACATTACCCAATGTCAAACTATACTATACGGCTACAGTAATCAAAACAGCATGGTATTGATATAAAAACAGACACATAGACCAATGGAACAGAATAGATAACCTAGAAATAAAGCTGCACACCTACAGTCATCTGATTTTCAACAAAGTTGACAAAAATAAGCAATGGGGAAAGGACACCCTCTTCAATAAATGGTGCTGGAATAGCTGGCTAGCCACATGCAGAAGAATGAAACTAGACCCCTTTTTTATATCATATACAAAAATTAACTCAAGATGAATCAAAACTTAAATGTAAAAACCCAAACTATAAAAACCCTGGAAGACAATCTAGGCAATACCATTTTGGACATAGGAATAGGCAAAGATTTCGTGATGAAGATGCCAAAAGCAATTGTAACAACAGCAAAAATTGACAAATGAGATCTAATTAAACCGAAGAGCTTCTGCACAGCAAAATAAACTATCAACAGAGTGAACAGACAACCTACAGAATTGAAATTTTTTTTTTTGCAAATTATACGTGTGACAAAGGCCTAATAGCCAGCATCTATAAGGAACTTAAACAAATTTACAAGGAAAAAACCAAACAACCCCATTAAAAAGTGGGCAAGGATATGAACAGACACTTTTCGAAAGAAGACATACATGCAGTCAACAATCATATGAAAGAAAGGTCACCATCACTGATAACTAGAGATATGCAAATCAAAACTACAATGAGACACCATCTCACACCAGTCAGAATGGCTACTAACTACATGGATGCAGCTGGAAACCATCATTCTTAGCAAACTATCGCAAGAACAGAAAACCAAACACCGCATGTTCTCACTCATAGGTGGGAACTGAACAATGAGATCACTTGGACTCGGGAAGGGGAACATCACACACTGGGGCCTATCATGGGGAGGGGGGAGGGGGGAGGGGGGAGGGATTGCATTGGGAGTTATACCTGATGTAAATGACGAGTTGATGGGTGCTGACGAGTTGATGGGTGCAGCACACCAACATGGCACAAGTATACATATGTAACAAACCTGCACGTTATGCACATGTACCCTAGAACTTACAGTATTAAAAAAAAAAAAGTCAAAAAATAATTAGCCAGGCGTGGTGGTGCACTGCTGTAATCCCAGCTACTTGGGTGGCTGAGGTGGGAGAATTGCTTGAACCCAGGAGGTGGAGGCCGCGGTGAGCCAAGATCATGCCACTGCACTCCAGCTTGGGCAACAGAGAGAAACTCTGTCACAAAAAAAAAAAAAAAAAAAAAAAAAAAAACCCTGGCGCAGTGGCTCACGTCTGTAATCCCAACACTTTGGGAGGCCAAAGCAGGCAAATCACAAGGTCAGGAGTTTGAGACCAGCCCGACCAACATGATGAAACAAAAACATACAAAAATTAGCCAGACGTGGTGGCATGTGCCTGTAATCCCAGCTACTCAGGAGGCTGAGGCAGGAGAATCGCTTGAACTCAGGAGGCGGAGGTTGCAGCGAGCCAAGATCACACCACTGCACTACAGCCCGGGAGACAGAGTGAGACTCCATCTCAAAAAAAAAAAAAAAAAAAAAAAGGCAAAAAATAACAGATGCTGGTGAGACTGTGGGAAAAAGGGGAATGTAAATTAGTTCTGCCATTGTGGAAGACACTGTGGTGATTCCTCAAAAACCTAAAAACAGAACTACCATTTGACCCAGCAATCCCATTACTGGGTATATATCCCAAGGTATATAAATCATTCTATTATAAAAATACATGCACATGTATGTTCACTGGGGCGCTATTCACAATAGCAAAGACATGGAATCAACCTAAATGCCCATCAGTGGTAGACTGGATAAAGAAAATGTGGTACAGACACATCATGGAATATTATGCAGCCATAAAAAAAACCCCATGAGGTTATGTCCTGTGCAGGATCGTGGATGGAGCTGGAGGCCATTATGCTTAGCAAACTAACACAGGAACAGAAAGCAAATACTACATGTTCTCATTTGTAAGTGGGAGCTAAATTAGGAAACACATGGATACGTAGAGAAAAAGAACACACACTGGGACTTATTGAGGGTTAAGTGTGGGAGGAAGGAGAGGGTCAGGAAAAATAATGAGTACGAGGCTTCATACCTGGATGATTAATCTGTACAACAAACTCCCATGACACAAGTTTACCTATATAACAAACCTGCACATGTACCTCTGAACTTAAAATAAAAGTTAAATTTGAAAAAGACAGAGACAACAGACCAGAAAGATAAATAGCAAAATATTAATGCTGATTATCACTGGTTGGTGGGATATTAGACAATTTTTGCTTTTAACCATGATCATTCAAATGTTTTATGTTGAACCTGTACTGTTTTCTTTTTTTTTTTTTTGAGACGGAGTCTCGCTCTGTCGCCCAGGCTGGAGTGCAGTGGCCAGATCTCAGCTCACTGCAAGCTCCGCCTCCCGGGTTCCCGCCATTCTCCTGCCTCAGCCTCCCGAGTAGCTGGGACCACAGGCGCCGCCACCTCGCCCGGCTAATTTTTTGTATTTTTAGTAGAGACGGGGTTTCACCATGTTAGCCAGGATGGTCTCGATCTCCTGACCTTGTGATCCGCCCGTCTCGGCCTCCCAAAGTGCTGGGATTACAGGCTTGAGCCACCGCGCCCGGCCACCTGTACTGTTTTCAACATTAAAAAAACATACTCAGGTTTAAGAAGAAACTAAAAAATAAAAACAGAAAATTGAAGAACACTCTTCTCTCTACTCTTAAAGCAAACAGGCCCGTTTGCCTTAAGAAAAGTTTAAAAAGCACAAATAAGAACTGTAAAAAGCACTGCAAATGTTAGATGATAATGTATATGTTGTGTAGAAAGTGAAAATGTATCTTTTGTAAAACCAATGTTAAACAAATAAATACAATGTAAGTTTCCTGGAAACATACCAGAAACAAAACTTTTAAACAAAATTCTCAGCTGGGTTTGACTTCTAGGACTGCATGGTCTCTATTGCAGCAGCTGTGAGTGCGGAAACCCAAAAGATCAGAGAGCAAGGTGATACCTGTGACTTAGCCCTTCAGTGTCAACCTGGACACATCCTCATAACAGCCCCAGTCCCTAAAGGATGCGGTTACCTGGATGGTTCAAAGTGGGACTTCAGTCTAGTCTTTACAGACTTTTTAAGCAAAAACTCAGGGAGGTTAAATAACAAGCCAAGGTTGCCCAGTTGGGGAGGCCTGATGTCTTGAGAATCTGTGTGTTCCCTACATCCCTGTCCTCAATTGAGATTATCTGAGGAATGTAAAGGCAGAAATTTTTGTTACCTGGAGATGTGAAGAGAGACCAAATGTTTGTGGGAAAACGAGAGTCAAATCGACCGTCAAACTCAGTAGAAATTTATTCCGATTTACCAATTTTAACACGTTAATACCAATGAGCATTTTTCTGTGCACCAATTGTATAGCTTAAGAATTTGAAGCTCACATACATCAAGTTAGAAGCACTTTTTCTTCAGTGAAGTCTTGGAAAGATCAGAGTAACTGGGTTCACACAACTGGACACTCCTGCCCCCTGCTGGCTAGAATTAGCTAAAACCAGATGATTTCAAGTTAACTGTAGGAGCAACACTTTGAAACCTCTCAACTTTTCTAATAAAAGATAGCCAGCTCTTCCCATACTTTGACGGGTAAATTTCTTAGTTTATTTTCTTCAAAAGAGAGAGAGGGAACATCTTCCATTCTGCCTTTGCCTCCTCTTCCTCCATCTTGTTGCATTGTAATAAATAGCCTGCTCAAGTGCTGGTAAGTTTCATTACATGGTAAGAAGATAGGGGCAGTGTGTGTTTATAATTCAAATGTAATAAACAGTTTAAAATAGTATCCGGTACACAGAAGGTGCTCAGTAAATGTTGAGCATATGAGAAGCAGAGACAAAGTTGGAGAGAAAGCTGGAGAGAAAGATTGAGAGAAGAGGATAAGAAAGAGAACCTATTATTTCAAGGACTATTTCTCCCCTCTATTTGGGAGAGATACTTATTTAAGAAATACTGATATCATCCTTAGTATGTGCCAGGCATAGGAAATAGGAACCCAGTTAAGTTGGCATAAACAGGCATTGTCCTAAGCACTTCACAAATATTCTTAGTCCTCATAGTAACCCTATAAAGTGAACATTATTATATTTATTTTACAAATATGTAGACTAAAGGAGGAAGGTTAAGTGAAATTCCCCAATGCTTAATTGCTAGTGTAAGAGATGGGGCTGAGATTTAATCCTAGGGAGTTTGGCTCACAATTCACACTTTTAACCAGCCACATGCTGCCTCTCCAAAAAATGCAAAGAAGGGAGAGCAGAGATAGAGGAGAAAAACAGTTGCGGAAGAATTGTACCAATCTTTCCACATCAGTCACTTGCCTTCTGGAACATTGTTAGAGTGGGTTATTTCAAAAGACCTGTCTTCAAGTTCTGACACTCTCTCTGCTGCTTGGTTTAGTCTATTGTTGAAGCTTTCAACTATATTTTGTATTTTATTTGAGGACTTCTTCAGTATCAGAATTTCTGTTTGGTTCTTTTTGTATATTTACCTCTTTGGTTAATTTCTCATTTATATCCTGAATTGTTTTTCTGATTTCTTTGTATTGTTTTTTTGAAATTCTCTTGTAACTTACTGAGCTTTTTTAGTATCATGATTTTGAATTTTTGGCCGGGTGCAGTGGCTAACACCTGAAATCTCACCACTTTGGGAGGCTGAGGCAGGCGCATCACTTGAGGTCAGGAGTTCGAGACCAACCTGGCCAACATGGTGAAACCTCATTTCTACAAGGATACAAAAATTAGCCGGGTGTGGTGGTGCACGCTTGTAATCCCAGCTACTTGGGAGGCTGAGGTAGAAGAATCCCTTGAATCCAGGAGGTGGAGGTTGCAGTGAGCCGAGATCATGCCACTGCCCCCCAGCCTGGGTGACAGAGCAAGACTCAGTCTCAAATAATAATAATACATAATAATAATAATAGTATTGAATTCTTTTTCCAGGATTTCATGAATTTCTTTTTGATTGGGGTCTGTTGATGAGGAATTATTGTGTTCCTTTGGAGGTATCATTTCCTTGCTTTTTCAAGTTTCCCTTATTCTTACGTTGATACCTTCTCAACTAGTGTAATTGTCACTTCTTCCAGTTTTTTGAATTTACTTTTATAGGGAAGACATTTTCCTGAAGAGTATCAATGGTGTTGGTGGGGTGGGGCACTTTGGCTTTGCTTCTGGATACCTGTGAGAGTGTAGTCTCTATGATTTCTTCAGCTGTTTACAGTTTCAGCGGTGTTTTTGATTTCCTCAGTGGTTTGGGGTTGGGTTATTAGTGGAGGCTATGTGAAGTTTTGCTGAGGATGGGGAAGCCAAGTGGGCCGGTCTTTGCGCCCCAGTGGTGGCAGCAGTGGGCTGAGTATGCCTGAGCTGGGCCCTAGGCGAATGCTGGCTGATGTTAGCCGGACCAGACCCAGGCCGGCGGACTCTTGCACCTCCAGTAGCTTGCTTAGAGTCTGCTAGTGGCAACGGTAAACTAGGCCTGTGAGCCCGCTCTTGGGTTTCTAGACAGTTGGCGTGGTGTGGGCAATGGCAGTAGCAGGAAGACCCTCTGGGTCCTGGTGTGCACTGGTGTTGGCTGTGGCTACGGTGCGGAGTCGCCATCCACAGTTCCAAACCTGCAGCTCTCAGGCCCTCCTGCTGTCTGATACAGCAGTGCCACGGCACCGTGCAGAGTGTGGGAGGGACCCCACCACTCCCTTCATGTGCAAGCCCGGGCACGGAGGCCACAACGCCAATGGGGCCATAGTCACCCCTCACAGTCCCAGATAGGCAACCCTCCAACCTGCCCGCCCTAACCTCTGGGGGTAGCAGCAGTGGCTGTGCCTGCAGCAGTGTGCGGAGGAGAAGAGGTCTCAGTCTCTACAGCGTTAGCCCAAGGCGCAGATGCTGCTGGGCCGCTGGATGGGGACTTCTCTCTTCTCTTACAAGGTGGAGCAGAGTTTGTGCTACCGCCGGAGGCAGAGTGACTTCTCACAGCCCCATGAAAGGAAGCTTCGGGCTCTGGAAAGCTTGCTCTGGTTTCTTTTGAAGCAGCTGCACCGTTCGTCCTTTCCTTAGTGAGTCGTACTCCTTGCAGGCTACAGTACTGGAGCCCCTGCAGCACCTTTTGGGTCCAGCCAGCTCTGTACCATTGCAGTTCTCCAGTGGACACTGGGGAATGTCAGCAGGAGGTCCTGGAATGTGAAGATATGGGGGCTGTGGTTCCCAGGGCAGGGTGCAGTCTCGTGGTGGCTGCACTCCCATAATGGCACCTGCCGCAGCTTAGGTGGGGTGTGCTGAGAGACCCAGGGCGAGTTTCCTGTCTGGTGCATTTACCCTCTCAGAGTCTCCAAACAACCGCCCAAGCACTGCCTGGGTACCTCTGGGTGGGGTGGGGGAGCTCCCGGCGCGTAGGATCGCAGCAGTTCGCTTAGGTATGCAGACGTGGAGCCCTCTCACCCTCTCGCCGCAATACCGAGGCCCTTGGGGTTCCTGGCCCATTTCAGCAGAGCTGGCTGCTCACTTTCTTTTCCTGAACCTTAGGTACTCCTCTGTTGGGCTGTCTCCTAGATGTTCTATTCCAGGTGTGATGATCTATTCACAGGTTTGCTGCTGCTTTCTAGGAAGCAGGGGGTGTCCGATATCTGTAGTCAGGCACCTTGAACTGGACGATCCAGAGGACAGTTTTAGTAAAGGAATGCTAATTCCTGGAAAACAGCACAGTAGGAACTGCTAGATTCCAAGCTTCACCATGTGTAAGCCCATTTTCTTGGGTAACCTTGCCCAGAGGGGCATCTGATCTCAGTCCACTCCTGAGACATCAGGGGAGGATGGGGGAGGATGGAGGAAGCTGTGGAACTGAGCAAGTTCTCCAGGACACGGCGAACCTGCTTCCCCGCTCAGACACAGCTGCGAAGCTGCCCTTCCTGTGTTGTCAGTTTGCAGCTCACCTCCTTGTTCTGGAATTCTGGGCAGGCGCTCTGGACACTCTATGGGTAATAGTAACCCACCCCCCCCCGCCAAAAAGAAAAAAAAAGAAGGAAAACGGCCTTAGATAAAAACATTAATTGTATCAGAGATGACCTCACTAGAATGGAGAACTAACGTCCTCAATCCAGTGCTACTCACACTTGAGCACTAAAGGGAAACTAATGGCAGAGGAGGGTAAAGCATACATGGGGTGGGTTGTAGGACCCAAAACGGTCTTGGGGAAGTAGTTTTCTATTACAGCTTAAAAATAATTCATTAAGTCTTGAATTGTATTTTCTATGAGATCTGTTTGTTTTGCTATAAAATGGTTTTAAAATAGTTACCATTGAGCAAAACTGATAGTCCAAGAAGATGTACTGTATTCATCCTACTCTGTGAATAGGGTGTGACTCTACTATGACATTCGTCTCAATTTGAATACACAGATCTATTCCTTTCTTTAGTTTTGCCTTAATATAAAAGTTCCCCACACCTCAAATTACTGGGAGAAAATTGAGTTGTTAAAAAGAGACAGGAGGCCGGGCGCGGTGGCTTAGGGCTGTAATTCGAGCACTTTGGGAGGCTGAGGCGGCGGATCACTTGAGGTCAGGAGCTTGAGACCAGACTGGCCAACATAGTGAAACCCCGTCTCTACTTAAAAAACACAAAAATCAGCTGGGCATGGTGGCGCACACCTGTGATCCCAGCTACTCGGAAGGCTGAGGCAGGATAATGCCTTGAACCTAGAGGGCTGAGGTTGCAGTGAGCCGAGATCACGCCACTGCAATCCAGCCTGGGTGACAGAGCAAGACTCCGTGTCAAAAAACAAAAAACAGAAAAACGATGAGAAAGAGAGAGAGAGAGAGAGAGAGAGAGAGAGAGAGAGATGGCATAGAAAGTACAAATATTCTTTATGTTTAAACTTGAGAGTTACATGTCTTGAGATGAAGGATTATAATAACCACTAACTGAGCAAACAGAAGATGCTTCTGCACTAGTGTGATGCTTTCAAATACTATTTACAAGTGCTTTAAGAGGTTTTCTTTGTTTTGTTTTGTTTTGTTTAGACAGGGTCTCACTCTGTCGCCCAGGCTGGAATGCAGTGGCGTGATATTGGCTCACTGCAACCTCCATCTCCCGGGTTCAAGCAATTCTCATGCCTTAGCTTCCTGAGTAGCTGGGATTACAAGGACGCACCACCGCGCCTGGCTAAGTTTTGTATTTTTTTTGGTAGAGATGGGGTTTCACCATGTTGGCCAGGCTGGTATTGAACTCCTGACCTCAGGTGATCCACCTGCCTCCGCTTCCCAAGGTGCTGGGATTACAGGTGTGAGCCACCGCATCCAGGCTTTTTTTTTTTTTTTTTTTGAAAGTAAAATGTAAATAAATCTATGGCCATGACATCTTTAACAACGGGAAATGTTGGTCGAATATAGTGATGATGTTTATTCATATATAAAATACCTTCAGACCCATGTATTTAACGATGCTCAGTGTATAATTTGGTAACTTTTTGACTATATATACTATTAGGATGCCTAAATCAGCTCTAGGAGGTATTTCTTCTCTCACTTAACAGCATCACTAATTGAACTGATCACCCAGTATATACCCTCAGTGTCAAAATGTCCTCTTTACATGCCCTGGAGTCTGGCGGAAAAGAGACATAGAAATTACTTTCAGTGATGGAGATTTCGACACAAATCCACAGGAGTTGGCCTCGTGAGGAGCCTGAAGACTTCCTTCTTTAATTCCCTCATCCAAGTACTCAGTGTTAGGAGTTAGGATTAGGTTTGTCTGTATACTACAGAATACTCAAATAACACCGAATTAAATCAGGATTTTTTTTCTCTTACATAAAGAAGTCTAGATTTCTGTTTTCATTCAAGATGGAGTAACAGAGACTGGATTTACACTTTTGCCAGAAACAACCAAAAGTAAGCCAGATAAAATATATGAAATAGCAGTTCTCATAATATTGGGCATCAGTCAACGAAAGACAGTCATCACTGAGAGATGGGAAGTAAGCACAGGGCCCTAGGATTTCCTCAGCTTACTGCCTTGAGAGTTTGCAGGCCATAGTGCAGAGAAAGAGAAACGGGATGGAGTGTAGTGAACATCCTGGGTTGAGAGATGTAGTTGAGAGTCCAAGGAAACCAAGGTACTTCAAGTTTTCAGGGTAGAGTGCTTAGAGTGGAGATTTTCTTCAGAAAGAGCAGATCTGCTGAGGATACACCCCTCGGGGTATTGGTCAGGGCATAAGTGTGAGAAAATAAGTTGAGTCTGGAAGAAAAAAATCACCCAGAAAGAGTAAAGGAAACTGTGACTGGCATTCACTTGGGGCTGGGAACTCAAAGCCTGTGACATTGGGTGGAGTGTCTTCTTTGGAGAAATGTCTTTTCAAGTGCTTTGCCCATTTTAAAATTGTGTTATTTTGTTTCGTTTCATTTTTTTGCTATTGAGTCATAAGAGTTGATTATATTTTAGAAATTAACCCCTTATCAGATATATGGCTTGGTTCCTGTTTGCACTGGCCATAGTGAAAAACTCAAAGCATGTGACATTGGGTACAATAGTCAGCAGAGCCTTGCTGCAGTAGTGGGGAAAACTTAGCTCTAACTGAGCATTCCTTTGAACCTGTCAAACAAATAATAAAAACAAGATCTGAAACAGCTTCTAAGTAATTTAACTGCATACCAGAATAAAGCTCAATAGTATTTATGGGAATACAGGCAAATATCCAATACCCAGTAAGCTAAAATTCACAGTGTCTGGTATCCAATCAAAATTACCAGGCTTGCAAAGTGGCAGGAAAACATGATCCATAATTGGGAGAATAATTAAACCATTAAAATCAATTCAGAACTGATACAGACATTACAATGAGCAGACAAGGATATTAAAATAATAAAATTATATCCCATATACCCAAGTCAGGAACATGGAAGACATAAAAGACACTCAAATGAACTTGGAGGTAAGAAAAATGCAAAGTATAAGATAAAAATACAATATATGGGAAAATCAGGTTAGACAGAATAAAAGATTAGTGAACAAAAACAAGTGAATTTGTCTTGCAGTATATTGCAATAAAAATTAACCAAAATGAAACATTAAAAATGAATTTCAAAAGATGAAAGCATCTTCAGTGAACTGTGGGACAACTTCTAGGGACTAATAAATGTATAATCAGATTCTTCAAAGAATCAGAGGGGAATACAACAAATATTTAAGGAAATAATAGCTGAAATTTTTCTGAATTTGATGAAACAACTAAACCCACAGATCAAGAATGACAAACTCCAAGCACATGAAACATGAAGAAAATGACACTAAGGTACATCATGCTCAAATTGCTCAAGGCCAGGATAAATGCAATTTTAGTTTCCTTTATAATCTTTAGACTTTTTCTTTTTCTTACCTATTTAATACCTCTAGTACAATGTTGAATAAAAGTTGTGAGAGCATATATTTTTGCATTTTGCCTCATTTAGAGGGAAAGCATTCAGTATTTCACCAAGAAGTATGATGTTAGCTATAGGTTTTCCACAGATTCCTTTATCTGATTGGGGAAGGGCCTTCTTAATCTCAGTTCGCTGAGTTTTATTCATGAAAGATATTGATGTTGAGCATCTTTTCACATATCCCTTGGCCATGTGTATGTCTTCATTAAAGAAATGTATTTTCAAGTCCTTTGCCCATTTTAAAATTGTGTTATTTTGTTTTGTTTTGTTTTACTATTGAGTTGTAGGAGTTCATTATATTTTAGAAATTAACCCCTTATCAGATATATGGCTTACATGTATTTTCTCCCATTCCATAGGTTGCTTTTTTCATTCTGTTGATTGTTTCCTTTACTGTTCAGAAGCTTTTTATTTGATGAGCCCTGCTTGTCTATTTTTGCTTTTGTTGCCTGTGCTTTTGGTGTCATATAGAAGAAACCATCACCAAGACCAATGTCATGAGGATTTCCCCCATTTTAATCCGGGAATTTTACAGTGTCAGGTCATATGTTAAATCTTTAACCCATTTTGAGTTGCTTTGTTGTGTGTAGTGTACGATAAAGGTATAATTTCATTCTTTTGCATGTAGATACCCAGTTTTTCAACATTATTTGTTGAAGAGACTATCTTTTCACCCATTGAATGTTCTTGGCACCCTTGTCAAGGACATGTTGGTGATATATGTATGGATTTATTTCTGGGCTTTCTATCCTACTCCATTAATCTATATGTCTATTTTTAAACCAGCACCATAGTGTTTTAGTTACTGTAGCTTTGTAATATATTTTGAAATCATGAAGTGTGATGCTTCCAACTTTGTTCTTCTTTTCCAAGATTGCTTTGGCTATTCCAAGTTTTTTGTAGTTCTATATGAATTTTGGAATTGTTATTGCTGTTTCTGCAAAAAAAAAAAAATGCTTTGATGAGCATAGCTTTGAATATGTAGATCACTTTGGATAGTATCAAACAATGTGAAGTCTTCCAATTCATGAATATAGTGTATCTTTCCATTTATTTGTGTCTCCTTTAATTTATTTCATCAATGTTTCATAGTTTTCGGTGTAGAAGTCTTTCACCTCTGTGATGCTTAATTTTAGGTGTCAACTTGACTGGATTAAGAAATGTCCAGACACCTGGTAAAGCATTATTTATGGGTATGTCTATTAAGGGGTTTCTAGAAAAGACTGACATGTAAATGAGTGCATTGATTAAGGAAAATCCACCCTCACCCAATGTGGGTGGGCACCATTCAATCAGCTGAGGGCCTGGATAGAACAAAAAAGGCAGAGGAAAGGTAAACACTCTCTCTCTTTCTCTCTCTCTCTCTCTCTCGGAGCTGGGGCACCCTCCTTCTCCTGCCCTTGGACATCAGATCTCCAGATTATCTGACCTTGGGACTCTGGGGCTTATAGCAGCCACCCCACTCCCACTTCAGGTTTTCAGTCCTTCAGCCTTGAACTGAGAGTTACATCATCAGCTTCCCTAGTTCTGAAGCCTTTGCACTGGGACTGAGACATACTTATACTTCCCTGGTTCTCCAGCTTACAGACGACATATCATGAGACTTCTTAGCCTTCATTATTGTCAGCCAATTCCCCTAATAAGTCTTCTATCTATCTATCTATCTATCTATCTATCTATCTATCTATCTATCTATCTATCTATCTATCTATCTATCCATCCATCCATCCTATCTATTCATACATCCTATTGGTTCTGTCTCTCCTGGAAAACACTGACTGACTAATACAATCTTCTTGGTTAAGTTTATTCCTAAGTATTTTATTCTTTTTGATGCTATTGTAAGTGGGTTTGTTTGCTTTTCTTTTTGAATGGTTCACTGTTAGTGTATAGAAACACAATTGATTTTTGCATGTTGATTTTATATCTAGCAACTTTACTGAATTTATCTATTAGTTCTAACAGTTTTTTTGTGGAGTCTTTATCAAAACTACAATGAGGTATCACCTCACACCTGCCAAGGTGTCTATTTAAAATATATATAACAAATACTGGTAAGGATGTGGAGAAATTAGAACCCTTGTATACTGTTGGTTGGAATGTAAAATGGTGTAGCCATCATGGAAAATAGTATAGAGGTATCTCAAAACATTGAAAATAGAAGTACCATAAAATCCACTAATTTCACTTCTGAGTATATGCCCAAAAAATTAAAATCAGGATTTTGAGGAGACATCTGCATTCCTATGTTCACTGCAGCATTATCCACAACAGCCAAGATATGTAAACAACCCAAGTTTCCATCAACAGATGAATGGATAATAAATTGTGGATAAAGAAAACATATATGCAATAAAATGTTATTCATCCTTATAGAAGAAGGAAATCCTACCATTTGCGACCACATGGGTAAGTCTCGAGTACATTAGATTAAGAGAATAAGCCAACATACAAGGACAAATACTGCATTATTCCACTTATATGAGGTGTTTATGATATTACAACGGATGGAAATTATAACTACCATAGTGGTTGCCAGGGGATGAAGGGTAGAGGAAATAGGCACTGTTCAATGGATAAAAAGTTTTAGTTATGCTAGATGCATATGTGTACAGATCTGCTGTACAACATAGTACCTATAGTTAATAATATAGTATTGTACACTTCAAAATTTGTTAATAGTGTAGTTAAGTTAGTTAAGCGTTCTAATTGCCCACTGCAGCACCCCCTGCCCCAGAAGAAAACCCACAAAGAAAAGCAAGGGAACTTCAGGATGCAATAGATCTATCTATTGTTTTGCTTGTCGTGGTGGTATCCCATATGTGTGCATATGTCCAAGCTCATCAAATTGTATGCATTAAATATGTGCGATTTTTGTATATCAATTGTACCTCAACACAGTTGTTGAACAAAAGGTGTTGAATCTGCTGAATGCTTTTTTTCTGCATCTGAAATGATCTTATGATTTTTTTTCATATGAGGTAATTAATTTTTAAAAATCAATTTGTAAACCTTATTGTTACTCCTAATGATACAAAAACACATACTATGATTTGTCTCTACATTTGTATAAGTGAGTTAGGTTTTTATTTGTAGCAAAAAAATAAAATAAAATTTACCATCTTAACCATTTTTAAGTACTGTTAACTATAGTCACATTGCTGTGTAACACATCCCTAGAACTTTTTCATCTTGCAAAACTAAAAGTCTATATCCATTGAACAACAACTTGTAGATTGATTGCACTGCAGACACAAAAATTTGCCTGGCATGGTGGCATGCACCTGTAGTCACAGCTACTTGGGAGGCTGAGGCATACCTGGGAGGTGGAGGTTGCAGTGAGCCAAGATGGTACCACCGGACTCCAGCCGAGATGGCACTCCAGCTGAGATGGCGACAGAGTGAGACCCTGTTTCAGAAAAAAGAATAAATACAGTGATGTCCTTATAAAGTGGGAAAAATGGAGACAGACACAGAGAAAGGGAGAATGTCATGTGAACACAGACAGAAACTGGGATGGTGCAAACAAGCCAAGGAACATCAGAGATTACCAGCAAACCACCAGAAGGTAGGCAAGACAGAGAACAGGCACTCATTCACAAACCTCAGATGGAACCAACCCTGCCAGCACCTGGTTTCAGACTTCTAATCTACAGAACTATGAAAAATAAATTTTTGTTGTTTAAGCCATGCTTCTCTCTTAAGTTTGTGGTACTTTGATTTGGCAGCATATTTGGCAGAATATGATGTCATCCATTCTAACGATCTCTGTCTTTTAATTGTGTGTTTAGATCATTTTTGTTTAATGTAATTAGTGATATTATTGGGTTTAAGTCTCCCAATTCATGATTTGTTTACTTGTCTTATCTGCTTTTTATTTCTTTCACCTTTTTTGCATCCCTTAGTATGATTTGAATACTTTATTATTCCTTTTTAGTTTATTAGCTTTTTGGCAATGTCTTTTAGATTTTTTTGTCTTAATGGCTTCTCTGTAGTTTAAATTATACATACCTTACTTAACTTTTCCCATTTTATTCAGGTTAATATTTTACTACTTAAGTAAAAGGTAGAAGCCTTACATCCATACAGGTTGTTTTACCCTACTCTCTTTTACTTACAGTTGTCATATGTATTACACCTATAGACAATAATATTTTTATTACTGTAAAATGGTATAATTTTGAGAGGAGATTTATTTTCCCTATTTTAAACTTACGAAGTTAGCATGCTATAATTTCATGAATGCTGAAGACACTAGAATCCTGCATCAGAGATAAATGATGTTTTTATTCACACACAGCAGTGGCAGAAACCAGAGAATCAGCATTTCTGTGCTGGTTCCCTGAGCCCCACAACCCATAAGGTAATGTAAAAGGCCTAAAGAAGCCAACACACATAGTGGGTTTATGGGGCCACAGGAAAGGAACTTCAAAGTTAAGGAGTCCCGTTTGTACTAAAAATACAAAATTAGCTGGGCATGGTGGCACATGCCTGTAATCCCAGCTACTTGGGAGACTGAGGCAGGAGAATTGCTTGAACCCAGGAGGCAGAGGTTGCAGTGAACCGAGATTGTGCCATTGCACTCCAGCCTGGGCAACAAGAGTGAAACTCCGTCTCAAAAAAAAAAAAAGGAGTGTATCACTTTTATGGCAAGCAGTAAAGAGGCCAGCTTTAGGTCTGAAAGCACATATTACATCACCTCTGATAATTGCCAGCTGCATAAACAATTCTGAGAAATGACCTGGCTGAAAGAGTTGTTAGGGCCTTGCAATCTTTGCGCACTCTGCAAGATGTGTAGGAGTACAAGAGGTCCATTGCAGACTGCCTCCCAATCATATTTTGCTTTCCTTAGTAACACACATTTTTCAAAACTTAAGGGGAGAAAAATAGATTATTATGTTTACCCAGACTGTGATAATTTTCATTGCTCTTCTTTAATTTTTCAAGTTTTAAGTTTCTGGTGTCATTTTCCTTTAGCCTGAATAATTTCCTTTAAGTATTTTTTAAAGCTGATTTGCTGGTGATGAAGCCTCACAATTTTCCTTCTTCTGAGAATGTCTTTATTTCCCTTTTATTCTGAGGGATATTTTTGCTGGACAAAGAATTCTGAGTTGATGGTTTTTTCCTCTTTTAACAGTTTAAAGGTGTTCTATTTTCTTTGGGACTCCATTGCTTCTGATGAGAAACTCAAAGTCATACAAATAATATGTTAGATCTTTTGATATTGTCCCATGGGTTCTTATTGCTCTTTTTTTTTTTTTTTTTTTAAATCTTCTCCCCCTACTCTGTTCTTCAATTTGGTTAATTTCTGTTTATCCTCTTCAGGGTCACAGATTCTTTCCTCTGACATTTCTGTTTTGCTCCTCAACCCATCCAGTGATTTTTATCTTTAATTTAAAATACCTAGGCTGGACGCAGTGGCTCACTCCTGTAATCCCAGCACTTTGTAGGCCGAGGCGGGTGGATCACCTGAGGTTGGGAGTTCAAGACTAGCCTGAGCAACATGGAGAAATCTCGTCTCTACTAAAAATACAAAATTAGTCGGGTGATTTGGTAGGCTGAGACAGGAGAATCGCTTGAACCCGGGAGACGGAGGTTGCGGTGAGCCGAGATCATGCCATTGCACTCCAGACTGGGCAACAAGAGCAAAACTCTGCCTAAAATAAAATAAAATAAAATAAAATAAAACAAAATAACTTTTTATTTAGAAGTAATTATAGAATAACAGAAAGTTGCAAAGATAGTACAGAGAGGCCTTATGTATTCTTCATCCAGTTTACCCCAATGGTTTCATCTTATGTAATTATAGTATGATATCAGAATCAGAAAATGATGTTGGTACAATGTATATTTATAATTCTGTATCATTAAATCACATGGGTAGATTTGTGTAATCACTACTGTAATCAAGAAACCAAACTATTCCATCACTATAAAGATCTTTTGTGTTATCCTTTTATAGTCATACTTCCATCCTGCAACATCTGTAACCCTGGGCAACCACTAATCTGCTTTCTATTTCTAGAATTTTGTCATTTTGAGAATTTCATACACATAGAATCATACAGTATGTGAGCTTTTGAAATTGGCTTTTTTCCCCACTCAGCACAATGCTGTTAGTATCTATCAAAGTTATGTTTTCAATGAGTTTTTTCATTTTAATTGCTAAGTAGAATTCTGTGGTATAGACGCACCAGTTTGTTTAACCATTTACCTATAGAGAGACATTGTTTTTCTAATTTTGGCCTATGAACAATCATTTACAGGTTTTTCATGAGAAAAGACTTCTTCAGAATAAATGCTAGTAGTGATTGCTGTGTTACCTAAGTCTTTGTTTAGTTTTTAAAGAAAGTGCCTATTTACCAGGGTTGCTATACTATTCTGTATTCCCACCAGCAATGTATAAAATCCTGTTTTTTTGCCTCTTTGTCAGTGTTTAGAATTTGTCCCAACACTTATTCTATGTAATCTTCTATAAGTTTTACAGTTGTATGCTTTGCATTTAAATTATTCATTTTGAGTTAATTTTTGTATAAGATAGAAATTGTATGTCTAGGTTCATTCTTTCACTTATGCATAGCCAATTCTCTGGCATCATTTGTTCAAAATATTATCCTTCTTCCATTGAGTTGGTTTTTCAATATTGTCAGATATCAGTAAACTGTACTTGTGTGTGCCATCTTGGGAGACCTCTCTTCTGTTCCGTTGATCTATGTGTCTATCTCTCTGCCAATATCACAGTCTTGATTACCGTAGCTTTATGTCTGGAAATCTGCTATTTGTCTTTCCCTCTGTGAATTGGTCACACTTTCCTTATTCTTTACATGCCAAAAAACTTTTGATTCTGTCTTAGAAATTGTGAAGGCTACACTGTGTAGACTGTGGGGTCTATTATAATTCTATGAAGGATGTTAAGTTTTTTTTCTTAATAAGTCAGTCAATTCAGTTTAGGATCAAACCAAAAGTTCTGTCTTTTCCACAGTGGCTCCTATCTCATTTCTGTTCACACCTTTGCTGTTTCCCTTTGGGTCTTTCCCACATAGCCATCACTTGCTTTTCTTTTTCTAGCTTTTTAAAGTGGATACTTAATTAATTTTAAACTCTCTTCTTTTGTACAATAAGCACTTCAAGTCATAATCTCACTTGAAGATCTGTTTTGACTTTATCCCACAAATTTTGATAACTTTTTTATGATCAACCAGTTCTAAATGTACTGTTATGTCCCTTGTGATTTCTTCTTTGACCCATGTTGATTTTCTAGATAACTTATTTCTAACTTGAAGTAAGTTGGTGAGAGAGAATATTCTGTATGATGTCAATTCTTTGTAATTTACTGAAACTTAATGGCCCAGCATTTTGTCCATCTTAGTGATTATTCCGTATGCATTTGCCATATATAGTGTTCTACAGCATCAGTCATCTGATATTAATATAGCCACACTAAATTTTTTATCGTAGGTGTTTGCATGGCATACCATTTCCCACCATTTTACTTTTAGCCTGTCTGGCATTCATATTTAAATTGTGTCTCTTGGGAACAGCATATAATTGGATTTTGTTGGTTGGGGGCTATCTTACAATTTCTTGTTTTCTTGGAGAGTTCAGTTCATTTACATTTAACTTAATTATTGATATGGTTGGGTCTAAATCTACTATTTCTTCTGTTTTCTATTTGTTCTTTCTGTTCTTTGTTCCTTTTCCTCTTCTTTTCTACCTTTATTCTTTTGGGGGGAGGCAGTGAAACAATGTTATTTATTATTCCATTCTATCCCCTTTGTTGGATTTTAGCTATTATTTGTTTTTGAGATGGAGTTTCACTCTTGTTGCTCAGGTAGGAGTACAATGGCACGATCTCAGCTCACTGCAACCTCTGCCTCTGGGTTCAAGCGATTCTCCTGCCTCAGTCTCCCAAGTAGCTGGGATTACAGGCATCCGCCAGCAAGCCCAGCTAGTTTTTTTGCATTTTTAGTAGAGACGGGGTTTTACCATGTTGGCCAGGCTGGTCTTGAACTCCTGACCTCAGGTGATCCACCTGCCTTGACCTCCCAAAGTGCTGGGATTTCAGGCATGAGCCACCATTCCTGGCCTGTGCTACATCTTTTTTTTTTTTCCATAGGCTATTAGGGAACAGGTGGTTTTTGTTTATATGAGCAAGTTCTTTAGTCTTGATGTGTGAGATTTTGGTGCACCCATCACCCAAGCAGTATACACTGTACCCTATTTGTAGTCTTTTATTCCTCACCCTCTTCCCACCCTTTCTCCCTGAGTCCCCAGAGTCCATTGTGTCATTTTTATGCCTTTGCATTCTCATAGCTTAGCTCCCACTTATGAGTGAGAATGTACGATGCTTGGTTTTCCATTCCTGAGCTACTTCACTTAGAATAATAGTCTCCAACCTCATCCAGGTGGGTGCAAATGCCATTGATTCATTCCTTTTTATGGCTTAGTAGTATTCCATCATATATATCCCACAGTTTCTTTTTTTTTTTTTTTTTTTGAGACGGAGTCTTGCTCTGTCACCCAGGCTGGAGTGCAGTGGCCAGATCTCAGCTCACTGCAGCCTCCGCCTCCCGGGTTCACGCCATTCTCCTGCCTCAGCCTCCCGAGTAGCTGGGACTACAGGCGCCCGCCACCTCGCCCGGCTAGTTTTTTGTATTTTTTAGTAGAGACGGGGTTTCACCATGTTAGCCAGGATGGTCTCGATCTCCTGACCTTGTGATCCGCCCGCCTCGGCCTCCCAAAGTGCTGGGATTACAGGCTTGAGCCACCGCGCCCGGCCTATCCCACAGTTTCTTTATCCACTCATTGATTGATAGACATTTGGGCTGGTTCCACAATTTTGCGATTGCAAATTGTGCTACTACAAACATGTGTGTGCAAGTATCTTTTTTGTATCATGACTTCTTTTCCTCTGGATAGATACCAAGTAGTGGGATTGCTGGATCAAATGGTAGTTCTACTTTTAATTCTTTAAGGAATCTCCACACAGTTTTCCATAGTGGTTGTACTAGTTTACATACCCACCAGCAATGTAGAAGTGTTCCCTGTTCACTGCATCCACACCAACATCTATAATTTTTGATTTTTTGATTATGACAATTCTTGCATTGTGGTTTTGATTTACATTTCCCTGTTCATTACTGATGTTGAGCGTTTTGTCACGTTTGTTGGCCATTAGTGTATCTTCTTTTGGGAATTGTCTGTTCATGTTCTTAGACCACTTTTTGATGGAATTGTTTGCTTTTTTCTTGCTAATCTGTTTGAGCTCATTGTAGATTCTGGATATTAGTCTTTTGTCACATGTACAGATTGTGAAGATTTTCTCCCACTCTGTGGAGTGTCTGTTTACTCTGCTGACTGTTCTTTTTGCCATGCAAAAAGTTCTTTAGTTTAATTAAGTCCCATCTATCTTTGTTTTTACTGCGTTTGCTTTTGGATTATTGATCATGAAATCCTTGCCTAAGCCAATGTCTAGAGGGTTTTTTCCAATGTTATCTTCTAGAATGTTTATAGTTTCAGATCTTAAAGTCCTTGATCCATGTTGAGTTGATTTTTGTATAAGATGAGAGAGGAGGATCCAGTTTCATTCTCCTACATGTGGCTAGCCAGTTATCCCAGCACAATTTGTTGAAGTGGGTGTGCTTTCCCTACTTTATGTTTTTGTTTGCTTTGTCAAAGATCAGTTGACTATAAGTATTTGGGTTTATTTCTGGTTCTCTATTCTGTTCCATTTGTCTATGTGCCTATTTTTATTCCAGTACCATGCTGTTTTGGTGACTATGGCCTTATAGCATAGTTTGAAATCAGGTAATGTGATGCCTCCAGATTTGTTCTTTTTGCTTAGTTTTGCTTTGGCCATGTGAGCTCTTTTTTGGTTCCATATGAATTTTAGGATTGTTTTTTCTGGTTCTGTGAATAATGATGGTGGTATTTTGATGGGAATTGCATTGAATTTGTAGATTGCATTTGGCAGTATGGTCATTTTCCCAATATTGATTCTACCCATTCATGAGCCTGGGATGTGTTTCCATTTGTTTATATCATCTATGATTTCTTTCAACAGTGTTTTGTAGTTTTCCTTGTAGAGGTCTTTCACTTCCTTGGCTAGGTATATTCTTTAATATTTTATTTTATTTTTTGCAGCTATTGTAAATGGGGTTGAGTTCTTGATTTGATTCTCAGGTTGGTTGCTGTTTGTGTATAGAAGAGCTACTGGTTTGTATACATTAATTTTGCCTCCAGAAATTTTGCCAAATTCTTGTATCAGTTCTAGGAGTTTTCTGGAGGAATCTTTAGGGTTTTCTAGATAAACAATTATATTGTCAGCAAACAGCGACAGTTTGACTTCCTCTTTACTAATTTGGATGCCCTTTCTTTCTTTCTCTTGTCTGATTGCTCTGGCTAGGACTTCCAGTACTATGTTGAAGAGAAGTGCTGAGAGTGGGCATCTATCAGGGGAACCAGTCCCCAAAATTTCAATGTATGTTCTTTTCTATTATCCCTAAGTGTCAGCCAGTCTGAGAAATAAACAGTAGAAAAGAGAGAAATTTTAAAGCTGGGTGTCCGGAGGTGACATCACATGTCGGCAGGTTCTGTGATGCCCCCTGAGTCGCAAAACCTGCAAGTTTTTATTATGGATTTCAAAAGGGGAGGGGTGTATGAATAGGGTGTGGGTCACAGAGATCACATGCTTCAAGGGCAATAAAATATCACATGGCAAATGAGGGCAGAGTGAGATCATAGGACCAGGGTGAAATTAAAATTGCTGATGAGGTTTCAGGTCCCACTGGGCACACATTGTCATTGATAACGTCTTATCAGGAGACAGAGTTTGAGAGCAGACAACTGGTCTGACTAAAATTTACTAGGCAGGAATGTCCTAATCCTAATAAGCCTGGGGGTGCCATAGGAGACTGGGGCTTAGTTCGTCTCTTATCTATAACCATATAAGACAGACACTCCCAGAGCGGCCATTTTAGAGACCTCCCCCTGGGAATGCATTCTCTTTCTCAGGGCTGTTCCTTGCTGAGAAAAATAATTCAGTGATATTTCTCCTATTCGCTTTTGTAAGAAGAGAAATATGACTTTGTTCTGTCCGGCCCCACAGACAGTCAGGCCCAATGGCTATCTCCCTTGTTCCCTGAAAATCGCAGCCATCCTGTTTCTTTTGGATGCCCAGATTTCATATTGTTCAAACACACATGCTCTACAAACAATCTGTGTAGATAACGCAATCATCACAGGGTCCTGAGGTGACATACATCCTCAGCTTATGAAGATGATGTGATTAAGAGATTAAAGACAGGCATAGGAAATTATAAGAGTATTGATTGGGGAAGTGATAAAAGTCCATGAAATCTTCACAGTTTATGTTTAGAGATTGCAGAAAAGACAGGCGTAAGAAATTATAAAAGTATTAATTTGGGGAACTAATAAATGTACATGAAATCTTCACAATTTATGTTTTTCTGCCGTGGCTTCAGCTGGTCCCTCCATTTGGGGTCCCTGACTTCCCGCAACAGGCATCCTTGTCTTGTTTCAGTTGTCAGAGGGAATGCTTTCAATTTTTCCCTAATTAGTATTATGTTGGCTGTGGGTTTGTCATAGATGGCTTTTATTACATTGAGTTATGTCCCTTATATGCTGATTTCGCTGAGAGTTTTAATCATAAAGGGATGCTGAATTTTGTGTAATACTTTTTCTGTGTCTATTAAGATGGTCATGTGATTTTTGTTTTAAATTTTTTTATGTGGTGTATCACATTTATTGACTTGCCTATGTTAAACCATTCCGGCATCTTTGGTGTGAAACCCACTTGATTATGGCAGATTATCTTTTTGATATGTCATTAGATTCGGTTAGCTAATATTTTGTTAAGGATTTTTGAATCTATGTTCATCAGGGATATTTGTCTGTAGTTTTTTTTTTTTTTTTGGTTGTGTCCTTTCCCGTTTTGGTATTAGGGTGATACTGGCATCATAGAATGATTTAGGGAGGATTCCCTCTTTCTCTGTCTTGTGGAATGGTGTCAATAGGATTGGTACCAATTCTTTGAATATCTGGTAGATTTCTGGGAATCTGTCTTGTCCTGGACTTTTTATTGGTAATTTTTAAATTACCATTTCAATATCACAGCTTGTTATTGGCCTTTTCAGGGTATCTATTTCTTCCTGATTTAAGCTAGGAGGGTTGTGTCTTTCTAGGAATTTATCCATCTCCTCTAGGTTTTCTAGTTTATGCACATAAAGGTGTTCATAGTAGCCTTGAATGATCTTTTGTATTTCTGTGGTGTCAGTTGTAATATCTCCTGTTTTGTTTCTAATTGAGCTTATTTGGATTTTCTCTCTTCTTTTCTTAGCTAATCTTGCTAATGATCTATCAATATTACTTATCTTTTCAAAGAACCAGCTTTTTGTTCCATTTATCTTTTGTATTTTTGTTGTTGTTGTTGTTTCAGTTTCATTTAGTTCTGTCTGATCTTGGTTATTTCCTTTCTTCTGCTGGGTTTGGGTTTGGTTGCTTCTTGTTTCTCTAGTTCCTTGAGGTGTAACCTTAGATTGTTGCTTTAAGTTCTTTCAGACTTTTTGATGTAGGTTTTGATTTTATTTTTGATCCAAGGATCATTCAGGGGCAGGTTATTTAATTTCCATGTATTTGCATGGTTTTGAAGGTTCCTTTTGGAGTTGATTTCCAGTTTTATTCCACTGTGATCTGAGAGAGTACTTGATATAATTTCAATTTTCTTAAATTTATTAAGGCTCATTTTTATGGCCTATCATATGGTCTATCTTGGAGAAAGTTCCATGCACTGATAAATAGAATTATGCATATACTCTGCAGTTGTTGGGTAGAATGTTCTGTAAATATCTGTTAAATCCATTTCTTCCAGGATATAGTTTAAATCCACGATTTATTTGTTGACTTTCTGTCTTGATGACCTGTCTAGTGTTGTCAGTGGAGTATGAAGTCCCCCACTATTATTATGTTGCTGTCTATCTCATTTCTTAGGTCTATTAGTAATTGTTTTTATAAATTTGGGAGCTCCAGTGTTAGGTGGATATATATTTAGGATTGTGATATTTTCCTATTGGACAAGGCCTTTTATCATTTTGTCTTTTTAAACTCTTTGTCTTTTTTAACTGCTGTTGCTTTAAAGTTTTTTGATATAAGAATAGCTACTCCTGCTTGCTTTTGGTGTCCATTTGCATGGAATGTCTTTTTCCACCCCTTTACCTTAAGTTTATGTCAGCCCTTATGTGTTAGGTGGGTCTTTTGAAGGTAGCAGATAGTTGGTTGGTGAATTGTTATCCATTCTGCAATTCTGTATCTTTAAAGTGCAGCATTTAGGCCATTTACACTCAACGTTAGTATTGAGATGTGAGGTACCATTCCATTCATTGTGTCATTTGTTGCCTGTAAACCGTGGTTTTCTACCTTTACTTTTTTGGTGGGGAGGGAGTGAAACAATGCTATTTATTATTTCATTCTATCCCCCTTATTGGATTTTAGCTATATCTTTTTTCTGGTTTGTTTTCTTCTTTTTTGGTGATTGCTCTAAGGTTTATAATATATATTCTTAACATATATTCTTTTGCATTGATATTACACTATTTCATATATTAATGTAAGAACTTTATAATAACATAATTCCATTTACATCCCTCTCATCTTTTGTCTATGTTGTCATATATCTTTACTCCTACACATGTTACAAGCTCCACAGTATACTGTCATATATTTTGCTTTGAACAATCAGTTGTTATTAAGAAAAGCTGACTCTCTGTGAATTACTCTTTCTCTATTGCAATTCACCTGTCTTGACAAATTGGCTCTGTCTAGGCAGTGGGCAAGGTGAACCTGTTGGGCAGTTACATTTTTAGGTAGATTTTGTTGCAATCAACAATGGCTCCATCATTTTTAGGATTTCATTTTTCAATTATTAGTCACTCTGGCTTTGCAAAACTATGGCCTCTGAGACCCCTCAGCATAAACCGGCATCTTCCACATAAGCTCTGTCAACAGCATAGACTGTATGATTATGCCTCAGTGTCTTCCAACTGTTTTTATATTTAGAGTTTCTTAATGTTACTTGCATGACTGCTAGTCTGATGCAAGCCCCCGTTCCCTTACCAGAAGCTAGAAGTCTGATGTGGACATTTTGCCACAAGGATTTTGATACTAGAATTTTTCTCCTCCTCTTAATGTTAAACCTAGTTAATTAAAATAAACTGTTTTTAAAAATGACCAAGTAGTAAGCAAAACTGTCTTAACTCATTACTAGGCCATATCCCATGGTACACCACTTCCCTTGTAGTGTAACTCAGGAGGAAAACTGAGATGAAGTGTGGCTCAGGGATGATATAAGGCTTACAGAAGAGGTAAAAGATGCTGTAAGTTATGAGGTAGGGATTAGACAATGCCTGACAGACAAAACACATATATAATTGTAGAGTTATATGCTTACATTATTTATATTACGAAGAGCCATCATTTATTCTAAATAATTGCTCATGCAATATGTTCACTTTATTGTAAATTGTATCATTAAAAAAATAGTCCCCAAAACCTTGGATTTGAAGAACTGTGTGATAGAGTAAAAAGGTTTTTTGTTGTTTTTAATGTTCAAATATTACAATGCAAAGCTTGTGGGCTTTAAGGATAAAAGGATAAAAGTAAGGAGAAAAAAGGCCATTTTCCACCCCAGATGAATAGTTTTGGCTATCAGGCATAAAGACTAACATGAAAGAATATGCTCAAGGTTAACACACCTTCACACTTCAACCCCAGTCCCAAGATGCCACTCTGTCATTCCAGGAATCACATGTAGACAGAACTCTGTCAAAGAAGGATTTTTTTTTTTTCTCCAGTTGTCATGAAAAACCAAAGAAAAATTTCCCACAAATACACCAGCAGACTTTCCTTCTGGACTCATTGGCCTTTAATGGGTTATGGGCCCAACACTAAATCAGACAAGGAGAATAGGACTACTTTCCACAAAATTGACTTTAAATAATAAATTCCTATCCCTAGTTACCTGGTTAGGGGGTGGAGAACTTGTTACGTCCACTAGTAAGGAAGGATGACTAGTGGGTGGATAACAATCATGTCTGTTGTAGCCAAATTTGACACGGAGGAGAAGAGACTTCTGACAATTTTCTTCCCTTGTCCAGAGCCTTGTTAGGTGTAATACAGAGCTTTGAGGTGACGAAGAACCCAAATCAAGAGTAAATTCCTTGTCTTTGGACAACTGTATTGAACAGATAAATGTTTGGGGTATTTCCAACTCAAAAAGGTATTCCTGGTCTTGTGTGGTCAAAGAGTATCTTTATGGAGATGCCAGAAGCTTCAAGTTGTGAAAAGCCTCTGAACAAATGGGAATTCAGGATGCCCTCCAACTGCTGCTAGAGATAGCAACTGTATCTTCCTTATTGGAAGAAAGAATTCCTTAAAATTAAAACTTCTTTAAAAAAATATAAATGAAGTATAAATTCTCTACATTTAATCGTGAATATTCCAAATTCATAAATACTGAACTTAAAATGTTAGTATATCTAAAATGTACATTTTTAGTGCACATTCGTAAGGTAAATTACTTTTAAAGCCTGTTAACATATGTACCCAGCAACATGTCAGGAATACAACAAAATCACAATAAACACCATGAAGTTTCAGACATTGAGAAAATTTGTTTAATAACTTTTACATTTAGGAAGAAATACTATGCCACACATACACCATCTTAACATCTTAAGAACAAGATTCTTCCATCAGGTAATTGTCTAGTGGGGGAAGAGAGACGTAACTTACAGCCCAAGGTGGCAGTTGATGTCAGAAGATCAAGCAAGTGTATTTTGGAGCAGGTCTTGAAGGAGTTAGGAGTTTGCCAGGTAAGAGATAAGGTAGACCATGCAAATAGAATAGTATGTGGGAAAGCCCCGTTGTCAAGTAGTATGACATGTTTGAGGGAAAGTGAGGAATTGGATGAGGACCAATTCTTACTTTTTTTCCTTCAAGCACCAGGTTAACAGGCAACCTGGGTGGACTGACTGTACCATACTCTTTGCTCTCTTGCTAAAGAAAGTTTGTTAGAACTTGAGTGTGAATGGTATTGAACAGTGATATTTGCTGTCATTCGTAAGGAAAGAACAATCATTCCCATAGTTGGGTACTTATTAGCAATAATACCTGCTACATTTTTCATAATGATCAAGACACAAAACCTTGCAATTATTCTGAAAGTTAGGTAATATTCAGTAACAGTGGTAGGAGTAGATGGCTTAAGTGAATGGGGATTTGGTTTCCTTATAAATATTAATAGCCCCCCATCACAAGTAAACTTATATTCTGAGAAAGTCATAGGTTTGCTAAGCAAATATGCAGTTTTGAGTCACATTGTTGCTTTCTAATCAGGTTGCTCACCCCAAGCCTTCCTAGGTGGACATTAGGGAGCTGCTCTAGTTTACAGAGAGGTGAGAGGCAGAGAGGTGAGGTGAGTTGCACAAAGTGGTAGGCTCAGAGGTGGTTTAACTCCTGAGCCTATGGTCCAAACGACTCTTTTCTACATGAAGGGAAGTGATGGTTTATTTAATGTGTTGACTGGGCCACAGGGTGCCCAGATATGTGGTCAAACACTATTCTGGGCTTATCTATGAAGGTGTTTTTGGATGAGATTAACATTTAAATCAGTAGACTGAGTAAGGCAGATTGCCCTCTCTATAATGTTGGTGGCTCCCATCAATTGAAGGCCTGAATAGAACAAAAAAGGCTCAAGTAAGGAAAATTTCTCTTGCCTGATTGAACTGGGACATCAGTCTTTTCCTACCTTTGCACTAAAACTGAAACAGTCAGTCTTCCTGGGTCTTTAGCCAGGTAGCTTGTGGACTGGAACTTTTATCATTGGTTTTCCTGGTTCTCAACCCTTTGGACTTGAACTACACCATTGGCATTCCTGGGTCTCCAGGTTGCAGACTGCAGATCATGAGACTTAGGCTAAGTGCATGAGCTAACTCCTTATATATACACACACATATATATTATATATACACACATATATATCATATACATACATATATATGAGGGAGAGAGATATATATGTGTATATGTATATGTACACATACATGTATCCTATTGGTCTTGTTTCTCTGGAGAATCCTGATTAATACAAGGAATTAGAAGAGAACTTTAAGACAGAGAAACAGGATCTGAATTTTTTTTTTTTTTTAAAATGAAACCATGAAGATCATTCTGGTAGCAGGATAATGGACTGAAGTAGGAGGGGGCTGCTAGACAGATGTCATCTTGGTGAGTGCACCCTGAATACACATTTTTGAAAATGGGATGCTACATTATAGGCTGCCAAAGACATGCAGTTATTTAATACTGGTTAAATGAAAATACATGGCTGGGTGCTGTGGTTCATGCCTGTAATTCCAGCACTTTGGGAAGCCGAGACGGATGTATTGCCTGAGTTCAAGAGTTCAAAACCACCCTGGACAACATGGTGAAACCTGGACTCCACAAAAATTAGCCAGGTGTAGTGGCACATGCCTGTAGACCTAGCTACTTGGGAGGCTGAGGTGGGAGGATCACTTTAGACCAGAAGCTGGAGGCTGCAGTGAGATGAGATTGTGCCACTGCACTCCAGCCTGGGTGACAGAGCAAGACCTTGTCTCAAAACCAAACCAAACAAAAACCAGGCATATATTGTTTTATTCTGCTTCACTTTATTATTATGCTTTGAAGATAACTGCTTTTGTTTTTTACAAACAAGGCTTGTGGCAAGCCTACATTGAGCAAGTCTATAGGTGTCATTTTCCTAACAGCATGTGCTTACTGTGTGTGTCACATCTTGGTACTTCTCACATTTCAAATGTCTTATTATTGTATCTGTTATGGTGATCTGTGATCAGTAATCTTTGACGTTACTGTTTTGTTTGAGGGCACAGATGTGTGTGTTCCAACTGCTCCACTGGCCATTCCCCATCTCTCTCCCTCTCCATGTGCCTCCCTATTCCCTGAGACATAACACTATTAAAATTAGGCCAGTTGATAACCATCCAATGGCTTCTAAGTGTTCAGGTGAAGAGTCATACATCTCTCTCTCTCAATCAAATGCTATAAATGATTGAGCTTAATGAGGAAAGCATGTTGAAAGCCAAGGCAGGCTGAAAGCTAGGCCTCTTGAGCCAAACAGCCAAGTTGTGGATCCAAAGGAAGAGTTCTTGAAATTAAAAGTGCTACTCAAGTGAACACATGAATCATAAGAAAATAAAACAGCCTTATTGTTGATATGGAGAAAGCCTGAGTTTTTTTTAATTAGAAGATCAAATCAGTCACAACACTGTCCTAAGCTAAAGCCTAATGCAGAGCAAGGCCCTCTCTCTCCAATTCTATGAAGGCTAAGTTAAGGAAGCTGCAGAAGAAAAGTCTGAAGCTAGCAGTGATTGATTCTAAGGAAACAAGCCCTCTCCACAACAGACAAGCATAAGGTGAAGCAGCAACTGCTAATGTAGAAACTGTGGCAAGTTATCCAGAAGATCTAGCTAAGATCATTGATGAGGGTAGTTACACTAAACAAACTTTAAATGTAAATGAAAGTCTTATGTTGGAAGACGTCATCCACGACTTTCATAGCTAGAGAAAAGTTAATGCTTGGCTTCAAACAAGAGACTGATTTCTCTTGTTAGGGGCCAATGCAATGCTAACCAATGTTCACTTATCATTCCAAAAATCCTAAGGCCCTTAAAATTATACTAAATATAATGTTTCTGCTCTATAAAAGGAACAATAAAGCCTGAATGACAGCACATCTGTTTATAGGAAGGTACTAAATATTTTAAGCTCACTGTTGAGATCTACTGCTCAGAAAAAGATTCCTTTCAAAATATTACTGCTCATTGACAAGTGCACCTGGTCACCCAAGAGCTCTATGGAGATGTATGAGATTAGTGTTTTTCTACCTGCTAACACAACATCCATTCTGCAGCCATGGATCAAAGAATAATTTCAGCTTTCAAGTCTTACTATCTAAGAAATACATTTTATAAGGCAAAAGCTTTCATGGAGAGTGATTCCTCTGATGGATCTGGGCAAAATAAAAACCTTCTGAAAAGGATTTGCTATTCTGGATGCCATTCATTCAGAATATTTGTGATTCATGGAAGTCAAAATGTCAACATTAACAGGAGTTTGAAAGAAGTTAATTACAACTTTCATGACTTCGAGAAGCTCAAAACCTCAGAGGAGGCAGTAACTGCAGATGTGGTGAAAATAACAAGAGAACTACAAGGGGAGCCTCAAGATGTGTCTGGATTGCTGCAATCTTATGGTAAAACTTGAATGAATAAGTTGCTTCTTATGCATGAGCAAAGAAAGTAGTTTCTTGACAATCTCAACATCTGTGAAAAGAAGGGGGGACAAGTTTTCTCCTGGTGAAGATGCTGTGAACATTGCTGAAAAGACAACAAAAGATTTAGAATATTCTATAAACTTAGCTGACAAAGCAGTGGCAGGGCTTTAGAAGATTAACTCCAATTGTGAAAGAAGTTCAGAAAGAAGTTCTATTGTAGGTAAAGTGCTCTCAAATAGCACTGCATGCTAGAGAAATCTTTTGTAAAAGGAAGAGTAAATTGGTACAGCAAACCTCACTATTGTCTTACTGTAAAAAATTCCCACAGCCACCCTAACCTTCAGCAACCACCATCCTGGTGAGTATCTATCAAAATGAGGCAAGACTGTCCATCAACAAAAACATTACTACTTGCTGAAGGCTCTGATGATTATTTAGCATTTTTTGGCAATAGTTTTAAAATTAAGGTATGTACATCTTTTTTAGGCACAATGCTATTGCAGTTAATAGACTACGCTATGGGGTAAATATGCCTTTTATATGCACTGGGAAACCAAAAAATTTGTGATTCACTTTATTTAAGTATTTATGGTGGCTGGGAACCGAACTTGCAATATCTGAGGCATGGCTGTACCCATAATTGTTACTCAATATATCTGTTATGGGCTCAACTGTGTCACCTCCAAATTCAAGTTGAAGCCTTAAATAGTATTTGGAGAGGAAGTCTTTAGGAGATAATTCGGTTTAGATGAGGTCATGAGGGTGGGGGCTTCATGATGGGATTAGTGCCCTTATAAAAAAGAGATGCCTGAGAGCTTGCTCTCCTCTCTGACCCTCCTCTGCTACCATGCAAGAACACAGTGAGAAGATAGCCATCTGTAAGCCAGGAAGAGCACCCTCACCAGAAACCAAGTATACTGGGGTACCCTGATCTCAGATTTCCAGCCTCCAGAAATGTGAAAATATAAATTTCTGTTACTTAAGTCACCCAGCCTGTGGTATTTTGTTATGGCAGTACAGTATCCAAACACATAAAAGCCATAACCTCTGGAGTCTGGATTATTGTCTTTAATTCAAATGACTTTAATGACTAATAAAACTGGGCCAAAAAACAAAAAGGCAACATAATTGATGTCTGCTGAAGGCAAAGGTTCTAAATGTGTTAGGAAGTTATGCTCATAAATACCTTTAAAAATTGTATTTGTAACTGGATTATTTTGTGTTTGTATATTACTGTATATCTTGAACTTAGAATAGTGCCTGGCACATAGTGGACACTCAGAAAATATTTGATGAAGGAATGAATGAAGCTCTAGAGGCCTTAACAGATACAGAACAGATGGGTTGCTGCAGAGCCCAGTGCCATCCATCTACAAAGTGAGGAGCCAGTTAAAGAGTACAAATGAGAAGGAACAAGAGGATTTAGTGACTGAGTTGTCTCCAGACTTTGTGTACATGACTTTTCTCCTTCCAGCCCTCAGTTTCTACCTCTGTAAAGTGGGATTCCTCAAAGATCTCTGGGTTCCTTTTCCCTTATTTCTGCATAAACAAATTACCTTAAAGCTTAGTAGCTAAAAACACAAACATCTGTTATATCACAGTTTTTGTTAGGAATTCAGGTGTGGCTTGCTGAGAACCTCTGGATCAACGTCTTTCATGGTGTTGCAACCAAGGTGCCTGTTGGGGATGCAGTCTCATATAATTGGATTCTAATATTCCTGATAAAATTTTAATTTTCAAGTTTACCATCATACTAAGACTTCCGTTCCAAATTTTTTATAGGAGGCCAAAAAAAAAAAAAAAAAAAAAAAGACTCATCCTATTAGTTATTAATTCTTTTGCTAAAAATATAAACATATACTTTTAACAACAGCTTCAAAAATGAAATTTAGGCCTTCCTCTCCACATCCATAAACTTAATACTTCTAAGAGACCAGCATAATTTTATGGTTGTGAAAACTGTAATTCAGAGGTTAATGATTTGTTTGGACCTAGCTGTGGTGGAAGTTGTTGTAAATATAGAATGTTTCCTACCATATCTCACTGTAGGTAGTACTCAAATATCTAGGATTAATGATGTTTACTGTTTGAATTTGCAGTATTACTTCAACTTATACAATAGGTACATAGCTCAAAAGTGAATATAGCTCTGAGTTCTAGAGATTAAAAATCTTTACCAAAGTCACTCAGCATTTAAGGGAGACCTACAGGAATTCTTTCTCAAATTAAAAAAAAAAATACTATTAAGTAATTTTCCCATCTTTTTTTTTTTTTTTTTTTTTTTTTTTTAAATAAGGGCAATTCTAAAATAATTCCTATTTGCTTTACATAATTCTCGGGACACTGATAATTCACCACAATGTGATTACAAATAGATAATCCTTGGTGTTTCTATTAGGGAGTTCAAGAACTGAATGACGGGCTGGACGTCTCAGTCTTTTTGGGGAAATGAGTTAAACAGACATGATGGAATTAATTTGGATGAACTTATCAGACAATTTAAAAATTGTCCACTTGATATAATGGAAAGATGGTTCTCACTTGAAAGAAGATTAAACGCTGTATTTAATAGAAATGACTCAAGGTTAGAAAAGAGTAGGTACACATATGACTAGACATAAGTGAACACTTTAATACATTAGTCTAAATTACTTAAAAGCATACTTAATCATGAACAGAAGAGCATTAAAGAGTTACGTCTGTTAACATCAAACATTCCTTTATGGAGTTTAAAAGAAAAGCAAATACTATTAAAAAACACTTTAATGAGAGACTTGTGTTTGATACGTTACAAAGTCTAAGAATTCTGAAAGATTTTAAATAAAAATTAGAAATGTGGTGATGTTTTAAGGTTTAAAACAACAGCTTGGGAAATGTTAAGTATGTGTCATTACTGAGAAGAATGTAATAATACACATTAATGGGAAAGACTGTTGGGATGTTTCCATATTTATTGTTTTACTTTTATGTATGTAGATTTAACTCCAGCTAGCAACAAACTTAAATGTCACAGCAAATATTGTTTTTTTTTTTTTGGTTTCACCAAACTATATAGAACAAGCTGCAAGTTCCTGACATGAGAAAAAAAAAAAAAACTGTAGCAACACGAGCACCAACTTTAATCATGATATTCTACAGTAGAACATAGTAAATTACTGATACAATTTAAACATTTAAAATATATTTTGTGCATATTGAAAGTGTGTGGTCTTATTTTACACATTTTCAATTCCAGAGATAGTTGTATTTTTAGCTGCTTTGTTAAATCACATTTGCTACACATTTCTAGGGAAAAAAAATATCAAAACCCATTTGACTGACTTTCTCTCTGTCCTTTGAGACTCTAGTCCAATATATTATGTAAATTCCTGATTTTCCTTGAATGGCTTAGCCAGTTTCTGAATGTCCTTAATAGTCTAAGGTCTATTTCACAACCCTGACAAGTTCCAGGCTCCCCAAAGTAGAGCTGGGGAATAATTAAACCATGGCACGATGGGGTATGCTTCCCGATGCATGTATTTTCCAAAAACAATTTTTGAACTGTCTGTTTTATATTATCCATTTAAAAATTCTTTACCCCATCATTAGTGAAGAAAAAAGTCTTGATAAATATTTGAATTTTTACCATCTATGTTTTATTTTCCTAATTCTGATATTTTAAAGCCTATTCTATGCAGCTTATCAAATTTTGATGTATTCTATGTAGCTTATAAAATAACTCAATTTTAAACCAAAGTTTTGTTATCTGAGCTATTTGGAAATTCTTTTAATATATAGTAAATATGAATTAAACACATAAAACACATACATATTGAATTGAAATGGTCTCCAAACCTAGAATGCTTATTTAAAAACCATCATATATAACTAGAAAATCTGATAATAAAATGATATATAATATAGATCTGCAACTGAATATATAATGAAAACTAGCAAGGATATAAATACACTCACCTTTTCCTCCTTTCCCTATCCTCTGGTCAAGTGGCACTTGAAAGAATTATTTGGGAATAAGTATCAATATATTTTCAAGAAATGTTGTTTCCAAATTCCTCATGTTAAGTTATTCAAAGAGCAAAAACATTTTTATTTTACTGTAAAGTAAGAAAAAAAAATGAGCAAAAATTTCTTCTCTTATTCTTTGGCTCTAGAAAGGGGCTTTTGCTTTCCTTCTTATTCCTCTGATATTTTAGAGGACCTCTGGTTCCTTCCTCTAGTCTATGACTCAAGAATTTTCCACATTTCTATTTTAAAAATTAAAGTGGTGAGCTCATCTCCACTGCACAAGCACAGGAGATCAGAAGCATACTACATAGGGAGAGGTGGAAGCAGGCAATAATGAAATGCATTATCTGTAGATAACTTTAAAATAATAAAACAAAAAATTGGCCTGCTTTTTCTTGTCACCATACATCAGACTCAAATGTTATCAGTCTAATATATTCTTCCTCTCCTCTAATACATTTTTAATTAGAATATGTATTATCTCTGAGGTAGAAAGCTTCTACTACACCCTACACTCCCTTTCGTGTACCACTGAAGGAGACTCCATTTCAGCCTCCTGGCTTATTTTATAAGATAAACTCACTTCAATCAAATTAGTTCATAAAAAACCCCACCACTTTTATGTTGTATCTACTTTGGTACTTACTGATTTTCTTCATGCCCATATCAATGTTTTGTGTAGTTTTATATCCAGTTGTCAGAAAGCAAGGATAAATACAGGACTACTAAAAGAACACAGATTATGAGAAAGCAAGATATTTAAATAAAGCACCAGGTTAAAACTTTTTCAAGGAGATTAATTAAAACTAAATTATAAGGCTGAGGCAGGAGGATCACTTTAGCCCAGGAGTTCAAGGTTACAGTGAACTATGATTATGCCACTGCACTCCAGCCTGGGCGACAGAGTGAGACCCTGTCTCCAAACAAACAAATGAATGAACGAAAGCAAAACTAAAGTAGAGTTTACAAAGTCCTGAAATTCAGGGTTGCATTTGGGAAAATGGAAAGAAGGGGACACAAGTTAGATGAAAAGGACAAGAAAAAAGTATGTCACATTGTATTTACCATTTAATTAAAATTGTAATAAAAGTATATAAATTAAATGAAATTAGTTTTTAAAAGAGAATGGGTCAGTCAATATTCCAGTGGGTACTTTCTTATTCAATGCTCAAATACTGAGCTAAATATACCTTTAAAAGCAAAGTCATTAGACTTCAAGATGTCTATTCAGACCTAAGAAATCAGTGAGCGTGTAATAAAGTTTACAAAGCTCTTCCCATAAAATATATGATCTCATTTGAGCTCTCAAGAATCCTATGAGGCAGACACTATAACACAGTGAGAGGTAGTATATATCTGAGGATAGAATATTGGCTCTACCACATAGCAATTGTGTGAGCTTGGGAATATTACTTAAATGCTTTGTATCTTGGTTTCTTCATATGAAAAATGGGGATGACAACTATCCCTACCTCATAGCTGTTGTGGGATTAAATGAGAGAATGCATATAAACATTTTAATAGAGTGCCTGGTCTACAGTAAGTGCTCAATAAATGCTGGCTATTATTATCATCATTATTCTACAGGTAAAGAAACAGACTAGGAAATATTAAGTTCAAAGTCATGATTACTAAGTGGCAAAGCTAGAAGTAGAAATTCTAGTCTAGATATATTCCCACTACCCTGTATTACCTATGAATATCTTTTTTTTTTTTTTCTTTTTTTGAGACGGAGTCTTGCTCTGTTGCACAGGCTGGAATGCAGTGGTGTGATTTCAGCTCACTGCAGCCTTGACTGCCTGGGCTCAAGCAATTCTCTCACCTCAGCCTCCTGAGTAGCTGGGAACACAAATGTGTGCACACCCAGATAATTAAAAAATATTTGTACAGATGAGGTTCTTACTGTTACTCAGGCTGGTCTCAAACTCCCGGGCTCAAGTGATCCTTCTGCCTCAGTCTCCCAAAGTGCTGGGATTACAGGCGTGAACCACTGTGCCCAGGCCGAACACCTACTTTTAATTAGAATATGTATTATCCTTTTGCACTACTTTTTTTTTTTGAGACGGAGTCTTGCTCTGTTGCCCAGGCTGGAGTGCAGTGGCACAATCGTGGCTCACTGCAAGCTCTGCCTCCCACGTTCACGTCATTCTCCTGCCTCAGCCTCCCGAGTAGAGGGGACTACAGGCGCCCGCCACCAAGCCTGGCTAATTTTTTGTATTTTTAGTAGAGACGGGGTTTCACCATGTTAGCCAGGATGGTCTCGATCTCCTGACCTCGTGATCCACTTGCCTCGGCCTCCCAAAGTGCTGAGATTACAGGCGTGAGCCACCGTGCCGGGCCCCTTTTGCACTATTTTTAAAGTCTACTTTTTGCAGCTGAAAAATGACATTTGAGTTTGACGTTTCAATGGCATTATTAACATCACTTCTTTTAGTGGGAATAGAAGTTAATGACAGGCATTAAAAAGAAAGTGGTCTCTGAAGAATTAGGATGGAGACCACAATCTAGGTTTAAAAGATTTAGCTTTGACTTTTCTTTAAATCTTCAGAAAAATGGAAATATAGTCCATTAGTTGGTAGATGGCAGAAAGAATGTAAGCTCTGTGAAGGTAAGGATATGTGTTTACTGCTGTATCTCCAGACTCTAGAACAGTGATTGGTACACAAACATATGCTTAATGAATAAATATTAAAGTTGAAAAATATCAACTTTAAAACATGTCCTTAATAGTAAGATTCATTTTGCTCTGACATAATTTCCTTTCTAGTATTAACTATTTATAACTAAAAAGTCTAGCATATAGTAATCTAACCATAAAGTAGGGGATTTTTATTAAAAGATTAAGAGTAAGAAATAAAAGACTAAATAAGGCCTTGAATAGCTTTATTGAAATCTGTATAAATAAACATGCACATTTCAAATGTAAACTCAAGTGAACTCAAGTGCAGACAAAATTTTAACCTCTGTCATGCAGGAGGTTAGTTTACATTAAAAAAGAAAAAAAGAAAAAAAAAAAACCAAAAAACAAAAAAACCCAAAGCAGCTTTTAAAATACCAGGATGATAAACCAGCTTTAATATCAAGATATAAAGCAAAGCCATGATCAACATACCTCATTTATCCTGGTCAAATGCATTTTTTTAAAACTTTTAAATGCTAACATAAATAAATAATTTACCAAAATGTGCACTCACAGAGTGAACTTTTATTTACAATACACAATTTATAATCTATTGTATTTGATTAGTTCAAGTGAAGAACATTATACTTTTTGCTTTAATAACAGTGGGACACAAAGCAATTTCTCAGGTAGTCGATATGTGAAATGTGCCCCAGCATTTAGGTTTTCTATTAAAGGCAGTATTGTATGCCAATTTACAATACATTCTTTCAACTAGATCAAAGGGAAAAAGCAGCAAATAAAAATGTTTCAAATGTTCACACATATTTTTGGCATCCTGGATCCTTGAATGTGGTGAACTAAAATCAAATTCAAGGTGTTTATGCTGTATATACTGTACAGGTTCTGACTCTGGAACATGCAAATGCCATTTCTCTTATAACAAGTTACCTTCTGAGAAAAGCTGTAAGGCTATGGTGAATTCCATCAGGAACACACAAAGAAAGTTAACAGACCTACCTTTATAGCCAATTGTCCATTAATGATTTAAAGGCCAGTATATGAAAAAAATTTCTCATTTAAGCTTGATGCAATTATTACTATGGATACAGAATACTATTAAGTCTGTCCTTATATTACAATAATTGGGAGAGCTAAAGTTGCCAAATTACCACAAAATGGGGTAGAGAAAAACAGACAGCAAAAATTTTAATTTTGGACCAACACCCAATTAAAGATATGCATTTTAAAGCAAAAAATGTTTCTGAATGTCTGAAGAATAGATCCCAATAGCAGTAAATAATACTTACATGTAACTGAAAAATGACTTTAGATGGAGTATGAAATCTAGAACCTGTTTCCACAGTGGCAGTAAAATGAATATAATATTCTGGATTTTTAATGGTACTACAAAAGGAAATAGCTTTTCCAAGGTTGTTTCTCGTATCATGATTTGGTTTTTTAATAGGCCCACATTGATTACCGGGATAAATTTGAAACTGTGGTTTTTGAAGAATGCTGCCGCAGTATTTATGCCACATTGATACTGCAGCTAAATATCATAGTAGTATGTATGGCAGCCTAATGCACATGAACTAGATTATCCAAAAACTAAGTTCAGCCATAGTTTTCTTGCAGTATTATTAGAGCAAAATAAAGGACCAACATCCACAAATTTAACATTTGTCATCAACTCACATCCAAAAAATTAAAGGAAACATAATTAATCAAAACAGCAGCAAACTTAAAAGGGATTTATTTGTGATTTCCTATATATATTTAGCTTGTAAATACAAGACTGTAAATGTATTAAGAGACAATTTCTGTTAAAGTTTTCATTGTGTTTCACTTCAAGTACTGCACAAGTTAAAATCTGATAAAGGATTTACATTCGGTTATCTGAAACTCCCCATCTCAGACTTTTGTTTTAATGTGGTGGGTAACTTCATCATTTCCATAGATACCACCAGCAGGAAAGTCTCTCTTTTATGGCTTCTAGGACTTTCATTAGTTAGTGTGCATACAGTTTTCATTTTCTATATCATTGTCATTATCATTGCTATCTTCATCACTTTCTAATGGGATGCCAGTGGCAGCTGAAGCACCTTTAGTTTCTCGGTCAAGAGGAAAAAAGCCAGTTCCACTGAAAGTGTCTTGTCTCTGGTAGAAGAGTACATATGCTGCTTTGGACTGTCAAAACAAAGGATGTTAAAATGGTTATGATTCTCAAATATCACATTAAACACATTATGAATTTTTAGGTGGTCACCAATTTTGGTGAGAGGGCATAAATCAAATAGAAAAACCATGCATGGTCAAATGGAAGTTACCAAAATTCATTAAATAGAAGACAATTTCTAATAAAGGAAGAATGGTCGTTAGAATTACAAATTTTTATGTGCTTCTAAATTATTTGGACCAAGAAATAAATGCAACTGTGTCACAGATTAACCTAGTTACTCTAATGTAAAACAGAATTCTACGCTTTCTTTCCTGTCATCTCTTAAGGAAAAGGTAAATTCCTTCCTTCTAATACTAGTCACTTCATCCCATGTTTGCTGTAGAGTCCACCTTTTCCTACCATCTTAAAGATACTGTTCCATCAATGATCACTGTGTATCTTTAATGAGTCCTTATCCACTGGACTTTTCTCTTTGGCCTTAACAAATACCTAAGGTTTTTCCTATCTATAAGTCCCTCTCCATTCTACCTCCCCTTCTAGCTGCCATATACCTCCTCTCTTCCTCTTCCTCACAGTCAGGGTGATAAACAGAATAGTCAATACTCATCATTCACTCTCATGCACACTTCTCAACTCAAAGTAATCTAGCTTTTCCCCAAACCATCCTAGTAAAATGGCTTTCAGTAGGGTCAATAACCTAATAAACAACTGAAATGGGTGCCCTTTTCCGTTCTTTTGGTCAATCTCTCACTATTTAATTTAATTTAATGCTTCACTATTTCTTTTCCTATCAACAAAACAATTTTTTGCTTCTGTGACAACACTACTCAGATCTCCTACTATCTCTTTGGCTTCTTCTCAGACTCTTCTGTGGACTCATTAAATCCTGACCTTTAAACATACTATGTTCTGTCCTCAGCCTACCATTGTCTCAACCTGTATCCTCTCACTAGATGACTCATTTAAACCTATGGCTTCAACTGCTGCCTAAGGCTGACAACTCAAATGTATAACCTAAATCAGTTCTCACCCCTGAACTCCAGTCTTATTAGTCCAACAACCTAATGGAAATTTCCACACAGTTATCATACAGGCATCTCAAACTTCAACAGCAACTATTCTTCCTATATTCCCAATCTTGGTGAATGGTGAAGTAAAAGTCATCTTAAACTTCTCCTTCTCTGGATCTCTACATCTATTACCTTTATTATATCTTTTATCAAGTTATATTAATTCTATCCAGTAAATATCTCATAAATCCATTCTTCCCTTGTTTATATTGTTCTAACTACTATTTTAATTGCTTAAATTATGTGACAGCCTCCTGTATGGCTTTTCTGTTTCTTTATTCAGTGTCTCCAATCTATCTTCTATGATGTTCTCAGAGAAATGTGAAGACACAAACTGAACAATGTTATTCTCTTGCTTCACAATCTAATGGCTTCTCATAGTCTGTAAGAAAATGTCTAAACAACTAGAATGCCACTTTTCTTGATCTAAGCGCTAAATTTATCTCCAGCCTAATTTCTTCCCCATGTCCCTTTAAGAGCTTTTCCTTTCAGTCACATCCAATTATGTGCTGTTCCCTTAAAATATCATGCTTTGTCATGCCTCCTTGTTTTTGTAGATACAGTTTTCTTTGCTTAGAACACCTTTTGTTTAATTTACTCTTATTTTTACTAGCAGACGAGGTCAGACATCATCTTTACCACAAGAACTTCCCTGTACTGGTATTATCCCCTCAAACCCTAAATCTGAGTTGAGACAGAAGTTCCCTTTCTAAGTGGCCATAGTAAGGTATTTAATAGTACTTATTATGCTGTAATTGTTAATTTACTTCTCTGTCTTCTTTAGTTTATAAATCAGAGATAGCTACCTTTTAAGCTCTGGACTGAGTGACAACTGTCTTTTTAACTCTGTTTAGAATGGAGTCTTTTGTGTATCTCTCTCTCTCTATCGTATTCAATTTGTTGACTAAATGAAGAATCATCATTGTTAAAATGCATGGCAACATCAAATTCGTAAACTATATATAAACAAGATAACTGTTTATTTGAAGCCAAGATTAGGGCAGTGTTGTTAACAAGACTGATGAGGAGGTGGGCAATTTGAGAATGTCTGGACTGGGAGATTAAGGAGGAGAACAGAATTGAATTTCTTTTGCAGAAAAAAAGAAATTAGGAGTTTAAGTGTAAACAAAAAATGTGGTTAATTAAAACACAATTTAAAAAATATTTATAGTATTCAAGTCTCTCTGTCATAGATACGGGGAGATAAATGACAGCATATATACATATATATGTATGCATCTGTGTGTACACAAACCCATACTGAGAGAGTCAGCGATGGATGATAAACTGATGCAAGTGTGAACAGATGGAACTTCCTCATTTTTTTACTATTCAGAAAATATCAAAGTAGTAAGTACACAAGTATTAATCCTTTATAAATCTGTAATTTGTTTTATCTAATTATATCATTTTGAGTTTAAATACTTAATTTTCATAAGGCAAGATAAGACTTTAAAGATCACAGATACGGTACTTCAAGGATTTTTTTTCTCTTGTTTAAACATCCTGGCTTTAAGTAGTCAATGTCTAGAAAGTTAAGAGCTGAATCTACTTTCCAAAGAAAAACTTAATTATTTTTATTAGAAACTCCATGTTGAAAACTACCAAAAATTTTTTTACCTTGCAATTTATGCTTTTGTTAGTGGGAAAATTTAGAAGACAAATTTCCATTTAGGGGACAATTTGACATTTCTTTAAATAAGAGTCAGTCTCTTTTAGCTACTCAAGCCACTAAAATATAAATTACAGTGTTCCATGAGCCCCTTTTATTAATTTATATTCACTCCTTAAGGCAGTGAATCCCATAGTTTTCAGGAAATATAAGACAAACTTACCACAATTTGGTCTTCAGATGCAGTGGAGACACTACTGTCATCAAAATAGTACCATTTTCCATCATCTTTATTTTTTGCAAAAGCAGTATCTAATGAAAAAAATATAATCACTGTGACAAAAATGATCTTGGTTTTCTGGGGAACTCCTCAAAACTCTATAATCATCTATATAAGGAATATCTACTAAAACTGCCTGATAATCATCTATGAGGCTTATTTATTACACATTCAATTGATTCAAATGATTTCTAATTTCCGCAATTAGATACCTAAAATAATTTTCATATAAGTTGAAACATTCTTTTTTCATCTCAGGAAAAAACATTATTTTTAAATTCACAGAATAACACTAATGATAATAAATGGTAATTAACATTCATGTAGTGCTTACTGTGTACCAGGCATAGTGTTATGCACTTTACATGTATTGTCTCATAAAGAAGGTATTATCATTACAATTCTCCCCACCTTAGAGACAGGAAATTAAGACATCAAAAGAAGGATAATTTACTCAAGGTAGTATACTGTTAGCTAGCAGTTAGGATTTAAACCTAGATCTGTTTCTGACTTCATAGTTTGAAATTTCAACTATTATTAAATTTTCTATAACAATTTCTTTTCTGATACCTCTACTCATTATGCTATAGTGTTTTTTTTTTTTTTTTTTTTTTTTTAAAACACCAGAATCTCTTTTAGTCTTTAACAAAAGTATAGTCGGTCCTGTGCATACATGGGTTCTGCATCCCTGAACCCAACCAACCACAGATCAAAAATATTTGAGAAAAAAAAATTCCACAAAGTCCTGAAGAGTAAAACTTGAATTTACCATGTGCTGAGTACTATGCTACATTCATGTGAATGAAGTGATGTGCAGGCATTGTATTAGGTATTACAAATAATCTATACATACAAGTATATGAGAGGATGTGGGTAGGTTATATGCAAATACTACAATATTTTATATAAGTAACTTGAACATCTGTGGTAACCACTGATACAAAGGATTGACTCTACACAGCAAGAAAAAGGCAAAAAGTGATTCATTAATCCACATAATTTTTAAAGATCTGCTTTAAGTTAAAAAAATGCCCCTTCTCCCATCCCATGCCTTGTATAAACTACTCAATAACTGAAGAAATAAAGTTGCACAATGTTTCCAAAATAATTATATGTGGTCATTGCTTCTAAAAAGTGACACTTTGTAGGGTATGGCTTCTAAATAATTCTTCCCATCCTAAAGTAAATATTATTATTATTCTCATTTGTATGTAAATACAAAATTGAGGTATTATCCTTAATATGGCTGAAATCAAAGGGCAATATTCTCTTTCTATGAAGTTACCTGTTTAGATGATGTTCAGAGGGAATGACAATACTTTGAAAGTAAGGCAAGCATTATCTTTGGTGAACCTCCACTGGTGGCCAGAAGATAATTCAAAAGACAAGCCGATCAACCAACCAGCCAACTAACCAATCAATCACAATAAAATAACGGTTTAAATTCTAAGTTGTTTGGTTAACGATTTTACTGAGTACCTAGCAGGTGGAAGAAATGTTTCATATTCTACCTGGTGTTGGTTCCCTCTCTTCAAAAGTCAACCATGGAGAGAAACCGTAGAAGCAGAGGAAAGTTAGAGTCAAAGGAACTAACAACAACAACAAAAAATTGAGAACCCTGTTCTCAATATATGAACTCAATAATATTTCTGTGTGCATTCAAGATGGCTGCAGAATGTGACAGAATGGATGGAGACAGAAATGAGAAAACAATCTAGAAGAAAGCTTTTAAATTTCATGCTTCAATTTTTGTCACAGAAATCAGCAATACTTAGGCTAACTGAATCAGAGTCTTATTGCTGTTTGAAAGTCCTGTTGGGCTAACAAAATATTTGACAACTAATATGACTGTACCCCATGCAGCTGGTTAAAAATCAGCCTTGGTGAGGAGTGGAATGAAACAGCAGTGGGCTGAACACTTTGAGCACACTTTTCTCTGTTTTCTCTCCTTCCAGCTACAAAGGACCTCTGCTAAGCTGTTGCTGTGCATGCTGTATTGTTTCTTGACCTGTATCCTTTCTTAAATCTAAGTAAACCTGGTGCTGGGTGCAGCCTTTTGTGTGCTGTGAGTTCGTTGATCTCAACCCAAGACCAGCGCAGAGCAGATGCTGCACTTAGGTCTGTGTGATCTGTAAGAGACACACTCAACACAAAGGCACAGAGTTTGTAAATTAAATGATATCAAGAAGAAAGCTAGAGTAACACTTGTAATACCTGAGAAAAAGAAAAAAGGGGCAAAGAATGTCAAATCCCGGTGTTAAAAGGAACAACATAGAAAGAAGAGCTACCCATTATGAACATAAGTATAACTATGCAAAATATTAACAACTAATAAAACGGTTGGGAGAAGCAGGTCAATCAACACTTTAGTAGGAGTCCTGACAAATTCCTCTCAGGAATAAAATGAACATAAAAAATAACCAGGGATAGTAATGGTTTGAATACAGTGATAAGCTTAAAATATCACAGATATAAAGAACTCTATATTTAAATGGGGAATGTATATATTTTTTCAAGCATACAAACATTTAAGGAACAGACCATGTACTAAGACATGTTGGAACTTTCAGACTCCTAAAGATTAATGTAGACGATGCTCTCAACTGCTATGTAATAAAAGAATGAAGTGACAAACTCTATATTTGAAAACTAAGCATATGATTAAATGACATTGTGCTAATTAGGAAATCATAAAGGAATGAAAATCTGAAGCACAGCTAAAGCAGTACTTAGCAGAAATTTATAGCCTTTTAATTAGCCTTCAATATAGGAGAAACAATGAAAAGCAAAAAGCTAAGCATTCAATTCAAGACGTTGCAAGAAGAGTAACATAGAAACCCAAAGTAACAAGAGGAACCATACAATGAAAGGAAGGGAAGAAATCAATTAGATAGAATAAATACATACAAGCCAGGTGTGGTGGTGTGCACCTGTAGTCCCAGCCACTCAGAAGGCTGAGGTAGGAGGATCTCTTGAGCCCAGGAGTTCAAGACCAGCCTGGGCACCATGGTGAAACCCCACTGCTACTAAAAATACAAAAAAATTAGCTGGGTGTGGTGGCATGTGCCTGTAGTCCCAGCTACTTGGGAGGCAAAGGTGGTAGGATCACTTGAATCCAGGAGGTAGAGGTTGCAGTGAGCCAAGATCGTGCAACTGTACTACAGCCTGGTGACAGAGAGAGACCTGGTCTAAAAAAAAATGTATAGATAAAATAAAATATAATAATTATAAAAAGTATAAACACATACAACAACAAAAATAAAAATTTAATAAGATGAAAAGCTAATTCTTTGAAAAGACTAATAAGATAGAAATCTCAGAAGACCGATACTTTTTTTTCTTTTTTGAGACAGTCTTGCTCTGTTGCCAGGTCAGAGTGCAATGGTGTGATCTCGGCTTACTGCAACCTCCGGCTCCCCGGTTCAAGCGATTCTCCTACCTCAGCCTCCCGAGTAGCTGGGATTACAGGCACGCACCACCACACCCAGCTAATTTTTGTATTTTCAGTAGAGACGGGGTTTCACCACGTTGGCCAGGATGCTCTTGATCTCCTGACCTCGTGATTCACCCACCTCCACTTCCCAAAGTGCTGGGATCACAGGCATGAGCCACTGTGCCTGGCCAAGAAGAATTGATTTAAAAAAAAAAAAAGAGAGAGAAAAAGAATGAAAATAGGATAAAAACAGTGTGATATAAGCATTACAAACAGCAATTCTTAAATAAAATGAAAAACCTCAATGAAAGGGATACATTTTTAGAAACAGAGAGAACATCAAAATATACACAAAAGGAAAAAGAAAACTGAATAGACCAATAGGCATGACATAAATAAAAACAATATGTCTGTAAAGCCTAAATGGCTTTACGGGTTAATTCTACTAGACTTTGATGAACAGTTAATTCCTATATTGTACTAGATGTTCCAAAAACCAGAAAAAGGATAAAGCATCTCAGCTTGTTTTATGACTCTAACTTTTATTCCAAACTAAGATAATGAAAATATAAAACACTTACAAAACCATTTCACTTATGAATGAAATTGTAACAACCCTAAATAAGTTTGACTAAATCCAACTGTGTATCAAAAAATATATAATGATAAGTAAGATATATCCAAGGAATGTAAATATCATTCAACAGAAAAATCAACTGCTTGCAGAGTGTCGAGTGTTAGAGCCATCCTGGGGGGCAATCTGGTAACATTTACTCACTTAAACTCAGCAATTTCACTTTTGGGTATGCAGCCTAAATAAATTCTTACATAGGATACCATAAACAATGGTTTATCAGTCTTACAGTGGTAGAAAGTGAAAGGCAATTTAGATGTCCATCATGAGGTAAGTGGAGAGAGAAAATATGGTAGATGTAAATTATAAGCAGTGAGAAACAACTGACTAAATGGACACAAAGTAACACAGATAAGTCTTAATAAGTGTTGAGATCTAGTGAGATCTATAGCACAGTACCAATTAAATGAATAAATATTAATGATTTATAAGAGTATCTGCATCAAACATGTTAGAAAGCAAAGGGGAAGGAGAATGTGGAGGGAAATGCACTCTAAATGGGACAACATTCCCTCCTGGGCCTTGAACTGAGGAGTATGATGAACTCAATTCTCTATACCCTATGTGAAAAAAAAATGTTCAAAAGCTGACTCATTCATTAATCAATACTGAACTACTATATGCAAGACACATCTGATATTTTATCCTTAAGAAGCAATAAATATCTTAAAGAAAAAAGTCTGGAGTTCTTCAAACACCACGATTGGGTAAAAAGGCAAACTGTCAACTTACAGTGTCCTCCTCCCATCCCTCCATAGTGGTTGGAAACAGCAATCAAATTATAGCGGCAAGGACCTGCATTTGGATTAATTAAGAATTCCGACATATCCAAGTCACTGTTTAAAAAAGAAACCAAGTTAATTTTTATGTTGTCCCTAAATGCAATGAATTCTATTCCCTTCTGCCATTGTTGTTTGACATATATATATATATATGTATATATATCCCTCTCTCACTAAAGAAATTATGAGTCAAATAACTTACAAAACAAATCATACATGTACCTCTGAGATATTAATGTTTTGGCAAATATTTGTTTATGGGTTGAAAATTTTAAAATGCTTCATTGAGGATATTGAAGAGATATCTACACTCTCATGTTTGTTGCAGCAATGTTTGCAACAGCTAAGATTTAGAAACAATCAAATCTTGTTGATTTGATGAAACTATGTGTTGCAATGTTGATGGAACTAAGTGTCTATCAACAGATAAATGGCTAAAGAAAATCTGGTACATATACACAATGAAGTACTATTCAGCTATAAAAAAGAATGAGATCCTGCCATTTCCAACAACATGGATGGAACTGGAGATTACGTTAAATGAAATAAGCCAGGCACAGAAAGACAACAGCCCATGTTCTCATTTGTGGGATCTCAAAATCGAAAGAATTGAACTCATGGACAGTGAGAGTAGAAGGATGGTTACTAGAGGATGGCAAGGGTGGTGGGAAGGTAGGGGAGAGGTGGGGTGGGGATGGTTAATGAATTAAAAAAAAAACGAATGAATAAAACATACTATTTGATCACACAACAGGGTGACTATAGTATTAACTTAATTATACATTTTAAAATAACTAAGCGTGTGATTGGATTGTAACACAAAGGATAAATGTTTGAGAGGATGGATACCCCATTCTCCATAATGTGACTATTTCACATTCCATCAAAACATCTCATGTACCCCACAAATATATACACCTACTATGTACCCATAAAAATTAAAAAATAAAAAAAATAAAAATGTTGAATGTTGTCATTTAGATTAACGTTTTTATGCTAACACATTTAACTCTCAGTATACCAGGAAAAACAGTCATCGCTATTGACCATCTGGGTCCAGTAGATCTTCATTTTAAAGTCAATTTTAGAAAGTACTTTATGGGCAGGGTCGGAGATTAAAAAAAAAAAAGAAGTGACTTATGTGAAGAAAAATATAGGAATAGTGAAAACAACTTTCTTAGAAGTTTTAAAAAATATTAATATATCAAACCCTAATTTTATTCTACATTTGCTGTCTTTGATGACCTATATACCTGAAATGGGCAACATCCCTTGAATGTGACTGACTAATCATAATCTATCATTCAAGAACCTGGAAAATGACTATCTTGTAAATAGCTTATTATTATTTCTGGTTGTTCTTCTTGTATCTGCATCATTAAAAAACAATAATGATTCTAAATTTTAAATACATCTCTAATAGATTCTAGTTTGTCATTACTTCTGATTCTTTATTTTTTTTTTTTGAGACGGAGTCTCGCTCTGTCACTAGGTAGGCTGGAGTGCAGTGGCGCGATCTCAGCTCACTGCAATCTCCACCTCCCAGGTTCAAGCGATTTTCCTTCCTCAGCCTCCTGAGTAGCTGGGACTACAGGCACGTGCCACCACGCCTGGCTAATTTTTTTGTATTTTAGTAGGGATGGGGTTTCACCATGTTGGCTAGGATGGTTTTGATCTCCTGACCTCGTGATCTGTCCACCTCGGTCTCCCATAGTGCTGGGATTACAGGCGTGAGCCACTGTGCCCAGCCCTGATTCTTTTTCTTATACTTACATTGCCAAATGCTATATTCTTGAAAACTTATAGCTCACTATTTTGTTAAAGAGAAAATGATCTTTTTTTCACTCAATAATTACAAATAATTTTAAATTTATAACCACCAATTATATTGAGTAATCCAATGAATATTTTATGTAATCTATTTCCTTCTAGTTACCTTTGTAGATACACCTGCCTTTAGCAATTGTCCACTTACTAACTGTATCAAGTACATTTTGGTGCACAAATATCACAGAATATGAAATAATACCACTGAAAGTTTTTTTTGCAAAATGGGATAGTACTAAGTTCTTGTACAAAATATTGTGTGATGCAGTCCTTCCTATTGAATGACTAAGTGATTGGGAATACAATGTTTCCTTTTTGTCATTCTGAATTCTCAACTGTTCAGTAAAAGCAGGGGAAGAAAAAAAGAGAGATAAAGCATGAAGATGTATACAGACTTCTTTGTACTTCTTTACAGACAAGATCAGGGTGCGTTCAAGGTGGTATGGCCATAGATGTATCTTTTTACAAATATGATGTCATATAATGGCAATAGGAAAACTGAAGGATGATGTAATAGGGATGATTTATTTCACTACGGTGTTATCCTTCTAAGCAATTCCATTATTCTGTTTTATTTTAGTCTTTTTGAAAACAGCATATTTAGGGCTGGGCGTGGTGGCTCATGCCTGTAATCCCAGCACTTTGGGAGGTCAAGGCGGGCGGATCACTTGAGGTCAGGAGTTTGAGACCAGCCTGGTCAATATGGTGAAACCTTGTCTGTACTAAAAATACAAAAATTAGCTGGGCATGGTGGCAGGTGGCTGTAATCCCAGCTACTTGGGAGGCTGAGGCAGGAGAATCACTTGAATCCAGGAGGTGGAGGTTGCAGTGAGCCGAGATTGTGCCATTGCACTCCAGCCTGGGCAACAGAGTGAGACTCTGTCTCAAAAAACAAACAAACAAACAAACAAACAAACAAACAACAAAAAAAAAACCACCAAGAAAACCCAACATATTTAGAAGTAAGTGATGAGTAATGATGAAATAATTCCTAGATAAACAAAATTACTAAGTACCATAAAGTATCTTAGATTTATAAATGAGACCAATTAACCCATAGGTAATATAACACAAAAGGAGTTTTATTGTTTTTAGTTTTTAAAAGTATATTTCCTCTTTGGTCTTTGGAAAATCTCTAAGAAAAAATAAAAATTTTGAAACACTGATCCTTATAAATTGTTAGAACTACTCAAAAACAAACTTGAAAGCTGAAATTGGATCCAATGGCACCTGATATTTACTAAAGGATAATAACAAAAAGCATCAAGTAAATTTGAAAGAAGAGTTGCTCAATACTTATAAAATACAATTAAAGCTTACTTGATAGGGAAATCAACTAAGGTATCCAACTTGTCTCTCATGTATCGACTGTAAGAAAATCGCTTGAGATGTACTACAAGTACTGGAGGCAAGGACCATAAATCCAATTTCTTTGTGGCTTGCTGATGTTCTTTACAATTCGGACAATACCTAAGAATAAAGAGAAGTATTTAAAGCTTGATAGAGGTACAAACAACCCCCATTAATGAAAATAACAAAAAATGTTCGGAAAGTTCTACATTTATTCAGTGGGCAATTATCGTATGCCTAATATGTACCAGGTTGAAAGCAACTCTTGTTATTTTTATTTTCAACACATTTTCCAAAAAGGTTAAACCATTATAAATTAATATACAAACCAATATTTAAAGACATAATGAGGGCTAGATTATTTCTCTTTTAGTATGCAAAAAAGACATCTGTGCTGGAAGATAGGTATTAGAAAATCTCAAAACTGGGCTCTAATGGAATAACATCACAAAATATATCACTACACTTTTCCTAAAAAGCTTCTCTCAAAATGATTACGTAGCTAAAATTTCTTGGAAAACAAGTAACTAAAATGAATTATTAATAGTATAATGGCTATTAGGAAAAACACAGTAATAAAATTAAGGCAACACTGTAACAGTATTTTTTAAGAACTTCCTATCCCTCTTAAAAGGCTACCACTTATATAAAGAATCCTTTACTATTTAAAACATCAAAGAGAATTTAGTAATTACTTTTTCAAGTTAATGTGGCACGTATCTCAGAATAAACCCTTAAAGAAAACATAAACAATTATTTAATTTTGTCTCTTACCAGGGATCTTCAGCACCTAGCTTTTCTTTTGTTGTAAAAAGTTCAATGCAATCTTTTAATTTCACAAAGGGTTTTTTAGGAGGTTTATACTCCACACTTTCATGTTTTTCAAAGTCCTAAAGAGAAGTATTTCTTGAGTTAAGAGAACAAATGAAACAAAACTCATTTTAGTGGTACCATCTTACTATGAATAATAATGAAAACTCCTAAACTTTCTCAAAAGAATCATAAAGCTTATTTCAGTTGAGATTTATATCATACTTCTAAATAATTCCTGTACACTCCTATATGGATGAGCAAAACATGTTCAAAATGAACTCTGAACCTTTGGGGAAAAAAAGGTATTTTTGCAAAGACTTTCTTTTCTAGTTCATGACCACTTTTTTACTGGCAAAATGAACATTTGGTGGAAGCAAAGAATGTAACACAACAGTATGATTATCTCTGGTAATCACATAAAGTAAATCAAGGAAAGGTAAATAAGTGAGTGATGACTTACCTCAGCAGCATTTTCATCAAAATATCGTTTTTTCAAATCAGGATCCCAATCCAAAGCAAGAAAAGATCTTTCTAAGGTGGAAAACATATTTTTTCTTTAAAATTTAATATGTCTTAGTATTAAAGTATATTTTAATGTTAGGATATACACTAGAATAAATAAATAGCAATCTTTTCTACTTGTACAGGTGATTAGGGCAAATAGCAGTTTCCAAGCCATTGAAATAATTTAAAAGTTTAAAAAAAGATAGAAAACTTAAGCATGAATTCAATCTCCATTTATGAAACACAGACACACATTTTGGTCTACTTAGATATTAAGTCCTTTCATATAAAATTTGAGATAGAAAAGTAAATGGTGTATTTCTTGACAGGGCTGAATTTCATGGTTTTCACCTAAAAAACAAAAAAACATGCTCTGCTTGTTTAATGTTCAAGCCATTTTTCACAAATACTTACCATCTAGCCTAAGCTGCCTATCATCAAATCTTATATGTCTGGTATCATCTTTGATGTAGTTGATATCAGTATTGCCTAAGTTGTTGAACTGGAATGTAAACAATCGTTTTTTGTGTCCCGTGAGTTGACCTTTGCAAGTGTCCTCAGTACATAATCCATTTTCAGAATCATTATCTCCTCCAACTGAATCTTCAGACTGACTGTTTTCATTCTCTGAGGGAAGTTCTTGATCCTGGCTGGATTCATCATCTGGCTCATCTGTTTCCATTTCACCTAATTTTAGATATTAGAGAACTTTAAATAAACTCAATGTTATATTTTTAAATTATTAATATTATTAGTCGTAGGTTTGCAGGTATTTTTTAGCTCTTTAATTCCCATTTTCTTAACTTTCTCTCTGAAGCAATTATTTAAGTGAAACATTTTTATAATTTAACAGAAAAGTCTTACTTGGTGAGCCTTCTTCATGTATGCCATTTGGGCCATTCCCATTAATATTTTGGTCCTTACAGCAGTGTAGGGATCCTTCAGTTTCTTCAGTTTCAGTAGATATTTTGACATATCGGCTTAAGTAAAATCAGAAATCAAACAAGTTCAGTACTACAAAGATAAAAACTTTAAAAATGTTTTCATTCTATCAGTAAAACAAAACTTTTTAATGTAACAGTGGTCACTTAGTAGATTCAAGGTTAAAATCAAACTTACAGTACCATACATATAGCTGACTAATAATTTGTTTTGCTCCTCTTTATAAAAATAATTAGTACGTTACCTTTTAGGTTAAATGTTAAATATTTGTTGCAAATAATTTCTCAACTTATCCTCATTTAGATGGTATATATTGTTGCTAAAAACACTTATTTTTGTATAATGTGATCTTTACATATGGGTTATGAAACCATAATAATTAGATATGCAAGAAAGAATACTAAATATATCAGCTTTCAAAGATAAAAGGGATCAAATGACATTCTTGATAACTTTATAATTCAAATAAGGGGATTTAGGAAGGCAAAAAATAGGCTGCCTTACAATACTATTAATCATGAATTGGTAATGTATATAAAGAAATGAAGCATTTGACATTTGTCATTTCACAGTGCAAACATATAGCATTTGACATTTGTTATGATTTCACAGAACAAACATGTAACACATAATTATTATAACATAAATTCCTATTTCCTTCCAACTGTAAACTTTTGGCCTAAAATTGCTACAGACTTCATGCTTCCTGGGTTTGAAATTACCTCCATAATGTGTTTTACGTGAATAAGAAAGTGGATTAGGACTATAATCTGACTATAAACAAAACTGAGACAATACAGACTTGTATAATTATATTCTGATAGTACCTTGTGTGTTTATTTTTATTAGCTATTTTATATTTTATTCCCATATTTATTTTGTCAATGTAGAATTGTTTGGCACTTACCACATTCTCAAGAGCAGGAGATTATAAAGTTTGTCTTCAGTATTGTTTCGTGGTACAGCCATAAGAAAAGGCTGACCAAAAAGTGAAGAACCAGTATGGTGGGTATAACTTGAGTGTCTGAATTTTTCTCTTAGGCAAACAGGAATAATCACATGCTCTGTATCTTCTGTCCTATTGATGTTAATTTCAAACCTACAAGGACAAAACTGACCATAAACTCTCAAAATTTTAGGTTACTTCTTTTGATTTTTTTTTCAAGTAATATTTTGCACAATGAGTTTTATACTTACACATAAATATCATCCCGTTCCATAATACTACTAAGGTTTTCATCCATAGCGAATATTCTGTGAAATCTATGATTGTATATATCAGTAACTATCATCTAAAAGGAAATAAATTTCTATTAAGCTGGTTTTACAACACTAAGAAACTAAATACCAACTTATATACTTCAACCCCAGAAACATCTTACCTTATCTGCAGGTATTCCTGACAAAGCAGACAATGCTGTACAAAGATCTAATATATTTCCAATTTTGGGGACAACCACTTTGTACTAAAAAACAAAAAAGAATTGTAATAAATTTGTTACTTTGGAAAAAAAATTCAGTAAATGAGAGTGACCTCATGGTTGCTACCTCACATTCATTTGGCATTTGGCTCAGTGTTTGTTTCTAATCTTGCCACCATCCTGGGTCCTGGGTGACAATGTCCACATGGATAATTTGTCCTAGTCTTATCATTCCTTGGTTCCTCAATTCAAAGACATTTGCATTAATCAACCTTAGTCAACTTATTAGATCCTGTCATCACTTGAAACTGCTCCCACTTTTGCTATGTTTTTTTGTTTGTTTTTTAGAGACAGGCTCTCACTCTGTTACCCAGGCTGGAGTACAGGGCATGATCTTGGCTCACTGCAGCCTCAACCTCCCAGGCTCAAGCCATCTTCCCAATTCAGCCTCCTGCGTAGCTAGGACTACAGGCGTGTGCCACCATGAGTGGCTAATTTTTATTTTTTAGAGACGAGGTCTCATTATGTTGCCCAGAATGGTCTCAAAATCCTGGATTCAAGTGATCCTTCTGCTTCAGTCTCCCAAAATGCTGGGATTACAGGAGTCAGCCACTGCACCCAGCCCCACTTTTACTATCTTAAACTAACAGGCTACTGTCTAACCGCTACTTCTTACTTCTGGAAATTCATTCTTCTCTCTTCTTGGCTTGCACAGAGATTTCTATTCCTTTTAACTCTGTTTTCTCCCAGTTTACCAGCTCCCTACTGTCTTCTTGCCCTTCCACCCAGGCCCTACATGCTTTATCGCGAACCTTTAATGTCTTTGTTACTCAATTCTATTCATTCCACTCTTGCTAAACTTTCTCAGAGCTGTTCATATGTGCTGGAGAAAATTTCTCAATTTTAGAGGTTGGTGTGCTACAAATTCACAGTGCCCAATCTCAACCGACCCTTTGACAGTACCCAGAAATAATTCTGCATATCACACATCTGCTTATTCTCTCATTTATCTCAATAACTATTTAAAATCTTCATCGGACTGGGTGCAGTGGCTCACGCCTATAATCCCAACACTTTGGGAGGTCAAGGCGGGTGAATCGCTTAAGCCCAAGAAGTTCGAGACTAGCCTGGACAACATGGCAAAACCCCGTTGCTACAAAAATACAAAAAATTAGCTGGGCATGGAGGCACACACCTGTAGTCCCAGCTACTTGGGAGTCTGAGGTGGGAGAATCCCTTGAGCCCAGGAGGCAGAGGTTGCAGTGAGCGAGAGCTGAGATCACACCGTACTGCACTCCAACTTGGGTGACAGAGCAAGACCCCGCCTCAAAAACAAATAAACAAACAAAAAAACAAAAAAACTTCACCATTCTTTAGGCTTCCTATTTCACTACTGCTCCCTTAATATCAGCAGAATACCTATTTTACCTCAAAAACAGAAGCTACTGGGTGGGAAAATCTCCAACTTCCTGTTCTCCTACTAACTTCTTTGAATACATATAGGTACTTTTTTGTCTCTTGCAACACATGGGAAGACAGGTGTCTCTTTTCTTATTCAAGGCTAACCCTAGCATCTATGCTCTAAATCCCATGCTCTTCTGCTTTCTCTGGGACCTAAACCCAGCAATTATTCTTTCTTCCATTTTATCTTGACTCTTGCATAAGCACTGGAATATAAAGTCTCTCAAAAAACAAGCGTCCCTCATTGCTTTCCCTCTAATTATCTCCCCTTTTCCTCTATTTTATAAATAACTTTATTAATGGTATCTATATTATAATTTCCTTATCACATTTACTTCTCAACCCTCTTGCTGGCTTGTCTTCACCTCTTTATTTAACTTGTTTCCAAGGCTGCCAATACTGTTTACAACTTATCAGTCTTTATTTTATTGACCTCTTTGTAATATGACTGCTGACCACTTTCTCCTTAAGAAATTCCCTTTCCTTATAACACGACTATTTCTTAATTCTTTTCTATTGCTATGATCATATTCTCCTTTTGAAGTTCTCCTATAGTGTTCTTTAGAGTTTTGTCTTTAGCCTTCTTCTCAATTTTATATGCTCTCCCTGGATGAGGTGACAGTATCTCCTGATTTGCTTTGGCCAGTCCTGGATTAGCCTGATATCCTAGTATAATTATTAATGACAGTCCCTTCTATTTTCAAAAGAGTTCTTGTTTAGATGATAAATCACAGGGTCACCTTAGCCTTAAGTAATCTCATTCTTCTAAAACACTGACTATCATTTTCATAGAGCTCATTGCCCAATTTACATCTAAAGCAGTCTCTCTCCTTTGGTCTAGATACACAAATTCATTGCCTACTGGATATCTCTACCTAAGTGTTCTCATGCATCTATAAGTCAGCATGTCCAATGCTAAACACAGGATTGGGTCATGTTAGGCCACCATGCTCAATACGAAAATCGATTCCTTCTTCAACTTGTTCTTCCTATATATTCCACTAAAACAGCACTGCTGTCTCCTCTTTTCCTGTCAAGTAAACTTGGCATCATCTTTGAATATACTCATACATTTTCACTTCCCACATTCAACTGGTTCTTCAAACTGCCATCCTGACACTCATTTTCTGAGCTGAAGCGTTTGTCATTTGTCTGTCGTCTGATCACTAAAAGCTTCTTATCTGGTCTTAGTGCTAAGCCTTTTCTAACCAATCTCTGTGCTAGCCAGAATCATCTTTCTCAAACACAATTCTGGCCATATAATATCTATACTTAATAGTCTTTAATGGCTTCCCTAGTTTTTAGGATGAAGTTCAAACTTCTTATACTGGCATCAAAGTTCTTTGTGATCTAGCTCCTGCTTGCCATACTTGTAGACTACAGAAGTGGGCCATGTCCTCTTTTGCCATAAGTTCTTTCTACATGCCACTATCTTGCCCTATAATGCTTTTATTTCTAGTTTTCCCCTGCTTATAACCTAATTGTCCTTCAGAATTCATCACAGGCCTCATAACTAGTTTGGGTAGGTTACTCTTTCTGTGTTTTCTTGCAGCACCCTGTCAGAGCAATTTTCACACTGTATGACAAGCTTCTTGAAGAACAAGGACTAGAAACACCATTGTATTTCTAGCACCTTGCACAGCATGAGAGCCCAAGACATAATACACATTCAACATTTTTCCTAATAAGCTTCCATGACCTAAATCAACTTCAGTGATGGGAAAACTCAACAAATAGGCAAACTCAGCTAATTTCACTTTCCTCACGAACTGGTTAAAGCAAGTGATCATTCTGTATTTGAGTTGGTACTGCCTCTAAATGGAAAAAAGAAAAAAAACAAAAAAACAAAACACAAAACAACCGAATTTCTCTGTGCTAACCATGGCTCTAACTTCCACAAATTTATATCATTGGTCACCAAATGAGAAAAGTGGTAAGTCAATGAAATTCACATTGCTGGAAAAATAATTTCGAGCCCAATTTATGGAAGAGTACTTATCATATACCTTATGGACTAATGTGTAAATTAATGCAATTTGCCACTATTATGATATAGATTACTTATATTATTGGCATGGGAGAATATTATCTCTAACAAATGTGCTTTAGAGGAATAAAATATCTACATTTATTTTTTGTTGCAGTAAATTTATACTCATTATTCTATGCTCTCTTGCTCCATTACACTCATTGGTGTATATTTGCAAAGTTACAAACTAGAGAGGTAAGGATGTGGTTTGGCACTGTTATAGTTTTTCACCATTGAAAAGAATGTTAACAATCTTGTACTTAAAAAAGAGTGAATAAGTAAATACCTAAAGGACATAACTTTAAAAATGTGAACACATATTCCCCAGGCCAAAAGTAAAAGCAGGTCTTTATTGGCTCTGGTCACAGATAAGGGATAGTACTTAGCACTCCCCAGTGAAATATTGATGAGGGCATTGTGTTCAATGAGTTCATAAAGAAAACATAAAGCAGCAGAAAAACAAATAGCTTAAATTTGCATAACTAAGTACATACCTAGTATCTACTAGACTTTAATTACTTTGAATAAAAGGACTGTGTTTTTAATGAACACTACATACACTCTGCCTTTGTTGACAGTAAACCCAAATACATCCCTGAATGGTAAGATCATAATTTTGTTCAAAGTATAGCTTTCATATAGACATCATGACTATTACGAACTAACAAACTGAGCTATTTGGCTAAAAATTTACAGAAAACAATCTTCTAAAGCAGGAATCGTATCTGTTTTGTTTAGTGAAACAGCTTTATACTTAGTAGGTGCATAGTTAAGTATCTTGATGAATAAAATTTTTGAATACTTCTTGTGCATTAATATCTACAAGCCACAAAAGTTGGAAATACAAAGGTTTACAAGGTCCCTGTCTTCAAAGAACTTGTAGTCTAAGGAGAAAATATAAAAGTAAGCCAAAAGTTATAATAAAATTAGTTAAGTGTTAGAATTCAGGGAAAGAGAGGTAGAAAAAGAAGAAGTTACTTTCACTGGGATGGGTCAAGTGTCAGAAGAGGATTATATAATAACTAAGGAAGAAAAGACAGTGCTTTACCCAAAAAATATAAATAATGCAATTATAAAACTAGGTAACGGAATCAGGCAGACAATCTGACAGTAAGACTTAACACAGGACTTTTGCACAGAATAAGTAATATGTGATACTTCAAAGTATTAAAAATTAGAGAACATTACTGAACGAAATATTTTCAGTCTAACTTCTACTTTAAGTTCCTAAAATGCCTAAAAATTACAAGTATTTAAATACACTATTATCACATTATGAATTAAAATGTACAGTATTAGCTTTACTTCCAATAGCCACTAGTAAAAAAATTACAATTAACACGAAACTTGAAGTTTAAAAAATATAAAAAATGTTAATCTTCATAAGGTAATATTCACCCAATATTATAAAAACAAACCTCTCATCTTTCTTTCATGAGAAAAAGCCTTTTGAGAATTTTTTATATGACACATGTTGCTCTTTCAAGATTGTAAAAAGTTACACTAATTTCCAAAGTACTCAGCTTATAAAATCTCTTATACAAATAAACATTATTGATTGGGCTTGATAATTCAACACTTAATTTTTATAATAAGGACTCAACACTAAAAATAACAAATGCAAAAAAACTAAAAAAACAAACAAAAAAACCCCCATGATTTACCTGCATAGGTTTGGTAAGCGGATCCATTCTAACTAAGTAAACTTCCAAAGTGCGTTCTTTTTTCATGGGCAATGGAAGTGTCAAGTAACAAAAAGGATCAAATGTTACTGAAATCTTAGCACACTCAGGACAAACTAAAGTTGATTTGAAAAGGCCATGAAATATATCTACTATGATAGAATCATTTCGTTTTAAATGGTTTTCCCAGGCTTCTTCGGCAACTACCTACAAGGATAACAGACACAAATTAGAAAGAGGTTATCACAAAATTATAACAATGGTGACAATAAGATCATGAAATTTACCTTATCTGGCCTTCCATCTGCATCTTTTAATTGTATATATGGTTTTTTCCTAATTCTATTCAAATCCTCATGTAATCCATCTAATAGGAAAGCTAATAGTTCTTGACAGTCTTGCTGCTGATATCCAGAGAACTGAGGTGCAAAACGTCCTACCTGTGTCTGTAAGAAATGCAGAACCATAAAATCAGTTCTAGGAACAGGATTGATTTTTAAAAATATGTACAATAGATTCTCATTATTCATGGATTCCACATTTGTGAATCTGCCTGCTTGCTAAAATTTATTTGTAACCCCAAAATCAATTCATGGTCATTTGGCAAAAAATTTGAGTCACCTGGCATGCGTGTTACCAGCTGGGGTTGAACAAGGTGATGCTTTGGCTTGTTGTTTCAGTTCTGAATCTATAAACAAGTGTCCTTTGTAGTTTATTTAGTGTTATGTTTTTTCACATTTTTGTTCTTTTTGTTGTTAATTTCAGTATTTAAAATGGCCACTAAACGAAGTACTAACATGCCAGGCTAGTGTTCCTAAATGCAAGAAAGCTGTGATGTGCTTTATAGAGAAAAAGTATGTGTTAGATATGCTTCATTAAGACATGAGTTATAGTGCTGTTTGCTGTGAGTTCAGTGTTAAGGACTCACTCCTGTGAATAATAAAAATTGTATACATGAACAACAGGAATATATATGAATTATATTTTGTTTTGCATTCCTAGTAAGCACTCAACAAAGCTTATCTGGGATAAAACAGATCAACACATGTAATCCTTATATATAAAAATGTATTGATCTTTGGTCATAGATTTCATTGTCATTAATTGTTGTTTCACTATTTGTCAAAGGATTTTCCAGATGTTCTTAATTCTTAGCTTTAGGTATTCCTATTGCCTCCTCCTGTAAATGTCTGGTAGGTAGATAGTAAGAGGCAGGTTCTCATCCTTGCTGTATTACCACATAAAGATAATCACGTATCTGAAAGCATTTTTAAGATAACTACTCTAGGCTCTCACTTAGTTTTTATGTGCAAAAGGAGGATGAGTCTTATAGAGAGAACAGAAACATTAATGTTCATACTCAATTTTCCAAATCTTTGCATCACTATTTTTTTTTGGATGAGACTGAAAATAAATCTAATAGTACGAATCATCATGTGACAGAAAAAACTCACATAAATCAAGAACCTATTTACACATAATTTCAAGACAGAAAATCTACCAAAACAAAACCAATTAGAAAAGATGGGAAAGAGCTGAGAGATGGTTTGTCTGGACTAGTATGTCCAAAGTTTAGAATGTTAAGGAAGACAAATACAGAGGTATTTTGATTTGCTGGTTGTTTTTTATTTTCTAAGAACTAGTATATAGCTAATAAAAAATGTTGTCTAGTAGATGTCCTATATCAATGCCATTTAAATTACTTGTATAAATAACAACTTAAAATTGCTTATTCTCTTTACAAGTTTAAAATTTCTCAAAGTTTCACCTATATAGTTAAGTAGGAATTTTTTTAACAACATAAAGCTAAATTTCAGCCATAAAGCTTAATTTCAGCTCAGTTCTTATTTGAACAATAAATACCTTGATAAGTAACAATTCACACATGTGAATAACCTTAAAAGTTTAAGAACCATATTGAAAGTACACTTAATTTTTAGTGCTTGGTTTGCAGACAATTTTCATTTTGATAATTTTTCAAATTCATGACTCTCAAAGTAAAATGGGTTCTTAAGAGTTCAGTAACGCCCAAATTTAGTCTTTCACATTTGTATAGAATATTCACGTAGGTTTTCCAGAGATGTACTATATTCCAAAACAACTATACAAACGCTCATTGCTGTCTCCATAATCATTCTTGTACCACACCAGTGTTTTTCAACTTTTTTTCATTATTCTCCCCATCCCAGATTTAGACGTAAAACAAAAACAAAAACAAAACGGATAAAACTCTTCCATATCCCTCCCACCTAAATTTTATACCACAGATATATTGTATATCTATTTATGTACTGTATTCCTTTGGAGGGCCACAAACCATTGTAATAGCTACTATTTTTCACTCCCCCTACCCCAAGAACCAACCTTTGTACCCTTGTAGGTGCCCTTGCTAAAATGCATTTATCACACTTACCTTAAAGGCTCTTGGGGTGACGTAGCTAAACTTTCCAGACCACATTTGCTTGATCAGTTCGGCATAAGATTTAGCTATTTCACCTCTCATTCCTAAGGGATTGTCAAAATTCAGTTCTTCTTGATACTTATCATTGAGGAAATACTCAGTAAGTGGAGGTGTGTTGCTCAAACACTGCAAAAAATAAAACATATTTTCAAGTAAAAGTAACCATACTTCATTTTTCTTAAAACACATTAAAAAGAAGAGAGAAACAAATTGATTTGCTATAATACATAGAGAACATTTAAATGATGGTTCCTTGCACTAATAACTGGTCAAATAAACACTCAAATGATGTACTCAACTATTCATTTCCCAAATTTCAAAATAATTACTTATAATAAATAAAAATGCTAGTATCTGCTGCTGTAAAGTCTGCATTAATTTTAACCACAGCAAACTACCTGGTAACTGGGAGAGAAGCTCAGTTTTCTTTCCTTCTTTTACTTGATTGGTAGAAATTATGGATTGTCTACTCATCCCAGGCACCTGCAAATTAGCCTGAGTAGGTAAAAACTGAGATAGAGTGCAAGCAAGAAATTAACTTAATAGAGGTATTTACTGCTTCCATTGTCAATTATTTCTCATGAAAGAGCAGCCTTTAAACCTTCCTTTTGGTCAACCATTTTTAGAAGAGACAGTACAGATTACTTGAGCCTGAGAAAATAAACTTCAGTATGTGAACTCTGGTAAGTGTGTTCTCACTTCCAGCTCTTCTTTAATGTCATAAACAATGCAATTTTCCTTTATGGCAAAATAAAAACTATAAACAAGTTAATTGTCTCTTTCCAATTCTGAATTAAATAATTTCATATTTAATATAAAACAGATGGCAGAAGTACAATTTTTCCACATTTTATCTCAAGTTGGAATAATTTTAAGGTGACGATCCATATGATTTGACCTCAATACAAACCCAGTATTATCAACTAGATGTCTATAATATGCAATGACTAACACAGACATATGGTCACATAAGTAAATTTTTTTTTGCTGTAGGAAGATATTTGTGTTGGAATTAAGTGGCAAGGTGCTGCAAGGAAGCTAGCTGCTTGCATGGAAAATAGTAGAAACTCACTTTTATGAGAGTCTGGGTTCACATTAATGGAAATCAAAGTTTTTTGAAGCTTGCTTATAGTCATCTGTATTAAGTTAGATAGGTTTGGTAGGTATGAAAAGTTCAGTCTGTTGAATTCATACAGATAACTTATATGCCATAAACTACGACTATATACTATGCATTGTTTAGCTAAAATTTCAAAATATGCAGTCAATGTCTACTTAGTTTTTAAAAATAATTGTGGTACTCAATTTCGTGGTTTCAATTATAAATCAACATGTTTACTGAAGTAGCCAATAATATCTATTTAGAAACTTTCTATATAATAAAAATAATAATGTTTATTATAAATTGCTAGCCTGGCCCCTACCTCACGGCAAAAGGGAGAACTGGTTATATCATGGAATTTACGATTATATCACTCTTAGGCAATTAAAATAATAAAAACAGCTAAAACGTTTGGAGTGAGCTATATAGGCCTTTAGAGTCATATACATATTTTCAGCAGTAGAACTTTTTAATATATGTGAGCAAGAGAAACAAAGGTATGCTACAGTGTAGGAGGCAATTAAGAGAAAGGATGCTTCCCTAACTTTCTACCTCTTAGATCTCAACCTATCTCATAATCTTATACTCCTTTTGAGTTTCAGTTTCTTTTCTTCTTTTGTAGTATATGTCCTTTTAATTATAAACCCAGCACTAGAGGGAGGTCCAGGCAATTTAGAATGGTAAATGCCATCACTTAGTATCATCTGATTTAGTACAAAATATGATCAACATTAAATAGTCAGACAAAAGAGAGGTCAGACAGGAATTTCCAACAATTACCAATAGTTTTCCACTTCTTATATTTGATCAGCTCAGGGTTATGCTAAGAATATAACATTCCATTATTGTCTGTTAATGCAATTATATAAAGAACCTAATTTACAAATATCTCAAAAGAACCAAGTTGCGCAAACCTGAGTAATTCTTAAACTTTGTTATTACTGAATTATTCACACATACTCTTATCCTGGAAAGAGCTTACAGGTATAACTGAACATTTTTTAGCTTTCCAATAGTATCCAGAGTGATCTCCCTAAAATGTACATCTCATCATGTTGCTTCCTTGCTGTAAATCCTTTTATGGCTCTCCCTGCTTACAGACTGGAAGCCCAGATTCTTAGAAGGGTCTGTCTTTTGCTCATCTATGTAGCCTCATCCTTTGTCAATACTCTTTTCTTTTCAACTCTTCCAGCTTTATTTAATTAGTCATTCCTCCACATGTTCTCTCACTCTGAAAGTTTGCAACATTACTCCATCTACTTGGAAATGTACTTTTTTTTTGGCCTTACTAACTTCTATAAATCCATCAAGATTCTAGTATCCTATCTGGGAAGCCTCCCTTAGATTTCCTTATAGTGTTTTCTCCTGTATGTTTCCTTAATGCTTACTACTTACTTTTATTATAGCACTTATCTGATAATATACTGTAACTTTAATTTTTAGTTTGTTTTGCCAAATGAACTGAGACCTCCATGAAAGGAGGTACCAGGGTATTCTTATTTATATTGCCAGCACTGAGCACTATGTCACCTGTCACTGAGCATGTTCACAATAAATGTATGCTTACTAAAAATATCTTTGCCTGTACTTACTAATGCATTTATCCTCTTGATTTTTACTCTTTTCCTTCAATGTTTGGCATAGAGAGGTCAATAAATTTTTGTTGAATGAAATACTATTAAATGGAGGAAAAATATATTTGTAAAGAATAATCTCAAAAATATCTTCAAGCACTTCTACCTAAATGCTAAACTGTAAGAAGGGCAGTACCTATTACAAATCTTTCTGCCCCTTTGTCTGATTTTTCATTCAATCCACTACCTGCTTTGTAAATGATCCTCTGCTTTGATTTTTAAAAACTCCTTGAAACAGAGACCAGCATTTATTTTCACAGTGATACATGCTGGTTTCAAACTGATTATAATTCAATGTTAACAAATAACAACAAAATACAAATCATTTTAATGATAATTTGCCTGTGTTATCTGTGAGAATATCATAACCAATATTTAAATGTAAGCTATTTAGTCCTAAATGGGCCCAAATAAACATTCTATTTGTTGAACATATATTCTAACAAGCGACACTTCCTAACAATTTGTATAAACACATATAAATACATAAATTCAATAGTCAATATAACTGTTCTACTAATACCCAAATCATATTAGTTTAAAAACTAAGATGATGTCTGATGTTTCTCCCTCATAAAAATACCATCCTTTTCACCCTCATCTTGAAAATATCATTAGGAATCAATAGGTTCACTTTATTTTTTGTTTTGAGACGGAGTCTCACTCTGTCACCCAGGCTGGAGTGCAGTGTCACAGTCTTGGCTCACTGTAACCTCCACCTCCCGAGCTCAAGCAATTCTCCAGCCTGAGCCTCCCCAGTAGCTGGGATTATAGGCGCCCACAACCGCACCTGGCTAATTTTTGTATTTTTTGTAGAGACGGGGTTTTGCCATGTTGGCCAGGTTGGTCTCGAACTCCTGACAAAAGGTGATCTGCCCGTCTTGGTTTCCCAAAGTTCTGGGATTACAGTTGTGAGCCACTGCACCAGACCATGAGTCAATATGTTCTTAAAATAGTATACAGACCAGTTAAAATATTAAAAGTTCTCATAATTTTTGGTAAATTTCAAGGCATAAATGGAAAAAAAAATCAAACAATTAAAAATATTGCCATGTCCCATGTGATGTTGTATCAGTATTCAATGTCATCATTCTGATAGAAAAAAGAAGCAGTTCCTTTTTTTTTTTTTTTTTTGAGATGAAGTCTCACTCTGTTGTCCAGGCTAGAGAGCAGAGTGCAATGGCGTGATCTCAGCTCACTGCAACCTCCCAGGTTCAAGCAATTCTCCTGCCTCAGCCTCCCAAGTAGCTGGGATTACAGGCCTGTGCAACCATGCCTGGCTAATTTTTGTATTTTTAGTGGAGATGGGGTTTCACCATGTTGGCCAGGCTGGTCTTGAACTCCTGACCTCAAGTGATCCACCCACCTTGGCCTCTCAAAGTGCTGAGATTACAGGCGTGAGCCATCGCACCTGGCTGAAGCCAGTTTCTTAATGTTGGTCATAATGTAGTTTGATTAGTAATTACTTTATGCAATTCATTATTTAACATTTTCACATGAGGCTATCTTAGAACACGAACATTTTGGACAATTATAAGAACACTAGTTACTTGGACTGTCTGCAATTAAATACTATGTTTTAATGAACAGAGATAATTTTCAGTCAACAATAATTTATTGTACATTTAAAAATAACTAAAAGAGCATAATTGGATTGTTTGAAACATGAAGGAAGGATAAATGCTTGAGGTGATGGATACCTCATTTACCCTGATGTAATTATTATACACTGAATTCCTGTATCAAAATATCTCATGTACCCTCTAAATGTATGCAGCTACTATGTACCCATACAAATTTTAAAAAAATACATAAAATTAAAAATATATAATTTTATTGGGTCAGTAATGAAAATAATCAGTTCTGAAGTATCTATCGCGAAGATTCTTCTACTATAAAAAAACCATTTTCCTATCAGATGAGACTATCCCAAAACAATTCTTTTCTTAAAGATACATATGTTTTAAAAGTCTTCCATATGTAGGTAGCAAGAAAACTTCCCTTTTATCCTGTAAGACACTTTACTGAGTGATATAATATGGACTAAAAATCAGATATGTGTTGTGCCTATGCGAATATCTCTACTCTCAATGCTTCCTGGACTATTAAACAGGACAAAACTTCCTGCAACAGCCATGGTTGTTCTTAATAAAAACTGAGAATATATATGAATGTATTATGAAACACAAAAGAGATTATATAAACAGTATTAGTTAGTATGTTATTTTTGTGGCTACTTGTAAGTTTTGTGACATGTCTACCAGTTTCATGCCATTTGGAGCTATGCCCCTGTTAATTTATTGGAGTTCAATTGCCTGACATTGACAAATGCTAAAACTTCGGTGTTTCAGGAGAACTAGATCTCAAAATGTGTCGCTAATATAATAAGGTCCAAATATGAGGCTATGTGACTGATCATAAGACATATTTTTTAAGCCACATTTTTGTTTATATCACAATGGTACCTGCAGTTGGTCTTCAAATTGGGTAGAACTGAAACATGTTAAAAATAAAGCAATACCCAGACTAAAGAAAAACACTTGGTACTAATAGTTCCAATTTTTAATGAAAAAGAGAAAAAGAAAAAAATTTATATTAACAAGTCAATGTACTTAATAACTAGGGTTAAATATTTTTATATTTAAATATTTTCAAATGCTCCTATGTAAGTTATTAGTACACAAAACTGACAACAGCATTTGGAAATTTAAGGATTAAAAAACTAAATTTCATATTTCACAAATACGAAAGTTTGGAGCTCACTAACCATGGTAATAATGACTGGTTGGAAAGTTTAGGACATGAGCTATTATGAAAAGTTGATCCATGAGTAATGATTAAAAAACTAAATTTCATGTTTAATATATGGTAGACTTTTGGAATTCACTAACTATGATATAATGACTGTTGGAGAGTTCAGAAAGGAGAGTTCAGAACATGAGCTATGATGAAAAGCTGATCCATGAGGAATGGTAAGAATGGCTATTTTATGTGCAAGACAATTATTTAGTGAGAAGTGACTGCTAAGTGGTTTTGGGGTTTCGAACTGGCTTTGTGGTTCTCTACTTGTGCCTTCATATACATTTTCTATGGGAAACTGCAAGTAATAAGAGTACTCGAATTTGAATTAGGCATCTTAAAACATATTCCTTAGTTTAATGTATTGAGACTGCATGCATTCTTGCCTTTCTTAGAATATGCATCCCCTATAAGAAATTCCTATTTATTCTTAAACACTTACTTCAACATCTCTTCTAAATGTCATATCTTTCTCTGTGTATCAAGAACGAATATTCCTTTCTCTGGGCTAACTTGATACCTCGAACTCAATTACACTGCACTTGAGAGCAGAGTCTATGTCTTATCCACCCTTGCACCTCAGGGTCTATCACAGTATCGGGCACACTCAATAAGGTATGTGGAATGAACGGAAACTTGTACGATAGAAAGATTAGAAGTAGTCTTTAGAGACACTTAGAGCAGTGAGAAAAAACTTGACTAAAATGAGATCTGAATTGCAACCTGCTATAATTCGCATGCAGCCCAAAGTTCTCCATGTTCAAAAATAAAAGTCCAAATAATGCCTAAAAAGGTTTTCCTAATGAAGGAAAATAACCCTTATGACTTCCCCAACAACTATCAAGATAAATCCATAAGTAAAAAGTATGCAAAAGAAATATGTTTGGAAATATATTTTTATGAAGATCATTTCCCCTGAATCTTCAACCTGGAAGCAGACATAAAAATTCTAAAAAAGAATTATTCTAAATAATCAAATGTCTCATCCAATGGACACTCTGTGATATGGTTCAATATATTCAGGCAATTAATTACACCCTGAAGAATTATTTATAAAAATATTTGAATGGTTTATGCATTCTTTATTAAAGTATTAATTCTCTATTAAAAACTCTCTAGTTATAAATACCCTTCCTTAACCTAATATCCTAAAACTGAAATATTACGCAGAATGATTTTCTTTTGTTATGTAATTACTTGGAAAGATGCAATGCATTGCACGTAACTTTTCTTTATATACACATGCACAAATTCTATTGCTCTTCCATTACTTTCAGAAAGTACTTCTACTAAGTATGTTCTGACTAATAAGCCTAATGTTTCTAGAGTCCTCTGAAAAAATATAACAGCTGCATGTCAGAGTCTCAATTTTGTATTTTGCTAAATTTCTACATCAGTTTTTTATAAATTGATGAAGTCAAATAATGTTCTATTATATAACCAAATCTCAAGTCTTCAGTCAACATATTTTAGGAAATGAATAATTAATAGCCATCCCAATAACTTGTAATGCATTTGGAATTTCCCCAGTACCTGGAAAATAGCCAAAGTAATCCCCTTCAAAAAGAGAAAGTTGTCTTTTGTAATGCTGAATATGAACCACTCCCTTTCTGTTCAGGTGCTCCAGAAGCCCAATTCTCAAGTGATCATGTATGCTCACTATTTTAGTAAACCGGTAACTAGAACAGGAAAGAAAACAAACTTAATTTTTGATTACCTAAAGCTTTTGAGTTGTGTAACTCATTCTATAACTGATCAAAATGTAATACCACTCACAACCCTTAAAAAAATGGCTATACCTTCTAACTGACCAGTACTAAAAATAAAAGCCCAATCTAAATATAATAAGGGATTCATTCTTAGTTTGTTATGATTTAAAAAATAAAATAAAACCTGAAGTAATCCATGGTTAAAGTCATCTTGGAATACTCTCAAACAGTTTTTTTCTGGATTTTAAGGTTAGATGAAAATAATTTTTAGATTTGCCATGCCAATTGTTTTCTAACTCATCATGACAATAGTATAAGCATTCTGAAAAGGTACTGTATGATTCCAAAGCAATCTACTAATATTGGGATATTGGCTCTAGTTCTGTAATGCTACACGAGTGGATAACATAGCAAAGTTTGAGGTAAATTTTTTCAATTAAAAACTACAAATATAGGCCTGTTTCTTCATCAAGTAGATTTTTAAAATGATACATTTTAAGTCACTTGATGTTCTTATTTTTGTTATTTTTTTTCTAAGAAAGGTAAATCTCATTAAATTTGAGAGATCAATTCTGAAGATCACATATTTTGGGAAAGCAAATATAGCTACAGCTCTGTTTTACTTTATATCTCCATTTTTCTTCAACTTTAGAAAAAGAACAAACTTAGGCAAGTAAAATAGAAATGGATATAATTTTCCTCTATTTTTTTAAGACTTTTAACTGTTTTTTCCCCCCGTCAGTGAAAACAGAACTAGCATACTCTGCTTAAAATATTAAAATGTTAAATAAAATTAGTTTTACAAGCAAGGTTTTTGACCTGGACAAGGATGTTGTCCTAACACTTAAATATATATCATTAATCTGGTCCCTATGCTTAAGACATGAATAAAATTAAACTTCATCTAAAGTCCCCACTGTTGTCCCTTCTTTCAAATTCTATGGTATTTCTTCTTCACATACTATTTGAATTCAATGAAGAATTATCAAAATTCTAGGAAGTACAAATACTGATACTGATGGGAAACATTTTGTTGGCTAGCAAAGAAATGTCAATCCTTTTTTGCCCTCATCTACATAGCACCAAGGAAGGAGAATTCTAAGTCTGTCAAAAAGACTACCCTATTACTTGCAGTGAGTAAATTCTGTAACTAGAGATGTCAATGTTAAAAAAGCCATGATTATATGAAGACCATTAATTTTCATATTGAAAGCCAAAAAAATATGGATAGAGGATTCACTTATGACACAGATAAAAGTGGAAGTCTCTGTGATAATTATTTCACCAGCAAAAAGGCTAGAAGATTAGGATAAGTTGTTTTTAAATAAGGTTTTGAAACTATTAATACTAGATTATGTCAGCAGTTGTCTGATTTCATTATTTTATTTTAGTGACAGGCTATTCATGAATTTTAAAAAAATTTCATATATTCACTTTATGGGAAGTATGCTAAAACCAGAAGGTTCTAATAACATTAAGAAATGTTGGTGTAAGTTACATTTATTTTAAAGAATGGAAGCTTAAATGGAAGAATTGAATGGAATTCAATTTTAATGTTAAGTTACATTATTTCCTACTCCATTAATAATTCAAAACTGGCTCACAATGAAATTTAAAAGAATTAACTTTTTAGGCAAGCAAGACAGTCAAAGGATTTATGAAAAAATGGTTCTTTATAATATTCAGTAAAGAAACAATTTTGAATAAATAAATATTAAGCATTGTATGATTTTACTAATTAAAGTCTTAGTTCTTCTGCAAAGGCATACAGGAAGGGACAACGGATTTTTTTTTAAAGTTTATTGATTTGTTACATTCTTTAAGAGAAATAATCAAGCCATTTTTGTAATAAAAAAACTTTAAATAATTGTTCAACAAATATTTATTAAGAGATCATTACTTTAAGAATCTCTGTAAGTATACCAATAATGTTCTAAAAGAATTTTTTTCCTATCATTCACTGTGAAATATTTCAAGGAACTATTTCCATGGTGGTGCTGATATGATCTGTCCGGCTGTGACTAACATGCCAGCTCAATTCAAGTGCTAGCCAATCGACTGCATTTGCAGGACCGTATATGGTCCAAGAGTTATTATACATATATAGGTAGTTCTCTGACCCTTCAGCTGCAAGAAATAAATATATATTACGTGCTATAATTCTTATTAAAATTACTGTGCTCTTTGGGAGTTTAGATAGCTCAGGTCAAGTTCCAAATAATTCTGGTAAATAATCTTTTCTAATGCAGTGGTTTGCAAACCATGTGTGTGAAAGGACTAATTTTTAAATACTGAACACATTATTTTTATTAAAATATATCTTGATGTACATTTCACTAATTCTTGCAACAGCTCTGAAAAGCAAATTTAGTAAGTGTTATCTCCTGTTCTAGAGCTGAAGAAACTAAGTCTTGGAATGGATAAGTAACCTGCTTACTCACATACACAGAAGAAAAGGTGCAGAGCTCATATACAAACCCAAATATTTCAGCTCGAGCTATTTTTACCTCCTGGTGCTATTCCCAGTTTTCAAATGATTAGTTCCACAGCAAAATACACTTTCATCTAAATCTATATGGAAGATAATTTTCTATGTTTCTCAATGACCTAGAAGGCACTTCAGGTAGAAACTTTAAGTGTAAAAGTGCAATAATTACATGGAAAGGACTAATTTTGAACTGCTAGAAAAATTAAATTAAAAACACCATACAAAAAACAAGTCTTGCTTTTCATTATTAAACTTGATTTAAAATTACCCTATCATATTGCTATAGAGATTTTTGATCACTTACAATTTCTGTGCTTATTTTATTGTTGACCAGAATTATCTTGTCCATAGACACATTGTAAGAAACACTGTTCTAATGTGCTTACGATTATCTGGCACTATACTAACACTGGGGATATAAAAGAGAACCAAAGATAACCTCTGCTTTCACAGTTCTCACCACATAATACGTATTTGTCCATGAGAAATGGATAGAAGAAAGACGGAAAGTGTGAAAAAGGCAAGTAGGGAGGCAGTAACAGTATATACAAAGAGTTTTGAAACAATCAATTCTAAGAATTGAAAGTAGTTTTGGCTAAAGAGGTAGACAGAATCCAGTTTGAATTTTATCCTTCAGGTGACGGGGCACAGGTTTTAAACATATAATAATCATATTTCCTTTATAAAACAATAAATTTGGAAGCAGTATATTCAACACATTTGAAGAGGACAAATGATGGAACAAAGATGACACAGATATATTTTGAGAGTTCACAAAAAAGATGCTTAAGAATTGAAATAATGTAATAGTAGGAGAGGAAAGGGCAAAATATGTGCTATATAAGAAGTAGAATGAACAGGACTTGGGGTAAGTCTTAAGTTTTTGACTTGGGTTACTAGGTTGTACCTATAAGAAAGTGTAGGAAATAAAACAAGATTAGTGTAAGTAGGCATCTTGAGTTTAAGTTACATGTAGTTTAACTTGGCAGGAATGTCCACTTAACAGTTACACATTGGAGGGAAATTCAAAGACAGAATTATGCATGAGACAAATTTTGGATGTTAGTATATAAATGGATGTCAAATTCTCAAAGGTAAAGGGGGTACAAGGAACTTAGCAAACAGGAGGTCCAGAGTGACCTAATCAAAAGCAATTTCTATAGGGTGGTGTGATGATAACAGTACTTGATATTTTTATATGTTTACATGTGCCAAGCACTTCCCAAGCACTTTATCTTCATTTTACAGATGAAGAAACTACGAAGTTTCTTATCCAAGGTCACACAGCTTGTAAGTGGCAGAATTAGGATTTGAATACAGGCAGTCTAGTTCCAAAATCCATGCTTTGACCTACCATGCTAAGCAGCTGACAGGCTGTGGTGAGATAAGGACTAGTGAATGGGAGATGGGAAAGTAGGGGGAAAGCACAGATCATCCTTTTCAAGGTCATGGGTCTCCCTTACTCTACTTCCCATCTGAAAAAAATGCTTGACTATGTATATATGCTGAAAGGAAGAAAGACAGTGAAGGTGAGGTTAATAGTATAAAACAAGGCCAGGCGCAGTGGCTCATGCCTGTAATCGCAGCACTCTGGGAGGCCGGGATGGGCGGATCACGAGGTCAAGAGCTCGAGACCATCCTGGCTAACATGGTGAAGCCCTGTCTCTACTAAAAATACAAAAATTAGCTGGTGTGGTGGTGCATGCCTGTGGTCCCAGCTACTCGGCAGGCTAAAGTAGGAGAATTGCTTGAACCCAGGAGGCAGAGGTTGCAGTGAGCCGAGATCGCACTACTGCACTCCAGCCTGGCGATACAGCGAGACTCTGTCTTAAAAAAAACAAACAAAAAAATAAGTATAAAACAAAGGAAACAAGGGAACAGGTCTCAGAGATGGGAACAGGTCTCAGAGATGGTAACAGAGGCTCCAGGTATCATCATGACGACAGACATATTTTTGGTATGTTATTATACAATGAGACTACTGTAAGTATAAAAGGAAACTAAATGTACGTATTCTACTATTAATATTAAGGATTCCCTTATTAAAAAAGTAACATTTTGGTCACAAATTTGTTTCATTTTAAAAACACTTATTAGAAGTCTTCTCCTGACGAAGTACAGAAAACTGCATTTAGAAAAGCCCTAGAAATTATTCATAATGCCTCAATTATGTAACAAATGTAGTATATAACAGAAGCAGCATTATGTGATATACACCAAATCTGGTATATAATTGAGGCATTAAGAATAAGCATTATATATTGCTCAAGATACTTTAGGTACTCCTCTTTTTAGAGCTGGCACATGTGTGAAAAAGCATCAGTAGTTGGCATATGAAAAAATAAAATAAAATAAATCAGGTAGCAGAAAAAAAAGGAAAAAAAACAGTTGGTATATAAAGGATTTCAACATTTTTTATTGAGTGTGTCAACAACGTGTTTTTGTTGTGGTAAAACAGATTTCTGATATGGGAATTTCTGAGGTGAAAAAATGTAGAAACTAGCATGAGCTATGTTTTAATCTGCATCTCTGGTAATTGTCTATTTTATGACCAAATGAACCAAAGTCATAATGGACAGTAATATGCTCTAATAAATGAAATAAAAATGTGACTCAAATTTCACCTTCCTGATAAAGCCTCACTTATGTCCCAATGACTCAAAGAAAGAACTTTGCTTCTATGACATTTTGCTGATCACGTTTTCTATTCTATAACATATTATATCTTATTTATATGTCTTCCTCATTCACTAAACCATGAACTTCTAGAGGACAAGTACTGTCTTTTAAAATTGTGTATACCAAGGTCTAGAATGATGCGTGGCACATAGTAGAAACTCAGTGGATGCTCGTTGAGTCAGCTAAATAAATTAGCTACTAAAAACATGGAAAGGAACAACCAGTACCAGCCACTGCAAAAACATACCAAATTGTAAAGACCATCAACACTATGAAGAAACTGCATCAACTAATGGGCAAAATAACCAGCTACCATCATAATGACAGAATCAAATTCACACATAACAAATATTCACCTTAAATGTAAATGGGCTAAATGCCTCAATTAAAAGACACAGGCAAATTGGATAAAAAGTCAAGACCCATCAATGTGCTGTATTCAGGAGACCCATCTCATGTGCAAAGACACATACAGGCTCAAAATAAAGGGATGGAGGAATATTTACCAACCAAATGGGAAAAAAAAAAAAAAAAAAAGCAGGAGTTGTGTAATATTTGGTAAAACATATTTTTAAACCAATAAGGATCAAAAGAGACAAAGAAGGGCATTACATACTGGTAAGGGGATCAATGCATCAAGAAGAGCTAATTATCCTAAATACATATGCACCCAATACAGGAGCACCCAGATTCATAAAGCAAGTTCTTAGAGATCTACAAAGAGACTTAGACTCCCACACAGTAATAGTGGAGTATTTTAAACACCCCACTGTCAATATCAGACAGATCAACGAGACAGAAAATTAATGAGGATATTCAGGACTTGAACTCAGCTCTGGATGAAGCAGACCTAATAGACATCTACAGAACTCTCCACCCCAAATCAACAAAACATACATTCTTCTCATCACATCATTGCACTTATTCTAAAATTGACCAAATAATTAGAAGTAAAACACTCCTCAGCAAATGCAAAAGAACGGATATCATAACAAACAGTCTCTCAGACCACAGCACAATCAAATTAGAACTCAGGATTAAGAAATTCACTCAAAACCGCACAACTACATGGAAACTGAACAGCCTGCTCCTGAATGACTACTGGGCAAATAACGAAATGAAGGCAAAAATAAAGATGTTTTTTGAAGCCAATGAGAACAAAGACACAACGTACCAGAATCTCTGGGACACATTTAAAGTACTGTGCAGACATATACACCATGGAATACTATGCAGCCATAAAAAAGGATGAGTTTGTGTCCTTTGTAGGGACATGGATGCAGCTGGAAACCATCATTCTTAGCAAACTATCACAAGAACAGAAAACCAAACACCGCATGTTCTCACTCAAAGGTGGGAACTGAACAATGAGATCACTTGGACTCGGGAAAGGGGACATCACACACCGGGGCCTATCATGGGGAGGGGGGAGGGGGGAAGAATTGCATTGGGAGTTATACTTGATGTAAATGATGAGTTGATGGGTGCTGACGAGTTGATTGGTGCAGCACACCAACATGGCACAAGTATACATATGTAACAAACCTGCACGTTATGCACATGTACCCTAGAACTTAAAGTTATAAAAAAAAAAAAAGTCATATCTAAACATCTACTGCTAAAAAAAAATAGACACGGCTAACCTGTAATGTCTAGGTGTACATTCCACTGAGAAAACCGTAAAAAGAAAACACAAGGAAGTTATTACTAGAGAAGCGGTCCCTTCTTGATGGGAGAGAGGGACTGTCGCTGGGAGGGCACACAGGGAAGGAGTTCTTAGGCTGGCGGGGCACAGTTTTATTTCTTGACCTGGACAGTGTTCATTTTATAATTCATTAAGCCATACACCTGATTCATGTTTTTATATGTGTTTATTTTATAATAAAAATATGTTGGCCGGGCGCGGTGGCTCAAGCCTGTAATCCCAGCACTTTGGGAGGCTGAGACGGGCGGATCACGAGGTCAGGAGATCGAGACCATCCTGGCTAACACGGTGAAACCCCGTCTCTACTAAAAAATACAAAAAACTAGCCGGGCGAGGTGGCGGGCGCCTGTAGTCCCAGCTACTCGGGAGGCTGAGGCAGGAGAATGGTCTAAACCCGGGAGGCGGAGCTTGCAGTGAGCTGAGATCCGGCCACTGCACCCCAGTCTGGGCGACAGAGCAAGACTCTGTCTCAAAAAAAAAAAAATAAAAATAAAAATAAAAAATAAAAATATGTTTAAAACAAAACAAAACAAAAATAAAGTACTGTGCAGATGGAAATTTACAGCACTAAATGCCCACAAGAGAAAGCAGGAAAGATCTAAAATTGACACCATAACATCAAAATTAAAAGAACTAGAGAAGCAACAGCAAACACATTCAAAAGTTAGCAGAAGACAAGAGATAACTAAGATCAGAGCAGAACTGAAGGAGACAGAGACACAAAAAACCCTTCAAAAAAATCAATGAATCCAGGAGCTAGTTTTTTGAAAAGATCAACAAAATAGATAGACCACTAGCCAGATTAATAAAGAAGAAAAGAGAGAAGAATCAAATAGACGCAATAAAAAAATGATAAAGGAGGATATCACCACTCATCAGAGAATACTATAAACACCTCTACGCAAATAAACTAGAAAATCTAGAAGAAATGGATACATCCTTGGACACATACACCCTCCCAAGACTAAACCAGGAAAAAGTTGAATCCCTGAATAGGCCCATAAAAAAGTATGAAATTGCTTTGGGAGGCCGAGGTGGGTGGATTATGAGGTCAGGAGATCGAGACCATCCTGGCTAACATGGTGAAACTCCATCTCTACTAAAAAATACAAAAAATTAGCTGGGTGTGGTGGCGGGCGCCTGTAGTCCCAGCTAGTTGGGAGGCTGAGGCAGGAGAATGACGTGAACCCAGGAGGTGGAGCTTGCAGTGAGCCGAGCTCACACCACTGCACTCCAGCCTGGGCGACAGAGCGAGACTCTGTCTCAAAAACAACAACAACTAAAAAAACTCTGAAATTGAGGCAGTAATTGATTAGCCTACTGACCAAAAACAGCCCAGGACCAGATGGATTCAAAGCCAAATTCTACCAGAGGCACAAAGAAGAACTGGTACCATTCCTTCTGAAACTATTCCAAACAATACAAAAGAGGGACTCCTCCCTAACTCTTTTTTTTTTTTTTTTTTTTTTTTTTTTGAGACGGAGTCTCGCTCTGTCGCCCAGCCCAGGCTGGAGTGCAGTGGCGCGATCTCGGCTCACTGCAAGCTCCGCCTCCCGGGTTCACGCCATTCTCCTGCCTCAGCCTCCCGAGTAGCTGGGACTACAGGCGCCCACAACCGCGCCCGGCTAATTTTTTGTATTTTTAGTAGAGACGGGGTTTCACCGTGGTCTCGATCTCCTGACCTTGTGATCCGCCCGCCTCGGCCTCCCAAAGTGCTGGGATTACAGGCGTGAGCCACCGCGCCCGGCCTCTCCCTAACTCATTTTTGAGGCCAGCATCATCCTGATACCAAAACCGGGCAGAGACACAACAAAAGAAGAAAATTTCAGGCCGATATCCCTGATGAACATCGATGCGAAAATCCTCAAGAAAATATCGGCAAACCAAATCCAGCACCACATCAAAAAGCTTATCCACCATGATCAAGTCGGCTTCATCCATGGGATGCAAGGCTGGTTCAACATACGCAAATCAATAAAAATAATCCATCACATAAACAGAACCAATGAAAAAACCACATGAATATCTCAATAGATGCAGACAGGGTCTTAGACAAAATTTAACACCCCTTCATGCTAAAACCTCTCAATAAACTAGGTATTGATGGAATGTATCTCAAAATAAGAGTTATTTATGACAATCCCACAGCCAATATCATACTGAATGGGCAAAAACTGGAAGCATTCCTTTGAAAACTGGCACAAGACAGGATGCCCTCTCTCACCATTTCTATTCAACATAGTATTAGAAGTTCTGGCCAGGGCAATCAGGAAAGAGAAAGAAATAAAGAGTATTCAAATAGGAAAAGAGGAAGTCAAATTGTCTGTTTACAGATGACATGATTGTATATTTAGAAAACCCCATCGTCTCAGCCCTAAATCTCCTTAAGCTGATAAGCAACTTCAGTAAAGTCTCAGGACACAAAATCAATGTGCAAAAATCACAAGCATTCCTATATACCAATAACAGACAAACAGCCAAATGATGAGTGAACTTCCATTCACAATTGCTACTAAGGTAATAAAATACCTAGGAATACAACTTACAAGGGATGTGAAGGACATCTTCAAGGAGAACTACAAACCACTGCTCAGGGAAATAAGAGAGGACACAAACAAATGGAAAAATATTCGGCCGGGCGCGGTGGCTCACGCCTGTAATCCCAGCACTTTGGGAGGCCGAGACGGGCGGATCACGAGGTCAGGAGATCGAGACCATCCTGGCTAACACGGTGAAACCCTGTCTCTACTAAAAAATACAAAAAACTAGCCGGGCAAGGTGGCGGGCGCCTATAGTCCCAGCTACTCGGGAGGCTGAGGCAGGAGAATGGCGTGAACCCGGGAGGCGGAGCTTGCAGTGAGCTGAGATCCGGCCACCGCACTCCAGCCTGGGTGACAGAGCGAGACTCCGTCTCAAAAAAAAAAAAAAAAAAAAAGAAAAATATTCCACGTTCATGGATAGGAAGAATCAGTATCATGAAAATGGCCATACTGTCCAAAGTGATTGATAGATTCAATGCTATCCCCATCAAGCTTCCACTGACTTTCTTCACAGAATTGGAAAAAACTACTTTAAACTTCATATGGAACCAGAAAAGAGTCCGCATAGCCAAGACAATCCTGAGCAAAAAGAACAAAGCTGGAGGCATCACGTTACCTGACTTGAAACTATACTACAAGATTACAGTAGCCAAAACAGCATGGTACTGGTACCAAAACAGATATATAGACCAATGGAACAGAACAGAGGCATCAGAAATAGCACCACACATTTGCAACAATCTGATTTTTTACAAACCTGACACAAGCAACGGGGAAAGGATTCCCTATTTAATAAATATTGTTGGGAAAACTGGCTAGCCATATGCAGAAAACAGAAACTGGACCCCTTCCTAATACCTTATAAAAAAATTAACTCAAGATGGATTAAAGATTTAAAAGTAAGATCTAAAACCATAAAAATCCTAGAAGAAAACCTAGGCAATATCATTCAGGACACAGGCATGGGCAAAGACTTCATGTCTAAAACACCAAAAGCAATGGCAACAAAGTCAAAACTGACAAATGGGATCTAATTAAACTAAAAGGCTTCTGCACAGGAAAAGAAACTATCAGCATGAACAGGCAACCTACAGAATGGGAGAAAATTTTTGCAATCTATCCATCTGACAAAGGGCTAGTATCCAGAATCTACAAAGAACTTAAATTTACAAGAAAAAAACAACCCCATCAAAAAGTGGGTGAAGGATATGAACAGACACTTCTCAAAAGAAGACATTTATGCAGCCAACATATGAAAAAAAGCTCTTCATTACTGGTCATTAGAGAAATGCAAATCAAAATCACAATGAGATACCATCTCATACCAGTTAGAATGGCGATCATTAAAACATCAGGAAACAACAGATGCTGGAGAGGATGTGGAGAAATAGGAATGCTTTTACACTACTGGTGGAGGTGTAAATTAGTTCAACCATTGTGGAAGACAGTGTGGTGATTCCTCAAGGATACAGAACTAGAAACACCATTTGACCCAGCAATCCCATTACTGGGTATATACCCAAAGGATTAAAAATCATTCTACTAAAAAGACACATGCACACATATGTTTATTGCGGCACTTTTCACAATAGCAAAGTCTTGGAACCAACACAAATGTCCATCAATGACAGACTGCATAAAAAAAAGTGGCACACATACACCATGGAATACTATGCAGCCATAAAAAAGGATGAGTTCATGTCCTTTGCAGAGACATGGATGAAGCTGGAAACCATCATTCTCAGCAAACTATCACAAGAACAGAAAACAACACACCGCGTGTTCTCACTCATGAGTGGGAGCTGAACAATGAGAACACATGGACACAGGGAGGGGAACATCACACACCGGGGCTTGTTGTGGGGTGGGGGGATAGGGAAGGGATAGCATTAGGAGAAATACCTCATGAAGGTGACGGGTTGATGAGTACAGCAAACCACCTTGGCACATGTATACCTACGTAACAAAACTGCATGTTGTGCACATGTACCCCAGAACTTAAAGTATAATAATATAATAAAAAAGAAAAATTAAAAAAAATAACTAATTCCATTCACTAAAAAAGAATAAATAAAAACAAGAAAACAAGTTTGGTTGCTTTTTATTAATAACTCCTTTGCCCCTTTCTCTTTCCAACTCTAGATGAATCTAGGCATCTGTTTTATGCACCATGTAACTGAACATTGTTGGAAAAAATTTCAAGTGAATGTATTTATACCATTCTAAATTGATGTTTTCCAATATCAAATGAGACCTCAACACTGCTGAGCAATCTTCTTACCCTTTCATTCTTAGCTAATGATCTAGTCTTGTATTTTGGGGATAATGGAAGCCATCAAAAAATCTAGACATTGCTTGCATCTGTAATCCCTTTCTTTCCTCCTATTACAAAGGAAGTCTCATTCCTCCATTCAAATGTATTGTAGGGTTTAGTTCTCGGATGTCTTTTTCATAGATGCCCTCATTTAGACACAACCATTTCCATGATTTTAAATACCATCTACAACAGGCAGATTTTTATTTCCAGCCTAGGCCTCTGATCTATATTCCATAGTAGAATATCCAACTGTCTATGATCCATCTGCTTTGATGTTTCATAAACTGAACATGCCTAAAATTAACTCATAATCTCCTCCCCACCCCAAATTTACTTCTTCTACTATGTTCTTCTTCCTACTACTCTGGAATTTCATTAAATGGTTACATCTGTCATTATGATATATAAGCCAAAAACTAGAGAGACACTTGTGATTCCCTTCACCTTTCATTAATCTGAGTGCCTTCTACATGCCAGACACTATTCCAGGCAATGGGCTACAACAGTGACTAAAACAAAATCCTCCTGGGAGGGAGAGAGGGAGAGAGTACGGGGTGGGGACGTGGGGAGAGGGTATCTATGTTGGGAGTAGGGGAAGATACACAGACAAGCAAAAAGCCCTGATAGATATAAAGCATGCCAGATGGTTATGAGTACTGTGTGGAATGTTGGGACAGTCACCATTTTTTACAGGGTGACTGAGGAAGGACCTGATAGATAATAGAGACCTAATGGAAGTGAGAAAGCAAGAATATAAATATTTAAGAATATTACAAGTATAGGAAACTGCAAGTTCAGAGACCCTAAGGCAGGCACGCTCTTGGCACGTGTGAGGGTGAGGATGGAACAAGGTAAGCATGGAGGTAAGTGATAGGAAATAAGCTAGCATGGGGCTAGATCCTACAGGGCTTTGTACTTTGTTTTAAGGACTTTGGCTTTCATTGAGTGAAATGGGAAGGAATTTTGTGTTATTGCCTAAGTAACAGAAAATGCCTTAGGTTTGAAACAAATTGCTGGCTGTTCTTTTAAGAACAGATTGAGGAGGGTAAGGATAGAAGCAAAGAAACCAGCTAGCAGGCAAATAGAATAAACCAGATAAGAAGATGGTAGCCTGAAACCTGTAGTGCCTTTGTAACACATTAAAATCTAAAGTCTCCCTATATGATCTGGCTTTTGCCTACTCTTTCAAACTCATTTTGTCTCACTGCTCTTCATACATTATTCCACAAACTACTCTTCTGGTTCCTCAAACCTGCCCTTCTTAGCGGCTTTGCACATGTTTTTGGTCCTTCTAACTTCACCTGCCAAACTCATACATATTCTTTGGTCAAAGCTCATGTTACTTTTGGTAAATATGACACCCAGCTTAAATCAGGTGCTCTCCAAGCTCCCGTTAGCACTCTACTTTCTCTTTCATCATACTTATCACAATTCATGATTGATTAAATATTTATCTCCCTCATTAGACTGTAAACTCCAGGGAAAATAACTGTTTTGTTCATCATGGCATAATTAGTGATTATGAGAGTGAAAGTCACCTAACAGACCTTCAATAAATATTTGCTGAATAAATGACTTCATAAGTCATTCATTACTTATGAATTACTTGAAAAAAATTACCTAGCTTGATAATCTACAATATTCTTAAAATAATGTTCTGAATAACTTCTGGCTTTTGAAAATCAACTTTGTCATTGAAGGATGAAAAATATTCACCAGTGATACTTAGAAGAATAAAAGCAATTCCAAAAGGAGTACTTGAATAGTTTTTAACATTCTAAACATCAAATGAATTAAGTGTGTATATAACCTCCTAGGGAAACTGTTTTAAATGGCACAACATTAATGCTACTTAATGACAGCATCTTGTATTATGGGGGACAATCATTTGAACTAAACATAAAAACATTTTTAACAATTGTACAACATGTGAATATACTTAATGTCACTATACACTTAAAATGGTTAAAATGGTAAATTCTGTTATATTTTACCACAAAAAACAAAAGCATTTCTTATAGGTTGATTGGCATAATTTCAAAAAAATACATTATCTCAAAATGTACTGAATAACAACCCAGTTTTAACTCGTAATAACTTGTCTTAGTGACTGGAAATCAAACTTTCCTTGCTTCAATTTCCTCATTAGTGAAATAGAGATACTTATGCCCTAACTCACAGACTTCTGTGAAGAGAAAATTAAGTGAAAAACAATAAAAAAACCCCCTGCATTATGCAAAGAAGGGTACTGCTATTAACAGAGGCTGCAGGTTCAATACGGGGCTGTTAATGTTTTAATATGGGTTTATATGAGAACTAGTAACTGATTTAGATATTACTATTAATCGAACAATGGTTTAAGTAACCAACTCACTGACCCTCTTCCTGCCCAGATAGTTTATAAATCATTGTAAAGAAGTAAATGGCAATCTTTTAGAAAACACTTTGACATCAAAAGAATGAGCTGCTTGATTTTAAGTAAGAAAAGTAAACCTAAAATAAGTTTTTCTTTCCTTTTATTTTCTTGCAGGGAGGGAGCAAATCCGTAGTTCCCCTTACAGATTACAGATGGACATTTCTTATGTTTTGCTTTTAATTACAAACAGATTCCTTGAAATAATTATAAAAATTGATACGATACTTCAGCCTAATTATATAATAACTTCTCTTATAAGATGTAGTCACTACAATACTATCTAGTAAGTATATTATTAAATTGGTGTTGAACTTTCCTAGCCAGGATAGTGTAAAACCATTCTGTATTTTAGAATTAGATGTAGTAATTTACAACTCTTTAAAAGAACCTCTCTATTTCTCTAAGATCTCTATTATGTCATTTTCCTGTTACAGAATTAGGGACAGATAAAACACATAAAAACCTAGATTAATTCAGACAGAGGCATTAATCTTAGGGAACTTTGCTTATTAACTGAGAATAATGTGAACAGTGACAAATCAAATCTCATGTCAACATCTGAGATTAAGAAAGGCATGTTTTCATAACAAATCATTATTAGCCAAGTTACACAAGTGCAAGGCATTCTTTTAGAGATGCCATTTCTCCCCTAGTTGTGAACACTAAATTTTTATAGAACTATCCCATATATACTCTTTCTTAAAATAATCTGAGAACATAGGTTCTTCTTTTCCCACCTCTGTTCTCTTTCAAAAAGGAAGGGGTATTCTAGTCCAAAGGGAAAAGTAAAAACGTTGTTATCTATGTTGAGAAAAACAAATGGTTCTAATGCAGGTAAGGTTGTTTCCTTTTTTTTTTTTTTTTTGGCTTTTATCAAAATGGATAGATAACCTGACTGAGTTGTCATTTGATAGAGGATTGAACATATTTTTGATGACAATGTGTTATGTAATTTCTGGCACATAACATGAAAGGAACTCACATAATTGAGTTTAATATCCTGGATTGGGATGAAAACCTGACCTAGAAAGTAGTATTTTTTAATTTTTCATCGGCCACACTCTCAGTTTATCAGAACAAATACAAGATCCTAAACTATTTTTTAAAAAGTGTTTTGTGTCTCAGAAGTGAGGTTTTTCCTTTTACAATGAAAACTATATTCATTTAAATATAAGGTTGGTAATTTAAATAAAATTAGAAGGTTTTGCGTTAAACTGGACTTCTGAGAAACTGAGTTCCAATAAATGCAAAAACAAAGTCTCAAGAGCAGGCTAGTTGAAGTAATGTAACACAGAAATAACAGCTTCAGAAATAACTTTTTCTGTTTTACAATGTAATGAAGATCTATCTAGTTTCTTAAAAGTGTTACTTCTGTGTAGTATTACTTATTCTCTTAAATTAAATCTTTAAAAAAGTTTAAACTTTCAACATTCTTCTAAATTTTTGAAATTGTTTTTTTCTAAACAACAGATCATAGGGAAAAAAAAGCTGACCTTAAAAATGCTTGAAATCCCAACTTATTTTATATTTTATGACAGGAATAATGAATGTCTTTGATTAGTGTCACTTTTTTCAAGGACTTCCTAGAATCTATTTAAGGAGCTCTATTATGTCCAAGTAAAGATTTTGAAAACAACCATCTTATGCCATGCTGCTTTCCAATGGAGAAGACCACATTACTCCCCTGCTTCAAATCCATCTGAAGAGGTGTTTCATTCAGGAAACTAACCATGAGCCTCCTAGGTAGGCCTTGACAATGAAAAAGACAAGGGTTGAAGTGCTCTTGAATCTACTGAACTAATGCTAATTAAAATTATCACCAATAATGCAAAATTTAAAAACTGGGCACTCTCTAGATGGAGTAACAGATTTAGGGCACTAGAAAATTATCTTATTATATTATTTGAACCAATGGGACACGGTGGTACATGCCTACAATCATAACTACTCAGGAGGCAGGGGCTAGGGGTAACCAAACTCAAGAATTCTGAATTTCCAAGTGCCCTACAAATAGAATATTCATAAACAATTCTATGTTATTATATCCCTTCCTTATCAGCTTGCCTAGGAAGAGTTAAATTAGCATAGTTCAGAAATCAAAGAGATGATAAATACCTACTGCAATAACACTACATGAAAAATAAAAGTACACTCAATTATTTCTTTTTAGTCCACTACGGTCCATGTGGAAAAAGACTCAAGAAAAAAGAACAGACACAACGGTTATGGAGGACAGAATCTTTCCAGAGTCATTCTGCTTAACTTCTTGAATTTTAAAAAAAGATGAGATAATTTCTACATAATACCTATACAGTGTTTATGATGTGCCAGTCAGTATGCTACGAGTTAAAATCATCAACTCACATAACCCTTAGAAAACTACTAAGATAGGGTACTATTATTTTCTTGTCAGACAATGAGAAAAATGAATTGTGGAATTAACTTGCTTAGGGAAATACAGTTATTATAAGAAGCAGGAAAGCCATGTTTTTAATCCAAGTGGTGTAGCTCCACAAACTGTGATCTTAACCTGCATTATTAGTTTTTTACGTGTTTCTTTTTTTTTTCCAAGCCAGACTTTGGCTTTCAAACTATTCCTCAGAGTCCTGGGATTCCATGAGAAAGCTTCTGGGGCCATTGTGGAAAGTAAAGGAAAGCAGATGGGGTTCTGGGAACTTCACCCAACCAAAACAATTTTACAATATCTACTTAAATAATGGGGAAACAATTAAACTTTCCACAGTAACTTAAAAAAAAAAGATTTTGATGCTAAAATACAAAACGTTTGAAAATCACAATATCTAGGCTGTAATCTTCATAAGGTCAGGATATACAGTTGTCCTTGGTATCCACAGGGGATTGGTCACAGGAGCTCCCCTCTCCACCTTGGGGATACCAAAATCCATAGATGCTCAAGTTCTTGATATAAAATGGTGTTGTATTTGTATATAATCTACATATATCTTCATATATACTTTAATCATCTCTAGATTTGTTCTAATACTTAATAAAATGTAAATGCTATGTTAATTGTTATACTGCATTGTTTTAAAATTCACATTATTTTAAATTGTTATTTATTTATTTATTTTTTTGAGATGGAGTTTCACTCTTGTCACCCAGGCTGGAGTGTAATGGTGTGATCCTGGCTCACTGCCAACTCCGCCTCCCGGGTTCAAGCGGTTCTCCTGCCTTAGCCTCCCGAGTAGCTGGGATTACAGATGCCCGCCATCACGCCTGACTAATTTTTGTGTTTTTTAGTAGAGATGAGCTTTTGTCATGTTGGCCAGGCTGGTCTCAAACTTCTGACCGCAGGTGATCCACCTGCCTTGGCCTCCCAAAGTGTTGGGTTTACAGGCATGAGTCACCATGCCCAGACAAATTGTTGTACTGTTATTTTTTACTGTGCTATATGGCAGTACCATATTCACCAGAAAAGGTTAATACTCATTCATACCATTATATCAGACAATCTTGAGTACCAATATCACTAAATTAAATAATAACAGTAATAATGTTAAATCACACTCAGATTGGTGCTGCTTAGTTTTTAATCACTGGTGGTCAAAAGATTTCACTATCTCAAGGCTACTGATGGGCTAAGTATAACCCACTCTTACATTAAAAAAGTATACTTTTTACACTCTTTTTTTTTAACATATGTCAATACTATACCACCTGATGTGGTGAAATGATCACTCAAATTTGGAGGATACTGAATTAATTTAAGAGGTAACATTAAAATTCAAATTGTCAGTAGAAATAATATTTGATATTTTCTAAAATTGATGAAAATTGTTTTCAATTTCAAAGAAGTTACAAGGAAACTTGAAAAAAGCATAATTGAAGAAATAGTATCTGACAAAACCTATAGAATCTATTCTATTAGTTATCTATTACCCTTTTTATTTTTGGATCTATGAAGTTACATGAATTTTTGTGAAATAGAGGAGTAAAGGCTACTGCCACCATTTTGTACTCCCTCTTACAGTGAATTTTCAGCTTGAGAGCTGACATCTTAATCAATTAAAAATCATGGAAGTTTTAAGAAAATAAAACTAAAGGCCTAGCTTTTCTAATTCCAGATGTGAACTAAAAGCTAAAAGCTGCACAAATAAAAACTCGTTTTTCTCTTCTCCAAATTGTTTGAAGAATTTTATTTTAGAGACAGTATAGTTTCCAACTAAATTAAGCAATAGTCATGAAATAATATCCACTGCTTAAAATATTCACTGCTAAAATTTTCATCAAAAAATTTTATGGCTATTATCATAAAATTATAAACCATCACACTCATGGCTATGTCTCAGATGAAATGGAACACGTGATGGTAAATTATATTAGGAGGGTCTGCAATAGAGCTATCAATTTATTCTAATAAAATAGTTTTGAATAGAAGCAAAAATGAATAAAATGAAGACTATCATACCTTAAACATAACATGCAAGAAAGTTAAACGATGCCAAATCTAGCTCAACCTGGCTGGTTAAAGATTCAATTTTAATACCCATTTTTGAGAAACTGCAGTTAACCATATGTAGACAATACTAAACAGATGTATCAAAGGCACAAAAAACTAGGATGTAGTATTGCTTTAGAAGGAATTTAGTCTGAATGCTGGCCCAAGCCTCCCATGAATGATTAGCATCAACACAAACTCTTGTGCTCTCCTGACAGATTCAAATTTCGAATCTCTATGTTGTTAAAATATTTTATTAATATTTATGAAAAAGCACCAAGATTGGTTTTCCATACTAGGAAAATAAACTCTAGCTGATATCAAGCCTCTGGAACCAAAGTAATTTTGGCAGTTCAAGGATAAAGAGGTATATACAAATTAATATAACTTGGTGATCTGGGAACAGGGTTTTCTGGTACTGGTATGACAACAATTTACATAAAACATGTTCCAGAGATGGTCCAACAGATAGATATTATAATTTGTCTGTCCCATTCCCATCTCTGAAAGCTAGGCACCCATGTACTTTACTTTGTTATTTAATAACTATTAGGATAATAATACATTTTGGTTTTCTTCCTCATCTAGAAAAATAAAGATAAAAAATTGTCTCTATGTCTAACTAGTGCTAGAATTCTTGAAAAACTATTTTGAATAAAGTAACACTACATTATGAGCAGGATTACTCACTCCAAGAAGATTTAAAAGAAGAGTTTATTAATCTATATATTAACCTATCTGCTTAGGCAGATAGGCCACTTCCCAAGTGGTTCAACTCTAAAGCAAAATACCAGAAATCGATTATGCCTTCCCCACTCAATTTCTAAAAGGATGCAAACTCCTGGCCTATAGTGTATGACAGATTCTAATTTCCAAGAATATAAAAAGGCAATGGTTAATTTAGGAAACAGCTGTATGAATGACGACGTATAAAAAGATTCACTTAGAATACTGAATGGTGAAGAGTCATCCTTTTCTCAGATAGTGAGAAAGATGCCTAATAATGTCCTTATCAATCTACACCCTGCATTTAATCTCTATCTTTGGAGGCTGCATGCTGGGCATAGGAGATTCAACAAAAAAATACGAATAGAGAACAGAAAAGTTTAGATTTAAAACTAAAAATCCAGAATTCACAAAAGAGACTGACCAAAAAAAGGTTAAAATTCAAGAATCAAAAATGGTTTGCCATTATTCTGAGCTTTTATAAACACAGACATTTTATCTGTAAAAGGGGAATAAAATAACCAGCCCTAAGTTTATACACAGTAACAGTAATATTAAAATATATATATATCTCATTACTTCAGAATCAATCAAAGACATAAATATTTAAAAAGTTAAGTTGAAAGAGGATATAGACTAGAGCAGAAAGAAAAGAAAAAGGGGGGAGGGGGAAGGGGAAAGGCAGTTATCTCTTATATCCCCAAATTAAAAGGCCTTTAAGGAAAAGTGATTTGTTAAAATATGTATATAAAAAGAAGTTCCCAAGATTTTCCTTTTTAAAATTTTAATTTCCCATTAAGACAAAAAAAGAAAACAAAACAAAACAAAAGGCAATAGACTTCTACTGAATAATGGAGGGAACTCACTAGCTTTTTTACTTTTTTTTCCCCCTTCTTAGACAGCTTAAGTTTTCTGTTCGATATTATGTTTCTGCAAAGTGATATTTAATCTTGTACATTATGTTAATCAATCACATGTCACCTAATTGAGAAACATATGTTCTACTACCAGTAGTAGAATGAATGAGTCAAATATGTATGCTTAAATCTTCCATGAAAAATAAACTTTCAAAACATATACCCATGTTCTGGCATGAAAAACCAACTCTATCTTCTTGTATTACAGATTTCCATGAAACATGAGTTTCACTTTGTTTACAAAGACCTACCTGAATAGCTGAGTTCATGAAACACGTATTTCCCAAGTTACTTAGGCCACAGAGGCCTGGCTGTTCATTGTTTCTTCCAGGTTCTGAATAATCATAGTTCTTATAAGCCGTATATGATGGGAGACAGTAATTTGAGTTTTTCACACTGGAAGAAAAAAATATTTTCATAATGTAGCCAATTATATTACAACATATTTATAATAAAGAGTACTTTAGGCCTATTTATGAGATATATGGTTGATCATTAAATTTCTTTTATAAAGTACTCAACTGAGATACTTTTAAAGACTTGAACCTCAAACAAAATAACTCACCCTGAGTTAAGATACTCCTTATCCAATCAACAAAATAACTCAAATACCACACCAACCAATACAAATCACGATTATATCTTTCTACCTTTGATTAACTGGAGCAGCTGTACAGCTTGCTCCATTCCCCATTGCTCCATCAAATTTAAAACATTCAGATTTTAAACACCAACTGCAGCAACAAATCATCTCCTTTATGACCCTTTTGCATTCTGTTATTGTAATAGAGTAACAACGGTAGAAACAGTAAGAGTTATGCTTTAAAAAGTTATAGGTAAGAGCAGAGAGTTCCAAGGCCACTGTGACCTCACTGTTATGATGCACTGATGATTCCATTTATAGTTTCTATGCTAGACCAGCAAAAACTAGTATTCAAATGCAGAAAAAAGCCTGGGTGAACAGGAATGCAAAAATGATTCTAAGCAAGTATATCCCAGTATTATTTGCCTTTTCTTTCTTCTGGTTTCTCAGATTAATGTAGTTTATTTAATTAGATAAATATAACCTCAAGATAATTTAAATGTTAATATTAAAAACTCTATAATATTCTAAAAGTTACAAAATCAGGATAATTTTTAGAAAGAAGAAAATGTTAAACGATCCCTCTTCCTTCTGCATATAATAAAAAATAATTTTGTGAAAAAGAATGGATTCTTATTTTTTAATAGGTTATTCTATAAAATATGTATGATGAATACTTTGGATATAATCCAAAAGCAAGCTTTCAATCTTTTTTTATTCATTAGAAAGAACCCGAATGAGATCTTTGCTAAAAGCAAATGACACTATAAATAAAACAGCTTTATAAATGAACATGATAAATCGGTATCTCTAGCAATTCACAACTGGCTATAATTTATTCCTGGTATTACTTTTTAAAAGTAGTTTTTTCTTAAAATTTCAAATACTTCACTTTATTATTTCATATATTACACTCTCACTTTGTCATTATAAGAGTTTATGTGAACTGTACTACTACCTGTTCTAACAAAGTCTTTAGTAAACACACACACACACACACACACACACACACACACACACACACACACACACCCACCCCAGACAGGTAAAACACACAAAACCAAACCAACCTCAAATTACACATACAATGTTAGCCTACTAATGTTTTTGTATTTTTTAAAAAAACACTCCCTTCTTCTGGAAACAAAAAAGGTCAACTCCTCAACTCTGAAAAAACAATCCACCCTGAGATAAAAACAGCAGGCGTCAAAGAAATATAACATTGATCAATTCAAATTCAGAATTGCTAGACTTACAGATATTTACTTGTCTTAAACTGAAACAAAACACAAAAAATATAACTCATGCATCTTTTCTTGGCAAATCATTACCCTATGATTCACTTTTTATTTTATATTCCTAGTAACTAATAAAGTACAAAGTGCCTATCAGCAATTTTAAGTATTTTCGCTCATAATTGGATTATTGAATCTAACTTTGGGTACACACAACAAAAAGCTGAAGTACAAAAAAAAAATCCTGTTTTTCTTTTATCAGTGTTAAATAGTGCTAAAAATGAAGATCTTCTGTATGTTATTTTAAAAAATGCAAGGCTTGCATTTTCTACACAT